>NC_088327.1:2117500-2727500 GCF_036884655.1 Musa acuminata AAA Group
GACTACTTTGTCTTTCTCATGGAATTGATATGGTGGACTCGTTGGCTACATGAAGGATAAGCGTTGACCATGGTTAGCTTCCGTAAAAGAGAGGGAGCTGCTGTAGATGTAGCCTACTGCATCTGCAACTTGGTTTAAGCCCATGAGATCAATGTGAGCACTAAGTACACCAAAGTCATGGATGTTTTTAATGTAGTTTGTCTTTTCCTTTGTTCAATCTCTGTATTCCCATTGTGTCTTATTAGCACTGTGTTCTTTAGAGAGAGAGAGAGAGAGAGTCTTACTGGTACTGTGTCTTGGTATCTTGCTGAAGACCTACCTGAAGTGGATGGTATGATGACGTGAGAAGTAGGCGCAAGAATCCTCTCTCTCTCCGCGCTTCCTTTTTCCTTCAACGTGTGTTGAAGAGACCTCACAAACATCCAACTGGTTTGGTTCCTGCCGTACTCAAACGGCTATAAATTTCCATCCCCGGTGTAAGAGAGGGGGACTGCACTGCAACAAGGAGAGAGAGAGAGAGAGAGAGAGAGAGAGAAGAAGCGAGGGGGAGGAACATGGGGAGATCGCCATGCTGCGAGAAAGCTCACACCAACAAGGGTGCATGGACCAAGGAGGAGGACGAGCGCCTCATCGCTCACATCCGAGCCCACGGAGAGGGCTGCTGGCGTTCCCTCCCCAAGGCCGCCGGTCTGCTCCGGTGCGGCAAGAGCTGCCGCCTTCGGTGGATCAACTACCTCCGCCCCGACCTCAAGCGCGGCAACTTCACCGAGGAAGAGGACGAGCTCATCATCAAGCTCCACAGTCTCTTGGGCAACAAGTACGTGTTCGATCAGCTACCACAAGAACTCATCTCGATGCAGAGCTGACTCTGTTCCTCGTTGCAGATGGTCGCTGATCGCTGCAAGACTCCCCGGGAGAACGGACAACGAGATTAAGAACCACTGGAACACGCACATCAGGCGGAAGCTACTGAGTCGAGGAGTGGATCCTGCGACCCACCGGCCGGTCAACGACCGTCCGCCATCTAACATTACAATCTCCTTCGAGAGGAGAGAGGGGAAGGCGGTCGGCGGCAGCGAGGAGTCATCGGTATGGCAGCAGCAATCCCAGCGTCCAGACCTCAACCTGGAGCTGTGCATAAGCCTTCCCTTCCAACAAGACCCCCATGAGCTCACCAAGAGGGAGAAGAGCCTCTGTTTCAGCTGCAGCTTGGGGTTGCAGAACAGCAAGGAGTGCAAGTGCCGAGACTTCTCCGGCCTCAGCAATGGAATGTTGAGCTACAGAGGACTGAAGATGAAGTAAATGCAGACAAAAGACAATCTGGGATAAGAGATGAGGGAGAGGAATAAGAGGATCTCTTAGCTTCTAATTCAACAGCCTCTCCCATTTCCTAGTCCTATTTGGAATTTGGTGTTTTGTTTCTTTTGTACAATTATGAGCAGATATAATACCAGATGATCAGCTACCATGAACTTTATACTGATCTTGTGAATGCTTCTTGTTTCTTACACATAGGGAATTTTTGTTCTATTGATGTATGAAGGTATCTTGTTATATTATCAGTCAATGTATGTGGATAAGAGACAAGAAGCCAGAAGGAGAGGAAGGCAGGTAGCCACTCCTAATAAAGAATGGAGAGAGAGAGAGAGAGAGAGAGAGGGAGGGGGGATTCAATCCAACTGAGACACTGTAACTTCATCCATGACGCTTTTGATAGCCAACATCCATCAAAAGCAAAGAAAAAGTAATAGCTAAGCTTTTCTTATCTGACCTGAGGTATCATGAAAAGATGATGTCTATCTCTTGTATTAGAATGGACCCAACCCATGAAGAGAACATGACCCTACACAAACAACCTACTTGACCAGTTCCTACCCAACTCTTAATTATTAGATCTTGACTAGAGAGAAGAAAAAGGTGTTGTAGTTTAAGGTGGAGCATTATTTTATTGTCTGTATTCATCATGCAACTGTGAGCAGTTGGGAGAGAATGTTGACCTAAAAACAATTTCAATCCCAAATGAAATGAATACCTAAAAAATACAGTATTGGATCATTGAACATGTTTTCAAGCACTTTGCTAGTAACATTCAAGCCCACCTTTAAGTGTGTCTCCTACTTGTTTCATCATTTTGGTTGATAGCAACCTTTACCCAATCATCAAGTATAATACATCATTTGGAAAAATTAATCCCACTCTCAGTGTGCCCTCTTACAACTCTTCATAGTTTAAGCTTATGTGAAAGGGAATGGAGAATGCAGTGTCTTTGTTTATGGGTTGCACATGGAAGATTCAGAGGTGGAGCTTGAGACACAACAGAGGCCTAAAAGCTTTCAACTAAGATCCAAAAGAAGTGTTCTTTTCCATCACCTACCTTGCACTTTTTCAACAGGTTGGGTAGGCTAAAGAAGCTTCCATGTTCCATTTTATCTTTCTTTGTTCTTAGCAAAAGGATGGGATAGTTAAACCCAACAACTACTGAAAATTCCATGTTCTATTTTCCCATCATAAATCTGTGGGGATGAGATTGTCTTTACCTCCCATTACACTTATAAGCTATATTCTACTGCAGCCCATAGGTTTTGTTATTAGCAGCACAAACTATTGTACAGAGGGTGACATTAGACCATCAACAATTCTAACTCCAACCAATGACACAAGGAGGACACCTAGCAGTCCCATGATACTGTAACACAGGTTTTAATAGTTATCAACAAGGCAAGAATACTCTTCAAAGGATGCTTTTGGAACTTAATTATAGTTTTCATTGGCATGGTCACTTTGTCAGTATTATAATGTGGCACTAAGCAGCTGGCCAAATAATACTAATGCTCAGTTGTAAACTCTGCTTGTTCTGTCACAATTGCTTTGGTATAATTATTCACTCATTTTTAATTAATTGAACTTGTTTCATCTATATCAGTTTGGTTTCCAACTTCTACTACTACTACTACTATATATATATATATATATATATATATATCTCCTTGAGCAATGTTCTCATTTACTATTGTAATGTCCATGGCTATTGTCTTCTGCCTATGCTCATACAGACTCTGTAGTGGCAAAAACATTTTTTGAAAGCAAAAGCTGGACTCCATAACTTCTCTTCTGCAGACTGTTCTTGTTAATTTGCAGCACCTACCTTAGGGTACAAGCAACAGAGTTTTATATGCTTTTCCAATGTGAATCTCAACCTCTTAATGTTCTGCTACTAATGAGAGTTGCAACCAAGGCCAGGAAGGTAAAGTTGGTTCTTGTCATTTCAATGTGGGTCAAGTCTTGGATAAAGGTTGTCATATCTGCTTTCCTAACACCATTGGTGGTTGGCAAGCATCTTTTTAGGTCCCTTGACATCAAGTCAGCTGCATGTGCATTGCATTGTTTCTCTGTTTCCTTCAACAAAAAGATGATCCAAGAAAGTGATCTTTTTGGCAACTACATGTTTAATGTGTGAGTTGTTCACCAAACAATAAATGGAGAATGGGTATCATGTGAGGGGTTCAATAGTTCAATCCTCTCATTGTGCCATTCGGTGGTTTCCATTGCATATATGTTGACACTTCAAGAAATTTTTGTAGCCCACTGCTAGTGCAATTTCCAATTTTTTGGTGTTTGAGATTGAGAGAGAGAGAGAGAGAGGGAAAGAGATCCCTGAAACAAGCTGAGTAATACCTTTTTCCTATTTTAATTAAAATGACAATATAAGGAAGTGCAAAGTGATGAGTTGCTGTATGATAAAGGATATTGGGCTTTAATGTTAAAATACTCACATAAAAACAGTCACTGATGTTTTCATATCATCCATATCATTACAAGTTCTACTAACTAATCAAAATATATTAGTGAATTGCATAATTAAGGTAGTGGTCATATATATTTGAATAGTCAATAGAACATCTAACACAAAATAAAAAATCAGGAATATGAAGCAAGGATACCTCACCAAATCTTTCAGTGGAAAGTATGTAAATCTCATCAGGTCTTTTTGACATTTCTGTTCTAAAATTCAGGAGGTACTCTTCAAAGTCAAACCTATCAAATGCACTGCTGTAGACCTGGAGTGTTTGGCTGTGGGAAGGTAGGCCTTGGAAGTGCTATCTTATGAATTGATAGCTGACCCACCCATGTTCCAAAACCACATGGTCTCTGGCTTCATTGATGGAAGACATTTTGATGCATTTTTCCTGTTGGAAACAAAGTGGGCAATTAATAAGCACATTGAATTTTTGGTATGCTGATTTGCCCAAATTCGAAGTAAATGCAGAAAATTGTGTGTTGCTTCTTTCACTATCGACCATGTAATATCTTCAAAGTGGGTAGGACTGGGGCTTTACTCCATCAGCCAAACAATGCATTGAGAGATGGACTTGCCTCAGAAATCACATGAAACAATGCATCAAAGCTAACCACAGATTGCAGAGAGCCCTCTAAAAGCTTTCAACTATGTGATGAAGGTTGTGTGGGTTATTTGGCCTCAACATGCTATTGATGCTTAACAAAATCAAACAGCATATGCTGAACTTTGGAGTTAATATATGAAAAATGACATCTGGAACAAATTTAAAATGGTCTTCCAGTTTTAAAATTATGATATGTTGGTTTAGACAAATGCCAAGCAGGTTTTCTTTTTTTCTTTTTTTTCTGAAGCACACATTAGTCACAACCATTCAATCACTTTAAAGAATAGTTTCAGCCAAATCTGGGTTAAAGAAACATCCAAGAACAACAATCATTATTCTCAATCTTTATGCAACCTGATCACTATATGCAACTAAAGAGACTCTAAAACAAGAACAACAGTAGCATCTTTTCCTTCCAAAAAAAAAAGTAATTATATTACTTCAAAATTCTGTTATAACAAATACCTTGTTGATCAAATCACAATAGTGAGAACATGGCATCTAGTCATTGTTCTTTCCAACAAAGATTACTAATAATAATTCTAGAATAGTTGGCCAACCAATTGACACATCTACTTCAAAATTACTCATATATATATATATATATATTCCAAAAGTTGATGCATGAGTTTATCCCATTGTTGCCGGCTTGAGAAACATATCCCTGAGAACAGGATCTACATGAGCATGGGCATGAGCATGGGCATTTATATTTCATGTCTCAAATGTTGATTGACAATGAGAATTTTAAACTTAAAGTCGTGGAGTTCATGGTAGATAATGGAGAAATAAATTGTTCTTCTGGATTTTTTGATTGTCTTAATTTTGATGGTATCAGAACAAGATGCTACTATGTTAACATCTTATTGGAGGGAATCACCAAACTTATAATCAAACCAGATGTCAAGATGATTATTAACATAATTACTAAGAGGATAATAGAGATTCTTTTTATTTGCTACACAGGTTTACAGATTTTACTGATGTGCACACGTATATAAGTATGTATAGATATATACAATATATATATATATATATATATATATGTGTGTGTGTGTGTGTGTGTGTGTGTGTGTGTGCACATCAGTAAAATCTGTAAACCTGTATAGCAAATCAAAAAAATCTCTATTATCCTCTTAATAATTATGTTAGTAATCATCCCGATATCTGGATCGATTATAAATTTTGTGATTCTCTTCAATAAGATGTTAACATAGTAGCATCTTGTTTTGATATCATCAAAACTAAGTTCGACAATCAAACAATCCAAAAGAGCAACCTGTTACTAACATTTCTCCATTATCTATATTGAACTCCAAGGCCTTTAAGTTTAATATTCCCATCGTCAATTCTGAGACATGGAACAGGAATGCCCAGGCCCATGTAAATCCTGTTCTCAGTGATTGGTATCAGAAGATGCTTCACAAGCCGGCAACAATTGGATAAACTCATGCATCACCTTTTGGTTTGTTCAGAGAAAAGGACAAACCCCAACACCTACCATCAACTTGATGTTCCAAATACCTTTGGAGATAAGGCAGATTGCAAGACCATCCTTCCAATCCACCACAAAATACAGAAGCATTCAAAGTGATGCACAAATCATCTTTCCATCTAATATCAATAACTAAAGTTGATTGCCCACCACCATGGATTGACAACCACCAACCATCCTAACATGGAGGCCGACATCGTTTTAAGCATTGCAAAATCACCATGTGAGTGCAATAAAGTAAACCAAACGTTTGGCCATGACTGCAAGCAACAGTTCATATCACCAAAACTCAAAATCATGTAGACAAGGAAAAGTTCATCAACGTGGAATCTAGTTCTAAATATGTTCACATAGAGCAAAAAGTATGGGCAATCAGAAAGTGAGGTTCCCACCAATAAGTGCAAAAGGTGCATCTTGAAATAAGGAAAACCGGGATATCCATGAGAATGAGCGAAGATAAGCTCTGAAATAGTAGGAATAGTATATGTAGTCCAACTTTAGAGGTCTAGGAGATTCTCTGCCTCCGGAAATGATGCCCATAGTGGATGATCGACTAGATCTTCAGCCATCAAGAAAGAAAGGAGGAAGTTTGTGGAAATTATCAGAACATCAAAATTAGGTGTCTTCAGAGGGAGCTTCCTTAGCAGCTTCAACTGCAGCTTTCTCTGCCTGTATTTCAGCAACAATGGAGCCAATCTCAGCTTCATCAAGATGACGAAGATCATGCTCTTTGGTTATGACAGAAATTTCTATGTTCTTTCCTCCACTCTCAACAACCAATATAGGAATTGCAATTGTTCTCATAAAACATCTTTTTTTTTTGTCCTTTTAGGTGTTTCAGTGAGAAATCCCATGTCAACAACTATTCGAACAACAGGAGAATAAGACAGTTCATGCTTCTAAAAGTGTTGCACGCAACCGATAAATAGATGGGAAGACAAGTTGGCCAAGAGGGGGACACAAACATCAAGAAACGAGATGCAATTGATGTTCATGACATTGGGAAGTTTAGAGTACTGATAACCTCCTTTAATGACTTACCTCTTTAAATGGTGGGTTCAACTTGACACCATTTGAACCTTGATCATAAGAAGGTTAACTACAAAGGTCTTATCACTAAAATAAGTGTGTCAGTGGTAAGATTCCTTTTCTTGGAATAACGATTTACCTCCAAGAAAGAGAATGACAAAACTTCAGACTTCTCAATTTTTAAAATGAATATCTTAATGATACAAGTAACTTGTAAAACTATATACAGGAGAAAAAGAACAGTGTGCTTGACACACTTGACAGAAAATTGGGAGGAGAACTAGCAGGTCGACGATGGCTTGCAAATTATGCTTAAATTTAGTAGATGTTGTTAACAGAATGGCGATGCCACACACATAAAGGAAGAGACTCAAGAGTGTTGCAATAAATTCATCTGGAGAGTCCAACGGAGAAAAGGAGATTTGTAAGCTAGTTATTTAGAATTAATCAGTGAAATGAGAGAAGTTAAGAAATCTGTCAAAGATGTGGGATATAAAAATGCATCAGTAAGGAAGAGTTTCTCCCTTGAAGTGAAGCACACGTACAAGCAGGTGTAGACACTCTCTGTGTCTACACCCAATTAACAACAGTACTGTGACAATCCATCCATTAGGAGTGACAATCCATCCAACAGCCTGTGTCTAAATTTATCAGTATATCTCTATAGTGAAGTCTCTCTTTAGGAATTCTTGTCGTGACTTCTTGAAGTACTGCCCATCCCCATGCCACATGGGCAACACCAAAAATTTACGATAGAATATGATCCTTTATTGGGGTTTCTGTAACTAGAGAAGAAAATACCTCCAAATAACAAGAGGAAAGAAAGTTTTCCTATGTCTCATGTGATGACCACCAAAATATGCAAATAATAGATTGTTGTAATATGTTTTCATTAAGCAAAAATCTAGAAAGCTTTATGTTCATTGAGAGAAAATCTAGGAAGCTTTATATATTTTATTAGAGCAGGTGTTCAGGATCGGGTGCACAGGGGAGGGGGTAGGTGGTTGAGCCGAACCAAGATGTGGTTCGGGCTCGACTCTAGCTCAGGTCCTACTTGTTACTTGATATGCAATTGGGACACCCAGTGCTTGGCGCGTAGGCAAAGGTGCCTCACCTGACATGTTTCGAGTCTCAAGTGCATTTAGAATGAAAAAGTTTGCCTTAACGCAGTAAAACACAAAGGGAAACATCGTAAGAGTTGATATAGAAGCAATTTAAAAGGGAAAATAATTACAGGTTAGAATAAAAATAATATAAAGAAGAGCGATTGTGGATAGGTTCTAAAAAATGACAGATCTAGATCTAATGCAATTTAATAATTTGTTCTATTTATTATTTAAGAAAAAATAAAGATACATTTTGTACTTTTTAGTAATTAAAGAAACTGAGAACAATCAGATTTACCATAATACCACAAGACATTAGAGTATCCCCACCTTTAAGATTTCAAGTCACCATTCAAACCAGATGTTATTAATGTAAAGCAGTTATCTTGCATTAATAAAAAATATCCAATATTCAAAGAAATAAAATACTCACTTCCAACGGTTTCGTGGCCGGAGGTCTCCATGTAGTTCTTCTCCAACAACTCCCGCAGCGAGTTGAAGTTCCTCCTCCCGGTGGCTTTGTCCTTCCAGGCCGAGATGTCAATGTGCGTGACGGGACTCATGATCTTGCGCACCGATGTGCAGCGAAAAGGAAGGATACGATGAAAAGAACCCTAACGAATCGGGTGGCACGAGAACCTAACCAATTACCGGGAGTCTTGGAGTTCGGGGGTGGACTTCTTCTCGAGCCGAGGACGACGGTGCCGGTGCCGGTGCCTCGGACAGCGACGGCAGCGAGTTGCCCTTGCGGACGGCCTCGAGGGAGTACTCGACCTGGAAGAGGTCGCCATCGGGAGAGAAGACGGTAATCGCGCGGCCGTAGCGGGCTCTCTGTTTGATGCCCGTCCTCTATTGCTGCGATGGTAATAAGGATGTGGGCATTTATCATGCCCAATGGCAAGTCTTGGTGACTGGCTTTGAAATCAGAAATAGCAAGGTTATCTCTTTAATTTACTCTTTTATTATTATTATTATTATTTTCAAGTTAACTACTAATTTTTACATGTTTAATTTGCAATTTGTTAGATAAATTCCCTCACTGAGAATAATGGCAATTTTATGAATAAAAAAACCTTTTTTTAATTCACATGAGATAACCAAATGGTGTCCATAATTAGACCTTATTGATATATAGTACTTTTTACAAAAAGAATGCGACATAATGATTATTTGCAAAATGGAAAGAGGAACGGAGAGCAATCTATTTTGATTATTAACACATAAAATTGCATGAAATAACATACAAGAGGGAGAGGATAGTTCGAGTGATACAGAAACATCAAACTAATGTTCCAAATGGTAAACTATTGTGAAAAAGAATCTCCAACGAAAGGAAGATAAATAATTAAAACATAGCAGGGAGATTTTAGTTCTTGCAAGTTTCCTTGCCACGCTTAGATCTGATTTCAGAAGCTGCAGCTTTTGCGGCAGATTTTGCCAGTGTGGTGGGAGCGATGCTGCTCTTGGGGTCAATGCCTTTCCTGATCTTGAACACGGCCCACGCGGTTCCGACGGCATGCCCTGCAGCATCAAGCCCTTGGGTTGCGGCTGCAGCTGCTTGCTCACCGTACCTGCAACAACAATTTCCATCAATCTATAAACCTCTTCATCTTGTTGTCATGCATATAAGCTTGGAAGGTTGGTTCTGGCACTAAAATTTATTTTATTCGAGTCTTCTCCGGGTCACAAAAATCATCGCTATCGATTCACTAAAGCTATTAGATGGTCATTTATCTTAAGCAAAAAAATCCAGGTAGGTGCAACATATATCTTAAGCAATGGTCATTTAATTTGTATCTCTTGCACACAAGCATGATCATGGAGATCGTATTTCTTAGGCACAAAATTGTGGTAGAGGTGACTGAAGGATAATGGTTATATGCAAGGTAATATGCAAGAATGGATAATGGTTGAAAATAAAATTTGAGGTTGGAACCAATCCATTTCAACCTGTGATCCAGGGAGATTAAAAAGAAGATTTATGGCAATTGGTACCTGTGAGATACTAGCCCAGTTGTCACAACCGATGATGTAGACAAAACATTTTTTCCAGCCACTTCAAAAGCATCGCATATCTTGCCTATAGGCAACAGGAGAAATAACCAAAACTGATGTTAGTCAGGTATGAGAGTTTAGATTTCTTTCCAGAAAAGAAAAGATTCTTGTCGGAAGAATTCTTAAGAATTGTTTATATATATATATGATACATTGTTGATACACACTAAGGAGGAAATCATGATACAAGTCACTAATTACCCATAGAAGGACTGAGCCAAGAGCTAAAGAAACTCAGGCAGAGAGATGCTCTCATCATACTAAGTTAATCTGAAGTTTGAACTTCAAATATATGTCTATTGCTGCTGAAACAACTTATTAGAGCATTAATTTCAAACAGTAAAGTTAGAATCGACAGATTTATGTGAGTCAACTATACTAGTAATTATGAATGGTTTGTTTTTCTTGTACTCGTAGGGAAACTAAAATTAAGCATCTGATAATTTACCTTAAAAATGAATATGTCTTAACTATTTATTCCAAATTATTCTCAAGCAAAAGTATGAAAAGAAACTTGGTAAGTATGTATACTACTCCCTTGCTTTGAAATTAGTTAGAAAAAGATAACAGAACTCCTTAGAACCAAAATTAAACATAGAACTTTAGCAAAATTAGTTGCTGCAGCAAACATTGTTCTTGTGATATGTCCGGACAACATGACAAGGAAATTAAAGACCAAACACATGAAAATTTTTGCTACTAGACTTGTGATGAACCACTTGGCCTTAACTAAATCAAGATTCAGATATCATGATATGATTAATGCAACTAATAGGGAATGAGGTCATGTGAAATGCTACAAGTTCCTCTGTGTCCGGTAATATCTCAACGAGGGCCAACGTGAAGTCAAAATCAAGTAGCACACAATTTGCATGCATGTAAGAGAAAAAAAGGACTAGAAATCATGCACTGCAGATTGAAATCATGAGATAAGAAGAATACTTATATATACATTCAGCCAGGCAAAATAGTAGAGATAATCAAAATGAAATTCATAAGGAAACATTATATAAATTTCTCTGAACGAAAACAGTGGTAAACTGAGAAATGACATACCAAATCCATCAAGAGAAGCCAGAACAACTTCACCAGGCAACATACCAAAAAATTTCTTGCCTGCTCTCGAATTTACAACTGAACTTGTGAAATATCCAGACACCCTGACGACCCCAGATAAGACTCCTGTCGCAACCTTCTCTGACATCTTAGTGAACCTCTTAACCCTAAACACCAGTAGGTCATTTGTCAGCACATCTTTTACACAAGAAGCGAAACAAACAAATTTAAACACCAAGGAGAAGACTCATTCAAGATTCTATTTAGAGAACCAAATAACACATAAGCGATGAAAAAGAAAAAGGTGGAATCTGATAGTTCACTGTGAAATATAAATTCCCATAACTTGCCACTAGAAGTGTTAAGGAAAATTTAAAACTTCCACCTGCTATGTTCTTTATGTTTTACTGTTGAACATTCGTAAATCTCATATCTTCTCAAGGCTTGTTTGTCTCACATCCAAACTTTCAGGTAGATTTACAAGAATGAACTCTTTGTGCAAAACTAATTAAATTCGGCATGATCAAGAAAGAGGACTGTAGTCCAGTTGACGTTTTGAACAATATATAACCTGTCCTTATCGTGCATAATTAATCATGTTTCATTTGTGTGGCATACATAAGTCACAGTCAAACAAAACCTACAATTTAAATCATCAAAAGAAGTTCTTTACTAATATAAATAAAAAACAATATTTGATATATATATATATATATATATATATATATATATATATATATATAATACAATTGACAAAAATAGTGCCCATTTGTTGATCTGTTCTTCAAAACTAAAACAACGTAGATATTGTTTAGAGAAATATATTGTTGTAAGGGTTCTTGATCGCAAAATATGATCTTGGACGTGTGGAAGGACATTTTGTGGCAGGAAACGTGCATCCATGCTCAGGAAAATAGAGTAGAAAGAAAAAGATGAAGGATGATTTGGATCTTAGGTTCCCAAATATAAGATGATCAAGAAGTGAAGGAAAAGAAAAAGGTGATACCTTTGGATCCTCGCCCAGGTTTCCGGACTAATCTCTGTCGGCTTCTCATTCGGCCCTAGCCTCGTCTTCAACATATCATTCCCCCACTTGAGCCTTTCCACTGTCACATCCCCACACCACAATATCCCCTTCACGAGCTGCCCCGACCCTGCGGCGATCGCCTTGGCGACCAATCCGCTATAGTCCTCGACATTGGGTGCCAGAGTGGTCCAGTAAGCCACACATTGCTCCTCCATCATCTCCTTCTTAGAGCTGTCCTCCATCACCTCTGTGGGCGTGACCTCCTTCGCTACGGTTCCATCAAGCGCCTCCGCCGGCTCCTTCCCGCTCACCTTCTGCACCGAAAAGCTACTATAACTTTCCAAGATCGCATCCAGCTCCTTCAGAAGAGCCTCCTGCCCCTTCGAAGCGAAGGTCAAGCCATAACTAAGAACGTCCGGCGACCCACCGCCGCCGTCCCCCGTCTCACCGGGAACGTGGAGGGAGAAGAAGTAGTGCGATTCGTCGAGCTTCACGGCGGCCTCATCGTGAGCCAGAGGCCACTGAACGGCGTCATCGGTGCCGCCGACGCGGACGAGGACGGCGACGAAGCTGTCGCCCTGTCGGAGCCCAGAGATGTAGAGGTCGCCGGAAGCGAGCTCGACGCTGCGCTGCTTGTCGATAAGGTGGAGGAAGGCGCCGGGAATGCGTAGCATGGTTTCCTCCGACGGAGGTTGGAGGGAGGGGTTTTTAGGATCGTCTTCGGCAATGTGGGGGAAGAGGTCCTCGGTAAAATCGGACACGTCGACGGGGGGATACAAAGAGGAGGATGAGGGGGTGGTGGTGGGGATGGGAAAAGGAGGAGCGGAGGGAGCAAACGGCGGAGGCGAGGGCTGGGGGATCTGAGGATTTGTGGAAGCCATCGGCGGGTGCTTGCGGTGGGAGAAGAGCGGGTAAGAGGAGGGAAGAGAGAAAGGAAGACGTAACCGTGACCGCCATGAGACAGGGAATGTTAGTTATGGTCCTGTAACGGTAACGGCATTGCACCTCCTTCGGTGGGACGGTCTGACGTGGACTTTGTGGTCTGTAGCGTTTCCGTTAGTCCTGGCGTGGTACTTCTGTTGCGGTCCAACCTGTAGCAAACAAAATAAAATTGCATATATTATTATGGAGTATAAATTTAGAGAGGAAGAGATGATCAGAATCTATTGTCACACCACATCAAATTCACATAAGCCTCCAACTCCATCATCTAAACAAATCCTTACTCTAACCCAAGATGAAAAATCAACCAAAAACTCAAATTAAATCACCAGAATACATTAATCAAATCAAATCAAAATTTGAGTTTACCATCTCATGATAAAATTAAGAAGAAACTCATAGACTTCTGTCTCAGTGGATTACATGCACACTTCTATCTCAGTGGTATATGCGCTTTTCATCTGCAAAGAGATACAAATACTAGCAGAAGGCAAAATATAAATCAGTACATATAAGCTGTTATCTGGAGTCTGAAAAAATTGCTTTTCCAGACCAAATACATTGAGCATGATAATTCACATGACATCAGTAAATGTTTTTATAACAAGGTCCTGGAATCAAACACTATCCTCATCTTCAGATTCCTTAACACTACAAAAAAGAGAAGTAGATGTATAAATTTATGCATGTTAACTAGATCAGCTAAATTGCAAGTATCACTTGAAATTATGAATCCTTTTAGCTGATTCGAGTGTATTCGACAAGAGCATTGCAATGGTCATTGGACCAACTCCACCAGGGACTGGTGTAATAGCAGAAGCCACCTCACAAGCCTCTTCATAACAGACGTCACCAACCAATCTGTAACCTCGGGGGCTTTCAGCATCCTAATGCATGGAGAAAATCTTCATTAAGTTATAAGATATTTTATGCAATCGCAAAATAAAAACAAATTTGTATTTATGAATATTGATCATTTCAATTGGATGAAAGGTAAGTGATAAAAAGGAAAAGGAAAAGAAAGGTGAAACTTAAACTTATTATGACAACCATCAGAATTTTGTACATTATTATAGATAAAAGCAATTCATCATTGTCTAGATTAGAAAACGCCTACTTTCATAATACCTGTACGTAGTCATTGTTAAATTACTAACATTAACAGTGACCAGATGCAATAAAAAGATGAAGTGCAGAGAAGTATGTCAAGAACTAAAATCAGATATCAACTAAATTATAATTAGTCTAATATTTGTGAGACAAGGAATTAGGACTCTCAGGTATGCTTGCTAAAAGGCAAAAGCTTCATCGCTTTTCCTATAAAAAAAATGACACCAAGAATAATAGGTTGAACATTAATTCTAGTAATTTCAGTACTGAAATTCAAATTATTAGAAAGGAAAATGCCTTGGCCATGAATGCAAATTAGGATTCAAATATCAACCAATATGGCATGGCACATTTATATTCTTAGTAACTAAACATCCTAAGCAGGAAGACTCTTACATCAACAGGATTGATTCCAACGTCTATCACAACCGCACCAGGCTTTATCCAGCTACCCCTCACCAAATTAGCGACTCCAGCAGCTGAAACGATTATATCCGCTTGACTTGTAATTTCCTCAGGATTTTTGGTGTAAGAATGTACCATGCTGACAGTTGCATTTGCTTTCTGGCAAATAATCAACAATTTCACATGAATAAATACGAAACACAAAAAAGTAACGCCACAAATTATTTATAATAAAGATGTAGGCCAAAGGATTATACCTGCAATAATAGTGCAACAGGCATTCCGACAATATTGCTTCTGCCAATCACAACAGCTCTTTTCCCCTTTATCTCAATGTCATACCTGTGCAGCAATTCCATGCATCCTTTTGGAGTACATGGAACAAATAGAGGATCCCTACCTTGCATAGCAAGACGACCAATATTGAGTGGATGGAACCCATCCACATCTTTCTCAATACTGACAGCGTTTAATATGTTCTCTTCCTTCATGTGCTGCCAAAATAGAACATTTTGGTAAGTGCAAATAATAAGAGAAGAAACATAAGTCCCAGTTCAGTTGCAGAATAAAAAAAAATCCCTTGTCTGTTGAGAAAATGCTAAATATCTTCTAAATTAAACTCTATACGAGGGGAAACAGGATACAGAAATCCTAGCACATCACAGCCTTTAGATGACATTATGCCGGGAATCAATTATCAATTTATAAAATGATGGCAATGGCATTTGTCCTATAAGAAAACTTCATATTACTTCCAAGAGCAATTGATATATATATATATATATATATATATATATATATATATATTTATTTATATTTATATTTATATATGTATGTATGTATGTATGTATGTATAAATGTAAAATGTTTATTATACCAATGATAACATACACGAGGCAGAGGCAACTGGACAAGAATTCCATGAACTGATGAATCATCATTGAAAATTGCAATATGCTTTAGAACTTCCTCTTCCGTACAGTCCTCAGGCAAATTGACTTCATAAGAATTGATACCCACAGCCTTGCAAGCTTTCTTTTTGTTCCGGACATATGTTTGAGAGTCCTTCCTTGAACCCACTAGAATTACAGCCAGGCCCGGAACAATGCCAATTGTGTCCTTCATCCTTGCTATCTCTCCAGCAACCTCATTTTTTATTTGGCCCGATACCAACTTCCCATCGATAACCTTAGCAGAAGTTTCTGCAATCATCACCAATGTAAATCAAAAGTTTACCCTCGAAACAGGTGAAACAAATAAAAAAAAATCTAAAACTAAGATGTTGGTAGAGAAATACAAGATAAGATTGTCTAGGCCGATCAAATTAACTTAGTCGAGTAAATCAGATCTTTCCATCGTTTTATGAGAACAAAGAACTAACTAAATTTTGCGATAATTTTCATTCTAGGAATGCCCTTCAAGGGTCAATACACAAGGACTCAATAAGAACAAGCTATGCTCGATTTCAATACTCACCACCCTGTTACCCAGTCCTCGTATCTCTTTCTTACTAACAATATCTTCCTGCTATAGTCCATCTTGTATGGACATTAACATTATTATTCTCGAAATGAAATAAAGATCCACCTCTTAAAAACAAAAGATGTATCACTTCAAGAAAATCTATATCTTGTGTGAGAAATTCCCAAAAAAAAAAAAGGAATATAATGTCTATTGACTAACACCAAACGCACAGCACGTGGTCGATGAATCGTCTCACAGAACCACACAAGTTTTCCACGAGTTGACGATACGCATAGTCCCCTCTGTTACAGCGGCGCCGACCTAACACAGGCAAGCGATTACAAGATCGACAGTGTTTACCCGGAGCGACGGCAGATAGACTTGAGTTCCGCGAGGCGACCGACCGGACCGCCATCGATCCCAACGGCATCGGAACCGAGGACTGGAATCGGCAGGCGAGGATCATCCGGGGCGGGGCCAGAGCTCGAGCCACCACCGCCGCCGGCGACGACAGCGAGCAGCGGCTGGAGAGTATGGAGGACGCCATGGGCCCACAAGAGCAGGAAGAGAAGGGTATGCTGGCTCTAGGGTTTCTGAGGAGGGGAGAGAGGGGAGGAAGAAGAAGAAGCAAAGCCGAAAGGCGCGCCAATTTGAGATTATTCCTTTTACCTTTTTCTCTTCTTTTTTGGCCTCGCTTTCGCTTTGCTTCGATCGCCGCCTACTAGTCTTCGTCCGTGGATGTGATTGGATTAATCTTGAACTATATGATTCCAAAATCCAACCCGAACGCATGTAAAGTTGGAGATATTTGTGTGGGTCAGGTAGGATAGGCATAGGACCAAGCTTAGTGGCTGAGCCACTTTATAGTCTTAAAAATTATTTTATATTCTTAAAAATTATTTTTTAAGTCATAATATTTTTAACAATAAACAAATTAACATCTCTGAGAATATAAGATGTAATTTTTTAAAGAAAATGATTAATTTATTATTTTTAGTTGAATAAGCCCAACTTGATTCCGAAGAGTTGGAGGCCCAATCTCTTCTCAAAGTGGAATTACAATTTTGAGATTTGTGTATGCTTCAAGTAAGAGTCAATTGGTGGGGGGTTTTCAAGTAAGAATGTTTTGTCTCCCTAAATCTATTACCATTAAGGTGAAAACATAATCTAAACATTTGAGGCTTTATTACCCATATATTTCCCCCAGCAAGTCATCTTCATTATCTTTGTCCTGGCCTTTTGACAACTACTTTCAAATAGTAGGACAAAATGAAGTTGTTTTCCTGCATTTCTGATCTGCTATCACCTGAAAACAATCAAATGCTGGTTAGATAATTGGAGAAAAGCTTCTGTTTGGAAATTTAAATTTCAATAGTATAACCAACAAAAGAGTCATACTACATCATGTAACAGACGCATAGGTGAAACAAGAACTGGGTTGAGTGAATCCCTCGTCAACTGGTAATGTCTATCACATATGATCCAAGAAATTTACTAGGCTAATGTACACGAGATATTGTCGTAGAGAATACCAGCTCTTTCAAACTCCTAGCTGCTAGTACCATAAATGCACCAATATGCAATAAGGTTGTCATTTTTGTATCAACCGCGAATGGTATAGGATGGCACCAACTCATCAATCTAGAAGCGATAGCATCTACTAGCTCATTTTTCTGCATCCAACTGGTCATTTGGTATCTCTCCCGAATCAACGATGATGACTTTCTTTCTTGGCTTCCCATTATATGTTCCAGCTCCTCCCTCGATAGCAAAGACGGTATCCATGCCCTGAATAACCCTACCAAAGGCAACGTGCTCCCCATCTAACCTACAATTGCAGAAGAATAATTGGCATATCAGATTGTTTGAACTTAAAGTCCACACATCAGCTCTCAAATGGTTTGAAATTTAAAGGGTACATACCAGCTTGCCTTAACTGTGGTTATAAAGAACTGGGATCCATTGGAATCAGGCCCTGAGTTCACCATAGAAACTATACCTGGAAGTGTGAACGAGCACCAAAGTAAGAAATTGCACAGTGGGAATGACAGAATCCAAATAAGAGCATTAACCAAGTACTGAATCCATTGCCAGTATACAGAATATGCATTAATCAAGTACACTACAAAGTTGATGTACAACTAATCAAGTGTGCCGCAAATGTCTTTTAATTTATGAATCCAATATGCCTTGATATTTTTTTTATTTTTTTTCTATTTATTAGTCTAGGGTATATCTAAAAGAAAAGTTAGCCTTTGCTATCACATGTTTCTTCGACTTTGCAATCAAAGGAACACAAACATCGTCACCAACATGACCAACAAGAGGCAGCAGCCTTCATTTTTAACTATATGCCAACTGCATGGAGTATGTTAAATTGACTCTCTGGAGCCCTCATTTCTAATAATATGACAACTTTATGAAAGTTTGCTACATTGACTCTTTTCCACCATTAACAATTTAGATAAGTTGTGAGAAAGAATTCAGAAATTCCAAGGAGCATAACTTGACCATTAATTTTGTGGAATAGTAACTTCAAAAGCATGAAGTACATGTAAACCTAATTTTCACTAACTTCGTTAATATATGCTTGAAATGGAAATCCAACCTGCTTGTGAATGCTTTATGATGAAGTTCTCATCAGGAAAGGTACCACCATATATAGATTCACTGCCCCTACCATCACCATTAGTGATATCACCACCTTGTATCACAAAACCAGAAACTATACGATGAAATTTTGTTCCCTTATAGTGAAGATTTCTTCCACCAGTCCCATTGCTCTTTTCGCCTGCTAGCAAATCATAGGTTGCAAACAATCTTTAGATTGTACTTTGCCTCATCAAGACACTAAAAATCAACAAATAAGGCAGAAATATCTTCTGATGCAAGTCCAGATACCTGTGCAGAGAGCTCTAAAATTTTCTGCCACGAAAAGAGGAAAAAAAATGATATACATTAGTTGACATGTTGAAACAAAGATATGTCAGAACACATGCATGATCAAATTTAAGTACACTGAAGATTAAAAAAGAAATGCATAAGTTGACAAGTTGGAACAGGAAAGGTCCAAACACATGCATGATCAAATTTAGGTACACCAAACTAACAACTCACAAAAGGTGCACAAACAAGTGAAGAAGTGGTTAAAATCTCTGACCTTATAGGTTAAGCCAAACTAATTGAAGCCACATTTTGGCAATAATAATCGCTACTGGTTAAAATCAATAGGAGATAAATGATTCTGGGTCAAGGACAACCACTGAGGTTCTTTATTTGACTACCTAATCATGGCAACTGATATATGGACCAGAAGTTTCTTCATTCCATTAAATTTGGTGGATGTGAACATGGCAACCGATATTTGGTCGGTGGGGAGAACTTCAAAGAGAATGATAGGCTGTTAGAGAAGGCCGAAGAACATGAAGAGCCATTACATCCCACATGCTGAATTTACAATGATGCTGTTAATGACTAGCTTTAGGGAAGTAGTCAGGTAAGCAAAAATTGAAATTGTGCACTTCACAGTCTGATGTATTCTTATTTGGAAACAGAAATAAGTTTCCAATATTCTATAAAGCAACCACAGTGCTTTAATGGTAAACATACAACATAGTGCACATGTTCTATGCAGTCACATATGCAGATTGTGTACACCAATCACTTCAATCAACCTATCAGTCTAAGCAACAATATATTGATGTGTCATATGTAGTTATAGACAATTCAAACGAATGTAAACATTAATTTTACATGAAATATACAGGAACCATGCAAGGTTAGTCGCAGTTACATACCAACAGTTTTTGGCACCACCTCTCCATATAGTCCAATGACAATCCTACCTGAGGTCACAAATGAGTTCTGAGCACATTATACTACTTGTTGATCTTCAGCTGGAACTGGGTTAATCCATAAAGAGTTTAATGCAATTGTAATTAATTGGAGAAAAGAGCAGAAAAATCACATAATCACAACAAACAAATTTCTTGATGTCCCTAAACACATTGTCATTGATATTTTCATAACTATAAGAAGGACAATGTCTGGCAATCCATCAGGAAGAAAAGGTTTACAATTACTTTAAAACAATTGTTTTATAAACTGAGCATGTCATAATATAATTCAGTAAATTATATTTGTATAGGTCTCCTACTCTCCTTAATAAAATAAACCATAACCTACAAACACAAAAGCTGCAAAGAAGGATGAGAAATATTGACCGCTAAACACCCTCTTTATTTCAAATAAGCCAAGATCTTATATAATAACACAATTCTGAAAACATTGATCACTACAAGGAGCAATTGGAGGACAATTTAAAGGTCACTTCAAATATAGAAGGTGGATGCCTGTTAAGCCTAATGCCTGCATCATGTGCAGCACCATCCATCTTAACAATTAATCCATTGAGACATAGTAGGCATACATGTCAGCTAGTATTAATTATGTGGCACTTAAACCAATTGATTAATATTCAGAGGAAAGAATAAAAGATATTTTCATAAAGAGTTTATAGAAACAGATGATTATAGATACCTGCTAGGCTTAAATGAACCAAATAAGCAAACATAAGTTCAAGTACATCTGTACATGAACCAAATCTTTTTATAATGCATTAGAATTTACACTTCCATTAAATGTACCTAAATGTTGGCCATCAATATCGACATCCAAGAAAACTCTATGAGTTTTTTCAGGCTCTTTTTCCACCTTAAGTTTATCCTGCGTAGGCAAAATAAGCTTTAGTTCTTAAATAATAAGAAAGCACTGATATTCGACACATAAGACAGAAACAGTAGTTTTCAGCAAAAGGGAAATTTGACAAATAATATGAAGGCAAACATTTTTTATTGATGAAATGTCTGCAAAAACTTACAAATAAGTCCTATAATTTTCTCTTGATTTCTAAAACACAGTTTAGAGAAGAACAAACCAAAAAGCTGTATACACTAAGGAAGTAACCAGACATGCTTGCGATGTGACATCAACACATAAAAAAAATGAAAATGTTCACTTGTAAGTCTTTCTATGTGCTAACACCTTGGTTGAGCAACTGATCCCAAATCCGTAATAAATGCAGATAATCTCTTCCCTATCTACCATAATTTCAAGTCAATTGTAATATATTTCTTGATTTTGCAGCTGATAATTATATAACTCCAGAAAATGACCACTATAAATAACTACAAAGAGACAGGATCTTATTATGCAATTAGAATAAAAAAAATTATGGAACATGTCCATCATTTATCATATGGAACTCTTTTGTAACTGCTTTAATAGGCAGCTGCACAGGATTGACAAGAACATGCACAGGGTCCATCAGCATATGCCAATGAAACTCATTTGCATCCAAAAGGACAAGAAGGTGAGGAAGGATAAGTTGTTCAGTTGTCATATCACAAAAGGCTTAACAACAGCACAATGTCATGGCATCTGTTCTATGTCAACATTTCTGCTAAAACATAAAATAAAAAAGAACATACAGTAAACATTTTCATAGAACTGTAAACCTATTGTTCGAAACCACATGGTATCTAAAGATCTGCTAAAGAAATGACTTTAAGCAAAAACATATTGCCAAGAGATGCCAGAGATTCAATTTGCATTAGATATTCGAGTTCTAAACATGGTTTGAATCAGTGATTGCTGTACCTCCCGAAACGATATGGCAGGCAGTACATACCAGTCCTGGTGTGGACCAATATGCAGACCACTCCCGTTTCAGGCGGTCCGATTAAAATAGTAAAAATTCAAAAAATGGTGGGCCCTACTCCATTTCAGCATTAAAAAAAAAAATTTAAAGGCAAGTTAGG
Source organism: Musa acuminata AAA Group (assembly GCF_036884655.1). NCBI lineage: Eukaryota > Viridiplantae > Streptophyta > Magnoliopsida > Zingiberales > Musaceae > Musa > Musa acuminata. The sequence goes on from NC_088327.1 coordinate 2,139,412, forward strand.
GCTGTTGAATCCCGGATTTTAATGATGAAATCAATTGATGAGTTTACGATCTAATGTGCTATTTGAGAAAAGTGATGCAGCATAACTTCGATCATGAAAAGACAAAGCAATTAAGGCAAAACAATCAAAAGTTGGGCTGGAGTTGAAGATTGGACATCGGGCTGGATGAATCGGGCATTGCGCCAAGTTCGGACGTTGCGGGAGTCAACATGCCGATGGATTATGCGATATGCCAAAGGTTTGAACGATGCATCGAAAGTTCGTCGGAAGTTCACCGAGAGCTCGGATGAACAAATGACAAGTCGAATAACTTAGATTTACTGTTTTGTAATTGTTTGTCTTAATCATCGTAATTAGGTCTTAATTTGAGTTAGGTTTGGATGTAACCCTACTAACTCAATTAGGGGTCAAGTGGGCCTGAATAAGGGTTGTATTAGGCCAAGAGGAAGGCCCATTCAATGACCCTTAGCTGGCCCGGGCGGTGGCACCGCTTGAGGCTCGACCTCCCAGGTTGTTTCGGGGGTGGTACTGCCCAGACAATCTCCCAGATTGTGTCAGGTGCCAGTGTCAAACCGGCACCGCCCAGTGTCAGACTGATAGGCGGTGGTACCGCCAGTTGTCAATCTGACAAACGATGGTACCGCTAGTACCCCGAAAACCGAGGATTAGACACTTTTTGACTTCATTTTTTAAGTCATTGGGGCCTATAAATACCTCACTCTTTCCTGCATGAAAGAGCACAAAAAGTGAACAAAAATCTTGAGATTTTGAGTTGTAAAAGTCTTGAAAAAGTGCTAAGTGTCCTCCTCCTTCTTAAGATTTGTGATTATTCTAAGAGATGTGTGAGGCTTGTAAATGTTGTCTCTTAAACCTATGAAAAGGAAAAAAAGTTGTAAAAGGTTAGTTGGTCTACGTCCATTGAAGGAAGACCATTAACGAACGCCGATGGCCTCGACGGAAGAGGAATCGGGAGTGGACGTAAGTCACGACAATCGAACCACTATAAATTCAGTGTGCTCTCATCTTTGTTGTTTATCTTTATTGCTTACTTATTTTGTTGCTCACTCTACCTTGCACCTACTTTTAAGTCAAGCACACTCGAGATTGGTTTTCATCGAACGACATTTTGTTGAATCGACGAAAGTTTTCCTTAAGCACTAATTCACCTCTTCCTCTTAGTGTCGATTTCGATCCTAATAATGGCTTGCGAACGCAAGCACTCTTCTCTCGTACGATGCCGCAGCCCTCGCTGCTGCGATGCTGCAGCGGTACTGCCTCTTCGCCCTGTTGCTTTCACTTCAACGCTGCCGCTGCACTTCTACACCTCCTCTTCTTTCTTCTTCTTCTTCCTTATTCCTTTCTCCTTCCCCCTATTCCTTGTTCCTATGTTCCTCCACCGCCCATTCCTATTCACTCTCATTTTCTTCTTTATCGAAATACCAATATGCACCCGCATTTTCTGTATCGGTACACCGGTACATACCGTTCCAGCAGATTACCGAAATGGAACCGGTACCCGAAAAGGCAAACCCTAGTTTGAATATCTAATCTGCACGACGTTTAATTCTTCTTCAGAACTCAAATTCCTGGTTAGTGAACCACAAAATCGTCAGATATTAAAACTTTCCACCTCACTATTTGCAAGCTTCCAACTCACAACATTTCACGGACTAAATAGAAACCAAATTCCAGGTAATGGAACAATTTCGTCAAGAATTACGGAACGCAACGTGTCAAGCTATATATATCAAGAGAAAGCGAAGCTAGATATTAACAAAGAAATGTTATATCCCGAGATCGTAAGGATGGAAGAATGTGGAAAGGGGAAGGGATCTGAAGAAAAGAGGAATCGGCCGGACCTCCTTGTGGGTGATGGAAAAGCCGAGAAGGATGATGGCGAGGGCGAGGAACGCGACGACGGCCTTGCGGATCATCGCTGCCTCGGATCGTGCCGATCGACCGTCGTCGCTTCTCCGAAACCCTCGCTGTTTCCGATTCTTCCCTCGGTCGCCAGTCGTTGACACCACTGCGCCTAATCTCTCACTCTCGAGGGTTGCTTTTGAAGAAATGGGCGAGATCCGATATTTTCATTCTCCGTTGTGGCTTTTGCTTTTGTATTTTAGCTTTTCCTTTTTTTTTCTTTTTTTGAATTTTTGGACGATATATCGAGAAATACTCCGTGTGGGTGTTTAATTTGGGAACGCACTTTGGAAAAGTTTACCTGAGAATATTTTTTTTTATAAAATACTAATTTTATCAGATAATTTTTAAAAAAAATCAAGTTTTGAGAAATTTTTGCATGGTACTCGATTTCTAAAAATTCTTGTAGAATGTTTTTTTTCATAAAAGATAATTTTGTTATAAGCTTCCATGAAATATCGTTTATAAATTCACATACGTGCCTTTAGTTGTCTATGCCTTTATCGTTTGTCAAGGACGATAAGAGTGAGGTATGCATCATCGATAACAAGGGTCGTGATCTCAACCAATGAGGGCTAGCCTTCTGTTTTGTTTGAGTTATATGGCACCTTTGCATGTTTGTTTGTAAAGTATTGGGGTCCTCAAAATCTGTTATGGTCCATCGAGAACATACAAAATAAAAAATGGATTAGAGAAAGCGTTTAACTAAGGATCTCACTTATAGACATTTCATCAAATACTTGATAATCAATACAAATTATAGGCAAACTTCACAAGCTTAAAACGATCATACGATAAAATTGATGTTATTAATGCTACTGAACAAGGTAGCAAACTAACCCTATACACTACTCCAAAGGCTCATCCAACCATATTCCATGTGGATAGCTCCAAGGTGTTATACTACTGGTTGATACTCTATACCACTCTATAAAACTAAAAAAATCTTAAAATGACTACCCAGATAATATATTTTTAAGTAGTTTTATCTCTGCATAATGATTGCACATAATCTGTATTTACATAACTGGAACATTCATAAGAGCCAGTTAAAATTGGACTGTTAAATATACTATAAGCCTCTATATGTTGTATAAAGCATAAACAAATCAAAAGATATGGACACACAAATATTATATCGAACACACTATGTATATAATTATCTATGATATTCTTCCTCACCTATTCTTTTGATATCATCATCAAAGTTTTTATAGACATTGCATCTCTTTACCTTTGCTAAATCTTTAATTTTCTACTCTAATTACAACATATCTTTTGGCTTCCAACTATTCTTCGTCGCTATTGTTAAGTAGTCGAGCTTTGATCTATCAATATTGCTTCAACTCACCAATGACTCTGACTATAATGTGAGGTTGATCAAGTGCCGATCTTTGTTAGTTACAATAAATCCCTCAAATAAAAAAAAAAGGACTTTCCTTATTATACATTAGTCTATCAAATGTCTCATACCACTCAAACTATGTGAATGTTTATTGGAGTTTTAATGAGCATCATCTCCTAGATTTTAAATTTTTTTTAGGTCCTTTCTTAATAAAATTTGTCCATTAATTTCTCTCCTACTTAGTTGTTGTCTTTAAGTAGGTTCATATCACTTTCACTTTCGATTTGTATTTTTTTATGAAATAAAGCGGACATTCTACTCTTGATAGAACTTATCACCATTGGTGAATATTTGATAATTATTATATTCCACTAAGTCTCTTTGAATGGTCTTTGAATATGTAAGAGGACTAAGATACTTGATTTTACTCATTCTCTTAAGAAGATAAATATGTAAGAAGACTAAGATACTTGCTTCACCCACCCCCTTGAAGATTATACTTTATGTTTTATGTTGGTTACAAGACTTCGCTTATTTTTTGTTCACATTTCTAAAGCACTTGAACATGAAACATTTATACTCCTTATGTTAAATTAACTATTGTAATTCATCTCCTAGTTGTCATCAAACTTCTCTTCACATTATCGTTTGCAGCCCTCTTCATATTATATTGTACTCACGTCTCTCTTCTCTCCATTATCGTATCTTTTTGTTTTCCATGATACGTCTTTCCCCTTTATTGTCATCACCATTATCATCTTCGAATCCCTCGTGATCATACTCATCAAGTGACTATCTCTTTCTCGCCTCTATCACTGTTATCAATGTCATATATAGCTCATATTCTCTCTACGTTACCATTTGTAACCCTCTTTGTATTATGCTGTACTCACATCTCCCTTCCCTTTATTATCATATTTTTTTGTTTATCAAGACACTTGTTTTTTCCTTTTCTTTATCATCATCACCATGATTGTCTTTCACCACGATCGTCTCTCGCTTTCATCGTCACCTTTTTCTCTGAAGCATATGAATCTGAAAATATTTATACTCCTTATGTTAAACTAATTACTATAATTCGTCTCCTAGTTGTTATTAAATTTCTCTATGTGTTGTCGTTTGCAGCCCTCTTCGTATTGCGTTGTACTCATGTCTCCTTTCTCTCCATCATCATATCTTTTTGTTTATCATGACACTCCATTCCATTTTTTTTATTGACATCATCATTGTCGTTTTCGAATCCCTCGTAATCATGCTCATCGATATACTATTTCTTTCTCTTGCATTTATCACCATCATTAGTGTCCTTGTTGTCTTTGCAACCCAATTCATATAATATTGTAATCACATCTCCTTCAGTTTTTTTTTTTTTTATCATGATACTTAATTTTTCCTTTTCTTTTTTGCCATCACCAGTTTCGTCTTTCTCCGCTTTTCTCTCTCCCTTCGATCGTCACCTCCATTTATCCCTTTCATCACTAGGCTTGTTACTCACCTCCATCCCACCGTTCGTTGATGATCGCACGGCTTGCACAGCACAATCGATTGTACGAATCATAAAGCAGGATCTCGGTGACCGTTCGGTGTTAGGATCGCCGTCGATTGATGATAGCGCGGATCTCACAGCTCAATCGATTGTGCCAATCATAACGTGGGATCTCGATGACATCCTTTGGTGTTAGGATCTCCTTCACCCCTAGGTGGTTCGATCGATCATACGGTCAGTAGAGAGGGATCACATCATGGAACGGACGATACGTGAGAGTATGGCGAGTAATTAAAAATGCAATTGCAGATGATCCTCATGAACATCATGCCACGGTGAACTCACGGACTCGAACCCAACTCGTACGCGATCGGTCCTCTCGGCGGTCACCAGCGGGGTCCACTCGGCCACCGCGCATCGACGTCGACAATGGAAGGACGGCCAATGACACATTTCCACTTGTAACGCTAAGGAAACTTCCAGAATGGCTCCTTGCCCTCAAACCATCTCGTCCGTCCGTACTTGTACGACCCATAGATCCAACGGTTCACGTCCATTTCCTTTTCTCTTGAACAATTCGGGACCCACGGAAGACTTGACTTAATCCGCTTTGCTCCACGTCAAGATCCCATTTGAAAGCCACTAAAAATCCACCACGTGTCATAAACTTGTCTCATCCGTCTGATCTTCCACGCTGGCGCGATCAGCGTCATCGACACGGTAACATAGGCTACCATTTTATATATACTCCAAAACCCAAGCCGAACAGAACCAACGGAAACCCAAAGCCGGCACTGAGACTGAGGCACGCGATGAGGAAGTGGGCGCTCCCTTCCGCTCTCCTCCTTCTCCTCCTCCTCTCCACCGTCCCCGATCGCGGTACTCCCACGATCTTACCCTTGACTTCCCGGATCTGATCTCAGCGATGTGTCCTGGATTGGTTCTCGGTTTTTAGGGTTTTAGAGCTAGTTCTTATTCGATCTTTGCGGATCTTTGTAGGGCGGAATCTGCACGCGAATGCGGAGGACAGCGGGGATTCAGACGAGCTCGTGGATCCGCCGAAGGTGGAGGAGAAGCTCGGAGCTGTTCCCAATGGGCTGTCCACTGATGCAGAGGTCGCCAAGAGGTGATTCTTTTCTCAGTTTCACTTTCATTTTCCGATTCGCCCTTTCTCTTTGTTTCTTTCTGCTTGATCTGTTAGTATAAGGTGTTTACTTTGATGATTTATTTTTTTCTCATGATTTGTAATAGAGAAGCGGAGTCGATCTCGAGGAAGACTCTGCGAAGCAACGCTGAGAAGTTCGAGTTCCAAGCTGAGGTTTCTCGGCTGATGGATATTATCATCAATTCTTTGTACAGTAACAAAGACATCTTTTTGAGAGAGCTAATCTCAAATGCCTCTGACGTAAGCAGACTGGACCTTTCTTTTCGTTACATAGATATTTTTCCTTCTTTTCATCTCGATGTGATTAATTTTTTCAATTATTTCTTCAATTAGGCATTGGATAAGATCAGATTCCTCGCTCTCACCGATAAGGACGTCCTGGGTGAAGGCGACAACACTAAGCTTGATATCCTTGTGAGTAGCATCTTATGAAAACATAGTTCCTTTATACCTTCAACGGGATAATTCGAAATAACAGAAAAGATATATCTATGTTAAAATGCAGATAAAGTTGGACAAGGAAAAGAAGATCCTTTCCATCCGTGATCGAGGTATTGGTATGACAAAGGAAGATTTGATTAAAAACTTGGGGACGATTGCCAAATCTGGAACTTCAGGTATTATTTATTTTATCATTTATATTAGTGGTCTAGTTTCTGATCCCAACTGGGAGTACAAGCTTAGAAAGTACTACTGTTTCTATGCAGCTTTTGTGGAGAAAATGCAGACAGGAGGTGACCTGAATCTCATTGGGCAGTTTGGTGTTGGTTTCTATTCTGTGTACTTGGTTGCTGATTATGTTGAAGTAATTAGCAAGCACAATGATGACAAGCAGTAAGTTGATAGTCATCAATATGTTTTATTATGATCCATAAGTTTTCTGTGATCTGCTGCTGGCTATTCTTTGGCGTTGATCACATTTTTGACTTGTTCTTATGGTCTTTCAGGTATGTATGGGAATCCAAGGCTGATGGGTCTTTTGCAATCTCTGAGGATACATGGAATGAACCTTTGGGTCGTGGAACAGAGATAAGGCTGCATTTGAGGGATGAAGCCAAGGAGTATCTTGAACAAGATAAGTTGAAGGTTGGTGCTTATTTTAATTTAGTATCTATTTCTTCTGCATGTCCTTTGTTACATTTTCCTTTGTGTTATGTCCTCGTGATTCAACTTAATTAACACCAGTGATTATATCTATGAACATCAGGTTTTGTGAAACTCACTATGGTTATTCATAAAATTGATCTTGACTTGGTTCCACTGGGTGGCCAGCCTGTGATATGTTTGTTAGATTTCTCGTCTGGTCATAGCACAGTGACTATTTGTACCCTATCAAATATTGTCTTTAGTCTGACTGTGGACTTCATTATCATATCTATAAAAGTTGCAAATTCGTAGTAATATATCAAGAAATTTTCAAATGCATAAGTTCTAATAAGTTCCTCTGTCATGTTTGATTTAATTTGATATCATTTTGTTGATTGCTTTGAGTTAATGCTATGAATATTCGTATGCCATAGGCTAAAACTAAGTAAACTGTATAGTTATTTTGATTTAGATTTTTCCCAAATGAAAAAAAAAAAGTAAACTGAAATATTTCTTGATGTGAATTGTATCCATTCTTTCAGTCATTACAGTAGCTGCTAAAATTGATATATGACTGTTGTACAATTCTACTGGGGTCTAACGTTTACTCTTTGGTCTTTGATAACCATTCATGAATTCTACAGTTGAATTTGCACTGGCCTTTTTATGATTTCAGGCCATTAAGTGTGTTTTTATTTATAAACTTCCTGATTCTTTTCAATCTGTATTACTTCAGGCGCTTCCTGTCGGATCATAATTTTGATTAACTATTCCTTTTAGAGATCTGATATTTTTTGGTACGATAACAGCATATAGAATTTAATCTAGATCATGGCTTAAGTTTGAGCAGTTTATTAACATTTGTCCTTTGACCTTTGCTATTACTTTACCTGCATCAAAGTACTAATAGCTATATGATAAGCTGATCCGAGTCTTTAGTTAGCTTGCACAATTTTTGAAATTATTTTGATTTTCAGCCAAAGAGATAAGCTGTAATTTATTTCTCTCGTTGTAGGAACTGGTGAAAAAGTATTCTGAGTTCATCAACTTCCCAATATACCTCTGGGCAAGCAAAGAGGTGGACGTTGAAGTTCCATCTGATGAAGAAGAATCTACTGAAGAAGAGGAAACATGTATGTTTTTTATTATTCTCTCTTTGTTGAAGACATTCTTTTACAATACATGTTACATTATTTTGTAACATTGTTGACTTGTTTGAATTGACAGCTGAAACAACTTCAGAAGATGAAGAAACAGAAGAGGATGCTTCAGAGAAAAAGCCGAAGACAAAGACAGTGAAGGAAACAACTTATGATTGGGAAGTTCTGAATGATGTGAAAGCCATATGGCTTCGCAATCCAAAGGAGGTCACTGATGAAGAATACTCTAAATTCTACCACTCTTTAGCTAAGGTAAATTTCTGTCATCTGTGTTTTTGTAGATGTTTGACTGGAGCTTTAGCACCTGAATTTCAAAGAAAAAAAAAACCATGAGCCTTCAACTTTTTTATCCATTTTTGTCAGTGAGTTCATTCATACCAATGTATGATACTGTGAGCATGGGATACGAGGCCTGTCGTGCCTGGTCATATGACTGAAATGTCATGCTTGAAGTTACATAACTGCTTACTCTTCCAGGACTGGCATGTGCTTGGCACATATGTATCAGAAGCCATTGATTGTTTTTTGCCCAGTTTACTTTGTACAATAGCACTCGAGTTTCTTGGCTATTTGATTCTCATTATAATTTTCCTGGTCATGTAGGATTTCAGCGATGAAAAGCCACTGGCGTGGAGTCACTTTACTGCTGAAGGTGATGTAGAGTTCAAAGCTTTGCTTTTTGTGCCTCCCAAGGCTCCCCATGATCTCTATGAAAGTTATTACAACACCAATAAGTCCAACTTGAAGCTGTATGTCAGAAGGGTTTTCATCTCAGATGAATTTGATGAACTTCTTCCTAAGTACCTTAGCTTCTTGAAGGTCAGCAAACAGCATTCTTAAGTGGTATCTGAGGTCACTTGGTGGGACAGGTTTGTTATATTAGCGTTCTCATTTGTGCAATATTTTTATGTGCAGGGTCTTGTTGACTCGGATACTTTGCCACTTAATGTATCACGGGAAATGCTTCAACAACACAATAGTCTAAAGACAATCAAGAAGAAGTTAATCCGTAAGGCTCTTGATATGATTCGACGAATTGCAGATGAGGACCCTGATGAGTTCCATAATAAAGATAAAACAGGTTAACATCTCTATATATTTTCTTTTTACTTGTAGCGGCTTTGCTGCTTGTTAATTAAGTTGTGATTTTTTTTCTTTGATCTCCGTGATATACTTTCAGAAAAAGAAAGTGAAGAGAATGAGAAGAAGGGACAGTATACTAAGTTCTGGAATGAGTTTGGCAAATCTATCAAGCTTGGAATCATAGAGGATGCACATAACAGAAATCGTCTTGCCAAGCTTCTTAGATTTGAGAGGTGTGTTCTATTATTAAATTTCCTTTTTCATTCTTTATGTTTTCTGATAGGTTCCAAAATTCTATTTGGTTCTAAACATCTTTAAATGTCTGTTGCTTACAGTACTAAGTCTGAAGGTAAGCTTGCCTCGCTGGATGAGTACATCTCTAGAATGAAGCCAGGGCAAAAGGACATATTCTACATTACGGGAACTAGCAAGGAACAATTGGAGAAATCTCCATTCCTTGAGAGACTCACAAAGAAGAATTATGAGGTCAGTCGATGTGTTTTATTGACTGCAATTTACGCCTGTAAATGAATTGGACTTGGATTGTACTGTGGTCAATTTGTTTCAGATCCTCATTTGATTGGAATGGACCAGATCCTAACATGGTCAAAGGATCAGGAATGGGATCCGTATTTGCGCTGACTGTGATCCTCATCACTGATATTCTTTACCACCCTTGTCGGCCCTGATATATTATATATTATATATAACACAAATAGATAGTTGTATATATTATATTAAATAATATATAAAAATATATTTGGAGATTGGATTGGGCCATGATCAAATTGATACAAGCTTGCTTTGGTTCACACACAATTACAAGGATCTGACTGGACTGGCTTTTGTTCAGGTCAGTGGGTCAAAAGTATGATCCATGCTGGGAATAATCAGAATGGAGTGGGTGAGATCTACTTCATTTTTAGGCCTATGACATTTGTTTCGGTTGATGACTCTTTTGGATGGAACAGTTTCTTGCAATAATTAAATTTTAAGAATAATATAAAACGAGTATTGTAGTCTTAGAATTTCCCATGAGTTTGTGCCAATGTGAAATCAGATTAGTCTGACTTGCAGTAGTCTCTTCATAAAGTAACATTATTTGTCTTTCATTACTTCTAATATTGTTGAAGCTAAAGATGCCTCACAAGTATTTTGTTTTTGGAGTGTCCAGGTCTTCTGTTTAAAGCATGTTAACTTGATGACTGTTTGATTTTTCCACATTTATCCATTCAAAATTAACAGGATCAGCCTGCTACAATCTTTTGCCCAATTTTCTCTAGCCTCTTATGTGTTTTCTCAATGTTGTAGGTCATATTCTTCACTGATCCAGTTGATGAATACTTGATGCAATACCTGATGGACTATGAAGACAAAAAGTTCCAGAATGTGTCGAAGGAAGGTCTCAAACTTGGAAAAGACTCGAAGCTGAAGGATCTCAAGGATTCCTTCAAGGAATTGACCAACTGGTGGAAGGATGCTCTCTCCAGTGAGAATGTAGATTCAGTCAAGATAAGCAACCGTTTGGACAACACCCCTTGTGTGGTGGTCACATCCAAATATGGTTGGAGTGCAAATATGGAGAAGATCATGCAATCTCAAACTCTCTCTGATGCCAGCAAGCAAGCTTACATGCGTGGGAAGAGGGTGCTGGAGATTAACCCAAGGCATCCTGTCATCAAGGAACTTCGTGATCGTGTAGCTCAAGATTCAAAGGTATCAAATCAAACTTCACATTCTTTTTAGTCTTTCGTTAACTCAAACTTTCCAGAATTCTCTTCTTATATACCTCGGTGTAGATTCAATACCAAGTGCCAAACATCCAGAAATTCGCATAATTTCTCCTATCATTTGTCTCTACTTTTCATGCCTTCAATTCATCGTCATTCTAATTGCCGATTAATTAAATATATATGCAGGATGAGAGTCTCAAGCATACAGCACGACTGATATACCAAACGGCCCTCATGGAGAGTGGTTTTATCCTCAATGATCCAAAGGAGTTTGCCTCAAGTATATACAAATCTGTGCAAAAGAGCCTCGACATAAGTCCTGACGCGACTGTAGAAGAGGAGGAAGATGTAGAGGAAGCCGAGGAGGAAGAGAAGGGAACAACTTCAAACACGGAATCTGATGAGATTAAAGAAGACATCGATGAGTCTTCGCTCAAGGATGAATTGTAGATTTCTATAATCTCATCCTTTCAGAGGTTTTGATAATTCCAAATAGGAAAAGAACCCAGAAGACTATAAGCAGGTTAGAGCCATCCAGTTTCCATGTGTAACCTCAAATTGTGATTGAGATGTTGCTAATTTGGTGCACGATGTTTACTTTGAATTCAAGCTTTCCCTTCGTGACTTCTTGCTTTCTTTCTATGATTACTGTGGCATGTAGCTTTTCTCGTGAACAGTAGACAGTTATCATCCACCGAAATTGAAGCTTCATTTGAAATGCGGTAACTGTATTCCTTGTTTTTTGGGAATAATTGTGGATGAGCACAAAATATTACTATTTATTGTTCATTGTAGTGAGATGCTGTAGCTTCTTGCGAGATAAATAGACATAGAACAGAAATTGTTTGTTCACCATACACCGACCACCATGACACAAGCATAACTTGTATATCATTCCAGATCATGAATGCAGCATCTCAAACTTCGGAAACAGTGCAAATGCCATGTATGTTGAGTACAAAATGAATTGTACACCAAGTTCTCATTAAAGAAACCATATACCAGTACACCGATCTCCACACTTCACATGGCTCATATGTATGGCTTAAAGAATCCAAAGCCAAGAAGAAAGAAAAGATAGAAATCAATCCAACCATCTTGGTCAAAAAGAATACTTGGATTTATAGTTAATGGAGAGTTAGCGAGAGCACCAGCAGTAGGTGGGAGGACAAGCAAGCTGCAAGCCAGGGGAGGAGAGAGTCAGCAGCCGGCTTTGCAGCGCCAAAGAAGACCATGGTTTCGTTCGTCGGCGGCAAGCCTGCTGCCTTGGGGTTCTGAGCTCCACCTCTGGGCTGCAAGCTGCAGCACATGAAGAACAAAGAGATGGAAGAGACACGTCAGCCACGGGAAGCTCTTACAGTGATGTGAGGTCTCATGCGTTCTATTTTGCATGGAGATCGACGACTTCCATCTGTAAGACGATTTGGTCTTTCAGTGGAACAATAAATTAGCCGTTGACTTGTTTCTCGTGCTCGACCGCTTCTATCATAATGGACAGCTCAACTGTCACATGATTGAAGCGACAACAATTTGCATTTTATTTTCTATTTTCTTCCTTTTTCTTTCACGCCATTTGCACTTTGTTATAGTAAACTCAACACATCCATCCATGCATGTTTGACAAACCACTTAGCCCCATTGTCCCACCGGCAATGCTGTTGGAAGACCTTAAGTGGGACCCACGCGAGTCTTGATCCTATGAGAGCACGGGTAAGGGCGAGAGTAAGGATTACACGACCGATAGAAGGCGATTTTTGATAAAGAATACTGGTCGGCTGGGATGGGCCCCATGAACCTACGTCCATGGCATTCGACCAAAAACGTAAATTAAATACCCATTCTCTGTACCCGGCGTTTGATTGCAAGTTCCAAGCACGTATTTCTTTTCGCCAATCAAAGTGAAGGTACGTTACAGCGAAAAATGTAAAACGTATGGTTAAAATGAAAACTTGGGGATTTACTTATTATTTATTTATTTAGAAAAGCCAATAAATCAAGTTTAATATCTTGGGTAACTAATCGGCGTCGCCGCCGTACCTGGTGTTGCTGGGGCAGAAGGTGACAGCGTAGCCGGCGGTCGCGGCGGTGGGGCAGGTGAACGTGGAGGTGGCATCGTCGTAGGCGTAGCTGTAAGCCCGGGGGCATGCGTTCTTGAACAGCTGCGAGAACGCCGTTGGTCCGCAGGCGTTCGGGGTCCCGAACTCCCCGCTGCAGCAGTAGCGCTCCGTCCTGAACGCATCGCACGCGCTCCGGCACGCCACCACCTGCCCGCCCGCCCCCACCACCCTCAGCTCGGCCGGGCACAGCCCGTTGAGGTCCGCCGTGCACCCGGTGAGCGCGCAGCGGCCCGCGCCGACGGCCCCGCCCTGCGGCGCCACCAGCACCGGGAGGTTGTAGCCGTCCACGAGGCTGACGTCGTAGAAGTCCGTGTCTCTCGCGGCGGCGCCTCCGAGGGTGAACTCCCCGAGGGTGGCCGGGGGTTTCGCGCCGCTGCCGTTGCACTCGACCGCGCCGGAGCCGCAGTCACCGGTGGCGCAGGAGAAGCGGCCGGTGACGTCAGCAGAGCACAGACTGCGGGCCCAGATGCGGCCGGACCACGGGACGGGGGCGTCCAGGCTGCGGGACTCGCCGGGGCCGAGGGCGAACCCAGTGGTGGCGAGAGGAGAGGAGCCAGCGTTGGAGAGGACGCCCGGCCAAACCGTGTACCCGCAGTCGTTGGTCACGGTAAACGTCGTCGACAGCACACCTAATGAACAAAAACCAAAACCATAAAGCTAAAGACCGAAGAAAGAGATCGAGCACATGGTGGAAGAGTTCGAGGGATTACCTGAGGAGGAGGAGGCGATGAAGAGGGCAAGGACAGGAAGGAGAGGGTGCATTCTGAAGTCTCTGCAGAGCTCTTGTTTGTTCTTCGAAGAGAGATCTGTAAGGGAAGAATCCAAGGAGATGATAACGTTATTATTCCCGTTGTATCTGCTGCCTCTACAACGTTCGAGTGCTGCTTGCACGGAGAGACAGAAGACAGCAGCACATGAGAGAGAGAGAGAGAGAGCAGTATTATATGTATAGTCGATGGAAAGACAACTTGGGAAGGACGAACTCTCCTCGGCGTTGGTTTCTGATTCCGAGAAGGAAACAAAGAACGTGGAAAGAAAGGTTTCCCAAAATGAATTGGGAGAGAAGTCTCTGTTGCCACGGCTTTCCACATCAAGCACCGGAGGAAGAACACTCGCCGGCTTCGTCTCTGGTCAACTTCACTATGTCGCCGGCCGGTAGTAACTGGCCGGCCTGGGCTGGGTTAGTCCGGCCCGACCCGCGGTCTGACCTGAGTCGGCTCAATCATTTTCTTTTCGTTTTGAAACTTATATTATATAATCAACTCATTGATAAATGAAATAAGATAATTTAATGAAAAAAAAGAAATAAAAAACTAATTTGATCAAATAAATCAAAATGCTAAGAAATCATGAATAATGGTATGAATTCATGAAATTTTATTTGTTAGACATGATTAAATCTTTAAAAAGTATGAACTCTCTTTAGACATTTTGGAGATACTGATTTCGAACGCAACATATCGTTATACTATTTTAAAATTTCGATCAATATCATTCTAACAGTGAAATGATTGTATATTACAAGCTCAAATGAGGGAAAAACAAAACACAACGTAAATAAACAAGTTAAGTATCAAACAAAACAAAGTTGAAAGATATGAAAGATATTATTGATTAATCATCATGCAACATATAATCCTAGATAGAAGAAGAAGATAAAAGCTAAATCTTACCGATCTACTCGCATGGACGTTGGTCAAAAGCAGGTAATCATAGGTTATCTCTATCTTGTCGCCTGTAAAAAGTTAAATTGAAATAGTTAAAGATGATTATTTTTTTTAAGAATATTTCATATAATATTTTGTTATCGAGTATAAAAGTTTACTTTTTAACGTAATAAAGATGTCATTTTTTGTCATTAGCGATTGTACTTATTTATCTCGAATTATTAACTTTGGCGTCGAATGAGCTAAGTTGTGAAGCCTTTCGTAATCTTGGTATTTGTGTAAGTGGCATCTCGGACAATCACGTACACATGAGTCTAGATCATATCAAGCTAACATAGACATCAACGATATCTTTTGTAATAATTTTACCATTAGAAGGATACCATTATATTGTAGAAACACTCGTCCATCGATCTTATCAATGAACGATTGAACGAAGATATTTTGCTCTCGATCCACAATACTTTATCATATATATACACGTATATATATAATTTAATTATTATTATTATTATATATTTATCATAAAAAAAAATAATTAAAAAAAATTATATTAAACTCCTCATTTGTGACCATTTTATTTGGTAACTTAAATCGCTACTATGTCAATAATGTAATTGAGATTCCATCTGCAAGCAATTACCAACAGTTGCAACACAATTTACTGCTTAATTAGTAGCGATGGAAAGAAACAGCATGACCATCCATCAGACATACATTGCGGAGACACTTCAAGCGTACGACACAACACCATCACCACCCCATGCATGCATGCATGCACACGTCTCCACCTCTCAGAAACCATAAAGCATCAAGTGACCAACCACGGCCGAGAAGAAGAGTACGACCGATCCCTCCTTCCCTGAGCTCCCGCTGTCGTAAGGAGTGTTGTCCACCAGCGGCTGCTCCGTCACCCCATGCAATCCATGTGGCTGCTGCTGCTGGCCAAATGCTCCGTTGATCGGATTCGTTGAAGGCAGCACCCCTGCTGCAAGGTCGTCGGCCCCACCCGTTGGTGCAACAACTGGCGGATATGCCGGTGCCAGCGGCAGATCTCCGTTGCTATTCTCGTCTCCGCTTGCTGGTGCGACCAACGGCGCCGACGCCGGTGCCAGCGGCAGATCTCCGTTGCTATTCTCGTCTCCGCTTGCTGGTGCGACCAACGGCGCCGACGCCGGTGCCAATGGCAGAGCTCCGTTGGTTGGGTATGGCGTTGTCTGCTGCGGCTGCTGGCCAAATGGAGGGTTGTCGTCTCCACCAATTGGCCCGACAAACGGTGGCGCGCCGGATGGCAGCCCCGGGGAGCCTGGCAACCCACAGTGTTGATTCACCCTCGCGTCGTCGCTGGCCTTCCAGACCAACTCCCCGTCCTTGTCGATCACCCTCATGTCGCCGTGGTCGACCAGCTCCAACGTCGCCGGGAAGTTGTTGTGGCCGCTGGCTCCGGTGTCCCATACCGGGTTGCTCCCATCGAACAACGCGAGCCCGGCATCGCAGAACACGAGGCTGCACGCGTTCGCGCTGCTCACCGGCTCGCACTCCGACTCCCACACGCTGGCTCCGGAGGCTACCTCCTGGATCTGGATGTAGCAGAAGTCGTTGCCCATGCCGCCGGCGCCCGGTGCGGTCTCGCGGCGGAGGAGGTAGCCGACGTACTTACCCAAGGGAGAAGTCAGGAAGGGCTCGGTGTTCTCCGACGGGTTGGGAGGCACAGTGGCGAGGATCTGCTGCTTCGTCTCCCTCTGAATAGTGCCCAAAGGAGTGTGCACGGCCTTGACGTCATCAGCCTGCGAAGGTGGGCAGAGGATGAGCGAAGAGATGCAGAGGAAGAGGAAGAAGGAAGCCATGAGTGCTTGGTCTGTGTTGGATGTGCGACCTCCGATGGATGAGACTGAAGGGTATTTGAAGGAACTCGAAGGGAAGGGCTGGTGCAACTCGCCATGAGGAAGAAGACATCGATGATGACCTAAAAGACAACCCTTAAAGGAAAGATCATGGAGTAGGGCGCTCAATGATCATTGTTTAGCCATGCAAGAGTTGGTAGATTGATGGACATCGAAGGAAGCCACCTGGAAATCATCTTCTTTGCAGAGCAACCGTTCCAATATGTGGGGGGATTAGGAATGAGATGATCGATGACGCTTGTTCTATAGTCCACAACAATGTCAAACAATAAAATATTGAATTCTTGATCATTTTGGGAGAATTGATTTGATCCTTTTGGTTGGACTAATCCATGATAGAACAGCTAATCCACCCATGCATTTAGGACTTAAGAAGGTGCTTAATAATCTTTAATCTTGTGGAAGGATGTATCCCACACTGAGTGCTTAATTTATATCTTATTAATGAAATTTTAATTAAGCTAAACAACACATCCACCAAAATGCTTATAAAGTCTATTTAAATAATTAAGATAAATAAATTTAAAACCTAATAAAAAAATATAAAAAATAAATAGAGAAATTTCAACCTTTATCAATTATAATATATTTTAAAATATTATATAACCTATTCAGAAGCATTGTATATATATATATATATATATTATATTATTAAAACGTTAGAAGAAATCAACAATTATAGTATTTTTGAATAGGCTTATAGTGTTTTTAACACATCCACCAAAATGCTATAAAGTATATTTAAATAATTAAGATAAATACATTTAAAACCTAATAAAAAAACTCATATAAAAAAATAAATAGAGAAATTTCAACCTATGACAATTATAATATTTTTGAATATTATATAGCCTATTCAGAAGCATTGCTTATATATTATATTATTAAAAAGTTAGAAGAAAGCAACAAAAGAAAAAAAAAAAGTGAAAGATTTATTTTCTTTATTTATTTTCAGTTTTTGTTTTTTTTCAGTTTTATGTTTATTTTTATCTCTGTAAAAGACGGCAGAGAAAAGACGCACTTCGACTCGGGCCCTCAAACCACGATCCAGGGGGCGAAACCTTCCTCCGCCACGCCGGTCATGTCCATGGAGCCACCGCTGTCGCCGCTCATCGCCGCGCAACTCAACCACCTCCTCGCCTACTCACCCCTCTCCGTCAAGGTACTCTTTCCACTCCCAAACCCGATCCCCCTCTAAAGCCCTCATCTTTTCTTTGATCCCATGGCGGTCTCCGTGTAGGTTGAGCAGATATGGGCGGGCTCCAGGAACGCCCGCTTCTCTGACCGCTTCACCCTCTTGATCCCCTTCTGCCTCGATTACGTCAAATGTGAGCACTGCCTCCCGTGATGATCAAACGCCGTGCATTTGAGTTTTCCTGTGCTTTTTCCCCTAAATTGGAGTTGGATTTCTTTCAGGCGATGTGATCTACGACGCACTCCACCCGTCCGTTGCGCCGGATGTCGTCTTTTCGTCGGAAGACGACGACTTTGATCCCCTTGGCGATATTGCGAGTGAGGGGGAGGCGCGGGTGAGCAAGAGCAGCTTGTGTGATTGGAACAGTAAAGACCCTTCGAGGCTGATGGCTCTCGTCCATGAACTGAGGTTCTCGATTCTTCTTCTTTGAGGCGATTAATGCAGTCGTGTCTGCTTGTGGTTGCTTACTTGTTGTTCCGGAAATAGGGATCTGTACATGCATTACCAGAGGAGGAGGGTAGGAGAGCTTGATGATGCGAGGATAAAGTTTGAAATGAATACTATGCTTCCCAGGGAGGTAATTGATCCTATGTTTACAGTTTACCAGTTTGGCACTTGCAAATGGATGTGCTCTCCACAAGATTATGCTATTCATCCGTAATAAAATCTAACGAGTATATGACATGGTCTATATCCCGGTTGTCATAAATGATTTTAACATAATTACGAAGCAATTACTGATGCTTTTAAAAACTGAAAGACAAACATTGGCATCTTGCCGTCTGGCATGTTCACAAGCACTTTAGTGACTATGACCTATTGAGTATTGGGTTATGACTGAGGACATGAAATAATCGTGTTGTAGGGCTAACTGCATGTGACAATGGAAACAGTGTCACATCTTTCTTAATTTAACAATAATTGATTTTGCCACTTTAATTGGTAATTATAAGTTATAGTCTTGATTAAAGTCATATTAAGTGTTTTATGCGGCAATCATCTTTGAAAAAGAATAAACCTTTTTGTTTCTTCGGTGGAACGACATGAGCACATATCATGAGTGCTATCATCTGTGTTCAATGTTTTGTCATGCATTTTATCCTTTTATGGAGCCAATATGATGAAGTATGTTTGATTTAGACAGACATTTGTGGTAACACTTAAAAATAAAGTGCACTTAAGGTGGCTGTATTCTGTGAATATACTGAACACACAAAAACAATTTTTCATTTATGCTGAAGGCCGTTCAATTTTACATCTGAAATATTCTAATCAAATGCGTCGAGTGTTCTGTTAATTGATCATTGGATTTTACTGACATATATGATGGCCTATGTGTTTTTATTTTAAGATTCTCTATCCCATATATAACTGCAGTACCATCGTTCTGTCCGAATGTTCTGATGGAGCACATTACACTTTCTATGATGATAAATTCACAATTTTATACATTTGATTGTTAATTGGTTACGTTTATGATGGTATGCCCATTGTCTTGATTAACAATGTCATATGGTGTCCACAACTAGTTCGTGGCTGGAATGCATTACTATGTCTGTGCAATAGAGATTGATTAATCATTATTTCAAAGGATTTCTAGCCAGCCTTCATGGTTGTGGAAACTTTTAACTTAGATGTCATTATGCTGATTGTCATTGCTCACACAATTGTAATTTGAATTTCAAATTGAAATATGGAATGATGATACAAGGTGAAGTACTCTTGTAGTGAACAAGCCCGATGAACTGTTGGATCTCATGACATTCACCTTTCTTTTGTTCTTTGTGGCATATATTTTCAGTACTTCTAGTGTTTTCTTTGTTTCTGGAACAACTTTGTCCCTTATTTTTCCTTTTATTTTTATTTGATTTTTCCTATAACCTGTTTGAGACTCAAAACTATTGTTGCTTATTCTACAGGGAATTGAAGTCTGTTTGGTTTCCTTACCTGACAGGGTAAGCTCCTTAAAAAACTCTGCCTGTTCTAGATTTCACATATTTTCAAATTTTGATGAAGGATCTATAGCTAATATTTTATTTCACTACTATACCTTGTGATCCATCCTCGTCTAGCTGGAGGAAGTGAAGTTTGCTGTACCTTTACTGGATATGGACTTAAACAAGCTAGTACCTGCATGCACCTGGAGACATCAGCAGAAGATCTACTTGCAGGTTCTGTTTGTTTGATGTCTTTTGCAAGTGGTACAATAATAATATTGACCATTTAGTACATTAAATTTTTGTTGAGTGAGGTTGTCTATGCAAGTATGTTAAATTAGGCTACTGTTGGACTATCCGTGTATATTATTAACCAAGTAGTTGCAGAAAATAAGTGAAGCTTCAAGTTGAACTCTCTCATGCCTCCTTAAAAAATTATCATGGTTTTTGCTGACTACCTCTAAGAAGGTGTATCTAGTTAGATTGTGAGTTCCACACAACTTGCGTAATCTTATAAGTATCAGGAAGAAAGAAAACAAATTAAGGATATGTATTTGCACAGATCTAGTATTCTTTGCCAGGGAGTGCCAGAATTGCCATGTATTTCTCTCGTGATTAATGGTGGCGCTGAATCATCTTTAAAAGATTGTAAGTCAGGGATCCTGTTTATTGAATACCATAGGGCCCAGAGCAAATGCCACAAATAAAACAATGTGTCATGTGGTTGCAACAATTTTGGAGAATGAAGCCTGATCATATTTATGAATGCTTACATTTATTGTCTTGTGTACACTTTGACAACAATTTTAGGATATCATAAACTGCTACCAAATCTGATTATGAAGATTTGGTATGATTTTTCATATGTAATTAAGTGTAGATTGACATTCTTATTCCAAAGATGTCGTTTAATAATTGAGTTCTGTAGATGATGGTTCCTTGCTAGCTATCGTTATTACCAAGCCATCGAACCTAACAATTGAGGTCTAGCCGAATACTAGAACTTAATCATGGTCTGTCTATAAAAGGCACTTACGGAATACTGGTCTCAGCTATAAGTTTTTTGTTCAGGTTAGGCTGTCCAATGAGTTTTCTTATAGTGATGTAAGTTTGAGCTTGGTGCATCACTTGGCTAAGTCTCAAAATACTACTCAAGTTCTAAAGCATTCTATTCGAAGGAGCTCAAGGTTAGCTCTAAAGAGCCCAGCCTGTTTATGACTTTGATAGAACTGTGGTCAGTACATGCTCATCACTGTTAGTTGGTGCATCAAGTGAATTTAGTTCATATGCTTGTCAATAATGAGATGATGTTTGATTTAGAGTTATATTTCTTTTGACTTTGTGATTTCCTATGAGAAGTCCTTGAAATATAACAAATTTTGGTTGATTAATCATGAACTCGCTCTTAGCTTCTTGCGATAGGTGCATTATGGGTGTTGCTGTGATTTTGATTATTTTTCAGCAATGTAAGTGTATGATGCAGTTGATACTAGAGATCCGTTTGTTGGTTGGTTTGTTTGTTTTTTTCTCCTTTACTTTCATTTCTTTTCTCTTTAAGCTAGTAAGTTATAGGAGGGAAAAAATTAGCAAGGTTGTGAAGGTAAAAGTCCCTGAGAAAGTATAACATACAGCAAATTATCTTGGAGAGTAGAACGACTTGTATCATTGATGGCTCGTATGAGCATCTGAACAGCCTATGCTTATGAGAACATTTTTTCTTAATCTAGATTATGTTCTAGCACGAGGTTACAAGCATGGATTTACAAGCAGGAAGCCCCCGTCGAGCCAGTCGATGATTATGCTTATGGTTCAACACCTGATTGACCCTTGCTCATTTGTCAACATTGGCATGTGCTGTGCCATTGTCGTTTAAGAATATAAAGATAGATGGAAGAAAGAAGAGAGAAAAAAGGTCTCAAAACCAGTGTGGAGGGTGACCATGAGATTGACATCTTCTCTGAATACCTCCAAAAATTCAAAAAATCTTTATCAAATCTATGTGGGCCTGGAAAGCTTGATATGAGGGATATTGGTTCCAGTAATTTGTGAGCACTGCATGTGCAGGCTGTCAGAAAGTAACTTTGCTTATAATCTGTGTGCATAGGATGAATAGGTAAATGACAAATTTGAGGAGCATTGGCAATTGGTTTGTTTTTTATTGGACACAGTGAAAGATGGAACAGAAGGAAAAAAAAAGAGCTGCAGAAAGGATTTCCTGATACAGTGGGTTAATGGCTTTGCTTAGGATGTCTATGTTAAGCTAAGCTGCTTTTGTTTCAAGATTATAGTTGCAGGTAGTCTTTTATGCCACCATATTATGGGATAAACCTCAATGCAAACTTCCTGTATGATTCCTTTGTTGTCACATCTACTAAATCATGACCATAACGTAATTATGAGCCTTAATCCAGTCATATAAGTTTCAAGTTCTACATTTGATTCATGGAATGATATTCTTATTTTAGGAATTTCATTTAGACTTTGGTCTACTGCATTGTGCAGATTATCTTTCCTGTTAGTAGAAGAAATTCTTCAGCTCCTGCTGCTCCACGGGTAAAACTGGTTTCTACTTCAGAAGTGAAGACCTTGTTCTCCGTAGAGGATGTCAAACTTCCACCATGGTTAGATGGAATGTAAGCCATCCTATATTCCATTAAGATTGGCGACACATATGATTCTGTTTTCTTCTAAATGTGTTTTATTAAATGTTATTACTAAAATCTGTTTTTTGCTTAAACTGGCTGCTTTGTTTAAAGGTGCTTGGCTGAATACCTTCCTGCTATAGAAGACAATCTCAAATTGCAGGTTAGTTGCTTTCCTTCCTAAATAAAAATTCAGCAGTAATTAATTGATGCATCAGAATTTACCTCTACAGTTCATGAAATGTTATATCTAACTTCACAGTGAACAAGAGACCTAATGTATATTCATTTAGGAAACTTTAGTATATCTTCATGTCCCAGAGTCTGTATGCAGGACTTTTCAAGATATAAGATTAGAAGTGTGCTGCATTAAAAGATAATATTTCATAATATCAATTATCTAGCAAGACATGGCTACATGTGCTTGATTAATGAACCCTTCTGCCTAGCTTATTAGTTAATTACTAGTTTTTGTATGTCTTATTTCTAATGTACTGGGTTCCTTTAAAAGGTTGTGGAGGCAATTGCATCAATTGGTGCTAGAAGACGTTTTATTGAGGCATTATCTCCTCTGTTTGGAAGGCCACTAGAAGCTGATCCGGTCTGCCCTTATACAGCACTGTTGTGTAATCTTGTGTATTTTTTCAGAATCCATTATGATTTGTTTTTCAATCAGGTTTTGTGCAGGAGAGCTACTGTGCTTTGTGCCTCTGGGGCTTTTACATTTTTGGTATGTTCAAGAATTGTTTATCTTCATTTTATGTGACAGGTGACTGGCATATCATGTGTAGTATCAGAGGCACAGCAAACTAAGGTCAACATAAGTGTAACTTAGCTAATATAGTTCAGACTGGTCATCAGAAATTAGCATTATTTTCAAATGAACTTCTACTTCAAGTTGGTTTATGCATAATTGCATATAAAACATAATCCCCCTAAATCCACTTTGCTTACTATTCCCAGAATGCGTGAAGCATGAATTAGGAACAGAATGTTTCTTGGTCTGATGAATTAAGACATGAATATATTGGCTGCATCTAGAAATTACAATCATATTTTGACCGGCATAAGGTGTGCTATATACATGCTGAAAATTTTCATCTTTTAAAATGAAATTCAATACTAGAGAGCACTCATAAAATCAGAACAAACTTCAGAAGTTTCAACCAAAGATATTGCTTTTTATGTTAGCCATCAAATTGACTATTTAATTCTTTTATTTACTTCATATGGTATCACATTTATGAAGTCCCCTTTGTCTTTATCCATCTTCTGCCTCATGTACTTCTGTAAGCTATCTCTAAGTCAACCATTGTTAAGTCCAGGTTTGCTTGAGTCTTTTTTTCCTTAGTTTATGCAGTTGTGCTGTCTTTGCTTATTCTTTTTTATCTGGCCTAGTTGATCGGTAATCAAGAGTAATAAGTTTATCTCACATTTCATGCTCGTGCTACTTAATGTTTTATAACATGTTGAAGACATTCAGCTGAGGTTGAAGTTTTTTTTTTTCTAGGTTCACTTTTCAATTCCCACACAGTTCCCAAAGCAGCAACCGACATTGGTAATGCAAAGTTCTCAGGTATCTTTTAGTGTTTAGATCATCTTCTTCCGGTTATAGTTCTTGAGCTCCTGTTAAAGCTACTTCACAAGGGCCTGATCTTTTAGTTAGGTCAAGCTTAAGTTTTTGAGAAAATAGATTTCTGTTATATTCATGTGTTCTACATGCGTCATGAAATTGCATTTATCTACCTTGTATTCTTTTGCACATAAGATTTTTCACTTATACTAGTTTGATAAGAATTAAGAAGAAAATCATAATTCTTGAAGAGGACAAGATTGAAATGGATAGTGTTAATATTTTTGAGAGGCTGGATCTTGCAGTGGCAAATTGTTGGGAATGTGTGACTCATTTTATAACCATGGTGTATGTTGAACTTTTGTACTGGAGAATCCCTACTGGGATTGTGTCAACTAGTGATCCTGCTCTGACATCCTTTCTTGCTCTGACTATAGCTTAAACATAGGGTATCAGCTTGCAGAGAGCTTCTAGATGGACTTTTTGGAACACATTGTATTCATGTAATCATAATTTATTTATGTATTTCTAATTTATTAAAAAAGTTTGTAAGTGAAGTGGAGTATTTTCATGTACTTTCTCTACGGAACACATCTCAAAGTTATTTATTATTATGCATTAGATGATTGATATTCTGTAATCTGATCAACGTTCCGTCGTGATATGTAGCATTTCAATTCTCAAGGCACACCAATATCCTCGCCGCTGATAAATGATTACCCTTGGAGTCCTAGATGGGATCCACCACAGATGGCTGAGCGAATCTTGTAAGCATCGGCAGTGTCTAAATTTAGAAACTGTCTTGGAACATCTCTGATCGTATCGTATATGCAGTGAATTCTTGGTCGATGAGTGTTTGAACTTTAAAAAGTTCTGCATTGATGCAATTCCTCAGTAAACCTGCATGACACTCGGTACAACCCTCATTTCCTCAAAGAATATGTTTTGCTTGTAAAGTCATTTTGTTTCTCCTCTTTTACATGGCTATGTATGATTAAATTTGCTTTTGGTGTAGAAAGCTGCCATTTGTTTCTTCCTAAGATGAACTTGAACCATGGGTCCATAACATGCATCAGGAAGAAATGGTCTCAGGAGAGCATTAGAACATCAAACACAGTGCCAAAGGTTGAGGTCTCAGATGCACATAATTGTAGCATGCAATGAATCCACTACCATGTAACAAACATCTACTCATCATTTCTGGCTTCCTAGTAATGTAACAATACTGTAATACTATCTTTGTGTGTGACATTAATTGATCTTTGATGAAAGATATTCTCTTTATCACATTAGGGCGGCCAATGTCGACTTCAATGACTTATGGCATTGGAGGAGGTGGTGCGCCGCGATAGCGATGACGACGAAGGTGGTGGCAGCTGCAGAGGTAGGTCGAGACAATCGTAAATTGTAAAGATAATCGTAAATTATAAATCGACACGGAGGAAGGTTAGATCGAGAAAGAACTCGATTATATAAATATTTATAAATGCGATGTCATAGAAAAGATATAGAAAAAAAAGAAAGATAAAATTTATTTTATTAAGAAAAATTATATATATAATGCTAAACTAATAAAAAGTTTTTTTAATAAAAATAAGTTATTTTATCGAAAAAAAAATCCTCACTATTAGGAAAATTTAAGATTTTTATATAAAATGAGTGGGAGTTGAATAAATTATACTCGAAATCAAAATAAGGTATATTTAATTACATAATATATTCAAAAAATTTAATTTCGATAATTTATTATTATAATTTTTTAAAAATAATATTAATAATCTTACAATCATGTCCTAATAATTAATTCTATGGAAGTTTGGGTTGGTTTAGCATAAGCTAATAAATTTACGTTCGTAATTGAATTTAAATTATATTTGATTAAAAAAATTCTAAGTTTTGATGGTTAATTATTATAAATTCTTTAAAAATAATAATATTATTAATCATCTAAGAAATATTTCTAATTGTTCTATAAAAGTTGACTTTGATTATATACTTGAAATTAAACTAATTACATCTATCCGAGAAATCTTTAATTATAATTAAATTTGAATAATCATGACATTTTTTATTATTTATAAAAAATCTCATGTAAAAATGAATAGCTTTTTTATAAAATACCCATAAAGATACTAAAAATGAACAATATTTTTTTTATGTATGAGAAATAGGAAAAAGTAATATCTTCCACTATTTCCATTTGTCCATATGAACCAGCAGACGCCACCGTTCTTATCCATTCTTCCTTTCTCTCTATCTTTTAGTCACTCGTGCCGTCGCCGTCGCCGCCGCTGCAGCCGTCGCCGCCACCGTATAATCGCGTTGTTTGATTACATGTCTCCGACAGAGGAGGAGCTGGAGGTGGCGCTCACGCTCGACAGCCTCCCCGAGCTCGTCCTCGCGTCCGTCCACCGGGCGGCGCTCCACGTCCTTCCCGAGTCCCTCCGCTGGGGCTCCCGGAAGCCCCGGTCACTCCCCGGTCATCCTCTAATGCCTTCTCCTCCTCCGCCGCTCCGTTACGGGGAGAAGAACGTCGACGGGGGAGTCACCGCCACCGCCACATCGAGCCCCTCTACGCCTCTCTCCTTCCAAGGCAGCGGCGGCAGCGAAGACATCGACGTCCGGCCCAAGCCGTGGGTGGAGCACCGCAAACAGTACATCCAGGTAAGTGTACCGTCAGCCTCTCCCTCTCTCTCTCTAGCCAGCTAAGATATTTATTGTATTTGATGCTTGTGGTGAGCAGTGGGTGGAAGAACAGCATGAGCCGATGGCTTCGTTTGCCGACAAGAAATCCAATCTCGAACGAGTGTGTTCTTTTCTTTCTTTTCTTCTCTTTTGCCATTTTATTATCTATATTTTCTCTCGATTCCTTTTATTTCAACTTAATTGTGTGTATATATATATATATATTCTTAATGATAAGATGAATCAGGTGAGAGAGGAGTACGAAGCCCAGTTGCATAGTCCATCAGCCAACCCCTCCGTGCTTCCAGCGGCTACACAACTGCGCCATGTAATCAATCTACTCCTCTTCTCTTCTTCTTCTTTAAGATTGTGCGCCGAAGAGTGAATCGAATGTCTCGGCGGCAGGAAAAGATGCTATGGGTCGGTGGCGGCGATATGGTCCCCGTGGATCCCACAGCCGTCGACCACCGGTGGGCCCAGAGCGGCAGCCAACGGCCGGCCGCGGGTCGGGTCGGCCTCCCGGATCTGAACGTGACGCCCGACGACGAGGAGGGCGGGTGGGATTTGGTGTGGGGGTGGGGGGAACGGCAACACAGCGCGTGCAAAGCGGCCACGTCGGCGCTGGCGAGACGGAGGAGACTTGAGATACAAAGGGCGAAGAGATACGGTCTGGTTTATGACCAATAAAATGCCAAGATTAAGTATTTTTCTTATTTTCAAGATTTAAGTATTCATCTTCAATTTGGTTAGTGGGGATTTCTTTTTGTTTTTTATTGACGTCAATGTTAGGCATTTGCTCACGAAAATATTTTTTTTCCTATTGATTAAAAATAATATTTTATGAAAAATATTACAGTAAGTGAAGAAGGGTAAAACAACTATTTATTGGAATTCAAAAGACAAGTGATGCATTCATAATACTTAATATCTAGGAGTATAGTACCTAACATTCAAAAGGAACATTATGATATTTAACCTTGAGAGAATGAATTATGGTGTACCTAACATTCAAAAAAATATCTAGTATGCAATTGGAGTATCGAATAATCTATTCCAAAGAGAAAAAAAACCCCACCAACCGTTCCTTTGGCCTCCTCTTTCATCTCAAACCAAAAGCATAGTACAAAGGGAAAAAGCCGGATAAGTCTACAAAATATGAAGCTAGGAGGTTGAAAGTCTTGTTATAGAAAAGAAGTCAACCCAAGGTCAACCGTAAAACTTCCTCAAGAAACTATTTACTTGCTGCATACAGTCAGCTAACGTGCAATTTCTACCCACATTAGTGTCTATATGTAAGACTTCTTCATAACTCAACATGTCACAGGTGAGAATCCCTAACTGGTGCAAGCCTCGCATAAGAGAGGAGGCATTTCGGTATGCTCAGACAAATGATTCAGTTTAAGTTGATGATTCAGTCTGACTGTGCGTGGAAGATCACACTACACCTGACGGAAGCCGTAGCACCAGCTGTCCACCGACAACACTGCAGGAGGAAGAGTGAGAACAAGTTTTGTATTAACGGCCATAATAGGTGCGTGTTCGTGGAAAGAATCTTCGTTACCTCTTCACATAATAATAGCAGAAATCAGCGAGAATGAAAGTTTGAACGATCTCGGCAAGAAGAACCATTGGTGGCCACAAACCATACCCTAAAGCTGTCAACAGTCGTCCACGAGTGTCCAGGACCTACAAGAGACACCGAGAAGGAAATGCATCATGCGACACGCCTGCTATAGCAGGAGACCATGTTTCCAGAGGTTCATACTGAACCAAGACAATCAGGAAGAAAATAATTGCCTGATGCCAGACACTTGAATACAATTTATTTTTCCATGTTTTTCTTATTAAGTTTTACTTGATTCTTCTTCATATTATTTTCTCACTCAAAGATAATCACAAGACAATCAGGAAGAAAATAATTGTGGAATGGTCAAAATAGCATAAATTGGATTGGATTTCGAGAAAAACAAAGGTTTCAACCAACATCTACAGTAAGATAATGCAACAGCTGGTTCTCCATGAGTTTTGTGTCCAATCCATCAAGTTCACCTCAAAGAAGCAAATAATGTTACTAGGCTAGATCTAACAAAGTAGAACTCATTGCACGGTTCTGTGGCTGCATATAATCAGACCTCTCGTGTGTCATGCAAATGGTTGGCATAAATATTGTGATGCATTGTGTACAACGCAAACTTCTGACTGTAAATACAATTAATAGAAACGATGACCTTGAAGATATATAGAAGATAAGAAGAGAGGAAAGACTTAAAATGGTACCAAATATTAGTCATGTGGAATGAAATAAAATATTAATACTAATATTAGTCGTGGTGTGAAACATCAACATAAACAAATTGACAAGCAGG
Source organism: Musa acuminata AAA Group (assembly GCF_036884655.1). Taxonomy (NCBI): domain Eukaryota; kingdom Viridiplantae; phylum Streptophyta; class Magnoliopsida; order Zingiberales; family Musaceae; genus Musa; species Musa acuminata. The sequence goes on from NC_088327.1 coordinate 2,168,476, forward strand.
ACAAGCCATGAGCATATAATTATGACCTCCACATCAAAACCAAGAAAATATAGATAGATATGCCTTTCGAGCTGACAACACAAAAATGGTGTGTTTCATTGGAGCTGCACTAACAAGGTTTAAAGAAAGAACAAGAGTCAATGTAAAATCTAATTTTTAAATATTCAAAATTGAAGCTCAATAGGAAACTCATGTGCAATGATGCTGAGGCCTCAAGAGATCCAAAACTTATGCAGAAATAGTAACACATGCTTTCAATAATATGTGACTCTATATCAACAAATTATGACTATAAATGAAGAACCAGAGTATCCTACAAAGTTCTAGCCTTCAACAGTATGAGAAAAATATATATATATCATGCTTATGCTTAAGAAGTCACTCTACTGTAAATACATCAGTGGTATATCAGTCATACAAATCCATAAAACCTAGTCAGAATGCAGAGTTTCATACTAAACCAACCTGAAGGACCCAGTGAGCGCAGCTCAGAAATCTTGCAATCCCAAGAGCAAAAACATAGTGAGCAGTGAACGGTTCTACAATCTGGGGATCATGTATGAAGATACAATTAGAAACTTTTTCTTTAAAAATTTACAAGGTTCTCTGATTCCAGGTTGTACCTTCGTGTTCTGCATCAATCGTAACTGGGGCAACACCGAAACAGCTTCCAGATAAACACAAAAGGCCCAACAGATCCTATTGAAAATATTGTGAGATGTAGAAGGATGAACAGCAAGCGCTAACAGCACACAAGGCACAACCTGCAATCATATAAAGAGAGGTGAGATCCATTCATGATCTTATGAATAAAAAACAAGTTTTTTTATCACGGATAATTCTTTAAAGACCAGCAAAGAGACATGAATTTTCTTAAGAACTTCAAATGCGAAGAAACTTTGTAGCCATAATAGTAAAAAAGAAGCTGCCAAAAACCCAAAGATATAATAATAAATAAATAGTAGTAACGATATAAATAAAAGCAACAAGCGTCCTTTTCCTTGACATGACTCTTTTGGCAATAACACAGTGCTTAATAAGTATTTTCTAAGTAAAGGGAAAAAAAACACTGAAAAACAAATTCAACGACCAAGTATTTTTTTCATTACAGGTACAAAATAGTCCAAGTGATAAAATAAAACTATTACTTTGTCGCCAAAAAAAAAACCAAATTTCTAAAGGGTTTATCATGTATATAAAGCTTTTTTTATATAATACATGAGATGTCTTACCACAAAATATATAGCAAAATTGTCCTTATCCTCCATGTAACTTGGCCTCAGCTTAAAACGAATCATGTAAATAACCCAAAGAGTAGTAGCAAGTGTAGCAGTATCTAGCACTGTGTGTATATCGTATTCCATAACGAAACTGCAATAAAGTCTGGCAGCTAAAAACAAAGCTGTCAAATCCTGAGACTTCAACGAAACCCCTGCATATTATAAAATTGTTAATGAAAGATAATTGGATCCACGAAATAAGTGCAATTTCTATAAACTTAGCATTAGGCAACATGAATTACAAAGCAACCAAAAACTGGTGACCTATTAAACCGGTTCCATATATAGGTAACAGAAATGTATTCTCGAAACGATCTTGATAAAATCAAATACTTAGAGATAAATGAATAACAAATTGTAAGGTTAGAATATCTATCACATAGCTTAAGTGCTGCTCTAAGGCAGAATGTTCTGGATTCCCAATAAAAGGGCTTAATTGTCAATTCACTTCAAAAACAAACTTGAAACTCCTCCTCAGACAGGAATCGTATAATTATATCAGAAATTTGGTGCAAATGAAAAAAAAAACATTAAAAAGGTCCACCAGCATCATATAAGGTTAGCATTTTTCCTCGTGGATCTTTACATAATTTCATCATCTTGCACATACTTGTAAAAGATAATTTTGCAATAATAATCAACAATGAGAAAAGTTAGATAATGTAAAAGTACCAATAAAGCAACATGGATTATACGATAGAAATTTGATAAACTTAAAATGTAGAACAACAAGATCAACATTGAGCAAATGCACTATTCAAAACAGGGGGAAAAAAACTTCTTTCAATTTCTTCCCTTAGAAAACCTATTCTGCAAGTTTCAAGCTAGTAATTCCCATAAGCAAAACTCTTGAGCCTTGTAATTACTCAAAATTCTGAAACTATCAATGATATAATACTCTCCTTCGAACTTCCATTCCACAAACCTAACATCGACAAACTCCCAAATCAGGGTCCTAGTCGAAACCAAAACCCCCTCCAGCCCCGGATTACCTCAAAGGGGGGAAAATATCTTTTTAGCCATGCCATCTAGGGCATCCATTATTTAAATCCCGAAGCCTTGGCAATTGGCATTCTTACCGCCCCATCCACCAACAGATCACGTATGCAGTAGATCAAAACAAAACAAACCAAAACAAAGCAGCACGGGCAAAGAAAATGAAATAAAAAGGGGAAAGAGAAGGCGGGGACCAGCGCATGTCCTCTCCTTGGTAAGCTTATAGATGAGGACGGAGATGCCGAGGGCGTGAACGGCCTCGGCGGCGATGAAGAGGTTGTCGTGGTCGTGAACGATGAAGCGGAGGAAGACGAGGGCCGCGATGCCCGCCACCACGCACAGGAACGCCTTCACTTTGGGCGGCTGCCGCTTCACCCATGTCGCCACCGCGTAGATCGGCCGCCTCGCCCCCCTCATCGCACGCCTTCCCTCGCAGCGATCCGTTCGTCCCTGCTCGAATCCAGGAATTAAAGAGGGCACGGAAATCGAGTCGCTTCTTCGTCTCCTTTCACCGTCACAACGGAGCTCTAATAAAAGGGGGCCAAAGGAGTTTGGCTCATCAAATACATTACCATCACGTCACCCGCTGCCTCTCACCGCTCACCTACCCGCCTTTTGGTTGCAGGAAACGACTGCCTAAATGCGGGCCCCGTGTGGAGCCACTGTGTCGCGTAGTCGTTAGATATGGGAAGTGCTGCGTTTAGTGTCCGCCAACTGTTCGAGATAAAGCCTGAGACAAGAGCTTAACCGGGGCCAGAAGCTCGTCTCACGACCTTCTCTCTCGTTCTTAATGCTGCATGTTGCCGAGCGTTGATGGCTTTTCATGGTGGCAGTTGTAAGCGCCCACAGCACCGCCGTAGTCCGTTGACTAAGATTGCTACTCATTTCTCATTTTTATTTTTATTTTTCATGGTGGCTTTTCATGATGTATTTGATTTCTTTATATATAATAAATTTTTGGATGATGAGGAACCTTATGCCATAGTCAATAGATCAACACGACTTGGTTCGATCCCAAGTGTGCAAAGTCATCCACGTGGATGATCGAATGAAGGTGGTCAGCGTTAGGTTCGGTCCGAGCTTCATCTCAATAATTGATCCGAAGTAGAGCAAGGAGTTGCTCTTCCTCCCCCGTCAAGTTCTTGCACACAAGTCGAAGTCGATAGGGGAATTTCTCGACTCGACCCCTTCGAAGCATAAGTCGGTGTTGAGTGAGGTTAAGTAGAGTTGAAGTGTTCGAGGTCCTCCCCTTGACGTCGATCAGGGGGTCGGCTTTTATACCTACGAATGAGGGTCGGTCGTACGTGATCTGTTAATGGTTGCTAACTCCTCGAGCAATCGGCTTATACCTCCTATGCGAGCGTCGATCAACCTGCACGAATATGCATCGCACGACGTCGTTTCGAGCTTTTCGGAGCGGCTTTGTGCTATGCAGCGTTGTCTCGTACAACCTCGAATAATACAGGAACATGCTACCATCCCATTTAAGTTTGAGGTGTCATGTCGATGTAATGCACCATATCAGCCCTAAGGTTCTACATTGGCATTGACATGATCACTAACTGTTGTCACGAGGGTGGTACAAGAATATGTCATATCATTTCCCATCTCGACCCCGCCCCCCCCCCCCCCCAAGAGGCATGCCCCAGGTTCCTCGTGGAGGAGCTCGGGGCATGACTTGGTGCCTTTTTCTAGCTGGGTTAGCTATCATGTTGGGATTGGTGGTTTGGTTGTCAGTTGACTAGGAGCTTCTATTTGGGAGCTGTACTAGTCAAGCGACATAACTTGGGGACTAGGCTAGCCGAGTAACACTACTCAGGTGCAGGATTGGCCGAGCAATACTACTCGAGCACTGACTTGGTCGAGCACACTGCTCAAGCACTGGGTACTAGACTGGTCGAGCAACACTGCTCGGGCACTAAGCATTGGACTGGCCAAGCGATGTGACTCGAGCACTAGGTTAGCCGAGCAACACTACTCGGGCATAGGACTGGTCGCAAGGCATGGTCCAGACATTAGACTGGCCGAGATATGACTCGAACATTAGACTGGCCACGAGACATGGCTCAGGCATTGGATTGGCCGAGACGTGACTCAGACATTGGACTAGTCGTGAGGAGTGGCTCGGGCATTAGATTGACCGAGTGGTGACTTAGACATTGGACTGGCAAAAGGCATAGCTCAGGCATTAGATTGGTCGAGACATGACTCGAACATTAGACTGGCCACGAGGAGTGGCTCGAGTATTGAACTGACCAAGATGCGACTCGGATATTGGACTGGTCGTGAGGCATAGCTAGGGCATTGGACTGGCCGAGACGTGACTCAGACATTGTTTGGCCAAGGTGCATAACACAGGCATTGTTTAGCCAAGGTGCATAACTCGGACACTATTTGTGTTAGACATAGGTGCCCTATAAGCCAATCACGTGAGTGATGACACGTGTGATTTGACACCAGTCTTTTTACTTATTATTATTATTTGAGAAACCGATGATGAGATCACGATAATAAGATTGATTTGCCTTTTAACACAGATCATAAATATTCGTGGTCATAGGTTACTCGAGAGGGACATCGAGATAACCGAACAAGCTGATGTGTTGTATACATGTTCATATGATAGATGTAGCTAGTCTTATAGTTGCTCGTGTGGGGACACTAGGGATATAGTACAGGAGCTCATTAGAGAATGAGTTCGCTGATTGATCCGCTTATAGGATGCTGGATGGTTGATGATGTCTTATTGTCAGACAACGATTCCGTTATCCCAGTGGTGTATCTGGTCCTTAGATTTAAGACACCAAGGATGTCCTGTATGAGTACTTCATTATTTGATACCAAACTTATAGGTCTGGAGGTTCCAAATCTAGCACAGCTGGTCATTGGGAGTGGTAGCTAACCTTACGAGGACTATTGAGTGTCGATAGAGGATCATCCACTCTCGATGTCATGACAGGAATATTTTATGTATTCTTACTCAGACAAACCCTTGGCCAAGGTTATTCGGATTGAGAGAGAAAGAGTTTTCGAGGAGAATCCAATTAGAGCGAGACTTGAGTAAAAATCGTATGAGTCTGATAGTATCATGCTCGGTATACGGTCTCTGGGAGATTAGATGGATGAGGGACTATAGGTATACGGCAATTGAAGGCAGATATGTCAAATGGATTGAATTCCCCTGTATCGTTTGGGGACTGTGGCGTAGTAGCTTAGTACGTTCGCAGTCGATGAGTCGAGTGAATTATTATAGAGATAATAATTCACTAAGCCAGAAGGAGTTATGATAGGTATAACTTACGTCCAGCTCGATATTGGGCCTAGAAGGTCACACACATATGATAGGCGATGCAATGAGTAGAGGTTTAGATATGAGATATCCGTCAAAGCCCTTATCTTATTGGATATCCAATAAGCCCTTGAATTATTGGATCATATGGATGAGATCTAATAAGAGCCCATGTGAGATTATTGTATAGAGATTCACTAATCTAAGAGGCTTTGGTAGTTGGATGAAGATCCAATACCCAATAAGGTAGGATCCATTAGGATTAAGTTTACAAGGGATCTCTATAAATAGGAGGGAACAAATGGTTCATAGGCTAGAGCCTTTTTGGTTGTCTTCTCCTATTCTCCTCCCCTTCTCCTCCTCAGAGTAGGCCTAGAGTTTTGAAGAGCAGGGTGTTTGACCTCCTTCACTCTCTTATAGAGATTTATAGAGATTAAGGGTTATACAATCTCTCTATGTAACAGAATCTTTAATATACGTAGTTTTCTATTTCATGGATTTTGCGCATCAGTCTTTACGACGACGAACGCATCTTTGGGAATTAGAGATTTTGTTTTTATGTTCTTTCGCTATGCATGTGACGTCGCCCCCTAGATTTGCCAATAATTTGGGCGAGGTGCACAACTCGGGCACAGTTTGACCGAGGTGCATAATTTTGGCCGAGGTGCATGATTCAGACACTGTTTGGTCAAGGTGCACAACTCGAACACTATTTGATCAAAATACACCATTATTTGACTCGAACACTATTTGACCGAGGTGCATAGCTCGGCCATTGTTTGGCCGAGATGCACCACTTAGACACTATTTGGTCAAGGTGCATGACTCGAGCACTGTTTGACCAAGGTGCATGACTCGGACATTGTTTGGTCAAGGTGCACTACTCGGGCACTATTTGGTCGAGGTGCACAACTTGGATACTATTTGATCGAGGTGCACAACTCGGACATTGTTTGGCTGAGGTGCATGACTCGGGCATTGTTTGGCCAAGGTGCACCACTTGAACACTATTTGGTCGAGGTGCACCACTCATACACTGTTTGGCCGAGGTGCATGACTACGACACTATTTGGCCTAGGTGCATGACTACGACGCTATTTGGCCAAGGTGCATGACTCGAGCAATGTTTGGTCGAGGTGCATGACTCGAGCACTATTTGTCCGAGGTGCATGACTCGGGCATTGTTTAGCCAAGGTGCGTCACTCGGACATTGTTTGGCCAAAGTGCACCACTCAGGCACTGTTTGGTCGAGGTGTACAACTCTGGCACTGTTTGGTCGAGATACACAACTCAGACACTATTTGACCAAGGTGTATGACTCGGGCATTGTTTAGTTGAGATGCATCATTCGAGTTGTGTTTTGCTGAGGTGCACACTCGAGTACTATTTGGCCAAGATTCATATCTCAAGCACATGTCTAGTCGAGATTTATAACTCGGGCGCATGCTCCGCTGTAGAAGATATCTTTTATATATATATATATATATATATATATATATATATATATATATATATATATATATATATATATATATATATATATATATATATATATATATATATATATATATATATATATATATATATATATATATACACACACCCTAGGCTCATCTACTTCCGGCCTTGCCATGGTGGGCCTTCTTCTTTCCTCAATCTGCTCACATGGGTAACTCCTAGCAGGGCCTCTTGTGTGACTCCTCGCACTTTCTTGCTACCAGTGCCTTAACAACAACATACTAGTTAGCCCATTGGAGCATCTCAGGAATGGTCGCCCGTGGCCTCTCGACTAGTGACCGAAAGAACCTTGAAGGTTGTAGGCCCATCAAGAATGCTTGCATAACAAAAAAGGGGTGGGCATTTGGAACCCCTCGAATCTCAGTAGCGAAGTTAGCATCGAAGAGGCAGAGGGATTCGTCCTCCTTCTGCCTTAGCCCGAGGAGTATGGTCATAGATGGTTTAGGTCACGCATAGGCTAGGAAATGAAGCTCGAGTTCCCGTGCAAGCTGATTAAAAGACAGGACCAAGGATAGCCTCAATCGGTTATACCACATCCAAGCTAGGCCTTGGAGGATGGTAGGAAATGCCCAATACATCAAGGTATTAGAGGTGTTGTGTAGGGCCATCTAGGCCCGAAAGGTGGCGATGTGCTCCGCTGGATCGGAGCCACCATCATAGGCCTCCAGCGTCGAGAGGTGAAAGTTGAGGGGGATAGGTTATCCTGAATTTTTTGGGCAAAGGGGAACCCAACCGAGGTACTTTCCCCGAGCTCCTCCTTAGATTTATGGAATTCCCTTTGAACCTCGTCTAGGCGCTGATTCACTAATCATAATTGGGCCCGAAATGAGTCATCCATTGAGTCAAACGATAGGATATTAGCTTCAAGGAAGGTTAAGGCAGCTCGTCTGGGCATAGGGATGTTGCACTCTACCATTGGTCTCAGGTATCCCGATTGCTCCCAGTTGAGGGGTGGGCATATGGAGCCAGAGCTGGCTAGTCGATCGGGGTGGCATTGTGAGGTATAGGGATGAGCACAGGTTGGATCACAGTCGATGGTCATGGGAGGAGAACCATCTGTTGAGCTAGCTAGGGTACGGGGGGTGCGATGATCTGCATCATCCCAGCTAACGCTTGCACCTAGTGGGTGAGGTTGAGAAATGCCTCAGCGGAGATGACCGACTGTCCCCACCAGCCCCGGGAGGTAAGAGCTCAGGATCATTAAACAAATGTCAATAGCACCCCGTAATCTGAGCCGAGATGCTTCTATCCATATGCGGGAGAGTGGGGAGCTGCCCTCCGAGGTCAAAGGTGGAGATGGTGGTGAGTGTCTTCTCGCCAAGGCGTTCGTTGGAGGTGTTTGGTGGATGCTCTTATGACATCAGGCCTTCCTTCTAGTGTTCAAAAATATTGGGGAACCTTATGTCATAGCCAATGAATCAACATGGGCTTGGTCTAATCCCAAGTACGCAGAGTTGCCCACGTGGATCCTCAAACAGAGGTGATCTACGTCAAGTTTGGTCTGAGCTTCATCTCCAGAATTGATCCAAGGTAGAGCAAGGAGTTGCTCTTCCTCCCTCGCCAAGTTCATGCACACAGGCCGAAGTCAAGAGGGGGATTTCCCGACTTGACCCCTCCAAAGCATAAGTCAATATAGAGTGTGGTTAAGTGGAGTTGAAGTGATCGATGTCCTCCCCCAAACGTTAATCATGGGTTGGCTTTTATACCCGCGAATGAGGGTTGATCATACATGATATGTTAATGGCGGTCGACTCCTCAGGCGAGTGACTTGTACCTCCTATGCGAGCAATGACCAACCTACATGGATCCATGTCGCGCGGTACCATTCTGAGCTTTCCAGAATGGCTTTGTGCTATGCAGCATCATCGTCTCGTATGGTCTCAGATAATGTCTCATTCGAGTCCGAGGTGTCATGTTGACATAACGCACCATATCAACCCTGAGACTCCACGTTGGTATTGATGTGGCTATTGACTGTTGCCGTGGGGGTAATACCAGAATATGCCCTATCACTATTATGATAAATATTTAAGAAAAATATTTATCTATTTATTTGATCAAATAGGAGAAGATGTCACTGTTTATTATCTTGCTTATTCAAGGATGAACATGAGAAGGGGTCCATTCATAAGATTGTGACACTAGGGCCCAATCAGAATGTCAAGGTTCATTCTGATATGGTATTTTTTAGCACCATCCACGTGGCAATAGTCAACGACCATGACAACGCTAACAAAGGAGCTTTAGGCTAACATAACGCAACACCTCGGACCCTAGGAGGCTGACCACAAGTCCTCGCACTGTTTGGGGGTCGTACAACTCGGCGTCAAACACTACAAAGTCATTCCAGAAAGCTCAGAATGGCTCCACACAATGTGGGCCCATATAGGTTGACGTCGAATACTACAGAGTTGTTCCAGAAAGCTCGGAATTGTGCCACACGGCATGGGTTCATATAGGTCAGTCGACGCCTGTCCGTGAGGTATAAGCTAGCTGCCCGAGAAGTCAGCAACCATTAACGTACCGTATACATCCGACCTCCTTTTGCAGATATAAAAGCTAACTCCCCGACCAATGTCAAGGGGAAAGACTTCGAGCATTCAACTCACTCTTATTCCACTCAATACTAACTTAAACTTGGGAGGAGTCGAGTCGGGAAATCCCCCTCCCGACCTCAGCCTATGTGTAGGAGCCTGACAAAGAAGCAGGTCGCCCGCCAAGGGAGAAAACCCCACTCGAGGGATAAGGCTCAAATTCAACCTGACCCAACGCTCGCTTCCACCACCTGAGCATCAATGTGAGCAATCTCACGCATCTGAGATCGAACCGAGCCGTGCTAACACCTCAGCCACGACGTAAAGGTTCACTAACACATTCCATGCCAATGTAGATTAGTATTGCATCGCTAAAGCATGAAACGTAGGAGTGTCTTATATATAGTGAATCTAAAATTTTCTTAAATAATCAGGTTAATCTATTTAATTTATAGTGGTTAAAGATTAAACATGCCATGTACCAAATGGCCGCGTGCCAACCGAATTGAGTTGGTGCGGTTGATTCAGGTGTCCCACAACGATCACGGCCGCTCATCTTCTCAGCAACCCGCCTTGATCATTCCATTTGAACGGCTGATGATCTCGCCCACCGCGCTCTGTTCATCACGTCCGTCCATTCTCTACGACCTCGCCAACTCTCCAGATTGGGAATCTTGACGTAGGATTTCGGCTGCGGAGTGAGAGCGATGTAGACAGCGACGACATCATCGTCGTCATCTCTCTCTCTCGTTTCGATCCTTTTCGAATAAATACCACCCCATTCCCCCTGAATCATCTCCCAAGTCTGCGCCGGCGATCTTATTTCCTCGTCAAAGGTTCGACCTTTTCTCCTCTTCGTTTCGTTGACTTTCTCGCTTGTAATCGCTTGCTTTAGATGCTCTGTTGATGAACTCGTGTGGTCTGCAGGGCGAGATGGTGCTTCCGATTTCTATTTAGTTCGCGTTGTCGTATGGAGTTGTGCCAGAGGTTTTTGATCGGATAAAGAGGGATAAATTTCTCTCCTTGTGGTCAAGCTTTTCCAAATCCTTCCTTTTATACGATGGTTTTCCTTGTGGATTATAAATAGTTGATCTGCTACTTAGATTTTAATTGGTAATGTTGCAGCCTTTTGTATGAACTTGTGGAGAGTGATCAGTAAGAAACGGTTGTGGATCATCCATCATGATGGGTTTATTTGTCAGTAGAGCTTTGATGTAAGCATTCATGATCTTAATGCTCTGGGTTGTTGGTTTTGTTCGCTGAGAGAACTGTGATGTGATTCGCAGACTGGTTCTTGGGTATGCTTACCCGGCCTATTTGTGCTATAAGACTGTGGAATTGAACAAACCAGGAATTGAGCAGTTGCGTTTCTGGTGCCAGTATTGGTCAGTCCATCTGCTCAACTTTCTTCTCTATGTCTGGCAAAGATGGCTTGCATTTTGATTCTTTTGCAGGATTGTAGTCGCATTGATGGCAATCTTGGAGAGATTTGGGGATCTTTTCTTTTCATGGTAAGCAAGTTTTTTAGCTTTTTATTAATGATATTTTCTAGATGCTTGTCATCAGTTCTATTCTTGCCGGTTTGTGTTCTTATTTCCTTGTATCTTTTGAAGGTTTCCAATGTACTGCGAGGCAAAACTGGCATTTTATATATATCTATGGTATCCAAAGACAAGAGTATGACATTCTTTACTTCAACTTACTTGCAAGTTAATTTCTTTGATGTCCACCCTGACTGAATCTTGTTTTCCTATGCTAATCATATAAATATAATTTTTTTCAGGGAACAACATATGTCTATGAAACTTACTTCAGGCCATATATCGCGAGGCATGAAACTGACATCGATCGTAATTTGCTTGAGTTAAGAGCAAGAGCTGCAGATTTCATGTCGATGTATTGGCAGAAGGCTACTAGCTATGGCCAGACAAGTTTTGTTGAGATTTTGAACCATGCTACCTTATTGATACAAGCACCAAGAACACGTACTTTCCAGGTATGGTTGATTAGGACAATGCGGTCCTTGATGTCTTCAATTATAGCTTTTTCTTGCTGTAGGTCTATGATGAGGTTTTCCTTTTATTGGTGCCAACAATTTTCTCTTTCTTCATAGATATTGAGCATGAATTTTGATGGCTGTGGATTATTCTTGAGGATCTGTACTTGTCCTGAAAATAATTGCATCAAATTATTAGATCTTTGGCAGGTTTAACTCATTTAAAATTACCTTGTTCAATGATATAAAGATTGCAAGTTGCTTCATTTTAGGCACTAAATTTTGGTCATTCTGTTGTTTCTTTCTCCACAAACAAACATGATAAGTTGACTCTGGGGGGCTATTGTCATGGATTTTATTAGATGGAAAATAGGAAGATTAAATTTGATAGAGGAGTGTGAAAAATTGCATGTAGGTATCAATCCTATGATATCTATTTATGAGTACAAATATAATAAGTTATAAAATATTTTTGAATGAATGAAACAATAAAAGTTTAAATTTTCTTCACCTCTAAGAATGTAAAAAAATAATATAACTCGACAAAAATAAATATTTTGGTATTTACTTATCCATCTAACTTTCATATTCCAATATTGAAGAATGGTGCCTATTGGTTGGCCTTGGACTGTGGAGGCATCAAAGACCAGGCCAGTTTGGGGCACCTGCCTGCCTTAATTAAGTCACTAAGTCATTTAGGAATTCAGGAATAGAGCTGCAGAATGAAGTTTTAGTTATACATGTGAAATTATAACTATGCTTGATGTGTATATTATTAGTGATATTGATTGAAAAAGTGCAAAATAAGTTGGACAAAGGATGAGAGTTTTAATGCATTAATTTCATCATTGAAAATTCTTTGTGATGTTTTCATCTTTTTTTGAATGATGCCGTTTTCTGGATCCAAAATCAGATTAGCTTTAGTATAATATATCATTTTTCACCTGGTTTGCAAAATAATGTCATGGTTGGCATATGCTTCTCATAGAAATGTTTTGGATTTTTTTACACAATTTGAAAGAGAAGTCTTTGTTATTTGGAGTGTGATATAGACTCCTCAACTGTAGTTTCTGATATCCTTGTGTTGCAGTATCTAGTTTGTGCTTGGATGAATTGTTTTACTTGGGGCCTAGCAAAAAATGTGGATAAACCAATTTGGTGGTTCAACAGTTCATTAATATGTACACTGCATCATTAATTGCATCTTAAAACTGGGTCCTCAAGCTAGTGATGCATCCACTTTTTAGGACCATGGCTTTACCTTTATCAAGTTGTGTTTCATTCATATCCTCTTTTCAGAACTGTCCACCTGCCACAACTTTCTTCCTTTTTCATTTTCATTCTATTAGTTGGCTTACAAGTAGCATTCTTAGAACACTTAGGCACTCATTCATGTTCCCACTTTGCAGCTCATGCTTGAGCTTTCCCTCATCCACAATTGCTTTCACTCACTCCACATTTGCTGAAAGACCACAGGCTATCGATATACTCCCTTTCATGGAATCTACAGTCTACTTCATGCTCTTAGGCGGAAAACAGGCTCTAAAAGATGCAGAATGTGGTTGTCTTTACAAAACATGTTTATACTCTTAAAAACTTATAGAAGACAGGATAATTGTTTGGATAAAATTAGAAATCTGTTTGTCTTGTACATATGTATTATAGCATTCTATATGCTTAAACCTAATTTGTGACTCTTGCATGGTGCTCGCAACTATGATCACATGATGATGTGCTTGGTAATCTGCAACGAACCTTTCTTAAAGGAAAAAACAAAATTGTAAATTTGAACTTTGAAAAGTGATAGCATTGATGATAATATGAAGAATAGATGATAACTGAATTCAAGTTGGTTTCTTCCTTGTGCTTGTTGTTTTTGGTTCTTCTTTTGTGGATTATACTCATGATCTAGTAATCTTACAAGAGTCCTGATAAGATTATGACAAGATTATGGTTTCAATATTTATGTTTGTATATCAGTCTCTGTTTCTTGCCTGCATCTTGGAAAATTCCACACTGAGTAAAATCTCATGGAGCTGCAGCAAACTCAGCAGCCACAGCAAGAACCTCAGTTACCTTCTGCAACGCCACCTGCTCACCAACCTGCACCATCTCAGCCGTCTCCACAAGAAACAAGAGCTCCGCCCAGTCCCATCAAGAGCCAGCCGCAGGAAGAATCGAGGAAGGCAGATGCAAGTCTCCAGCCAGCAGCAGCATCTCCAGACCAGCCTCAAGAACCAGTCTCTCTTACGGAAATTTCAGAAACCGCTAACCCGCCCTCTCCACGTGAGGAGCCAATGCAGGTTGACACAGACAATTCCGAATCCGTAGAAGTCTCGGTTCCACCACCAGAGCAGACGGCCATGGAGGAGGCAATTCTTGTGACCCGCAACAGGTTGAGAAAACGAGCCGCTGCTGCTGCTGCTGATGCTGTTGCTGGTTCGGTTTAGTTGTTTGGAATATCTGATTTGTTTTCTTGTGTTGTCAATGCATGGATTTGTTGATGAAGGATTGCAAATGATAGTTTTGCTCATCAATACAAGATGAATAACTTCATTGTAAATGATTGTTTTGTAAAAGACAAGTAAGATTTGAATATTATGGATGAGAATTAAGCAACTTGTTGTTCATTATGATGAAGACAAAGTAGTACAGGAGATAATAGTTGAAAGGGCTTATAGTCAGCCTTTGAAAATGGCGGACGGGGGCAAAGGAGCAGAGTCAAGCTGGTAGAGGCCGAGGGAAGGGCCGACGAAGCGGAAGAGGATCCACCCTCCGGCGATGATGAAGATGGAGGCGTAGGCGAACTTGTTGAGCCAGAAGAGGGCGCCCTTCTCCCCCACATAGAGCTCCACCGCCTTCTCGCCCAGCGTCATGGACTCCCAGTCCTTCTTCGGCGGGGGTTTCCTAACGCTCTGCTGCCGGGCCTGGTTCCGCGACCGTCGCCGGTACCTGATGTTGAGGGTGGTCGGCGGCGGCCGGGACGGCGACGCGGGGACTGATGCGGTGTCCGCTGATGCAGCTGAGTCACCGCTGGGCTTGTCACCCGTGCTTGCGACTTCATTCTCGTTGGTCGCTCGGAGAAGATGGAGACGGAGGCGGGTGAGGGAGGTTGAGAGAGGGCGTGCCCTTCTGAGGTAGCAGTGATTGGGATAGAGGGAAGGATGCAGCAATTTGGAATCCATGTCTGCTACTGGTTTGCTCTGCTCTCGCCTCGGCTGTACCGTGCTCTACTCTGCTCTGCTCTCTCGCCTCTTCAGCTTGGTTGGCTGGGACTTTAGTTCATCTTATCCGTTTATCTTATGTGTGTTATGACCGTTTTACCCTGAAACTTGATGCTATTGACTCACTCACAACACACATTTTAAGTATTCTCTCTCTCAACAGAGAGAGAGAGAGAGAGAGAGAGAGAGAGAGAGAGAGTCAATAGTATTTTACTTTAGAAGAATTCTCAATATTGAGTTTTTATCAAATAATACCCTTTAATTAATTTTTATTTAAAATGATTTTTTTGTCAATTTGATAAAAGAACTCTCGGTCTTTCAATTGTTATCATCGATTGTCATTGTCCTTTGCTCTCATGTTAAGCGATTTCTCTTTCCCCTCCTTTTTCTCTTTCACTTAATTCCCCCTTTTCTATCTTTTCTTATCGCTTTCCCTTCCTTATCATGATGGGAGCAATGAACAAAATTGAGACGAGTGACGAGAGAGTTAATAAGTGAACAATAAAGATAGTGCGACCAATGATGAGATCGATGAAGGACCTCACCACTAACATTCTCACCTTCACTCTATTTATTGTTCTCATTGCGATGAAGAAGCACGAGCGATGGGGAAGGGAAAAGGAGAGAGTAATAGTGGTCGAGAATGATGACTGGAGAAAGACTGAGGGTATTTTTATCAGATTGATAAAAAAAGACATATAAATAAAAATCAATTAAGGAAACATCATATGTGAAAAACTCAATATTAAATTTTTTTAGATAAAATACTCATATATATATATAATATTAGTTAGATATCTCTCCGAAGTTATCGGTTGCTAATAGAAATAAAAATATAATATAAAAATAGACTAAAAAATATACATAGAAATCATACCATGGTAATTTTTAGAGGGTATAAGGATCAATTAAAATTCAACATATTGAAATTATTGAGATTAATTATAAGGACATGCATAAACATAATTTTTAGGTTCATGTCATCAAGTTATGATATTTCGTGCCTGCATCAGCGAACAGGAGATCAGGAGGAGCGTCGATGATCCTCAACCGCTGCCTGTTCTCGTCGTGGATCATTCAAACGCCACAGATTCATAGGTCAAAGAATCTTTTGCTTCTACTACCTGCTTTCGTCCTCTCGAGTCGGCCGAAGTGGGCGAGGAAGGCGATGGTGGCTCCGGTAGCCACCCATCTCGCTTCATTTAAGACCTCGCCTGATCGCCACTAGCGTCGTCTTTCGACGCTTCAAGAACCAAAACCTATAGTCCTTTAATGTGCCCAATGCCATTCTTCTGTTGCCATGCCTCTTCTTCTGGGAGCACACCTCTCTAATCGAGCAAAACCAGGAGAAGTCAAAGAGTACCTCTCGCTTCTGGTGCTCGCTCGTCGTTTGTTCTCTACCGTCTTTGTTCAGTAGAACGAAGGAAGTTGTGAAGATGGAGTTGCTTCTCGTGCTTCCTACAGGATGACCAACCTCGAAGAACTCTCCGCACTGTCCTATGTTCGCCGGAGAACACAGTGCAAGGATGGGCTGGAGAGACGAGAGCCAAGGTCTCTTATGTTCTCGGCCGACGCTTTCTTCCTGCGGGCCGACGCAATCTCCGCCGCACACAGCGACACTTCTGCGCCAGTATTCTCCGTACCTTCTCACTGAAAGCAACTCCATCTTCACACCTTTTACGACGAGCATCACGATGGAGAACATGCGCCCGAGAACGGAGATATCATTCGACTTCGCCCTGGTAACAGAAGAGTACTCCCGGAAGACGAGGCAGGGTGACAGAGGAGTGGGGATGGGGGTGGGGTCGATGGACACATTAAAGGGCTACTGGTCTCGGCCCTGGAAGCGTCAGATACCACCAGTGAAGATGAAGGGAGAAGGTCTCAAGGGAGAACGAAAGCAAGTAGGTAGCTTCAGAAGAAAACGATGCTTTGTCCCAAGTACCTCTGGCGTTGGATTCGATCCACGACGATGCCAGGCCGCGCTTGAGGATCATCGACGCTTCTCCTCATCTCCTGCTCCTCTGTGCAGGCACCAAAGATCAAAACATGATGCATAGTCACCCAAACACAGAGAGAGAGAGAGAGAGAGAGAGAGCGAGAGAGATCCTCTTCGTAGGAGAGCACAGCAGAGGGGTTGTGTTAAGGCGTTTAAAAGGACGTGCATCATGCAACTCCCCTTCCCTAACACAATCAATGTGGAGATAGCGATACAGTGACAGCAGGCAAGGGGAGAGGAATGATCCAAGCAACCACATAATGCTGCTTCACTTGATGATCCTTATCTCATGTCTTGCCGAATTGAGGAAGATTTTTCTGCATTTTATCACCAAAAACCACATCACTTTTTCTGAATTCAAGGAAGATTTATAGATTCAGTGTGATGTGAATGAAAGACAAACCTACAAACCAAAATGCCATGATCATGTTAAGGGAGCCATGATCTTTTGTACCCTAAATGTGCATGAGGAACACTCATCATCAAGTATGATTACGTTCATCTCCATATTCATATATATGATATGCTCTATGAACTGTAAATCCTTTGCATGGTAATTAACCTCCTCGATGTGTGTATCTTCCAGGAAGCTTTTCTCGTTCTTTTATCATTTGCAATGAATCGCATGGGGAGGAGAACCAAATCACGTAAATAAATAAGAAAAAAATATTTAAGATAGAATGAACATAAGTTATAAAAAAAACATGTAAATGCTATATTATTTAAAAGAAACGATTATAATTAGTCATAGAGTATAGACGGAAAAATACGTTAAAAAAATTATTATATTCTATAAGTAAAGATTTATATATTTTTAATGTGATAGAGAATATATTTTTTCCAAATAGTCAAGATATTATAGATTATTCCTGTAACAAGTTATTTTTGGCATTCCGATCGCTATACTTTCAAAGATTATATTGAGATTTTTATATTTATAAAAATAAAATATTTAAGCTTACAAAAATATCATGAAAAATCTATAATATTTCTAAAAACAAAGTGGATGACATAAAGGGAAACGAGATTAAATAATTTATTTTCGTAAATATAAGGATCATAATATAATTTTTAAATATATAAAAATCGAGATACTAAATATAATTAATTATAAAATATAATTTATAATTAAATCGTACGGCCATTCCAAAGAAATCGGGTGGGTCTCAACCTTCTTCCTTAAGAATACATGACAGCTACTTAATAATTGTCATAGAACATTCCAAACAAAAAACTAAAACATGGAAATGGCGTGATTGTTTCCACATCATTAGTGCGTTGTAAATTGCCTCATCGGTGCATCTTTTCCCACCTCACCGCATCCAAAGTCTAAGTCCACGCCCATCGGTAACCTACCGCAGTCGCCCTTGTACTAACCTAATAATGCGATGCAGCTCAAGTCAAGTCAATCCGTTTATCTTCTACACTCCATAAAATCCTTTGTTTGGCCAATATGACCGTCGTTAATGTCAATTATTCCTGTCGGACATTTAAGATAATACGCAGCTATTCTACGTCGGCTGACCTTTGTCACGCCGAAGTGGACAGGTCACCTTAGCGAAAGCCGCTGCCGTGACGGCTTTGCAAAGCCTCCGGAACCGACCGATGGGGATCGGACGGCTGCCGTTGCCGACGCACGCTCGCTTTATGATTCGGACGCCACCTCGTGATCATGCGGCGACTAATTGGAGCGTCACCAAGTCTCCGGTCGATAATAAGTGTTCTTTAATCGTGTGTTCCCTCGTCTGGAGGAGGCGTCGTGTGAATCGGGGAAGCCGTACGCGGCACAGCTCTGCCTCTCGGGGACGGATGATCGCCCGTTCCAGGGAAGTCAGGGAACACGCACATCTCTCATCGTGGGATTTGTGGGTCGCCAAGGGTTCGGAAGTCAGAGCCTGACAGCTTGTGTGAGGGAGGTATGGAGTTCCTGTCTCGATAGAGACAGGTGACCGAGACGGAGGGTGGGGGGAGAGCATGGGACCCTGCGGGACCCGCTTATTTCTGACGCAAGCGACGACGTCGTCGACCGCCACGTGATGCTGGTGATTGGATGGCTGAGGTGGCGCGGTGAGTATGGGCGCGGGGCCCACAGTGCGACGTCGCGTTCTTTATATACCCGCCCACAGCCGGGAACGGATCCCGTTGGAGCCGACCACAAGGCGCTGACCTCATCTCTCTCTCTCTCTCCCTCTCTCTTCTTGGGCGATGGCGGAACCGGTGGAGCTCCCCAGCCGGCTGGCGATCCTGCCCTTCCGGAACCAGGTCCTGTTGCCTGGTGCCATCATCCGAATCCGCTGCACTTCGCCGAGCAGGTAATCCCCGGCGTTTCTATCTATTACTTCCATCGATCTCTGCTTTTTTTGTTCTCCGAAAGCTTAAATTTCGTGGAACTCCACTGATCATTTATACGATTTTCTTGAGAAAGACTCTTTTGTATCAAGAAAACTACTCGATTAGGTTAACAGACGTCAGTTATAAGTATTGCTTTAGGGTTGATAAAATTGGGGAATTTGTTACGATTGGTGTGCTTCGGAAGCTCCAGTTGACAATTAGATGTGTGGGATAGGTTCGATTTATGTAATTGTGGTGCTAATATGTTTTGTTGCAGTGTGAAGCTGGTGGAGCAAGAATTATGGCAGAAGGAAGAGAAGGGTTTGATTGGCGTGCTTCCAGTTAGGGACACTGAGGCTACAGGTGTAGGGTCGATGATCGCTCCAGGTGATTCGGTTTTGCAATTTTACTTTTCAGTGGATACTGTGACCAAAAAATGATTTTTTTTTTTTAATCTTGTGTCTGGCTATCTGTAGGTATGGGTAGTGATTCTTCGGGACGAGGTCTGAAAGGAGTAGCAGATGTAGTGGGAGATTCTCAGAAGCAGGATGCAAAGAACCCACAGGAAGTTATTCACTGGCACAACAGGTGGGTATTAGAAATGTTCATTTCTATTGTTTTTTTTTCTGATTAAATCGCAGTGGAAAAATTCTGTTGTAGCCTGAGAATATATATGGTTGCTCATTGGTTAGCTTCTAAAATGGTTGGATCTTGTCAGCTGAGATTACTTTGATTTGGTGGTTACTGCTTTATTTCTTTTAGAAACCTATATAAGCCATTGACATTGAAATTGGGTGGATGGAGAGATAGAAAGGGTCCTCTTTGCATTTATTCGATTTTATATTAGTAAGGATGGTGGTCTAACTAGATCTTTAAAAGATGTATTTCGTATTCAAATTTTATTAACAATTCCAGAATGAAGAATGAAAGGGGCCAGGTATGATAGTTAAGCAAAGCAAAGATATGTTGAGTCCAATCGACATGATGGTATAGTGATAGTTAAGTGTTGCTTTCTTTTGGTTTTTCCAATTTAGATCCTGTAGTTAAGGAAAATGCAATAAAGGAAAATATAGAAATGGGAAAAACAAAGGTGCATCACTTGGCTGGCAACAATCTGAGATTGTGACTGAGATTTTTGAAATTCAAATTTTAGTCACTTGTTACACAGTTACAGCTTGTTTAGAGAGTCGTCAACTACATGCTTAAGTGGATTTGATTTTGGGCCTTTTCAGTTGTCATGGCCGAATTTAATTATTCTGAGGCAACATGGGCATTTAATGTCTCGTCTGTTATGCATGAAACACCAATGGGACCTTATTTCCCAACTATTTGGTTCGGCTATATGGACTTCTTCCTGCCACTCTTTGTCAGTTTTGCAACCATCGTGAGCATGCTTATATCCTTCCAAACCTGTCCCAAGCATAGGAAAAGAATACATTGCTTTTGTTCAAATGAATAATCATCTTTCCTACACAAAGTAATTATAAAATGTGAGATTTTTATCAGTTTTGACTCGGTTGTCTGATAATAGAGAAATTTTCCAAACAATTTAGTGTGATTTGTGAAATGTAATTATTAGGGAAATATATTTTAGGCCCTTGCATTGTACCAATGGCAAACAAACTATTATTAACTTATTTTCTTTGTACATGTTCTTATTGGATTTCAGTGTTGGTTATTAAATCTCATTATTAGATTTTCTATGTTGTCTATAAAATTCCATTATCAGGTTTTGTATTTTGGTTGTAAAATCTCATTCATCAGACTTCGATTTCCAGGGGAGTTGCTGCTAGAGCTCTGCACCTCTCTCGAGGAGTCGAAAAACCAAGTGGGAGGGTTACCTATATTGTTGTCCTTGAAGGCTTGTGCCGGTTCAATGTTCAGGAACTCAGTGCAAGAGGAACATATTATGTTGCACGTGTCAACCGACTCGATTTGACAAAAGCTGGTAAGATGCTCTATCATTCAGTTATCTAGTAGATTCATTGTTGATTATTTTTTTCAATTTTTATTTTATATATGCCACTTTTTTTGTTGTAAAGATAAAATTTCTTCCTGTGTTGGATTTTTTTTTCGAAACTGAGATTTTTAGTGCTTGTAAATGATGATTAAATGAATGTAATGCTTTCATTGTCCTTTATGTAGACTCGTTCACCATATTATCGCTGCCTTTTCTTTCTAACAACAAGTCACATGGGCCCAATCATTTGTGTATAGATTGGATCTTGCATTGTGTTGTTATTGTTATTGTTGTTGGCAAGACAAAAGCCTAGAGCTAAGGTGTTTTCTGTGGCCATATTAGTTCTATTTTCTAATATTGGTTTGGATAATTGACATGTGGCTGCTTACAGAGCTTTGGTGGTGAATTTATGTTGACCATGAGGCTTTTGTCTATCATGTGACATGATAAGTTTGCTTTTGTTTCTGATGCTGCGACCTGAATAAAGTAGGCTTAAACTACACTGTCTTGCTAAAGAAAATCTATATTAAAAAAGAAAGCTCGCATTGGAGTTGGAGGCTGAAATCAGCTCCAGGACTTGCGTATCTCCTGGACTACAATAGAGAAGACAATCTGAAAGAAAAGAATGCCAAGTCTCACTTTTGAAGATATAGTTATAACTTATAAGATTATGATCATAATTTATATTCCTGATGCCCTTGTTTAATATTTTGTTCCCTAAGGCCCTTTTAATTACTGTTTCCCATGCTACAGTTCACTATGTTCTAAGTCCATCTTGGGTCCTTTTTTTTCATTGATTAAAACTTGGTATTGTTTTATATACATAAGATGCAGTTTAAATTGTAAGGAAATCCATTGGCATTGTCTTCTTTTCTTCTTTCTCAAGATGAGGGTCATGCTATTTGGTGACTGTTAGTGACAATGGACATTTTCAATGGAAAGTACAACATATCATTGTAATATTAGAAAGCTGATCTTTTGATTAGTAAAACATGTTAGTGACTGGTAACATGATGACAGACAGTTTCAATGGCAAGTACAACCTATCATTGTAATATTAGAAAGTGGATCTTTTGATTACAGAATGTCTGTCCATAATGTGTTCCAACAACAACTGCACCCAACTTTGATGAAACCAGAGGTGGACGTTTTTGGTTTCTAATACTTTCTGGTTTGTCCTGGATCCTAATTGAACAGTTGGATATGGGTCCAAATTTGTGCATTCTTGGTTGGTGACTTTCGCTGATGTTGGTTTGAAAGGGATATAATTTACTGTATTCTTTTTCAACTGTATGGGCTATATCTTTGAGATCCGTTATCTACAAGTGCATGCTCAGAAGTAAACCTTATGCGGATTCCACACAAATGTCTTTGTCAAAAGTCCTTATTGTGACTTTGATGGTATGAGTTATTAAACTATTTTAATGTTCGCTTTCCTACTTAGAGCTGGAGCAAGCAGAGCAAGATCCAGATCTTATTTTACTATCTCGCCAATTTAAAGCTACTGCCATGGAGCTAATTGCTGTTCTTGAGCAGGTACAAATTTTTATTCTGAAGGATACATTGCATATTATCATGTGATAATCTATAATGCATTTGTAATTGAAGCTTAAACCAGTTGTGCAAGGTGAAATAGTTTGCGGATATTAACTGCAATCTGGGCCATCTTCTTTTTCTGTTATCCTTCAGTTTCATATAAAAGGATAATATTATGTAACTTGGAGTTCTAGTTTTGGTTTGTCACACATCTTTTCATGATTCTCTGCTAATGGTAATTATAATATTATTATCATGCTCCATGGTCTTGCTTTTATTATTGGAAAGATATTGAAAAAATTTATGTTTTACTTTTATACTCTACAATCATCTGGTTTTATTTAAGTAAATTACATACCGTTGGATTTTTGTTTAACTTTATTTGAAGACATTCTGGTAGTGTAGGTATGATCTTTCACACTTTTTTGTCTTGTTGCAGAAGCAGAAAACTGTTGGTAGGACAAAAGCTCTTCTTGAGACAGTTCCTGTACATAGGTTGGCAGATATATTTGTTGCTAGCTTTGAGATAAGCTTTGAGGAGCAGTTATCAATGCTGGATTCAGTTGATCTAAAAGTTCGACTCTCAAAGGCAACTGAACTAGTGGACAGGCACTTGCAGGTCAAGTTTGGTGTTGTTTGTTTTTTATCATATTTCTCATCATCTGAATATAATTCCACAGAATTTGGTATGTTAAAGGAGTTAACTATGTAGATCTTTCCAAGTTATAAACATTTGTCATTTGATGACTGGACAAGTGGATATTCTATAAGCTTAACATCTACATTTTCGATGAACAGTCAATTCGTGTGGCAGAAAAGATAACTCAGAAGGTTGAGGGTCAGTTATCGAAGTCACAGAAGGAATTTCTTCTCAGACAGCAGGTTTGTTTCTTCAGATTCCAAGCTATTGGGTATCCTGTTCCTTGATATATTATCTCACAACTGAATCTTCTATAGATGAGAGCCATAAAAGAAGAACTTGGTGATAATGATGATGATGAGGATGATGTGGCCGCTTTGGAGAGAAAGATGCAAAGTGCAGGAATGCCTCCTAATATATGGAAGCATGCTCAAAGAGAATTGAGGTGTGTTTTTGACTTTTGTCTTTTGCAATGGTTAGTACTTCATACTTAATATGAGCTGGGTTCTTTATTTAGTCAGGCCATGTCAAGACTGTCTCAATTGTATCTCATGTATGCATGTGAGCCTATATTTACTGTCGTAGAATTTGTTTTGAAGTGAAATCTGGCTTATGACTGGAGTCTGACGGCCGCTGAAATAATTTCTTTTCACCTGCATATTGGTTTGAAGACTTCTGATGGCTGAGTGCTGATAAAATTTTCTTCATCTTCACCATTTCTAGGAACTCATCCATTTTCTATTGCATTTTGGGCCACATTAACATGATATCTTCTAATAAGTGCCTTCACTTATAAATCTCTTCTGTATTATGGTCTTTCTTTTTGTTATGTTTAATTCTTTTAATAATTCTTCAGAAGCATGCTATCATAGATAAATCATTACTTCTACCAGAGGACAAATTATAATTGTAGCCTTTCAGAATAGTTCATGAACTACATACATTAGATTTTAAAAATCATTCTTGGCCATGGACTCTTTCCTCGCCCATGGATAGCTCTGTTTATCCATGTACAACGGTTTATCGGTTCTAAACAAACTGGGTTTGTGTGCTTCTGAACATATGCCAAATAACTCACTAATAGAAGGTATGCATTTTAATCAAAACTAAATGAGAGTGAAAGTAGAGATTTGGAGATTCAAGAGAAATTATGCTTAGGTAAAAAAGAGGGAGTTGTAACTAAAATTAATGGATAACAAGGTGCTTCAACTTGAAATGATGATTTGATTATATCTTCTCCTCACCATTTGTTTTCTTGAAAGGAACCACTGAAGTTGGATGACAAAATTGAGGAAATAGAAAAATCCCACTCCAATTGTCATCTGTCTCTTGACATTAGGAAGAAAACCTTTTGTATTTTGTCTTACCATGTTGCAAGTAAATATATTTCTTATCAGTGTGTGTGATTTTTTTCATATCAAGAAATTAGTTGGTTGCACATTTTTTTTCTTTTCTTCTTTCCTTTGCGGTGGTTGCGAAGTGAGGATGGAAGCAAGGGATCATTGAGGTTCATTCATATATAAGATTCCAGATGATCAGTATATCTGCTGATTGGGAATTTCATAATGCCATTAATCATTATTCTTCAATTGACCTATTTGTCACTTAAGCTATGATTACCACATTTAGTCTTGTAAGTGTAGAGTAAATGCTAGAAAAATTTTAATTGTTTCTCTTCTGACAAATTATATTTGGTTAGTATGTTCCAGCAAGAAAAGCCTCAACAAACACAGTACTAAACAGCTCTGTCACAACTGATCACTAACTAGCTTCATTCAAATGCCATAATTTCTTTCCAGATACAAATGCCACTTGTTCCGCCAAACTACCTTGTGGGAGATTAACCTTAAGGTTTTGCTTGCAGGCGTCTGAGAAAGATGCAACCTCAGCAGCCTGGATATAGCAGTTCACGTGGCTACTTGGAACTTCTTGCCGATCTACCTTGGCAGAAAGTCAGTGAAGAACCTGAACTTGATCTTAAAGCTGCCCAAGAGAGTCTGGATCAAGATCACTATGGGTTGGTCAAAGTTAAGCAACGGATCATTGAATATCTAGCTGTTCGAAAGGTTAAATCTCTATCTTTATCTTGTGATTTCCTTTTTTGTGTTTTGTTCTTGATGATAATGTATCTACATAGATTTTTAACCACTGATGCAAATGCACTTAATTGCAGCTTAAACCAGATGCCCGAGGTCCTGTGCTTTGTTTTGTTGGTCCACCTGGAGTTGGAAAGACTTCATTGGCATCATCAATTGCAAAAGCTCTCAACAGAAAATTTGTGCGGATTTCTCTAGGTGGTGTCAAGGACGAGGCTGATATCAGAGGTCATCGAAGGACATATGTTGGGAGCATGCCAGGACGTCTTATTGATGGATTGAAGGTTTGCTCTAGGAAATTCCTACTGGTTGATATTCCTTGGTGTAGTTATCTTCCTTTTCATCTCTTCAAATTTTCTCCTTGTTGAGGTTACTTGTCAAAGAAAATCACTTCACTCTTCCATCAGGTGCCAGATTCACTGGATTCAATCTTTTGATTTTTTAACTTATCACTTCTCTTTGCCTTAAATCTATTTTCTTGTTTAGAAGCTTACTTTTTTATATAGCATGGCCTATGAGTGTAGTCTTGAGTAAGTTTTCAAATTTTGATCTAAGACCCCTACTGATCCCTATCTGGACCAATATGAGTCCATCTACTGACACATGGTATGCCCTCAATATGGTTGGCGTGGACCAAAGAGTAAGTGAGAAAGAAGAGGAGAGGAGGGGGAGGAGCCTTGGCAGTCAATAGCTATTGACAGTTCATCTATCAACAGTTGCCCAGATTTTTTTTTTATCAGTTCTGAACCAGACTGGGGTAATTGTTCAGTCTGGATGCTGGTTCCTGGTTGGACTAGTGATTACCATTCCATACGTATTAATCCGATGACTTCAACCAATATTTACCAGTCTGATTGATTTTTTTAATCTGTCCTGAGTTATTTTTTTAAATATGAACCTACAAGTATTATCCATCTTCTTTGTTTTAGTTCTATATTAATTTTCATGAAGATTTTCAGCTGATCAACTTTTGCTTACATATATGCAATCATAGAATCCTTCAAAACATATTGAGTAGCTCTTTGTTTGACTAGTGGTATTGCTCTCCACAAAGCTCATTTGCAGCAAAGATTTTTTTTTTACCATTTGGAATTTATGACTTGTGATGCTTTATGTTCTAAGATTTTAAAGTTGGACACTATCTGTTCCATGTGAAATTGTTATAACTTTTTTCATGAACAAACGAACAATGAAGATTGTCGAACACTGTAGGAAGATGAAAACCCAGAGTACTAATTTTTAATTTTCTTTTTGTTTTTGGTGATTTGGCCATATCATCTGCTAAAATCTTGGAAGATTATTCTGATTTCAAAGTGAAGAATGTTGTACTCTGTATATGCTAAGTTTGTTCCAATCTCCATTTTGTGCCTAGACGAAGTACACTGACTGTGTTAATTATTCACTAAGAACTTTAGAAACATGGTATGATGACATGAAGTTTGTCAGCTGGGGAATTGTTGGGGTTTTCTTTTAGGACAAATAAATTCATCTAAAAGTAAGAATTTCATTATCTTGGTAAAAAGGTTTCAAAGAACATCAAAGGGAAGCCATGGTATGTGCCCTGTGACAACATTGATTGCAACTCTAAACCTGGAGGCTCTCTGTGAGTCATCAAATGTCAACCTGCTCCTGGTGCCTTGTATAGATTATTTTGCATTTGACCTTCCGCAGAGCAAGATCCATATTACTTTGCAAATTAAGTAGTCATTGGCACTTTGCACTTCATAAGAAAGTTACTTCTACTTAATGTTGTAATTCTGAAATGTTCTATAGATTGAACCTAATGTTTTTTCTTCATTTTAGACTTTTAGTTAACATGTATGGATGTTGATGGTGATCGCTTGTTTCGTTACTCATTTGGATGTTGTTTCAGTTGACATGCATGATACACCTCTCTTTTGCTTATTACTGCAGAGAGTGGCTGTTAGCAATCCAGTTATGCTGCTTGATGAAATTGACAAGACAGGTTCTGATGTCCGTGGAGATCCAGCATCAGCGTTATTGGAAGTTCTTGATCCAGAGCAGAACAAAACTTTCAATGATCAGTATCCTCAATTATGGATTTATAGTTGTTACTAAATTTAAACCATATGAGTCTCAAGTTTTACATATGCACATTCTCAATATGGTTAGCTATCCATAAATCTAGTTCTTGGAAGTGTTTGATTCAAGATGCATTGTTTTGCTTATCTTTGGACTTAATATATGTTAAGTACCTTATTTCTTAATTTATTTGAATTCCTTAACTTTCATTCTAGTTATTTGAATGTTCCCTTTGATCTATCAAAGGTAATTTTTGTTGCAACTGCAAATAGAGTTCAACCTATTCCTCCACCACTATTAGACCGAATGGAAGTCATTGAGCTTCCTGGATATACACCTGAAGAAAAGCTGAAGATAGCCATGAAGCATCTTATACCACGAGTCTTGGAACAGCATGGATTAAGCTCCGAGTTTCTACAAATTCCTGAGGTACCATTCTATCGAATATCATTTTCAATATATATGAAACAATCTTCATCAGCTGCTGAAATGCTTTCATTTGCAAGATAATTTATATATATATATATATATGTATATGTATAATGTATGTATATATATTAATGTATGTATATATACATATATGTATATATATATACATGCATATAAGCAGTGGTTCTTTTTAACATGATGATTTTTTTTCAGCAATGCATTACAAAATATTAGTAGTGCAAATTTCTGCTCAATATTTTATTGCAAGTTTAATGGTTGAATTTTTTCAGTGAAGAAAATATGTAAAAGGTGAAATAGCATCCAAGTCCAGATGTGTTGGAGCTTTATTTCTTTATGACCAATGGCAGTAGGAACTGTAAGTCACCTTACTGGCTAGTCTAATTAGGTGCCAGTGCCAGCCTTCAGATTGTTTTGGATCTGTTTGTGACCATTTGTATATTTTCTTTGGAAATGGAATTTAGACCAACTGATGGATGGAGTTCTGACAAATGCCTTAGTGCTTATAAATTTCTGCTTCCTTTCTGTTACACTCTCAGATCCAAGTGTAATTGCTAAAACCATCTTCATCAAGTTTTTCAAAGTAGTACAACAGGACTTTCTTTTAGGGATTACATGTGCCTGACACAGATCATACTGGTGTGAGTTTATTCCAAAGGAATAGCTTCTGTGGTGTCAAGATCTGTTGTGTTTTATCTTTTCTGTCAAGATTAGGCAAATGTAACTGAAATGCATGAATATTCACAGCCATTATAGGAAAGTTACCTAATCCTGACAATTCTCAGGCATTTGCCCTGCTATCAGCTGATTGAATTAACTAATGTATTTGTCTGCTTTTTTGTGGGTGAACACTAATTACTAAAGATTATATGTCCTTGTTTCTTGCTTAGCCTGATGTTTCATGGATTCAGTTAAAACCATGTTAAAAGTTTTTAAATCTTGGGGCTTCCAGGCTCAGATAAGCTAAAAGTGGAAGTGTTTTTGAATGGATTTGTTAAGAAACAACTTATTCTTGATTACATTTGGAATTTTCATTGAACCAAGCATGAGGTTTTGGCGAGTCATTTGTGCTTTCTGTCTGTTTTCCTATATATTGGAGTTTAACAATACACACAGAGTCAAATATCTTTGTTTCTGTGATACACTAAGTTACTGAATGTCCTAATCAATAGTGGCTATGTTTATGCAGCCAGCCTTTTCTGCTATGTACTCTTGGTTGTCTTCCTTATCTAGCATTGTTTAGAGTTATGAAGATATTTTCTTAAATATATATGTTTGCTAAGATTTGATGTTAGTGATGGCAATTATGATTCCTTTTCTTTCACATGCCATCTTGTTGATCATGATTTATTATTCTTTACCAATGGCTGACTCTAGGCATCGTTTGTATGCATAGAGTGGTTGTCCATGTTGGCAATTAAGTTTTTCCATAAGCAATTTCTTGTCACTGATTAAGTTGATTTTGATGACTTTGAGTAGGGCATGGTGAAATTAATAATTCAGAGGTATACTAGAGAAGCTGGTGTGCGTAATCTTGAAAGGAATCTAGCTGCCCTTGCTCGGGCAGCTGCTGTCAAACTTGCTGAGCAAAAAGATTGTGTGGTTCAACTTAGCAAAGATGTGCACCCAATGACAACATCCTTGCTGGACACAAGACTTGCTGATGGTTCGGACATTGAAATGGAAGTTATTCCTATGAGTATCAACAGGCAGGACATATCAAATGCTTTCGCAAGTCCTTTGACGCTGGTTGTAGACGAGGCTATGCTGGAGAAAGTGCTTGGGGTAGTCATTTATATCTTAATTTGAGGGAACTTTCTATAATTATTTTTACTATAGTTAAACTTGTCAAAAAGACTTTACTAAACTATAGTCTATCTAAAAATTGCAGCCCCCTAGATTTGATGACAAAGAAACTGCAGACCGTGTAGCATCTCCTGGAGTATCAGTGGGGCTAGTCTGGACATCCTTTGGTGGAGAGGTTCAATTTGTTGAAGCCACAACGATGGTGGGGAAAGGTGATTTGCATCTTACAGGACAACTTGGGGATGTTATTAAAGAATCAGCACAAATAGCTCTCACATGGGTAATTTTCCTTTGTTTTGATTTGTTTACCACTTCTCATATTGGGTGCTGATCTTCTTGGCAAAATTTTCATGTCTTGAACTCTCATCTGATTTTTAGTTCTGTGAACTTCTTTTCTTGCTCGATCACTTGGTTCTTATGGTCTTGTGCATTAGTATATCCTAGATATATTATTTATATAGATTCTTTTAGTCTGATCCTTCAGCCAATCTTATGTATCCTGAAAATAAAATTCAGAGTTTTTTTACTTGTCATTTATCTTTTTTAAATTGAACTACCATTTTGTCATCCTTAGATTCTTGTCAGGACCATTTTATG
Source organism: Musa acuminata AAA Group (assembly GCF_036884655.1). NCBI lineage: Eukaryota > Viridiplantae > Streptophyta > Magnoliopsida > Zingiberales > Musaceae > Musa > Musa acuminata. Next base: position 2,198,768 of record NC_088327.1, read on the forward strand.
CAAATTGCTATTAAATTGTCAAGTAAAATGCACTTTAACTCCCCTGTGCATCTCAATATCAAAGTTATGATGCATAAGGAGTAATATAGAACTTTATGAGAATTGCAACAGGCTTCAAGGTTTTTCAAATTAAGTTATCTTTATTGGTTCTACCACAGCCAAGATTTTAAATACCGACCAAGGACCATTGGAGAACCATGTAGCATAGTACTGGTATTCATTTGTTTTATTTTATGTTTTCATTGATAATGAGATTTTGATTGGTATGCTTGAGGAATATGCCCAATAGAACTAGGTGTGTACATACACCAGAGAATTAGCATTTGTCAAACTGAGTATAACATCGAACCTGAACTCCGGGCATGGTACCTAAGAGCAAGCAAAGTTATTTTCTTGTATACCTTTTTCTTCCGAGGAACTTCCTGGTTTTTTATTGTTTAGTTTCTTTCTTCTTGTCTCCTTTGGGTAACCTGTGCTATGGGATGGAACATGGCACTGTCACTGTAGATAAGCATTGATATGCTTCTATTTATGCTAGGATACAGAACATAGGTTAGCGCTAACTTATATTTCTTTAAACCATCCGATGGTTCAGCATGTGGTTCAATCATCAAGGTGCTATTAAGTCAAGAGAGAAACATGTCTTCTGCTCAGTACATTTGTGCTACACCAAACTTGACATTTTCGAATGGTGGAATGAGACGTCATAATCCTTTATGACATTCCATTCCCGAAATCCGTGCACATGAGTAGATAAAAAAGGATTGTAGTAGGCATCTAAGACCATATAGATAATATCTTGTTTTCTACATGAACAGGTGAGGGCAAGAACCGCAGATCTCAAATTGTCAGCAGCCGGCGAAATCAATTTGCTTGAGAACCGAGATATTCATATACATTTTCCCGCTGGTGCTGTGCCAAAAGATGGACCATCAGCAGGAGTAACTCTTGTGACATCCTTAGTCTCACTGTTTAGTCAAAAGAAAGTTAGAGCAGATACTGCAATGACAGGGGAGATGACACTCAGAGGCCTTGTATTACCTGTTGGCGGTATCAAGGATAAGGTAGGTGCTACAATGTCTATATGCCCCTCTTTTTTTCCTTCTATTTGGAACACTCACCAAAAGGAAGTAAAAAAAATCCTTCTTTTCTAACTTTCATTATTTTCCTTGTTGGTAAATGAAAAATTGACTTCTCTTAGCATGAGCTTATTTATGGAAAATATATTGATATCATATTTCTGAATTAAGGTACTGGCGGCACATCGATATGGTATCAGACGAGTTATATTGCCCGAGAGAAATTTGAAGGACTTAGCTGAGGTTCCATCAGCGATTCTTGCTGGCATGGAGGTAATTACACTTGCATTCAAACGGTTGTCTTGTGCCTAACCTTCTCTGATGCTACATTGTGCGGATTGGATATCATCCTTTGATTTTCTATATCTTAAATTTTATGACAAGCAGTGGGTTTCTTTTGTGAGATTACATTTTTCTTGTGTTTGATATATTTCACACAACTTACTTCATGTGAAATATATGCTTCACATGCTTATCTTTCCCCCTTAGTAACTAATGATTTTCTTTTGAACTCATGTTCTTCTCGGCCATTGAGTTAATTCTTCATTATTTCTTTTGGGAAGAAACTTTAATTTCACATACTTATGTTCCAGCATAATTTCTTTGGTCTAAAGCAGTTTGGTCGTCCGGTAGAGTCAGACTGCAACTTTGCATAACGATTCGTGCTGTCGGTGGTTGCAGATATTACTTGTGAAGCGCATCGAGGACGTGCTGGAGCAAGCATTTGAAGGTGGATGTCCGTGGAAACCACAGTCCAAGCTATAGCATTGTGAAGCAGCAGTTGAAGATGATGGATCCGTCTCTTCTCTCCCATCCTCCCCCCCCGCCCCCACTACGGAGCTGCAGTCTCAGACCTTCACTTGCGATTCCTAATGCTTGTGTAGCTTGGACCCTTTGTCTCCTCGGGGCCCCACGAAACTCAAAATCCCCCCTTGGGGATCCAACAAGCAATCAAAAATTAATTATCCGTCCTTTCTGTATTACTGTGTCATGTCCAAGCCACCAGCTTCGAACTCACCTGTAAATGTCTTTATTGGGGACAGGGACGATAGCTTTCACGGTTCTTTTATACTAGGGGCTCTTTTATTATTATTATTATTATATATATATATATATATATATAAGCTTATTAATGTGTTTTTCTAATATATTAGTGTAAACTAGAAGTTTTATATGGATACAATGAAATATTTTCGATTTATTTTTATAAAAAAACAAAAAATTAGAATTTAAGAGAATAAATAAGAAAATATGACTGACTATCTACGTGCAGCTGAAAATATCTCCTGTGTTCTTCCATGGCTGTGCCTACCGCTTACGTGTTATAGCAGCGCGGTGGCTAATCTTCGTCTTCGTGGGACTCAACAAGAAAACAAAGAGAGAGAGCTACTCCAAGGGAGGATCGACTCCCGAGCCATCACGATTCCCACACGCTTCCTTCTCCTCCTGCCTTTGCTCTCCCTTGCTTACACACCACACTCGGAACAGGTCACCTACTTCTCCCCGTAGGCAACCTTACGTCGAGAGGACGCACTTGTCCATCCAAATCCCTTGGAAGTTGAAGTACGAGGGAAACAGAGTGCCAAGGCCAATTTCGTTTCAGCTCTGCTCTAACTCTTCCTTCTACTCTGTGTTGTCATGGCTTTCGCAGCTGCTATGCTTCCGCTGCCTGTTCAGCGAGGAAGTCCCTTGTTCGTCTTCAGCAGGCGGAGAAGAGGAAGTCTCTCCATGGTCTCCATGGTTCCGGTACGTTCTAAGATCATCGAGATACGAAGCAGACATTACTTTTGTTCGTTCGATCGATCGATCGATCGATAGATCTCATGTGCTGCATACTGGTACTTGCGCTTAGGCTGCGAGGCTGTTTGGGCCGGCCATATTCGAGGCTTCCAAGCTGAAGGTGCTCTTCTTGGGGGTGAACAAGGCGAAGCTCCCCAGGGCCTACACTCTCACCCACAGCGATCTCACCTCCAAGCTCACCCTCGCCATCTCCCACACCATCAACCGCGCTCAGGTATCATCGTCGAGCTTTACGTAACGTGAACGGCTCTGACGAAGGGCACGCTTATCTCCCCTGTTCCTGATCTCGAGCAGCTGCAGGGCTGGTGCAACCGGCTGCAGAGGGACGAGGTGGTGGCCGAGTGGAACAAGGTCCAAGGAAAGATGTCCCTCCACGTCCATTGCCACATCAGTGGCGGCCATTTCCTCCTCGACCTCGTCGCCAGCCTCCGTTACTACATCTTCTGCGATGAACTCCCAGTGGTATGTATGCATACGCACGCATCCGCTCATTCATGCTAATTCCTCCGACGTCCCTGACGACGGAATGGCGGTGGCAAGGTACTGAAGGCGTTCGTTCATGGCGACGAGGCGCTGTTCAACGACTACCCGGAGCTGGAGGAGGCAATGGTGTGGGTCTACTTCCACTCCAACCTCCCCGAGTTCAACCGGGTGGAGTGCTGGGGGCCGCTCCGGGACGCGGCCTCGGCCGGGAGGAGCAAGGCCGGGGAGGCACAGCCGCCGTTCCCGACAGACCGGCCGCGACGGTGCAAGGCGGAATGCGACTGCTGCTTCCCTCTGCAGAGTTTGATCCCCTGGCCGCATGACTTCCAAGAGGAACGCCGGGAATCTGCCGGCCGACCGCAGCAGTAACAAGGCAAGGTTGGCTCGTGCAGAACGCCTGCGAACGGAGTGCAAATTGCGTCCTTTATTCTTTGGATGGGACGAAACCTATTCATTTATCGCGTTTCATTCATCTTTCTTATTTCGAGTTCTCCTTCATCACAATCATTACACCATATTACGTGTTCGGAAAAATTATTATAATATTTTTTTTTTCATTCTCATCAAAATATTAATTTATTATTAAAAATAAATATTAACCAGAATAGCGTAAACAATAGAATAATAAATCAATCACAAAATGAGACACCAAATTTTTACGTAAAAAATCCAATAAAAATAACTATAGGATCATAATTTATTTCAAATTTCTACTGATCTTGACTCAACAATAATATATCATTATCATCATAAATAGATGAATTTGATGATAAAAAATTTTAAGTTTCACCAAGTAGGTATGGTAAAAAGGTATTTCAAAGAGGATAAACTATAGATCGATACCATTAAGATTGTAGAGCTTTGTTTCAAAGATTTTTCACATAAAATTTGGATATATAAAATTTGAATCAAAATCGATAAAATTTACTCCTCCGTTCTAACGCACGTCTCCACTTCCTTATTTTTTATTTTAATAAATCAAATCTAAGCTCAGTGTCCAAATCAATCGATCCAAGCTAACGTATCAGCAGAATTCAACGAGACTCAATATAGATACGACAATAATGATAGCGACAATCAATATGATTATTTTAAACTACCATATTCTAAAAGACCCAAAAGGAATTATCAAGTCATGACCCTCTTTTAACTAAGCTAATGAGAGAAGAAAACTACAAATAAAGTTTAGATTAGACAAGCTGCTGCCAATAGCTAATGGCAAAGAAACGTTGATAGAATATATGGAAGATAAGAGTCAACATAAGAATGACAGAAAAACACACAAAGAAAGAAGATAAAACCTATTAGTTTAACGAGTCATGATGCATAAGTGATGAGACAATCCATAAGAGTTTTCAAACAAACAATTCGATTCCAAGAGCTATAGTAAGCAAGCTTCCATGTCACCGTCCTTACTCTTGTCAAGTCTTTTGTATACTAGCGAGTCTAGCGGACGGGGATCTTAAAATCATTTATTATCTTTGGGGGAAAGTGGAATGTAGATAGCTTTCATCAAAATCACAAGATTTAGGTGAAAGATAAATCATTTTCCGAGGGATACTAAATATTTATAAGGTGATAAGGTATATTTTGAATCCAAGATACGTCACAATCGATGCCACACGCCAGGTTAGAATCCGTACCAAGGCATTGTTCGACCCGCGTACCACCATGCCAACCTGAGAATCAGTAAGGGGAACACCCCCATACGCCTAATCAGAATCCGTTCCGAGATGCTGTTCGATATGTCCTGTCCCGAGAACCCGAGGCGGTGTCGTCTGACGCCGCTCCATGCATCCCGAGATGGCGACCGGTTAGAAGTACCGTCTCAACTCTTGAAAATCATGAGTCACACGGAACTCGTGTGCAATCAACCCTCGTATAATAGTATAAAAGCCCATGGCCGACATCCGACTGGGGGGGGGGGAGAAAAAAAAATAATAATTGAACCCTGACTTACTTATCGGAGGAGCTAAAGTTGGGAACCACCAGACGAAGGCCAATTTTGCAAGCAAGCAATCACCCCCGAGCCACGAGCGCCTCAACTTGGGAATTGCCATCCAGCGAATGAAGGTGAGTTGCCAACCAGCCCGGGAACAGAGAGACGCTACTCAATGCAGACGACACTCAAACCGAGAAACACTGATCAACATCCCGTCGCAAGGGCCCAGCCTACCTCGGTGTCCAACTCAGCCGACAGAAAACTCCCGATATCGACCCGTGGACCGAGCCATGCTGACTTACTAGCCACGTCATATTTGTTCACCAACATAAGACATCCCATCGAAAGCTATCTTAAGCCTCTCCGAACAGATCTCGACAACAAGATAATATTTTTTTTCTAGGACGAAGAAGATGAAGAATGATAGATATATTTATTTAGTGAGAATAAGGTTAATCCAAAATCTTTATCCTTGTTAAGGATTATAATGAGCCTTTTGACTAGGATAAAATGCCTACACGTATTCCAACACTTCATATTAGTTCTCTTTGGATGATCTTTATTTTGAGAATATTTATTTATGAGGATAGATCTCGGAACTTAGGAGAGAAGATTTGTCTAGTAGTAGTAGTAGTAGTAACATGTCCATCATCATATCTATCATATATATCTATAAGTTGCCAACCTGGCTGATACTATTTCTACATGGAAAGCATATGCTTCACATGCCATTAATTTGAGCAGCTTTGAGGACAATAATCTCTACCAATTTCCCCATCCATTCAATCTGGAAGTGCATCATTAATTTTTGAGATCCGAATTTGGAAATCATTCAATAAATACGAACATTAATTTCTTATGGCTACATTTTATTACAGATTTGAAGGACCACATTTTCTTCACAATTGATTGATAATTCTAATACCCTTCCCGATGTCATGCCACATTACTCGCATGAGGCTCATGCATTAAAGTTGCTTCACCGATACATATCATATTGTAATGCAATATACTATAAGCAATCAGATTTATTTTTTATATTTTTTTTTGAAACCATATATATAAATAAAAATATAATTGGTATTATATCAGATAAAATTATTTAGTCCCACATTGATCGAAGAGTATGAGAACTAAGGACCACTTAGATATTCATTGCTCTCGAAGATATTTTTTCGAAGCTCATATATTTCGAAATGATAAAACTGTACGGACATATTCATCGTGGATAATTCTTCGTGAGCCTACGGGTCACACTAATAGTTGATCGACCAAATTGTCTATTATCAGTATCTATTAAATTTTAAAAATAAAATAATTACTTATGCACTTTTATTTGATAATAAAAATGATATATATTTTTTGTTTATATAGGTGATAATACTTTTGTGATAAGAATGATATCTGTCGACAGTCGGAAGCTTTCTACCTTTGCAATCAGTCAACCGCGACTTAACACCAAACACAAAAAAGCAAAACGCAAAAAGGAAAAGATAAAGATATGATCCAAAATGAGAAAAAGGTCGAAAAGACGAAAGAAGTGGGACCCACCGTCGTGGCCTGCCGTGGACCGACTCGGAAACCCAAAACCGAGGAAAGCGAGGGGAGTCTTCGGACCTGTGTCTGGGTACGTCGAACGGGTGCGTCGTGTCGGGGTGTCTCGATCGCCGATGGATTTTTGTGGGTTTTGATCGGCTGCGGAGAAATGGCGGCAGGTGTTTTCCATTAAGAAATTAGAAACCCACCGACTTCACCCGAACATTCGCGTGGGACCCTTCTTAGCCCGCCAATCGTCGTACGGGGAGCCGCATTGCAGCTGGTCCAACCCGCAACCGTCCTCGCGCCTTCCCCCTGCGCGCTTAAAATAACACGTCAGATCCGAGTGCGGTGTTCGCGCGTCTTCAAAATAACCGACGCGGTACGGTGCGCACATGATTGTTCGAGGATCCCCTGTCCTGTCCGACCCAGGCAACGCAGATCTCGTTCCTGTTTCCTGTTGCGTCGGAGACGGGGGATGCCCGGGGCCGGCGCGTCCGATCCACGTCCCGAAAACCTATTGCATTCCCGTCGAGGCGGCCCGAGCGCGCCTGTCGCGCACGAGCAGGAAACGCGGAGATCGCCTCCTCACGATCTCGGTGGGCCCCACGAAGAAAAACGGATCAGACGTCGAACCGGTGTTCCCTGCCGCATCGGGGTCAGGTGATCATTATTCGTTTCCATTTTCCCCGCCTTGCCTCTTTCCCACCTCTCGTTTTATTTTGGTGGAGGTCGATGTCGCGACCTTGTCACCCCCACCCCACCCCACCCCATCGGGTGCGCCTTCTCCTCGCCCCCTACTCCTCCTCAAGATCTCCTCCTCCTCCTCCTCCTCCTCCTCTTTACCCCATGGCGGATCCTAATTGCGATCTTAACTCTCCCCTCCTTCACGATCGCGCCCCCGAAGTCTCCCTGGACGTCAATGGCTTCATCGACCGAGGGAGCGAGGCGGCGACCACGCCTCCGGAAAACCCCTTCGAGTTCTTGGGCGTGCCGCCGCTGGCCCTGCCGCCGATGAGCGCCGTTGACCCGTTCCGCAACCACACGCCCACCATCGCCGGGCTCTACGAGTGGTGCAAGACGATCCTCTGCCTGCCGATCGCAGCCGTTCGGCTCGTGCTCTTCGGGATCGTGATCGCGGTGGGGTACTTGGCGACGGTGGCGGCGCTGTGCGGGTGGAAGGACAAGCAGAGCCCCATGCCTCTGTGGCGGTGCCGTGCCATGTGGATCACCAGACTCTGCGCCCGATGCATCCTCTTTTCTTTTGGGTAATCTCGACTGATTTCTGTTTCATTTCCGTCGTAATCCGAATTATTAGCTGACGACGATCCGGGCGAGTCGGAATTTGTAGCATATTCTCCATGGACAAATCGGAAAAAGATCATTTACACGGTAGTGCAATAGGGTTTCTCAGTTCTTGGTCCTTGGTGCTAATAGTCGTGTGCGACTGGGTTTTCGTGGTTCTTGATCGGTTTTTGATGCTAATAGTCGTAAAAAATATCAATAGGGTTTCCTGGTTTCTTGGTTCGTACTTCTTGATGCCGAAGTCGTCAAGAATGTCAATTGGGTGTCTTGGTTCTTGGTTTTAGTAGACGTGAAAAGTACTTTTCAAAAAATAAAACAAGTGAATAATCGTAAAGCATGTTGGTCAACGCTTCATCAAGAAACGCACATCAAATTTTGACGATGATAAATCTGTTCGGATTATATGTAGTAAATATGAGAATTATTAGTTCATGGGCCCGAGCATGTTCTGTTTCTTTTTTTCTATATTCTCCTGCGTTGTTGATGCACCAAAAGATGAGTATCTCGAACTATGTGGTTCCCCATGCAAACACTGATCATCAACTTTTGTTTCATAAATGGACCACTAACATCAAATATCCTGGTTGCTTTTTAATGGTAGCTTGCCTTCTAGGATGTCTCCTGTAATTGTTGTATTCTTTGCAAGGAATCTTTGCATGGAGTTTGTCCTCTTTTCAAGTTAACATGTAATCTATATTATCAATTTCATTTATCCTTTGTAAATGTTTGTTTTTATAGCTTATAAGCACCTGTTTCTATGGCTTCTATTTTGTCAGATACCATTGGATCAAACGAAAAGGAAAACCTGCTTCAAGGGAGATTGCACCTATAGTTGTTTGTAATCATGTCTCATACATCGAGCCCATATTCTTCTTCTATGAATTATTTCCAACTATGGTTGCTTCCGAGTCACATGATGCGTTACCCTTTGTTGGAACTATTGTCAGAGCAATGCAGGTGGACCTGTCACTTTCTTGAGTGGAATTTTTTTTATAAAAAAATTATTAGTTCTATTAATCTGATTTTTCTATTTTTTTTAATATGTTATGACAATGTAGTCTGATCGAAACATTTTACGTTAACATGCTTCGTAGGTTATATATGTTGACAGGTTCTCACCTCAGTCGCGGAGGCTCGCAATTCATGAAATAAAGGTATAATGGTTTTGGAACTTGTTGAGTGATGCAGTCAATTCTTAACTCAAGAACTATCTGTCTTGCGCAGTCATACTTTTTATCAAGATAATAAGCTATATTGGGTTTAACTTATATCACCCTACTAAAGATGTACTTTTTAGCTAATTGTGAGATGTGGTCTATCTGTTAGTAAACTGTCAAAGTAACATTTTTTTTGCATATGTAGATAAGAAAATTGAGCATAGAGCATATCATTAATAATGTCAGTTGCTGTGGTGATGTGGTCATTCAAAAATCAAAGTTAAATATCGTGTGCTTTGTAGAAAACTTACAAGTTTGCGAGCTGAATATATGTATTTCCCCTTCTAGAACAATTCATAATTATTTCTGATTATTTTTGGTGTTTGAAGGCTGTCTTTCAAAAGATGAATTCTTGAATATGTCCATCAAATTTGGAGCCGCGGTTAATGCTAATTTAGGATGCTTGCATAATAGCACAAGGAAAAGCTATGAACATTTTATGTGATATTCACTTCCGGATGGTTTTTTCTTGATCTAAAATATGAATTTTTAGCATTATGACTCACTATATTTTAATCTGGATACATCTTAAGATTGCCTGATTATGTTCCTTTTATTTTTTATTCTTCGGTACATATTCTAACTCTTACTATCCTTCTAGGAAAATTAGGGGCGGATCATGAGGTTTTCTAAAGCACATACATATCTTGTCTTATCTTCTGTGTCCCTTCCCTGTAATTATATAATCAACATTTTACTTCTTTCATCCTTACAAGTTGATGGAATTAATGCTTTTCATAGATCATCCAATTACCAATAAGGGGATCTTTTTGGATCAGGAAAGAGGCATAAAGATGCTATTCGGTTTTTAGTTTGAGTCCATGTAAGCACTGTCTTTTTGGGGGCTTAGTTAGCAATTAGAGAAGTTTCAAGAGATGGGTGCCTTGGCTGAACCTCTAATCTGGATGACCAATGTTTAAATAGCATGATCTTCGGCTCCAGCACTGTCCCCAGCCATCCCTCTGTGATGGTTCCTACATTCTTTTGGGTGAATAATTGATGGTTAAGGCAATTTAGGTGATAAATTTCATTCTACACCCGCTTTGAGTAACTAACTCAATTCTAATGAAGCAAGTGCTGAGTAAGTTAATCTGGCAGAGTCCGGGCTTACTGAAATGCTAATGGTCCAATCAATTGAAGATATCAACCATCATAACATATTAATTTATCAGCCATAACATAACGGAACTTTCTAATCTCGTCTAATGTGCTGCTAAAACTGGACTGATATTTGCAAATGGAATTGGTGTTTCTCTTTCCCTAGAATTCAATCTCAAGCTCAGTGATCCTCTAGTTGCATTGATCAATCAATACACAACAAATTCATTGAGCATAACTAATTAATGGGTCTTTATCCATTTTGCTAGTTGTGAGAGATTGATATGTAATATATATTATTTTGGTTTACTATTTGATGTATGATATTCTCTATTTCGAGTTGATTTCTAGATAATTGTCCGTAAATGTCTTGTTGATCGTTTTTTATTAGATTTGATTTGCTTTGCATTTTTCTTTTGAAGATCTTTCATCGTATATTTACTTTTCTCATCAGTTCGTGGATAGAAAGAAGACTAAACTTTAGGAGTTTGCCTGTTAAGAAGCATTAAACAAAATAAAATCCATTCATTAGCTATTTGATACAGAAACATGCTTTCTAGGACATGAATTCAGAGAAAGGCATCTTCCAATGAATTTCCACGTGTTATGCTATTTCCGGAGGGGACCACTACAAATGGGAGATTCCTCATATCATTTCGGCTTGGTGCATTCATTCCAGGCCTCCCGGTACAACCTGTGGTTGTTCGATATCCATACATACATTTTGACCAATCTTGGTGAGAATTTTACTTGTGATATCTTTCTTATTAGTCCTTTTTTGTATTACATCTGATGTCATTTTATTTAGGGGGAATGCTAATTTGCTGAAGCTCATGTTTAGAATGTTCACACAGTTTCACAACTTCATGGAGGTATGATTTGACCTGAAAATATATGTTAGGCTTTACACCGTTTTTGTGCCAAAAGTTGATTATATCATAATGTTGTATTTAGTTAGCTTACTTCTTAAGTTCACATTTTTATTGAATATTATTTCTGTGTTATGATCGCTAAAGTAAATGAACTTTCTTTATTCTTGCCACATAATCACATATTGCTTTCAGAAGTAGAAAACCTTAATTCTTCATCAATAAAATATATTCTACTTGTTATATGACTTGTTATCTTGTGCAGGGTAAGTAAAAGAGTAGCTTACCTCTGTTGTTGAATACATGTTGACATTAATGCATGTTGTGTATTATTAATCCAAGACCAAGCCTAACTCAGCAGAAAAATGAATCCCAAAACCAGCCTTTTGTTATACAGGAGAGGATTTTGATAATTTCATATTAACATATTTGATGAATTTGCTGAACTAATATATTTTGTAACAAGAATTTCATTTTTCACTTGACAGGTGGAATACCTTCCTGTGGTCTTCCCAGATGAGAGCAAACAACAAAACACTGTTCATTTTGCAGAGAGGGTGAGAATATTATTCATCAATAAATCTGTCGAAACATGCTGCAGTCTCACTTGTTACATTTTCTTCTAAAATGTAACTTTTTATTATCTTTATAGTACTTTGTTCCCCTTTGATGCTAAGATTTCTAATTTCTCTTATCATGAATAGTATTGTATACTTAATCTTCTATATGTGCCATCTCATATATATTATTGCTAAAGTTTTAGATTTAGATAAAGGAAAATGCTTTTGATGTTAAGATGGCAATCGATCATGAAAAATTGAAGAAGCCCACTATTCTTCTCATGCTTATATCAGAACCACATTATGATTGTGACCCTTTTTTATGATGGACTATAGATAAGAAGTGTGCTATTTTCCTCATCGATTATTCAATCTCAAAATTTTTATATCCAGCAAATGATATCTTTTTTCCCTCAAGTTGTGGTTGTTATAAATTTATAATGTAATTGTGCAAAACAGAAGAAGAGAAGTGAAGGAGAAAATCTGAACCTGGAAAGTCTTCTATTTAGCAAATTTTGAATCATTAATGAGTTCTTGCTAGATTTTCTAAAAGCTAGCTTCCTAAAGATGACATGTATTCCATATATATATATATATATATATATATATATATATATATATATAGTGTAAGTGCATTTGGTATTTATTTTAGTTCCTGCTCTTGAAGTTATGTAATATTTGACAAGCAAGCTGCCGCACCAAAAATAAGAAAAATCTTCTTGCGGGTGTGAAGTTTTTTCTGTATTGTTGATCAGAACAAAGAGAGATAAGATGGTTTTCTCATATTGATGAAAGCTATTGTTGACCTTAACTGAATACCACTTGGGGCTCCCTTGTCTGCTGAGGAAATTTCTCTGAAAGAGCCAAATGATAGAAAAGGATCCATATAACTTACCAGAGCTAAATGAAGTCACCTTGGTTCTGGAGAAGCAACTTCATTATGATGAAGGATAGACGGCCGGATCAGACAAGAATAATATGAAAAGAAGGAAAGGACTTGAGTCCTTTTCATATGAAATTAAGGGTTCTCTCTCTTGTACAACACCTAAATCTTATGTACACATGGATTGGACAAGAATTTGTCCCAAGGGAAAGAAAGCCGGATAAGACAAGGATTTGACTCAAAATATATGAGGTGAGGACTATGTAAATGCTGCACATACATCATACAAGCACAAATAGTCTTTAAGGTAAGCACAAATGTCTCTGTAGAAAGTAAATCTATCACAAAAGAAAAATTTTAGCTTGTTTCTAGAACAATCAGAGTGTAGGTTGGCTGAGCTTAGCTTGAGCTTCAGGCAAGTTCAAATATCATTTCAGGCTCTTGACCCAGCTTGAGAACCATGAGAACAAGTTGAGTCATGCCTAAGCAGAGCCTTGCTCAGCCATCTTCATTGCAACCCTAGATTCGACATGAATAACCTTTGGATATTTCAAGTGGGAAATGGATAGAAATTCCTCTGTTTATCCTAGTTGAAAAGATAGCAGGCACCTGATGCACATACTGGTGGAGTAGAAGAGAGCAAGAGGGTCTATGGGTGAGATATATCTGGTGCATTTTATTTCACAAAGGTGCTATTCGGTGATGCCTGTCAGAGGGACCTTAGAATCCTGACATTCTACTAGCTTTAGAAAATATAATTAGTTAAGTTTTGAAATAGTTTAGAACATTAATAAAAAGATGCTAAATTATCATATAAGTATATGTGTGTTGAGATCCACACCTGTATTCCCAGATCCAACTTAGAGCAACAATGTCAAGTTGAGATCCATATCCTCACCTGTTATGTGTTCGATTTCAAGCAACACATTTACAAGCCAACGGGATGTCTTTATTTTAATATATTTAACATCAGTCAGTATTAGTTCCCTTAAAGGTCTATTTTCCTCAAACTAGAGAACAGTTCAATTGTGGAGTGATACCCAATCATACAAGTCAAGCAGGTTGCATGGATTCACACAAGTACTAGGTAGGTTGGAATTGGGATTGAATTTGACATAATTATAACAAGACGGGTCTTGATTTAGGGTTTTGTTTTATTATGTGCATCTCAACCTGACATGGAGACAACCAGTTGGCACCTGTAATCATGTGTAATATGCACTAACATGTTGTCACATTCAATTTACCAAAGCACCAAGCAGCAGAGACTAATCTGGTATTTTTTAACTGGAAGGTTTTTTCCCCTTCAAATGACACCGCCTACAACTGAATCCTTCATTTCTCTAATTTGCTTTTTTTGCTTATCCCTTTTTCTTATTTGCTCTGTTTCTCTTTTGTGGAATCCTCCTTCCCACTGTAGACCTTTCTCTCTGCTACTAATAAAATCACAATAGTAAATTATATGATATGATGGAAGATTCTGAACTTATGCATAATAGCCTTTGTCATTCTTTAAGCAGCTTTTATAATGAATCTAGAAGTGCCATTGATAGTGCATTATTCTCTATTAGTGGTGTTGGGCTTCTTGATGATCTGATCAATACAACACTTTATGGATTCCTTACTTTTTTTTGTGGTTGAACATTTAGAAAGACAGCTCTATATAATATCATGCACCTTATAAACACACATCACTGGTTTTTTTGCAATTTTCTTGATAATATGGAAGAAAAGGGCTAGCGCTAACATGCTGTTTTTGGACAAAAATAAGGGTAAAACTAACATGTTTTTGGAAAAAAAAAATCTGCAGACTAGCTACTCCATGGCCAATGCACTTAATGTTCTACCGACGTCTCATTCTTTTGGTGACATGATACTTCTTACAAGAGCATCCGAACTTGCAAAGGTGAAGAATATTTGCTTATTTTATCAAGGAATGATTCTTCCTGTTTTATGTCCATTTTTATTGTTCATGATGCATACTATATTTAGACCATGGTTTCAAATACCTGTTGGACCGGTACATAAGACTAATATTTACGGGTTTAATAAGCATAGGTAATGGAGCATACCACTTAGGATTGCTTGATACACTGTTAATTTTTTATATTATTCTTTGTCGATTGATACCGGACAATACATATTATATAATACTGCTCAGTATCTTAGTATTTCAATGGTTTGACAAGTTGTTCACAACCTGTGTCGGATTGCTATTTGAAACCTTGATTTTAGGCTGCCTAATTCATGAGAAAAAACAACACTGGGTCAAAAAGATACTGAAGATATAATTCAAGCCTCCACATTTATAACAATATTTACAATTGATGAAGTACTTCATTGCTATCTGATATGAACTTATTGCTTCTTAATTGTTTCTTTTTTTCTTTCTAGATTATTGCACTCACCATTTAAAGATGATGAGTTATGCAATATAAAATTTGCTACACAGGCACTAGCATTGACCTGGCCCTCAAATATGAATATAAAATTCTGCTAATAAAACCATGATATTCTCTTAATTATCGATTCAGTTGCCCTGTAAACAATGTTCAGATAATCTATACGGAATCCAGTCACCTTGTGCAGATAGATTTGTCTGAGGTGTAAAATTGTCATGATTTGAACTCAACTGATTGTTTGACCATCTTTAATCTTGAAATATTGATAACCGAATTTGGTATAAATCAACAGGCCATCTTACTCTGGAATTAGACCGTCATATCTGTCAACTCCATATATATTCCTTTAGTTTCTTTCAGTTTGAAAGTGTCATATTCATTCACAAAAAACAGAGATTTGCTTCAATTTGGAGTTTATGGACTGTTCTGGCTTATTTTATGCTAAAAAATGTAATTTGGTAACCTTGATACAGAACTAGTGTCATAAAATATCTATAGATTGACAGATGCACTAGAAAAATATATGCACATATAACCAAACTGCCCTAGACCAGTTCTATCTTAGCTGAACTCTGTAGTATTTGTAATCTTCAAGCAACGATAAGAGTAAATTCTTGACACACGAAGCACGAGCTAACACCGCAGGATACCCACACTTAATTTGTGCTTCTCTTTCCATAGAATAATGTGTACGCGGGGTATTGCTTGTGAGCTCAACCTAAACTTGACACGATAAAGTTTGATCAGCATTTTTCTTCCCAGGTCAACATTGAGATGCTGGCAGAAATTGCACTCGCTGATCATATGCTTTTTTTTCCATGCTGTACCTATTTATTGTGAACTAGTGGTCTTGTTACGAGTGTATTCTATGCCTAGTTTTCTTATGCAATACTGTTTTTGTTAGTCTAGACTCTAGAGTATATGTTTTATTGCATACATTAGTAGATTCATATTAGCATATATATCGAATATCTTTAACTTTTTTATCCAAACTGTCAAGCTATTATTCTTGTTCTTGTGTTTTCCGCCCTCAACTATGTGTATGTGATAGATGGAGGCCATACTGTGCCTATAACATATGTTTACTGTTGCATATTCCCAAGGAAAAAGTGAGAGTTGATAAAACTTCCATTGCTTTATGTTAAAATTTTAGGGCACTTTTACATAAACAATATAGGATCTATTAGAGAATTGGTTGCAATTGTAGACCATTTTCTAAATGCTGCTCAGGAAAGATGCTTTTATGTCATCATTTTCTCTTATAGCTTTGATCTTCATTCGCAGGAGAGATGCTCAAATTATATGGTTGAAATGGCATGGGTTGAAAACGTGAGTTCTCCATCTGCATATATGTAATCTAGCCTCTCGATGCAACTATCATCCATTGATGATGAAATGATTACTATTCATTCATTAAGTCTTACAACTTATAGAAAAGTAATAGTGAATAGCAACATATCTACACGATTAAAACTAAAAGTGCAAAATATAAGCATGGATTTTCTATGTAAACATGTTATTGTGCTCCTAGCACTGACAGATGTTACTGACCAAAAGTTGATCTAACTGAAACATCTTAAACGGCGATATGGTACTACTCTTAGCGCTTATTTGTTTATCATTATATGTGCTTTATTTATAGAATGTTTATCATAATATGTGCTTTATTTATATTCTATAACTATGTTTTTGAAGAACTTAATGACAAAACTCATGTTTTTAAGTGCTAGAGAATTTCATACTTATCTGAAGCAAAATGCAATTTTGTTTGTATGCCAAGCTTCACTGCAGGACATAATTAAAATGTTACACTGCATATTAAGCAGTTGGATTAATATTGTTATTTGCAAGTGTTGGTCATGCTGATCCACAATGGGCAGCATACAATGCACCAACATGCTGTGGGGTATACCAAAACAGCACTTAATTCCAATGCGTGCCAACTGGCACATGTAAGGAAAAGAGCCCTTCACTTTCTCGACTCATGGAACTTGGTGTCCAAGGATATTTTCTTAATTATCTAAGGAAATCTATTGTAGTGTTCATTGTCTGCCTTCAAAGGCAGTAACCCATATACTAACTTAAGGGAAGATGGATTGCTTGGCTTTAGTGTGTCTCTCTGATGATCTTTTTCTTAATTTTGTTTACTTTTTTCATATGCAGTCATTCAACATAAGCACATCTGAAGCTGTGGTCATTTTGGAGCGGTTTCTTTCCATGAACCCAGATTCCTTGTAAGTCTCAGACAAATCTCAAATTTCATGTTGAAATAGTTTCTCTGGATCATGGATTGCGCATGCTTGGGATGGTAGCCCATATTAGATAATGTTCACCATGGTCATTTTACAGCTGTAGCAGAACAAATCGTATGTTAGCCAAGACTGTATCAATGTTGGCCTATCTTAGAGCTTATGCCAGATGTTGATCAGTAGTCTAAGTTATTCGGGAAACCATGATGCTTTAACTTGTTACCAAAGGTTTAGGATGAAAATTTTATATGATCTTGTAATATGGTTGGTGGCAGTGGACGTGTTGAGCTTCATGGATTTCTGAATGCTTATGGGTTGGGGTGCAGTCCTCTATCTGAGAAGGTTAGTCATACTTCTCATGCTTCCTTTTTATCTTGCAAAAGAATAACTTCTCAGATGATTTGTACAATTATTGGAGGAAAATGAGTGTTACAGATGTTGTTATAATCATGCGCCTGTTGGTTGGCTACGTGTTGGAATATTAGAACTTGATTTTCATGTTGAGTCAAAGTAGGATTATAAACAAAAGCTGAGAGTGCTGCTGTCTTATAATTTATTGTCTTCTTGATGCTTTTCCTTTTCCATCATTCATACATTCTAGTTTCAAGAGTGAAGCCTTTTTTCTTGGTGAAGTTGGAGGAAGTCAACTATATACAGTTGGAGGAAGTCAACTGTATATGTCCTTTTCAGATATTTCTTCCATAAAGAAAGAAATTTGGCTTGGGCTGATTTCATTCCTTTTCAGATATTTGGCTATTTGGACTTGGAAAAGAAGCGGTCAATAACATTTCGTCAGGTAATAATTGGGCTATCATTAAGCTCTTAATAAATTAATATATATTGGAAGTTTGCATTCAAAAGTATGTTGCTACTAATTTGAGAGTTCTGTGCTCAATCTCTGCAGTTTTTGACTGGATCAGCACAGATTCGGAAACAACCATCATTTTGGAGGGCCTGTGAAACGGCTTTTGCTCAATGCAGCAGTGATGATATGATGGATCATACTTCCTTGGAACAGGTATTTTTCATGCACATGCTACCTGGTTTCATTCTAACTTATGATAATCTGGTTGCATCTCCTCCGCTGTAGATCGGCCGTGTCATTCAGTCAACATTGCATGGTGCAGTCAACAGTGAAACCGTGAGTTTCTGTACTGTTTATTTCTACTACTATGTTCTATAGGTACTGATTGTCAACCCGTCACTTTTGCAGCTACGTCAACTGTTTGATACTGATGCTGATGTCTATGTCAGCAAGGATGATTTCATGGAATGTCTACAGAAAAATCCGTTGCTTATCGCGCTGTTTGCTGCATGTGTCAATGACCCCTGACCAGATGAACTTGGCATAACCTGCATACAAGCTCATTTAGAACGTGGACACGTCTGTGGCAAATAACCATTCGAAAAAAAAAAAGAAAAGTTTTTTCTTCTATTGAGATCGAATGGTTAGAAAGAGCTATATGATGATGTAAATGGCTAAAGGTTTTGCTTTTTGACTTTATTGGTTGATGTAATGATAATTGACTATGAGAATTATTTCCAACATTGTCATTGTGGACTATGAAAATTATTTCTAACATTGTCATTATCGTTATTATGTATATAGGGCATTTACAAATTATTTCATAGTTTTTGAGATCCTCGACACAGTTTTTGAGATCCTTAAATGTTAAAATCATTTAAATATTATGGTAAGTATTTTTTTGTGGCATATGCACTCTCACATTGGCATTATGAGTACCTCAAATTGGGATAGTAATAAAATTATACTAGAGGTTTTAGGGCCATAAAAGAATCATTCAAAATATATCTAAAAATCAAAGATAAATTTTAAGTTTAGATGATTTAAAAGCAACTGAAAAAATCTACCTAAAATATGTAAAATTGAAGTCCTAAATATAGCAAAGAAAGAATTAAAATTTTCTTTTCTTAAAATTCCTTAGAGTTGGATTTTAAGTTTATAGGTTATTAGGTTGATAAAGAAGATAAAAGCTACAGATGCTCAATCTTATTCTCATTTTAAGTTTTTTTCATTCTTTTACTAATATAATTCAAATATTGCAACAACTTCTATTGAATTTAATTTGATTTGATAAAAATGATAATTTTTATCCTTCAATCTTACTTATATATTTCGAATAACACTTTGATTTATATCTCTATTTAATTTTTTATTACTTCATTCATACTTATTACTATAACTTAATCTAATTTTCAAGTCAGCTAACACACTTTAATTTGTTGTGCTATGTTAACCGTAAACATTAATACTTATGGATACTTAGTTAACATTTTGTAGAATATTGAGAATGATATTTTTGAAAAATATATACTTCAAACTTAAAAGTAAAAAAAATATGAAAATATCATTTATCATATTTATTAAACATAGACATCACAAATCATATCACTAAAGAGTAATATATATATATATATATATATATATATATATATATATGTATATATATATATATATATGTATATATATATATATATATATATGTATATATATATATATATATGTATATATAT
The DNA here is from genome assembly GCF_036884655.1 of Musa acuminata AAA Group. NCBI lineage: Eukaryota > Viridiplantae > Streptophyta > Magnoliopsida > Zingiberales > Musaceae > Musa > Musa acuminata. Next base: position 2,218,726 of record NC_088327.1, read on the forward strand.
ATATATATATATGTATATATATATATATATATGTATATATATATATATATGTATATATATATATGTATATATATATATGTATATATATATATATGTATATATATATATATATGTATATGTATATATATGTATATGTATATGTATATGTATATATATTTATATTATACTTATATTAGCATGTTAATTATAATTCAAAATGTATGAGACTCGAGTATTATAAGAACAGTTGACATCATAATGTTACTGAATTTGAATTCAGGGTAGATATACTACATTTAAGCCCATCTAAAGCACATTCTGTTAGCTCAAGACATCAATTTAAGTTAAGTCTTATATCATACTCTTCTCAATTTCACAAAAAACAAAAGTTCGAGTTAAGTCAATAAGCTTATAAAAAAAAATGAACTACATGATATAATTTTTAGGTAGCTTAAATTAAAAGGTCATCTTCTAGACAATTTCATTAAACAGTACATGGTCAGGCAATTCTAACATAGCATAAAATCAAGATATATAGTCAGAGAGTAGGTATCTAATGCACCAAAATGGGGAGAAAATGAAAACCAATCTCTAAATAATTAATAGAGAATAAAATGACTATATTTTCTTTGGCAGCATGATTCTATTGCACCAGAGAAGCAGCTCAAGAACTTTTATTATGATTAGCACCAAATACTTCAAGCAAAGTAGCAAAATGAGCACTGGTAGCTGTACATTTCTATCTAAAATATACAGCGAACTCCTAAAATATGAGCAACCTGTTTAAACAAGCAATACAACTAAAATAACATGTTTAGTTACACAAGAGACTTGCCCCATGAAGTAAAAGAACAAAAAAGGTTGATACATTTTGATATCAAGAAACAACAATGACTGGGTGAAATAAGAATAAGGAAATAGCCACACTAAAACATTATTTCTATACAGCAAAAATGGCACTGTGTGAGTCATTAATCAAAACAAACAAAACCATATACATCCTAAAATTTGCCAATAATTAGGTTACGCAATAAAGAACATGAGTCAAAGTCATTTAGCACCAATATAGGACAAGCATACAGTCAAAATTCGAAATATATAAGCGACAACATCATAAATGCACATGAACACAACAAAATCTTGGATAAACAAAAAAAAAAAAAAATACAAAGCACCCTATGCAAATCATATCTTCAGAGGAAAAAAACAGAAGATGAAAAGATGACCGTAAGCAAATGCACATCATCAGAACAAATTTATACATAAGGAATGGCATCAAACCATCATGTCAAGGAATATGCCACAGTTCTTCAAGATGCATAGAGAAAGAACACTTGTAGAAGATGACCTACAGGGGATACAACGAGTGCCAAAAGCTAAGATGGATTAGATGATCAATAAGGTTACCTGGGGATCGACAATCCAACCATGATGTAGACCAATATCAAGAAGATTGAAAATAGTTTATTCCTGCGTGAACTCAAAATCATTAATCCTACATAAATACATACAACAAACAACAAGGGGTACGCCATAATTTTGCTTGAACAAAGGAAATGCTTATAGCATAAAGAAATTACGACTTCATATGGTAAACTGCAACTGCAATCGAGAGCAACGACTGGACTCACTTCCTAAAATGCACGTTTACATCGATCCCAGCCGCAAGCCGAGGCAGCAGATCAATTGCTTCAGATATGTTCTGCTGCCGATTGTTGACATGTCCATCATCCTCATTCGAAATGCAAGAACAGAAAGAATCAGTCCACCAAGAGATAACTCCGAACCAAGATTCGTATAGGGACCAGTTTCGAAGAATGCAAACCTGCACGTTGCAGTTAGGGTCGATCAATCTTTCCGCGACGAGCGAGAGCAGCTTCTGCAGCGAGACCTCCGAGACGTCCAGGCTCAAATTAAGATGATTCCTCAGCAACAAAACCCCCATCAGATGCCTCAAGAACCCCACCAAATCAGGTCAATCGGACCAAAAAACACTTTCAAGAACGCTAAAGCGAAACCACGTTCGGTCGTTTGGACGAGGAATCGTAGGAAGTAGGGAAGCGAGGGCTCACAGATTTCGAGGGGAGGGCAAGGGTCTTCCGGGATGCCGCAGCCGACGAACCGAACGACCTTGGTCTTGTAGACGATCTCCTCCTCCGCTGTCGCCATCGACGACACCTCGATCTCCTCCTCGATCGCCGTCTCCAAATCACTCTCTCTTCCTCTCCGCGAAGGATCGGAGCAGAACCGAACTCACTCCCCTCTGTTTCGTTCTTGATGTCTTCGAACGCTTCTTTTCCCGCTCTGTACCTCTCGCTCAGGAGAGGAGAGATATATATACCCACATGTGAGGTTAATGGATAGCCGTCGGATGAGAGCTGTTCGAACCGAAGGCTGTAATTTGACCGTTGATTCGTTGGACGCATGGGTGTGGGCTTGGAAAGAACAAGTTAATGTATTCCCTACTCGCTTTTCGACAACCCGCTTTCTTATTGGAGAAAATATCCGCTTCTTTAGTGGGTCCAAAGCGACCCCCAGTCAACAGAAGGGTATCGTAAAAGAACTGAAAGAAATAGAGTGCTTGCTTCCGATTCCAATCGGACGGGTGATATTGAAAGCAGATGATCATACTGACGGCTGAGATGTGAAATTACGGTATTATACTGTTCATAAGAACATTGGTGGATGGAGTTTGTGGAGAACACTGTTCATGTGTAGCATGTTGAATAATAGAGAGAACGCAGTCACTAAAAGTACCAATCCGACGTGATGTTAGTACTACTAATTAGATGCCCCGTTCAAATCAATGGTCCTATTTGGGCTCATTCTTTTAACTCCTTTATATGCACAATCATATTGTGTGGATTCTCGTGATTTTATTTTTGTTTTCCTTTTCCAAAAGATTTGGCACAAATTCTTCAAGAAAAGGATGAACACAGAGTTTGGCCACCACAATTGCAGATCGACATCCACACATTTTGTTCTGTGCTGACGAAGCTTACTGTTCAAGAAAGCATTAGCTAAATGAGTGCCACAGAATAAGATATTGCATCATTCTGAAGCACTTCCTTTTGGGTTGGGAGTGGATAAGCAGAGATAAGGATCGTTTCTGTTTCTGATACCTCACACTCCATCGATTTGGATCCCATGAGTTGAATTTGGAGACACACACGCACGCTTCAACATGTCCAAATCATGAAATGGATCAGAGTTTGGAGATTGGAAGGACAATATCAAGATGAAGACCTTGAGCAAAGATTAAAGAGACCAACTGGATGATAGCAAACATCTATGAATGACTCTTGATGATTCTGAAGCTTCTGAGTTCTTTACAACGAAGGGCTCTGAAGCATCAGCCAGAACAAGCTTCCCATCGCATGAACCTCGATACAAAGATTGAAGGCTAGTAGTAGAGCTAACTGAGTCAGTAGTACCAAGGAGTGTGCCTTGGCCTCTTGCTTGGAGTAGAAGCAGGGGAGATCTGAGGCACCGCGAACAGGTCCTCGCTCCACCGCTCTCGGCCCGCCTCCTTGCTGGTATTCCAAGGCTGGTAGCGTGCGGTGGTTGTGGCGGCGGCCGGGGGAGCCGGCGGAGGGAACTGCGGTACTTGTGGTGCCCAGACGGGGAACTTCTCCGCAACCGCTTCCAGATCGGCCCCCAGGAACGGCGGCAGATCGTCTCCCTGCGCAACGAAAGTTCGATCTTTATCTTCTTCGTGGGGGGGGGGGAGGAAAGATCCAATCTTTATCGTGATCTAATCAGAGATAGGTTGGAGATCAGGAGACAGAGGGAGGACGGGTGCCGACGGACCTTGGAGAAATCTTCCATCGCGACGACGGCCGCGTCGTCGACCAGCAAGTCCTCGACGCGCCAGCCCGGGCACATGTTGATTAGGTACTCCGAGATGCTGCTGGTGGCAGTGGTCGGGGTGGCGGCGCTGGTAGAAGCGATGGGGGAGGAGGAGCTATCTGCGACCGAGGCCTTGTTTTGATCGGCCGTGGTGACGGTGTTCTTGGGGGTAGCCTTATCCGCCGGCGCCTCCGACTCAGGGGAGGGAGAGCAGGGGATGGGAGCGGCGGAGAGGCGGGCGCCAGTGAGGAGGAACCGGTTGTGCTTCATGGTGAGATGGCTGGCGCTGTGGACGGAAGCGTCGCAGTCCCTGCAAAGAATCGCCCGGTCCTCGTGGCAGAACAAGTACCCCCGCTTCTCCTGCAACACCCACCACCCAAAATGATCAATCCCCCGCCCCAAAAATCGAACCTTCGATCTCCATAATTCGCCAAAGCGATCGACGAACCTGGCAGATGTCACAGGCGGGGCGTGACTCCGCGGAGGAGCCGGAGAGCGAGAGGCGGCGGTGCTTTCCGGCGACCTTGTTCGCCCTGTGCACCCGCCGATCGCAGGCGCCGCAGAGGGCGGCCTCGTCGGCGCAGCAGAACACCGAGGCCTCCTCTTCGCCGCACACGTCGCACAGTATTCTCATCGCGCACTTGAAGCTTCCAAGGCAGCGAGCGAGGAGGAAGAGAACGGACCTTAGAACCGAGTTCTTCCCGGTAGAAGCCGACGAGCCAAAGAAGTACACAGGGGCAGGGGAAGATGGAATCTATGCTATCGAGATGGAGGCTTCGCTTTCCCTCACATAAATACTCATCCTAATCTACCAAAGATCCTCAGTATCCAAGATAATGGCCGTATCTGATAAACGAAACATTACTCCTCGGAGATTAACGCATGTTCGACTCTGTTCCACTGACTCAAACAAGGAACAGTTTGTTGACTGTGATGCTGCAGTCCCTCCCTCACAAGAATTACCAATTCCTACTCTTTTATAGCTCCATTTATCCTTCTTCTAAGATCTAATGAGCTGGAGATGGGTCGAGACAAGAGGAAGCAATCTGGCACAGCCCCACACACAATGGCTCAAAGCCCACCTTATCCTCTACCAACGTGCTCCCTGATTGAGCTGCCCAATAATGGAGTAGTTTATTAGACACAGCCAAGAGTGGGCAGCCATTTGCCTCCTTCCCAGCTTCGTCCGATTTGCCATCCTCCTTTGTCTTGCCTCCGCAGCATCAGAGCATGTGGATTCTCTGTCTTCCGCTCAGCTGTGCGCCACATGGGACAAAGATACGATAAGAGGAACTCCCAAATGCTGTTATCGGGAGACTGGAAACCACCATCTGCGGTGAAGTGGGACGCACTTCAGCACCACAGAAAGCTCCTTTTGATTACTCTATCGAGACTGCAACCAGAATCGTACTCGAGAGAGAAGACTGGAAGAGAGACTGGTCGTCCGAACAAAAGCAATGGGGGGGTTGGCCTCTTGCGAGCTGGGGAGGTGTTTGCATCTGTAAGGAATCACGTAACGAGTTCCCAAACTCATAGGTTTCAGGTAAGGTCACGTAGACGAAGGGGAACATGGGAGGAGACATGTCTCAGATGCCTGCAGGCCTATTTTTACGTGCATTGATGTCCAAAATCTTCTTGACAGGTGCTGCTGTGACATGATCGTTCCTTCTCTCCGAGAAACATGAAAGCATTCAGCTGACACAGTGAATTCCTGTGCGAAAAATATCGTAGCTATGATACGATGATAGAAATGAAACGAAGAAGGATGCTTCGAGATTTTTCTTAACAAAACTATGATATTTTCTCGTGTAATTATCTTAACTATTATCGATCACAACTATAATAAATCAGTTTTAAACATCAAATCGTAAATAGTATCACCTAAAAAGAGAATTATTCTTATTTGACTTAAATCTATGTTTCAACGGTCAATATTAAACCCGAGAGATATAATAGTTTCACATAGTACCTCTTTGGAAAGAAGATTTTTTGGCGTATGATGATACACATCAGACCTTGGACATATAATAATAGTTCCTATTACTTTCTCTCTCTCTGTCTCTCTCTCACATGCTTTTGGGTTGAGGTGATTGATGCCTTGAACAAGTAATATTTGTGCACTCTATTATGTGTAACAGCACCCATGGTGGCCTATGTGTGCACAAGAATGAATACCAAGCAAAGTACAGTGCACAAAATGGACTAACTGAGAACCAATCGGGACATTGAAATCCTAATCATGATTGGCTCATCCTTCCACTCTGCAATTGTCTTCTACCTTTTGCATCCTGATATTTTTCGTGCATTTAGTGCAGCAACTGCTGGATAATAGTGATAGGAAACAACTCATGTTGGACCCACCCAAGCATGGGGAAAAGACACAGCTTGGCGTGTTGTGCTCATGCTCGCCTACACTTGCTTTAACTTAGTCGGCAAGACAGTACAGAATACTCCATTCACTTCGATCACGTATCATGTCCCATGTGTTGCTCTTCGTGAGAGCAAGCACTATGGATTTGGATGCTTCATGTCACGGGTGACATATCATGTTCGGCTGTGTAGTCATTTGTAACAGTGGGAGATGTAAAGCTTTTTGGAAAGTCAACATCACTATGAGTGATTGATTGCTTGTGAATAAATGACTAGTAGTTGCTAATTCATTCATTTTCTTTATGCATGAGTAAATTTTTGTATTTTTTGTATGAATAGTAGAAAAAATAATTATCCTAAAAATGTGAAAAGTCTTAGTTTAATCATCCATTTACATCATGAAAGATCCACTTCCTAAATATCTTCGAATTGACTTTGTATAAAGAATATTATCGAAGATGATGGAAATGACGGATATATCGAGTTTCGATTGATTTCAAATATTAGTATCATAATAGTGTTAAAATTATTTCTGATGAAATATTTCAAAAAATAGTGTTAGAATTATTTTCGATGAATTATTATTATGAAATATTTCGTAATAATAGTGTTAAAAATATTTCATAATAAAAGCATCGTAATAGTGTTAGAATTATTGATAGAAGATAAGATTTTCTCAATTATACGAGGAAATCTCTTTATTCTGTTGAGGAAAATTTTTTCTCCTAATTTGTATAAATAGGAGAGGGAATATGTTAATGTATTGAAGTATTTTCATTTCTTCTATAAATTTTCTTCAATGATTATTCTTATCTTCTATTATTTTCTTCAATTATTTTCGATGAAATATTTCAAAAAATATTCTTCTATCAACCTCCTACAAAGATAATAATGGATATGACAGATGTATCGAGTTCCGATTGATTTGAAATATTAGTATCATAAGATAGATTTGAAATTAGATGCAAAGACTTTTTAGGTTTACGGGTCAAACTCAGATGGATACTAAGGTACCACATGATTGATTGGGAAATGAGAAATGTGAAGCACATGTAGACTCTGTTGTTGTATGTTGATGGTTGATAATTGCATGTACTTTTTGGCATACTGAAGGGTCAAAGCTGGACACAAATTTCTTTCAGATACATGTGTACATATGTATGGTTTTATTTTATATGAATATAAATATGTTGGATCAAGCAAGAAAGGTATTCAATAACAAATACTTTCAACAATTAGGACGATCTATTAATTTGCCGGTGCGTGCTGCAACAGTAGGCAAATGATTTCATGACACCTAATGTACTCGAACTCAATTGAGTCTCAATCACTTTCTGCCTAATCATTGTACCTCCTAAATTGTCATTCGCTAATCAACTAAATATTATCTTCCACGATCATAAATATTTAATTGCCTTTGAAGTTGATAAGCTTAGTCAACAATATTTTACGTTAATGGCATCCTCCTTTTGGCACATCCTTTTGGGTCATTGTCATTGTCATAACCATCATCATCTCCAAAGCTTGGTATTATGTCATGATAAAATATTGGGCTACTTAGTTGGGTGCCGTGCAGCCAAGTGTAAGAAATCGTGCACATGGGGTGGTCCATCGATGGCTTGGCTTATGTCATGGATGAGCTCGAGAGAGAACCTTGGATTTGGGTGGGGATTACCTGTCTCGGATATAACAAGCTTGAGAGTTTGCGTAACTACATGGCAAATGGTCAATGGTCAATGGCTAACCACCAATGGACGATCACAGTATCAGAATCATGTTATGGTAGCAGGTGGGACAAATCTTTAAGAATTGAACCATATTAGAAAGCTAAATTACTAGGATCTTAAGCCCCTTTTTTTTTTCTTACTATTTATACTATTTTTAAATATTAATAAAATAAACATTTTGTTATTTATAACCCCTCTAACTCTAATTTTATTTTATTTTTTTCCCTTCCTTTTATTCTGCATGCTTTTTTTTTTTTTTTTGGTGTTGAACGTCACCCCCCAACTTGATATTGATTACTACCCTCCAACTCATGCTCCTCGGCGGTCGTTAATTGTCGCTGATTACGACCCAACCCATGACGATCGTTGCTTGTCGTTGATTACGACCCAACCCATGCTCTCTTTCGTTCTACCTAGCTTGTGCTCCCCATCGATCATCATCCTGTGTGCTTACGACTAATTGTTATCCTTTTGTCCATGCTCCCTATCGCTATCGTTGATCATTGCCCCATCAGATATTATCCTTGGAGGAGGAAGAGCATGAAAAATTAGAGGATGAGAAGGAAAAAGAGAAAGAAGAGGGAGAGAACAAAAAATAAAAGAGGAGGAAGACAAAGATGAGAAAGAAAAAGAGTATTTATGTCCATTTACTAAAGGATAATTTTGAGATATTAATTTTTTTAAAATATGATTGTAAATAGTAATATCCAATTATTAACATCAATTGCGCAGCTGTTAACCAAATATTTTTCTTTTGACATCATTAATCCACTAGAATGAAGTTATTTACAACATCATACAAATTGTAGATGATTAGTATCAAAATAACAAGATATAATGTCTATGCAAGACTATAGACAATCATGGATGATGTGAGCAGCATTCAATTTACATCCAACACCCACCAGAAGCCCAAACTATCCTGTATGAACAAAACATTGAGAATATTTAATATATTACAGCATTTAAAACCATGTGCAATAATCAAAATGAATAAAATGAAGCTAAAAGTTTAAGAAAGCTAAACTTTACATCATTATGACAACAAAAACAATATACTAAAGTCCAATAAGAACAAAATGTAATTGTAAGTACAAAAATGCGATCCAGAGGTTGCACCAAGTCTGGCCTAGTTGCATGTATGTGCAAGCAAATGCGAGCAAAAGTGTTACTCAAGGAATATTAGTAGTGTAGGCTGCAGCAGTTCAGATGCACTAGATTAAACAGTACACAAACTGTTGGCTAAAATGACAACATTTGGTAACCTTGAAGTTTAGGCCAACAGCCGATCAGATGTTAGCATACCTTTCAACATAGTTCATCGATTCAAGTTAACATTGCTATCCAGCTCTGATTTCTTTGTGATGACTACAACTAGCACAGATTAGAAAGACAAGACACAAAAGGTTGATATTAAGGGTGTCATTCTAAGATAGTTCGGTGCTTACTAATTTGTGGTGATTTCACGTACAGATCTGTAACGATTACATAGTACTTCAAAAGAAAAAGGCTACATCCAGCGAAAACAATCAAGGGAAACGACAGTCGAGAGTCAGAGTGCTTGTGAAAATCTGAGCTCTTCAGTTTTTCAATTTGTGTATCGTATGAATTGTAAATGAACAAAACACACACACAAAACCAACAACAGAAATCCTCCCTAGTAAATTTGATCAATGAAAAGGAAATATATTTAGATAAAAATCATGTTAAAAAAGGAGATCATAGAACCAAGCATTTTCCTGATTCAATGAACCGGGGAAAAGCAGAAGATTCACTACTATTTTCCTGTATGTGGACAATGCCTTCACTGATGATAATAACATAACATGTTCCTTTTTTGCCACTGCAGACTCTTGTATATTGCTCCTACCTCTTCCCTAATCAGGGTGTCTTTAAATTCAAAGTTTTGTTGACGATGTCTGTCATAGTATCTTCAGCCTGAGGAGGGGCATGCCTTGGGACTAGACAAGTTCCAAGAGTCTAACAATGATGTCATATTCAATATCCTCAGTGTCTTCGATGAGTTGCAGCAGGTCAATGTGGTTTACATAAACTTATCTTTGCTTCACTGCTTTAAGAATGAAGCCTATTTGACTGCTTAAACATTTTTTCAGATTATCAAAAAGGTTTTTTACTCTAAAGTAAGATAAATTCTTCTCAAGCTTGTTCTCAAGGCCCAATATGTGTGCCTAAAGGATATTCTTCTCAAGTTTATTCTTGAGGCCCAGTCTGTGTGCCTAAAGAATAGATTTAGCTCTAAGAGCTTCACTGACAAAATGTAGCCCTGTGGAAACTTTCTTTTCCTTTAGAAGAAGAAATAACAAAATTTTCCATTGGACCATGGAAATCTGATCCTAACACTCACGAGTGGCAAAAATATATGGTTCCCAGAACATAACCTTTCTGATAGTGGAAAAGAAAATAAGGAAAGCACATTCTAACACAAACTTAACAGACAGAAGTCAATGTTATAGAAGTACAACAATAGATGCAGCTTTTTCATACAAGACCGAAAGCCCAACTTAATTCCAGTAGAAGAATAACATAAACTTATTTTGACACCGCAAAATTCATGGTCAATCAAACCCATGTAGACATACCTTGGGATCGGAAGAGAGTAACAGTAGCTATATAACCATTTTTCATAACCTGGTCCAACGATGACAATTAATTAATTTAGTTCACAAGAAATATCATATATGTAAAACACAACGCATTTAAAAGTTTGACATATAAAGGAAACTGTATCAAAATACAGGTTCTCACCTCAAAGGCCACATTTTGGTACCCATAGACAAATGTTGATCCAAAAGGACTGTTCGTCGCACCTGGTGTCTGGATTACAGCCGGACCACAATCTCCAAGAATCTCCTGTATGACAAAATATCCAATTATAATTGTCTTGGTCTTGCATCAGTAATAGATTGTGTACCTGAGAAATACATGTAACGGTGAAGATAGAATGATTTTCACTAAAAATCCCTGATCTCGTTACAAATTTCTCAACTATGACCATATAACATGTGATAATGATTTTTATTAAAAAATGTGATAGTGAAGATCATATCTAGTTTCAACTCCAAATGGTCTCTTCTTATGACTCGTAGCCCACTAAATTAAACATCCACTTCTCACTTCACATTTCAGTTTGGTACCAACAATGTTAACAATGACATAGTACATTATAGTATTAAAACATGGAGAATAGACAAGGGTATGTACAATTGAACTGATTTAAGCTATTCACTTCTAATTGGTTCCTGTAAAACTACTTCCATTTGATTTCATGTAAAACCACACACACCATTGGTCCTAGAGTGCCTGTCAAACCACACTACAGGTCACTTATTTTCCAATTGACCAGCTTTACACTTTTTTTCTGAATGGCATGACACTCCAACAAATAATGATCACATGCAACCAGGAAACACCACCAGATACAACAAAATCTTTTGCAGTTATTGGAAAGAAAACTAAAAGGAACTTAGGAGAAAAACTAGATTCATGATGACAGTGGAAAAATTGGAAACTAAGAAAATCAAGTATGCTAACTAAACAATAATGACTATTTTACTAGGCTAATATAAATTTATATTTCAGCTACTTCAAAGCATTAGCCTTTTACCTGCAAATCTATTAGAAACATTACCTTTACTTGTTCCCACTTTGTGCTAGGCGTAATACAATTTTTTGTTGTGCTGCCAGGCTGTATTATACCTTCTACTACAAACCCAAATCTCATGAGTTAAATAAAATACAATTAGTCACCTCTAATACTGAAAACGTATAAATACTTACCATCGGCATCATAGATAACAAAGTTGCATTTCACATAAGAATTGAAGTCTGAATGCCCAGGGAAATTTGTATGTAAAACAAACTTCTTGATTTTATGAGTCTGCATGTTGACACACAGGTACTATGGTCATATAAAGATGATTATGATGCCTTATTTGAAATGATTAATTTGCCTTTTCACTTGAAAGAAAATTAAAACTATATGTAAAAAGGACACCTGTCCATCAAATAATATGTCCAGACCACGAGTGAAGTAATTGTAGAAGTAATCACCACAACGAGTGGTACGTGGACGAGGGTCTGAAGCTGAGTGGATCATCATCTGATCAACCTATAATGTGAAAGAAAATTCACAACTTAATCAGGGTGTACACTGACTGCAATTTTCTATGCTGCCTGAAACTTAACAGAAAATCAAACCTTCTAATGAGTTTCCAGTCAACAAAGATATAAACTCACTATGTTATTTGTCTTATGGTTTGTTCATCATCTAATACTGCTATAGGCAACTATATGCTCAACCTTGCCTCCCTACCTTCTCTAAGCATGCCAATGTGGATCCAATATTTTATTTGGAGATAGATAATAATAATCAGTATTTATAAGAGCTGTCCAGCTGAAAGAAAAGACAGCATTGTTGATCATATGAAAAGGGAAATAAATTTTTCTCGTGAAGATGACCTTGTCCCTCTCTCTTTCAATGTTATGTCTGAACAGCGAGACAAGAGTTAGGACATTATAAATTGGATCCATCACAGTGCATGAATCCAACACAAAAGATGTATATTATGGGCGCTGACACCCACATTTGTTGGAAAAACCTGTTTATCCAAAAGTCTTTTTGGGCAATTAGTAGTTGCATGTTCATAATTCCAAACAACCCTCTGCCCAAGTAACGGTGAGCTAGAGTTTAGGTCTAATCCTAATACAACAGAGAGCTAAAACACACATACAAACTACAGCAATATTTTCTCAGCAGTAAATTTTCCTCAATATATGACAAACAAGAATCGCTATATTACTGATTGAAAGATCTTAATCAAAGCATAATCCAAACCACACAAGAACTGACCTGCTTTTGATGGATTCCACAAGGAGTACCTAATAAAGTCCAGACATCCTACAAAACATCAAGATTTCTGAGTGATTGAAACATCTCTGTCATAGTACTGCCTCAAGAAAAAATAATACGAGTATCGAGGAAAAGAAAATGTTATCATGCTCATAAAATAGCAAAACTTTGCATGAACTTTGAGAGAATACTTGATGAGAATATGTAGGTTTAGCATGTAACTTCTGCAAGATTCAGCAATGAGGTAGGATTACAATGACTGCAAGAGACCTTATAACATATGTTGTGGGAGATGCTGATACAAGTTGACGAATGGCAATTGTGAAAATGTGATATAAGAATATGCTGATACAATTTCCTTTTATAAAAAAAGGAAGAATGTGATATAAATCTTGCTTATTCCATAAGCCAATGTGAGGAAATATAATGAATGACAGGAAGCTATAAGCATATATGATGATAAAAATAATGAAAAAAAGTATAGCAGCTATGAGTACTTCATCACAGAGATTGTGTCCACTAAAAGTTTTGTTTCACCAGAATTACCGAAGAGTAATTTAGGGAAGTACACCTCAAACATCAAGAGAAGAAATTAAACTTGCCTGTGGAGATGCACCAAAAGGAATATGCTCATTTCCAACTGTGAACCATAGTTCTTCTCTGAGCTGCAGACAAGGAGCAAAAGATGAAAGAATCCTGAGTCTCAAGGCAACAATATAAGTTGGTAAAGTATAAACATTGCTGCATCTCACTAGCTGCATATTTAACAATGAAATTTATGATTCTCATCAGCAGTGGTGGACTAATATATAGTAGTAATATTAAGCAAGAAAGCATATATGGTTCTTGTAGTGTCAGTGTATGGTTCTTGAAGTGTCAGGTAGCAGCAAAACAAGTAAGAACATCAAACACAAAAATGACAGACTAGAAGATTGTAACCTTAGCATGCACTTCTTCCATGTATAGGCTGCCAGCAGGCAATGGAGGTACTGTAGCTTTGTTTAAAATTGATCCTACGCCAACCTTGCTGTCTGAAGAACCATCATATACACAGACACGGGATGTCACTGGGGTTGTTCCATCAGGAAACTCAAGAGGCAGCTCTGCTGTGATTGCCACAACGGAAAGAAAAATGAGTTGTGTTAGTCAAAAAGTCTTAATAATAATGAGAGAATGACCAGACAGCACCTGCGAAAGTAACTGGACATGAATACCTTCCACATTTCGGCAGCAATATGCATATTGGCTTGGAATGGGAAAAGCAAAGGACAAACCCTGACAGCAATATTTTCCTGTAAGCCAAGATAGAATAAAAATGACAGAAGTATAAAAAGACAAATATAGACACCAGATGTACCGGATAAAATAGTGTGTAAGTTCCTCTATCTTTGTCATAAGTTCCAGGATACGTAGGTCCAAAACATGTGTATACTGCTTGAAAAGTAGCTAGCATAGAAGGGCCACTAAAATAGAGAAGAAGATTGATAAGATTTTTACAGAAAAAGATATTAAAAGGAAGTGAAAATAATAACAGACCCAATCAAATTGGTTGCATATTGCATCTGTAACCGTTTGACATCATAAACCTCAATAAGACGAAGTCTCTGCACAACAATCAAAATTAAAATTTTGATGAAGTCAAAACAAATTATACATTCATAAAAATGAAGCCATTAATCAAAATAAATAACAAATTAAACAAAAATAGACCAAGTCATTACAGAGGCAAAAATTCTACCATCCAAAACCATCTGCTTTAGATGGTGTTGCAACCTGAAAACCATGTAACCATCAACAAAGTCATAGATTGTGCTGATATTCTGTTTTGTGACTCATTTATATTTTCTGAGAAAACCCTTGCTTGCTTTCTCTCCTCTTCACCAACTTCATCATTCTGGTCATGCCATTACAACCTCCATCTTATACCACTCTCCTCTTGAACTGGCAACACCACTACCAAACACCAACATTACAATTAGTCCACCATCATCACATTAACTTGCCACCATCTCTTCCACTCAACCATCAACATCATGACTCCCAACAGAGTCCTCGATTCCCATGATCATCATCATGTCCCTACATGACCTTCATAAACATTACTGTTAATGCATCAGCAAACTTTCTTCTCTTAAAGCACCACCAACGCCATTGAGAGAGGATGGGGAGAATAGGACATGTATATTAGTCTTTAAAATCTAAAGACATACAAATAAATGTAATAAATTTAATGAATGACTTAGGGATGAATTGCAAATATTAGAAAAAGTATTCTAACATTCCACTGTACATATTATATGTCTCATGTCTTAAATACTCTCTGTACAAATTAATGATCATTTATATCTGCTGGATGTCTTCTATAATTCATCTCAGCTAACTGAGGTTATAACAATATTTCATTTGTTGATTCTGACATTTCCCAGACTACTGTTCATCCTTAATATTTAGCAATCCCCAATTAAGGACAAGGGCAACCAAGACATGGGGATCAATGAGATTATATCAAGTGATCAATGAGATTATATCAAGTAAATAATGGTAGAAAATGTATCAAACTGAATAGCTATATAAATGCTTTTCCACAGTTTGCAATGACAACCAAAATATTGCTAACATTCAATTGGTCACTCAACAACACATATCAAATGAGAAAACACACCTGTGACCAAGGATCAAAACGAAGATGGAATCCATGATCTGGAAAGCTAATAACAATATCCAACTTTAGAGGTTCCTGCAAGATATTGACAATCACAATAATAAATGAACTGCACATACATCATTCACATATTTAGTAAATATTCAAATGTAAATTTTGATGAGCTGAAAATTATGTTAAGAACTTAAAACAACAAAAGCCATGCTGGAAGAGAAACATCCTTGAGAACATGGACAAAATGCAAACCATAAAATTATCTGAAATGTAATTATACTGATACATGCTAATCAGTACATGAGATTTCTGTACCTTATTTACTTTCTATTTACTTAGGTAGAAAGTAATAAATCACATAGCTAAAAGGACTAATAATGTATTCTTATTTTTGACAGGGATATACTAGTTACATCAAGAGGTAAGACAAGTATACGTGGAAGCAGTGATTTAAAAAGCGCTAGGCGCCAAAAGGCGCCAAGGTCCAAAAACGCCCGAGGCGCTACGCGCTCGCCTAGGCGCTCACCCGAGCGAAGCGAGGCGCTAAAATATAAAAATATATAATATAATTAATAAATATAATTATTTAAATTTTTAAATAAAAATATGCTATTAAATTAAAAAAATCTAAGATACAAAATCACAAAATTAATAACATTAAAATCAAAATAATATATTATTAATCTATTAATGAAAATTAATCATTTCAAAATTCAAATAAACTTAATATTAAGATTTAAGAGTATACTGAGCAGTCTGAGCTTGACGGAGAAAGGAAGCAACGTCGGCAGCGGCGAGCGGCGGGGGGAAAAGGAAAGGGAGCGGGAGGCGCGAGTAGCGGGAGGGCTCGCGTGAGTCGCGAGCAGAGGGAGGGCTCGCGGCAGCTGGGAGGGCTCGCGGGAGGCGCGAGCAGCGGGAGTCGCGAGCAGAGGGAAGGCTCGCGGGAGGGCTCGAGGGAGGCGCGAGCAGCGACAGTGGCGAGCAGCGTCAGCGGGAGCAGCGGCAGCGAGCGACGAGATCGCGATCGAGAGCGGCAGCAGGTTAGTGTTGGGTTAGGGTTAGGGTTGGGGTTATATCGGTTTAGTTGGTTCGATTGAATCAACTAACAACCGAACCAGGACCGAACCAGACCTAAAATTCTGGTTCGATCGCCTTAGTTTACCCAGGCGCTCGCCCGAAGCGCCCAGCGCCTGGGCTCGGGCGAGCGCCCAGGCGGCGCCTGTTTGAAGCGCGTCGCCTGGGACATTAGCGAGGCGCTCGGGCCTCGCCTCGCCTCGCCCGAGTGCCTAGGCGAGCGCCCGAGCGCCTTTTGCAATCACTGCGTGGAAGTGAATACACAGTTAAAACAGACCTCAATTGGCACATGGAACCATGTGCTACAGTTGAGAAATAAACCAATCAATTGCAAGAATAAAGTATTTTATAGATATATGGGTAAACATAGAACATGTTACAATGTTCCAGATAAAACACTTGATTTAGCCCAGGAGTTGTGATAGTTATTTAAGAAAATCTCTCAAGTGTTAGTCATTCTGTGATGCCTTTTAACAAGGTACTGAAAAGCAACAAAAAGGGCATGACTACGGAAAAAAGGTCCTTGGCTGATGCATCTATTTGGTGCAGGAGTTGTGATAGTTATTCAAGAAAATCTCTCAAGCATTAGTCATTCTGTGATGCCTTTTAACAAGGTACTGAGAAGCAACAAAAAGGGCATTACTACGGAAAAAAAGTCCTTGGTTGATGCATCAATTTAGTGCAGTAGTTGTGATCAAGGTTTGACATACCGAAACGTACCACTCGGTACGAGCAGTACGTACCAGTCCAATAGAGGACCGGTATGGGTGGTATATTGATATACCCCAATGTATCATGTATCGGTATACTTAGTACAGCTTGGTACAGCTCGATACATACTGTACCGATAGCTAATCGGTACACCGGTATGGATCGATAATGCGAACCATGATTGTGATAGTTATTCAAGAAAATCTCTGAAGTATTTCATTCTGTGATGCCTTTTAACAAGGTACTGAGAAGCAACAGAAAGGGCATGACTATGGAAAAAAGGTCCTTCGTTTATGCATCTATTTGTTCAATGTTTACATATTACAAACTTCTATATGAAACATAATAACTAACATTTAGCTATAGCTATTTAGACTACATATCACATGCACCAGATGCGCAGCTTTAAAAAATAACAAATAGGTCGTGTTCATGCTAACATATTAACTATGAAAAAATAACCGGGTACTGACCTCATCAAAATACTTCACATGAACCACATCATAGATGTTAGGTTGATGATCTACTTGAGCAAATGCTTCGTGTAAAGGCATCCCTATATCGGATTGCACAAATGTCAAAATGTGGAGACAGGGCGTAAAAGAGAAGCAAATGCTTAAAATGGTTTCAGGAATTATGAAAACAAGACAAATGAACAAAATCTATTCCATTTTTGAGAAAACAATAAGACCATGACAGATATCAAAGATGACTAAGAGGCCTGTTCTACTGTCAGAGAACCACAAAAGGAATTTTCATAAGAAAAACAAGTTAAAGAATTAAGAACCCCAGCACATTTCGCTGCAAAATCTGATAAGACTGGATATTGACCAACATGAACATCCACCAAATTGAGAAGAAGCGATGTCTAGATTTCAACCAGAAGTGAACCATTTCAGTTTGTGTCAATTTTACTAGCCAATAGGGTCAGAAGTTCACAGAAGACTGGTAAGTCAACTAATTGCTTTCTCCTCAGACTCAATGTGCAGTCAACTACTAAAAAGAAAATTCCGATAGATAAAACAGAATTTGAAAATCATGATGTCACAAACTTTGCCTAACAAAGAATGGCCTAGTGCACACCCACCAATGCAGGGTTCAAGGAGAGTTAATGCATGCAGCCTTTTCGTGCAAGCAAAGAAGTGTGTGTCTGTAACTGCATACTCATTGACAACTTAGTGTACTGGATACAGGCCCACCCCCTTGTCAGGAACTTTGACTCTAATTGTACAATTATCAAGAATACTGGAGACATGCCCCAAGCTGCACTTATCTGTGTTACCGTCTATAGAATTTTTAGAAGACAATCAAAAGGCTTAGCAACAAAAAGTACATATTTTGTAAGATATATTTATTTTCAAATGAGATGGTTTATACAAGAGCAATTCCCTTCTCATGCAAAGTTGTCTTTCCAAGAATTTGTAAACCAATTAACCATATATCTAAAAACAAATATGTTATTTCCAATATGCTTAATTCTACATTTTAGCAGGTTCGTAGATGCTCTGAAGGTTAGATGATCAGAACATACAGGTCTTTTCATAAAAATTGCAAATATTAACTTCAAATTTTAGGTTATGGTTCTTCACAAAATCTACGCTGCACATTTTGTCATAGCTTCAATTAAATATGAGTTTCAATCCAATGCAGAAGAAAGCCGTAGGAAAAACAAAATTATGATCTAGGAAAGCGGTTGTCGGCGTCAATGGCTAAATTCCGCACCCAATGTATCAAACCCACAGATGAGAAGATGATGGGGGCGTCATCGAAGACTCGACTTTTGATATTAGCTGAGACCCTCAAAACGAATTTGCGGCGCAACAGACGCAATCATCCATCTCAAAAACCAAGACACAAGAAACCGATCTTTAAAGGGGCGGGACGAGAAGCAGTAGTAGCGCGAGACGAGAAGTCGAGAGAAGACGATCACCGAGGGTGAAGGGCCCGAAGCCGCGGCCGGGGTGGAGATCGAAGGTGGTGATACCCATGGACGTGCTCTCGCACCGCCGCCGCCTCGTTGTCCCCGCCGATCTCGGTTGATGCTGGACCTGCTGCATCGCGACGCGCCTTGCGGTCTTCTCGATCTCCTGCCGTTTCTTGCGCACCGATCTGCTGAGCCCGAGATTACAGCGAAGCAATGTTTCGTATGCGTATATATATATGTACCACGTAGGGAGCTTTCGTTGTACCCACGCCATCTGGCTCTCACAGAAAGCAGGCCATTTGAGCCTTCCATCCATGATAGAGTGTGCCACGTGGAATGGTGAAGATGTTGGTAGACAAAGTTTAGTAGGTGATCTTTGCTCGACCCAGCCGACCGAGGACGCATAGGAAATTTGAGTTTAGTTAAGGGTATCAATGTAATTTTGAGAATAGTAGGGGTAATCAAGTAATTCTGATTAAATATTCATTTTGGAGATTACTATTGAAGATTACTTTTAAAGCTCTTTGTTATTATTCATAATCCTTAAAAAAATATTTTTATTATTTATAATCCCTTTAATTTTAATTTTATCATAATCTTTTTCTTATTTTTACTTTCTCATAGTCTCACCTGTATATCATATTGCCATCGATTCTCTCCATCATTATGTATCTTATCGAATAGTTTTTAAGTTAATTCAATCCATCCAAAGGTTAACTCTTTCACACTTTGTCCTCTTTGATCTTTAGTTTATCTCATTTCATCATCTATTTTTTCTTCGTTATTTTATATCACCTTTGATGGTTAAAATAAGGAAGGAGAGAAGGAGGGGAAAAAAAGAAAAAAAAATATTGTAAGGAGTAAAAATATTTTATTAGAATTAAGTTATAAATTCAAGACATGTATATCTATTTATAAAGGGATAACTTAGGAATATTTAAAATGCTTAACATGAGGTTATAGATTAAAAAAAAAAGGAGTTGAAAATAGTAATCTCTTTACTATTTGTAACCCTTTTTTTATTATTTACAAACGTATTTTAAAATTTTGATTATTTCTAAACTACTCATTTGTAAATTGATATAAATACTCTTATTCTTCTTCTCGAAGGATAATATTAAAGGGACAACAAGTAAGGTCAAATGATATCAAGCGACATTAACAAGAATAAAAAAAGACGTTATAGGAAAAAAAAAATCAAATCAATAATACTGTAGCTATAAATAATAAAATAATATTTTTTAAACGGATTGTCAATAGTAAAGAAGAGGCCGTAATAATAAGCTTCTTCTTTTTTTCATATTGTCGGAACATGCCACATAGAAATATATTGATGAAAAAAATATTATTTTCTATAATTACGGATAATCTTATTATTTGTAATAAAAAGATGTTCTAAGTTGTGTATTTTATTTTTCATATTTTTCAAATATCATCCATTTTCAGGAATCATGACAAATAGTATCCTATTTGAAAAACATGAAAAAAGGGTACCATTTAGGAAAAACAAAAAAAATATTTTTCTCAGAATTCATCGTAATAAAAACAAATCTCCAGTATAGTTGAGAATGTATTTAATTAACAAATCTTTAAGCCAAAGAAAAGAATCATAAGTATGATCATGAGGCAATTGCCCAAAGTTATATTTAGATAATTGCCTAAATATAGTTAGCAGTAGAAAAGAGAAATAGAAAAGAATTTTTAGAAAAAAAATTGCCCATAATTATGTGATGACTCCTTTGATTACTATTTTCTTTAGAACATTTTACTCTTTTTGGAAAAATGGGTGCAACAAGCACTGCTGTTTATCATAAGGTGCCAAATCTGAGTGATATTTTTTTATTGTGTGCAATGAAAAAAATGCCAAAGAACTAATTATGATTCTCTTGAGAGAATTTGGGTGTTCAGAAGAGAGGGAAAAAAAAAAATCCAAAACAGTTTAAATTCTTACATTCAAGTTTCTGATATGTTTAGTCTCTTGATTGAATTTGTGCTTTCCTGAGCAGTTCTAAGCATGTTAAAAAGTTCTGCTAAAAATGTTCATTTGTATTTTTATATATTATAATTTTGGTGAAAAAAAATACAATAATGCTATTGTTAGTTATAGAAGATAAAGAAATATAGAATATATATTAATAGTCAATCATCATTCAATTCATCACGGAAAAGCTATTACGAAAGAAAAAGATTTAGATCACCCTCTATCCATCTACCCACGTCGACAAAAGTCAAAGACAAACTGTTCGGGGCTATCTTCCCCTTGTCGCTTATTTGGACAAAACATCAAAAGAGGAATGTTAAAACAGTTATAAATTGTTCATTCCAAAGTTAGACATAAAAGTTAATCATCAACGCTACATTAGAGAGCTTTCTTTATAAGAAAAACCTACACTTACTAAGAGACTTCAGTCTCTAACTTAAACGTCGAAGGGATTATGTCAGAAAATTTCTTTTGACATCGGTCTTAGATAGCGCCTTGGAAACTTAACATTCTACCTTGGACACACCTATGACCTCGGGGCTAGACTACCATTTTTCCTAATACTATTCGAAAAGAGATAGATTTCAAGAAATTATTATAAATCATAAAATTAATATCTAAATACTTGTAGTTTAACTTGGATATGACCGAATACAAACGAGGATAAAAGATTCATGTAGCAACCTTGAATAGTTTGAACATTACAATGTTATTGTGGTCCAATTGTAAAAGATGGTTGGAACTTGAACTGTAATACCCTTAATTGATGTGAAAAAGGAACATGTCATTCAAGGAAAAACTTTTGGGCTAAATGCATATAACTCTTTGGTTTGCGATGAATCAAATCCCATGGCACTCTTTTCTTTTGTTTCCTTTCTTTAGTTACTCCAGTTTCATGTACACTTGGAACTCCCCATGCATGCCACTACCTAAGAACAAGGCCTGCATTTGGGTTCGCCACAAAGAAGGCCAGAGCGCCAACCAACGGAGCGTTGATATAGGTAGTAGGCTCTGATTTGCGGAAATCCGCACGGTCATCCTCGTAGACATCGTCGTCGGAAGGGCCGCCGACCACCGCTCCGACGTGAGGGTTGATGTTAGGGTTCGGAGACCTGTAGTAATCTGTGCCGTCCTTGCATGCAATGAACCTGGGATGGCTGGAGATTGACGGCAAGGAAGAACCCCGGTGGTGAACTCGCTGCGGATATCGATCTCCATATCCAACCATGTACGACATGTTCATTGGATTGTCCCCCAGCACGTAATCAATCTGGCACAAAGAGGTAAGGTGATCTCGGTGTTGCAGACAAGACAGGTATAGAAGAGCATCCAGTTTGGGTACCTGCTTCTTGGCTTGAAGCTGAAGAGACGATGGCGCCACCTGGATGCTGCCACAGTTCACAGTCTGTGAAGACTTGGCGAGGTACTTGGCGTAGGCGAGGAGGAGGAAAGAGATGGAGGTCACATGCTGCATGTTGCTGCCTCCGGGCTTGTAGATGAGCCCACCAGGAGTGTATTGGATGTGTGAGGAGAAAGACTCCGGTATCAGTGTGCACATAAAGCTGTCGGCAAACTCTTTGTAGGACTCCAGCGAGAGCACTTGTCCTTCCATGAACTCCTGCAGACATCATCACAACAGTGACAAAGGAGCACGAGTGAGTGCAGGAGATGTTAATGGTATCGGACATTGTAGCACCTTCGAGATGAGGACATTGAGGCCGGCATGCTTGTTGTCCCATCCGAACTCATTGATGTTGTCATCTGCTCCAAGAGTTTTGCCATTGTTTTGGATGTAATTGAGGAAGGAATCGTTTCTTGAGGCCCTTCTGAGCCATGCTGCTCCCCACAGTAACTCATCCTGAGAATAGTTCCAAGTTTGTGAAGTGAATGCGTATGATGCATGTACATCTCAAGCTGTTTTCATTCTGTCATCTGTAGACAGGAGATGCATGTATATACAAGACAGCATCGACGGGCCCCATGATGAGATCAAAGCAATTAATAGATCTTGAAGTACTATGGTAGATTGCACATGATGATTGTGGGATTCTCGTAATGCCTTAAGTTGCATACTGCTTCAGTCATCATATTTGCTAGATTCATGGACTTGTGTCATTCCACCATGGACAAAAGAGAACTCATCATGCTCTTCGCAGTAGGAGGTCCTGTTTTACTATTCGGTCTTAAAGAAACTCCACCGATGGCACAATGGAGTGCTCGGAGAGAGAGAGAGAGAGAGTAGGAACTTGCCTGGTATCCATCGAAGTCACAGTAGAAGGGGCACACCCCAGCTTTGAGCCCGGGGTCGTCACTGTAAGCACCCTTGTGGGTGTCGGCGAAGTCGAACACCCTCATTGCATTCTTCAGCAGCTTCCGCGAGTAGGCCGAGTCGGTCTGGCGGAACACCATCGACGCCGCCGCCAATGCGGCCGCCGTCTCGCCAGCCACCTCGGACCCCGGCCGGTCCGCGCTCACGTAGTACACCGTCCGCGCCGTGTCCATGTCCTCCGGCCGCTCCCAGCAGTTGTGGTCGCTTATAGGGTTCCCCACCTACTGTAAACTCCACTAAGTCCACTGAGGTCCAAAACCAAGGCAAGCCACCGCTGGTAGCGGTATTAGTAGAGGTGAGGGTGAGGGATGACCTGAACGAAGACGATGCCGGGGTGGGAGACGGTCTTGAGGAGGTAGTCCGTGGCCCATCGGATGGCCGCCGCGGCGTTGCGGAGCTCGTCAGCCGGCATGCAGTCGCCGAACTCGATGACGCTCCACGACAGCATCGTGGTGGTGAAGGCCATGGGGAAGCCGAACTTGACGTTGTCCCCGGCGTCGTAGTACCCTCCGGTGAGGTCGACTCCGACCTCGGACCCGTCCAACAAGGCCGAGTCGCCGCGCCACACGGCGCGCTGGTCCGCCGGCAGCTTGCCGGACCTCTGGCCTTCAAAGAACAGAATGGATTTGGCCAATGCGTCGTGGTAGTCATGGCTTCTCGCCAATGGCAATGGCAGAGCAAGCAGCAGCAGGAGTGGAAGCAAGAAGGGTGTCATGACTGCTACAAACTGGGTGAGGAAGAGATCTAAGTAGTGATTCATGCGTGTTGGCGCCTTGCGAGGATAACTCCCAACATTTATACAAGGGGAATAAGTTGACACAGGAAGATCACGGGAGGAAAAGAGAGAGAAGAGAGTTAGCAGAAAGGACTGGAGTTGTCAGCTGATCACATGCATCCATTGGCATGAGAGGCCACAAGCTAGTGGGAGAGAGGGCACCATTGCCCATGGTAGAGAGCTAATAAAGTGAGCAAAAGCCAAAAGGGTGGAGGCAAACTTAGCTTTGGTCCACAGCATATTTGCTTGTCGACATGTATACTGTGGAAGGTTGTTGAGTTCACAGGTTCACTGTTAAGGTTCATAATGGAGCTCTTTCTTGTGCACTGTCGAATATGATTCATGTTGAGATTAAAAAAAGTAGACATGCAGTGATACATATGATTTGCAGTATATGAACAGGCAAAAGCTTTGCCACACTTTATGATGGAATTGTTTCTGGACTCGTGCAGCAGATGAAGAGGACACAGAAGGGTCCATAAACCACCATCTAACTTGGGGTTGCTTTAGGTCCAGATTGGGAATCCAGCAGCTTTCAGAACTCGAACTTTAGTAGTGCACAAGTCATCTCATGAGCTTTTTGAAGACGAGCCAAGAGCTTCTCCCTTTTGGCTCAGTTACAGTAGCTCATGTCACCACCAAAGATATATGAGGAATCATATGAGAAGCTTTTCAGCCTCTCTCTCTCTCTCTCTCTCTCCCTTCCTCGTTCATGGTTAAGACAATGACTCCACAACAACAAAAAAGAGTAGCAAACCAGTGGGCACAAGTCACTAATTTAATGCTTGTGTTTCACTCTAAACTTTAGTAAGCTTGCTTTTAAGTCTTTCTTTACAGATTATACAGCCAGCCAGCCAAACTTGAGTTCTTTATGTATCTAAATAAAACTTCTTATAGAGTCAAAACTAAGACAAATGAGCCATCCTATTTTCCTACTTCTTTGGATCAAACATCATTAATTAGAGCATCAATGGACAAGAAACTGTTGGAGTTGTTGGCCAAGCAATGGACTAGTTTGAGGGTCATTGACTTGTATTGGAAAATAAAGTTGAAACAGAAGTTGCTTCATGTAGTTTTCAACAACAATGTGGGTCCAAGTCAACCCATACATGACATTTATCTTGTGCACACAATAATTTCCAACAAAAAGTTTGGCTATGGAGACTCACTTTGGATCCTTTTGGGGGAGGGAGGGTGGGTGGAAATAATAAGGTTTGCATGCTGTGGTATTTATTGTTGCCAAAAACAAGTGCAGGAGATGACAGAAGAAAGAGGGTGAAAGAATTTGAAGTAAATATTTAACCATGAAAAAGGAAGTGTTACACTCTCTTACCTCTCAGTCATCCTGTTGAGCCTCCTTCATGCCTTTATGATTCATGGAAAGCTTTGCTTGTGCAAACCAAGAGCATGATGAGATGCTGCCAAAAGAAATGAGACACTTGCACTGAAACTTTTTTGCATGGAGAAGAAAGCATATCATGCATTTATCTAAATCTTTTCACTACACCAACAGCATCAATAACAATAAGCATAATGTCCAAAATATCCTTAGTTAAAACAAAGATGATTTGGATACTTGTGCATAATGTTAAATCAAAGATGATTTGGATACTTATACATACTCTTTTGACTACTAAGAGATTCTCAATAATGGCAAACCTTCCTTCAAGGCATCAATAATGAAATGCAATGCAGTTGGGAAAAGCTATGAAAGTCAAATCAGACTGAGATTGTGATATAATTATTTAATTTAATGTTCCTACAGTAGCATACTACCATCATTTATGGAATTTGAAGTTAATCTAATGCTAACAAGGCACGAGTTACATGCAATCTTACCAATAGTTTTCAGGAGTCCCAAATAATTCTTTCTATAAAAATCTAAATGCAGAAACCATGTTCTTAGGTAGATAAGGTGCAATTCCAGCAAACTTGATTAAATCAATTTCCACTGAGTTGATCTAATAAATGTTTGCTATTTGGCACCCTGCATGAGGACTTCAAGTAATTAGATAGAGGTTGGCCCAGTGGAAGAATAAGCAAATCAATTAAGGATGTGATTTGGGTCCGTTTGATAGCAAATTCATTATCATTCCTATGAATTTGTGGAGAATCCAGAGATCATAATTTGATCATAAATACAATGTTAAGATGAAAACCAAAGAGTTATCTTCCTAGAAGAATATTGGTTAAGACCATAAAACATTATACTAAGATGACACCAACACAAATATGAACTAAGCATGATGCCAAACTTGATGAATGGTAGTTAAAGTTAATGCGAAATATCTATTGCAACTAATGTAGCAATATTCCGTGATCAATATGCCAAACTTGACTGTGATGACTTACAATCTTTCATGAGCCACTCCTAGTAATTCCTGCACAATAACTGGAAGCATAAATGGAGAGAACAATGTAGAACATAAAGTGAAATGTACTTAGCTCACCCAACTTCAAAATGGATTTAATCAATGTGCATACAGAAATTTTCAAAAAAATCCAAACCCAAAACCTGTAAGATAATCTGCGTGGTACATGTGAAATGATGATAAGTGACATTTATACAGATTGAAGAACTTCAAATGTACACAAAAGGAACAACAAGTCCCGGAAACCCAGGATATGCGTTACACTGCAATTGTGATAGTAATATAGGTGACTTAGTAAGTCTGAGCATGCGGGTGCTTTTTCATTCAGGAGCACACATAAATAATGGCTACATATAATAAACAAAATTTACATATGCAAATTATCGAAACATACTGCATCACTTCTACCCACTGTTCCGGAAGGGACCAGTAGGAACCACACCTGGAGCGTCATGATTATTATCACTGGCAAGATCCATTTGCTGAGCCTTTAACAATCAGAAAAAGAAAATCCAATGAATCATGAAGTCAGTGAACTTTCAAAACAAAATATATATCATGACTATAATTTTAAGCCATGTGCAACCAAAGAAGGAAGACAAACAATTGATACCTGTGTATTGGAAGCTTGCTCATGAATTCGAACAGGTCTTGTGTTGAGATCAATCATATTTGAATCCATTTTGCCATCATGATTGTTGGTAGCATCTAAGGCAGGATCAGCAGAGAGTTTGTGATTAGTCATTTTCTCTGTCATCACCATTTTGTGATCCCTCCTATGTTCACCAAAGTCCTTGGCTTTTGTTTTAAGCTCTTCCATATGACTGGATCTATTGCCTGGAAACTACATAGACAAACACATCTAATCAAAGTTCAGATAAAATATATACATGCCATCTTAATGTTGTTGACTAACCTCAACCCTTTGCCTCAGCAATAGATATCTTCTATGGGTTCTCTTTCCTCCAACATGCACAGCCATATCACACTGCAAGCATAAGGAACTTCCATCTATCTCACAATAAAAGAAGGCTACATGGATATGAAGTGATCAAGTTAGATCCCCAGTTAGTTAGTATAAAGAAAAAAACACTTCATTGAAATCATAACAAGCATACCGGGTGCATTTTCACATATGTCACAATGAGGAACTTCACTAGGGTCAGCAAGTCCTACTCGTACATGCCGGCTAGCAAGTTTGTTACACATGTGAACCTGAACTAAAAATTTCGAGAAGTTACAAGCAATGTAGAAGAGATTTAAAGAAATCTATGTTGCCAGTAAAGTTCTTTTAATTCTAATAATCTAAACTTTTTCTTTCAAAATTACGAACAAAGATATGACATAAAAGGCATTAATAGATAAGAATATGCTTACATGATGCATACATAAGTATATGTTCAAAGGCATTTACCAACATGGATATACATACTATTGCATGTAGACAGGTCAGAGAACAATAAAGAAATTTTGACACAAGCCTGTCAGATTAGTAATAGCCCAAAATATCTTCTAATTTATGCATCCATGGTACTCTTTTTGTGTTGGATGCTACTCGTTTTGTGTTTAGATACATTTTTCCTGCATCAATATCCATGCAAACTGGTCAGAAGTGGCATATTTTTGGGACATTGCAGCAACAATACTGATATTACCACCGCAATGAATAATGATTTCGCAAATTCAATAAATTTTCAAGTCAACAAGTTGTTGATATTGCAAATCAGTTAGTGGTGGTACTACGGTTGATAGTTGACTGAAAGCTGAAAGGATTAGGCAGCCTTGGCCCTATCTAAATGATTTGGTAACATTGTTATTGCATTTGAGAAGGAGCCAGCATTTATGTTCAAGAGGGGTACAATACTTAATAGATGATATGCGATTGTGTGAAAGAATTTAGTCCGAATCATTGCAATTAAAGTTAGTCAAATAATCCTCAAATTACTAAATACAACTTAAACTTTTAAAGAGCAGGAATACATATGATAGCACAATTGAAGAAAATGAAACAAAAAAATAACAAATCAGAAAAATAAAATTTGCATAATGTGATTATGATGTAACAAAAGATGGGTTAAGAGGAAGATCAAAATATTATTTCATTTGCTGTCATCGGTGATGCAATTTAAATAGAATTAAACTAAATCATTGTTTGATAGGCAATCCATAGTTTTGCTTATTCATTTTCCAATCTTTGAAACAGAGGAAGCTAAATGACAAGTTCTCGAACGTTACACACAACCATGGCTAATTATTTTTAAGAAACATATATACCAGAATCTTACTATACAGAAGAGTTCAATTGTCACCCAAATCTCAAAAGTTGGTGCAGTTACCACACCAACTTGATACGTGGTGCCACAGATGAGCAAAATTTAATTCAAAATTGACATCAAAAGAATATCAGACGACCAATTGCAACATGTGGCTTGGTGGTAAGCATTACTGCAGTTGTGATGCTTATTTTCAGATTACCTTCCTAACAAGATAAGAGGGATGCATCAAATTTTGGAACACAAGGGATGCATCATAAACTGGAACTTGAAGAATCCTACTTCTTTCCCCTTTCCTCTGTCCAGTGATGTAGTTGAATGCCTATCATAAATTGAAACGAAGGTTGTTTCTGTATAGAACTCAAGGACCAACATGTGAAGGTTGCTCTCTAGGAGTATGAATGAGTCAAACAAAAGGTTGTCTTCTAATTCTCGATCATGAAAAACATTTTCTTTCTGATTTCATAGTAATGATCATTCAGTTTGTACCCAGATCACCTTTTGTTAATTAGTTCTTGCAGGATGTTAGCCAAGGGTTCAGGTTCCAAAAGCAGGCACTGTAAGATTAAATTTTCTATGCTAACCACTAAAATTGGCAGTCAGAATAGTGATCTACATCAGAATATCATATAGTCTAGCCTGCCCTGCCTAAAATAACCTAGATTGGACTAAAAAAGAAAAAGGAAAACTAGACTGGGCAGCTTGGGGGGGGGCAAATGGGCCAGCCCAGCCTTGTACAGCTTCAGGTAAGTCCAGTTCAACAGAGGTTCAATCTTGGCCATCCCAAAGATCAAAACAAAATGTTCAGATTACAGTGCACTCCTAATCAGGAAAGGAGCAATGGGCCATTGTTTAGAGTAGGAGATAAGTATCTAACGGCTCACAGAGAACAACCGACTTCTAGATGGAGTAGGAATCAACATAGGACCTATCCAACTCTTCCCATTCCTCTCCAAGTCAAATCTATTTAGTAAGCACCCAATATGCATTTTTTTATTTATATCAGAATGTCTCTCGAGACTTATTCTGAGTCATGTTGGTGTCAATGTGGCTATTAAAAATATAATATTGTTTGAGGCTTAGAAAGCTCTAGAAGTTTCTTTTGGTATAGTGGTTTTCTCAACAGAAACCTAAGCATCTAAGCCTTTAACACACACAAATTCTAATTTCTTTCTTATTTACTACCAAATATGCGATTATATTTTTCCTTTGGTTCCGTTAGCTCTAGATGGAGTCTCCTTGCCTAATTTTTCAGATTACCTTCCTTGTAAATCAACAACTTCTAGATAAACGAGGCACGTCGGGACTTACCTTTTTTTGGGTAAACTCAACTTCTACTCAATTTCTAAATGAAACGGAATAAAGAAAAAGAAAGAGAAAAAAGTAAGGTAGGTTGAATATCTCAAAGGTATAACATGCCAGTCTATATGCAATTATCGAAAGGCATAAAACTTGAAAAATCTTTTGCATGTTTCCGTCTTGCCATATCCCATGCCTAAATAAGTATGACAATCGTCCTGTGCACAAATGTCTTAAACCAACAAAAGTATCAGAGAGGCAATGGGGAGTGTGTATGAGTGACATTTACCTAAGAAAAAATGAAAAGAAAGATATCCAATCACTCTCCTAGTCAACCCTTTGTACAGATAAAAGGGCATCAACATCTAAGAACTAAATTCTCTTTAGCATCAGTTAATTCAAATTAATCGGTGTGTGAAACTAAGATAAGTCAGCCAAGTTGAAGAAGGAATGTCATCATTGCACATGGACAAGCCGTCCACATTTTATGGATCGCCCACCAACATGGAACGAAACTTCTCCCAAGTCAATAGCCGAAGGTTCACTGCATCACAAGCCATGCATTTATAAAGCCAATCTCTCCTTTGTCCATTAAATATTTTTATTCTTTCCGGGAATCAACATCTAATTGATGACCTAAAGCAACAATAACTTCCTGAGCACTAAATTTATACTGAATTAGCCAACTCAACCAGGAAATCGTGTATCGGTGCAGCTTCAATCTATTGACACCTACCAAGAATTACTCGTCACCGCCTTCGATTTACTAACAATTTGCTTCTACTCCAACTATCCAAGAACAAACTCAAAGAAGTATACCAACCTGACTACAACCTTACCAAAGTCTCATCAAACCTGTTCACCATGGATCAGCTCGTCCACCACTCGAAACATCAAGAAAGCAGAAGATGCCAAAAAGAATCAGCACCACAAAAGGAGAGCAAAACGAAAGGACCTTCTCATCGCAGGGCCGGCACAGGGCAGCCTCGTCGGCGGCACAGAACAGGATAGCCGGGGCGCTCTCGCAGACGTCGCAGATCGTTCGCATCTTGCCCTCCCTCTCATCTCCCTTCCACCACGCTCGTCCACGCGTCCATCTCCCACTACGCCGCCAACCTGACCCTCGAAGAGAGCGATGAATACGACGAACGGATCCGCCGACGATGGTTTGGTGGCGACCGCGGCGGCTTTATTTGGTGGACGTCCTTCTTCCAACGCCAACTTGCGAACATTCCCACAGGACTGAAATTACAGATATATCCCTCGTCCTCGAAATGTCATTTGCATCCCCCGCATTCAAATATTTTCACATACACCCTTTGAGAATAATATATAATTCATATATTATTGATATTTATATTAATATTTTTTATAAAATCTTTAATAATTAGAAATATATGATTTTGGCGAGAAGGAAGGTATAAATTAAAATGTGAATTTCTACTTTTTAATTGGGTTACAATCTTACAAAAAGGCCCACTAAGAAAGTGCATTTACGCTGCAAAATAAGAGAAGGTTCGAGGGGATTTCTGAGGTGCGGGACACGTGGCGAGCGCGGGCGGACGCAGGAGATACCGTGGGAGGAATCAAGCGGCTCTCAGCCACCAGATACTACGAGTTACGAGAAGGAACAGATTTCCCATCGCACCCGCCCCGCTTCTCAGGGGGTCCCTGATGGGGCCCATGCAGACATCCAACCGACTTCGAGATACGCATGAGGTGGAGGTCGCTGGAAGGCAGCGGCGGGAGGAGGATTTTATGTGCTAATTACATATTATTTTTTTATAATTAATTATCCTTAGTATTTTAATATTTTATATTTTTAAAAATTATATTAATATATTTATAT
Source organism: Musa acuminata AAA Group (assembly GCF_036884655.1). Taxonomy (NCBI): domain Eukaryota; kingdom Viridiplantae; phylum Streptophyta; class Magnoliopsida; order Zingiberales; family Musaceae; genus Musa; species Musa acuminata. Next base: position 2,250,764 of record NC_088327.1, read on the forward strand.
TTATAAAAATAAAATATTTAATCCCATTGATTCAATAAAATTTCTTTATTTTTTATTTTTAATCCTAAAAAATTATTTTTTTAAACATTATAAAGATCTTAATGTTTCACTCTCATAAACATAAGGATCTCAATATAATTTTTAAAAATATAAAATACTAAATATTAAAAATAACTAATTATATAAAAAAATTCATAATTAATTCGGATTTTATTCATTACAATATTCATCTAGTTCTTAAATGGTTTAGATCAATTTTTTTATGGTTTACATCAATATCCGGAATATTCATATGTTGATAGCAGTTCTTAAACCCTTATCCATGTATTGATATATATATATATATATATATATATATATATATATATATATATATATATATATATATATATATATATATATATATATTCTCAGGAACTTTTAATAATCTATTTTATTAATATTCTCTTAAGGCTTATCTTCATATCACATGAGGAGAGAAATCAATCTTTGGAAGGAGATTAAATATCCTCTTAACTATTATCTTCGTATCACATAAGGAGATGAATTAATCTTTGAAAGGAGATTAACTATCATCTCAAGGATAGTCTTCATATCATATCATATGAGGAGAGGAATCAATCTTCCAAATGAGACTAAAGATCTACTCGAAGAATGTCTAGATATTATATAAGGAGAGAAATAGCATTAAGAAAAATCACGCATCAAGAAAGGATGGAGAAAGATCAAGACTTTAACAATAAGTATTATCTTACACAAGCAGAGTTTTTAAATTTTAATTTTTTTAATTAAGCATGTAGATTATATAATCTTTTTTATATCTGATTGATTTTATATCATACAATCTTATTTAGAGAATTATAAGAGTTGAGGGAATTTCCTAAATGAATTATATTGTTGATGAAATATTTAGATGTAATATATTCATGAACCATTACTGATTTTTCTTAGATCGTGATGATAAATTACGATGTGCAAGATTTTGATGGATAGATTATCATTTAATTAATCTAAAAAAATATTGGTAAAGATTTTAGAAAGTTTTAAAACATGTTTAAAGACAATAACAAGCAACGACAAGATCAAATGCTTTGATAAATTCTGCTTAATATACAAAACAAACACCCTATGTTTGTGAAACATGAATTGGAGTGAGTGATTTAGTTAATAAAGCATCCAAATGATGCATGGACTAACGCGAAAATAAAATTATATATGACAATGATTAAATCAGCTATTTACTGGAGTTGGATTATCGTAGGTGAATTATTAACTTCAATCATGGTTTGACACATGGTACAGTGGATAAGAGGAATGAACCCTGGCCAATAATGCTGAAACATGAAAATTATCGCATTACAAAAATATAAAATAATATACCATGATATAGATAGAATATTTTTTTGATTTAATCCCATATGTCATTAGTATATAAGTCAATTACTACTTATTTAAAATTATCACGTTACTATTTCTATTTATTACTATTTATTTTTTTGATTTAATCTCATATGTCATCTTATCCACTCACTTAATGACAGCTTGAGTGGAGGTGCTATGACCCATAACACCATTATTAAAGGTGGATAACAACTGATATTTCAGTCCTGGGTACTTCTACTTCGACATAAATCTCGATCTAGTATTGGTCGTTGTTCAAATACCCTGGACTCTTTCCGTTAGTAAGGGCCCTAACCCACATGGTAGTCTTGATTGAGTTTTTCTTGAACATTACTTTATAGGTTTATACGTTGATTAAGATAATGTAGTTCGTCATTTCTCTACTTCCTCAACTAGATCAATCAATAGTGATCTCGACACTATAGCAGCTACTTACACCCTAGATGCCCATTGAGGTGCCTTAGTTGGCTTCGACATTGATCACCACATAGCATCCATACTCAACATATCACCCAATGAATGTAGTGTCTTGGTCTCTCACGATCGAGTTAAGTGAATAATAAGGATAATGATTATACTATATAACATTGGGCATTGATCTAGCCCACGTACTAGTCATATGTACTATACATGATTGTGCATCCACTACACCAGATTCAACTCATAGCCTATGGACTAGTCATGTGCACTGCCCATATTGGGTTGGGTCGAACTAACCTATAGGCTGAGGTCTGATCTACGGGTTAGGCTTAGCTTATGGGTCAAACCCTGACTTATGAGTTGGCCTAGCTTGCTAATTGGGCCTAACATATAAATTGGTTTAGTCTACTAGTCGGGTTTATTCGGTTGGCTGGACATAATCTATTGACTAATTTCAATCTAAATCCTAATCAATTTTTTTAATTTTGAATTATAACATTATGAGATTTAATCAAATATTTAATCATTAGCAATAAGTTATTAAAATATAATAAAAAATTTAAAATTTAAAAAATAAAATTACATCAGAGAGGAAATAATATTTTTAATAAACTATTCTATAAATCTAATAGAAATCACATATTACAACTAGCATCATTCCTTTTTAAAAAAACAAACGAATAATTGCAACATATTCTTATGATCACTATTTTTGAAGCATCCACACAAATATAAATAATAGCTCCTGATTCGCATTCGTCGCTCGAACCCAAAGCTTTGAGTTCGAGTAGGTCGCCCGGTCAAATCGAACACTCGGAGTGAGAAGCATAAGCAGTGCAAGAACGATGACACTTCAACTCTCTGTAAGTGTTTCGTGTTGTTGAACTCGTGTTGGTTCCTGGTTGGGATAAAGTGTTTTCTACTTCATGCTGGAGTTTGCCGGGGAAGTGAAGCGGCAGAAACGGAAAGTGCTGCTGCTGCTGCTAATGATCATCAGCTTCTATTACTGCCTTAATAAAGTTTAGGCAAGTCTTGATGATGACGAGGCTGTTTCTCGAGTGAAATCAGAAGAATAGTTTAATGGAGTGAGTCAACAAACCTTTGAAATCAGAAGAATAGTTTAATGGAGTCTTGGGTTGTTGCTTATGGGAGGGCTGCTGCTGCATCTCGGACTTCCTTCCCTTCTTCACATTCTCACCCCATCCACGACGACGAGAATTTCTTTGAAGCACGCACTGCCCTCTCTACCTAGCTTTCACTGTAATAGGATATATTCTGGTATCGTCGTCGTGATCACAGTCAGCAAACATATCAGCGCTGATATGGAGCCTCGAGCTGAGACGGTGCGTCGCATCGACGTTGCACCGCATCATCCGAAGCTGTACAAGATAACGTCAAACAATACAAAGCTGCTCCGAAAAGCTTGGAATGGCATCATGTGGCATAGATCCGTGCAGGTCGATCGATGCTCGCACGGAGGTACAAGCCAATTGCCATCATCGGATTACGTACGATCGACTCTCGCTTGTAGATATAAAAACCAATCCCCTAATCAACATCAGAGAGGAGGACATAACTCCCTATACTCCACTCAATACTTACTTGACCTTCGGAGGGGTCGAGTCGACAAAATCCTCTCCTGACTTCGACCTATGCGCAAGAACTATACGTGTTAGATTATTATGCCTAAACACCTCGACCCGGATTCCCTAACACAATGCCTCTTCATTACTATGGTAGATTATTCACGTACATGAAACAAAAACAAACATAAATCTCTACTACATCTACCTTTCATCGAGAAGTAATTATACGTGTACATGCTTGATGGTGCAATCGGAAAATACTACTATTCACCGGCCAAAGAATTTTGTTTCCTATCCATACAAATCTCGATTGTTTTGACAGGAAAAAGCCATTGCGCTATGCCATCTTGCACAAAACCAATTACTTATTTGCTGATGATCATCATCATCAGCAGCAGCAGCAGCACTTCCCATTTCTGCCGCTTCACCTCACCAGCAAACTCCAGCACTCCAAAGAAGTAGGCTTACCGAAGAAAACACTCTATCCCAACCAGTAACCAACACGAGTTCAACAACAAATAACACTTACAGAGAGTTGAAGTCTTATCGTTCTTGTACTGCTCATGCTTCGTCTCTCTCCGAGTGTTCGATTCTCGACCTCAAAGCTTTGGGTTCGAGCAACGAATGCGAATCAGGAGCTATTATTTATATTTGTGTGGAAGCTTCAAAAATAGTGATCATAAGAATATGTTGCAATTATTCGTGCTATATGTAGTGTTTTTTTTATTTTATATATTTTATCTTAAACTTATGATGCTAATTTTAATATGTGATTTTTATTAAATTTATACAATAGTTATTAAAAATATTATTTTCTCTCTCTTATACAGTTTTATTTATTTTTTTGAATATGTTGTTATTTATTATGTCTTAATGACTTATTACTGACTGTTATATGTCTGATTATAATTTCATGATGTCATAATTTAAAATTAAAAGAATTAATTAGGATTTTAATTGTAATTCTCCTCCCATAGCTATTTAATTAAAATATTGTAATTTTTATTTTTAGTTTTTTTTGGTTCGATATTGATGTGATGGATACATGGAAATATACTCGTGATATCACACCTTAAACATTAGTCTAATAATAATGACATATCTCATTTAATAAAATTTTAAAGATATAAACTAACTTAGTTAATAAATAATTTTATTGAATTTTAGGATGAAATCTAATTTTTTTTAAATAATTAACCAATCCTAATATAAATATTATTTCTCTCTCTCTCTGTCTCTGTCTCTCTCTCTCTCTCTCTCTCCTTTTTAGGAGTCAAATGGAGAAAGATATAAAAGCAGAGTAAAAGAAAAAGAAAGAAAACAAAAAAGACGAAGAGAACGTCTTCAACTTCCATCCTTCTTCCGGATTCACAGTATCAGCAGACGGAAGAGGGGAGACAGGAATTCCACCTCGGTGCATGATCGCGTACGACGAGCCCGATCACCTCATCATCTCGTTCTTCTTCATGATGAGGCTGGTCTTCTTCCCGGGTGTCAAGGAGGAGTCGGAGGAGCATGTTTCGGGATTGCTTTCGCTCACTAATGCGTGCGACGACGACGACGACGGACTGCTTCGTCCGCAATCAATCACCGACAAATCTTCTGTGCTTCGCAACTTTTCTTTTTCTTTTCTCTTTATTTCTTTTTCCAAAGAAAACTGACACCTCAATAATAATAATAATAATAATAATAAAAGAAATGTGGAAGAGATTTAGATAATTATATTTAAATTTAAAAATTAATTGAATTATATCTTATTTTTTTCTCTCTTTTTCCAGCAAATTAACCTTCTTTTCAAAATTTGCTCCACTTTATCTAATCATACCAAAATACCCCTCAAATTATAAACACAACTTTTTCAATAGGAAAAAAGAGAGATGTTTTGTAGAAAAAATGAAAAAAAAAGTTTTTAAAGATTCTAATTGGTTTATTCGCCACATACTTTAATTATTCATTGCAATGTTTCTACTTTTGTTATTTATCCTTTAAAAAATAAATTTAAATATTCATATATATATATATATATATCTTAATTTAATAAATACATCTAATATGCCTATCATTGAAGCATATCATTTGACATAAAAAAATGTAAAAAATAAATATAATAAATAAATAAAACAAATAAGGATAAAAAAATCAAAGTCTCTCTCTCTCAATTCTATGTAACAAAGATACATAGATTAGATTGCGGGCGATAGTATCTCTTCTTTCGGAGCCCATTCTTCTCTTTGGTTCTATCATCTTCCTCGCTAAAACGAGTTGTCGTACATGAATTCCCCTACCGTCCTCACCCACTCTCTCTCTCTCTCTCTCTCTCTCGCTTCCCTAAGAAGGCCCTTTGTCAAACTCTTTACGGAGACAGCTGCAATGGCGGTGACCACCGTGGAGAACGGAAACCACAGGTTTGGTCGATGGTCTCATTAAATGTATCGGTCACAGCCATTAAGGAATGCCAACTACTCATTGGTCGATATCAGTGCGACAGCAGGGTCCATGCAGCGAGCGATCGGTATCACGACAGGACACCCGTGGGGACTCCGTAGATCGATCTCTTCTACCTGCACTGTGACCTCCTCCCTAACCTCAACAGCGCCTTCCCATCCTCTTCTTTTTACGATGGTGTTCTTCATGTTGAATTAGTGTCAGAAAGTTGCAGCGGGAGGGGGGAGATGGGGACGATCGGTGGCGAAGAGATGGCCCGATGGGAGAAGGATGAGGGCGGAGCGAAGGAGGAGAGGATAGTGGTTTCGGTGAGGATGAGGCCACTGAACGCTAAGGAGATGGAGAAGAGCGACCCCTCGGATTGGGACTGCATCGACGACACCACCGTCGTCTTCAGGAACAGCCTCCCCGAGCGATCGGTGTTTCCGACAGCTTACACCTTCGGTGAGTGTAGCAATTCGTCTTTCGGATGAGATTTATGCTAACTGGGTCGAAATCGGTACATTAAAACGATAAATGACTCATCTTGTCGAGTGTTTTCTCGCGGCGAATCCTCTCGTTTGTGTCAGATTCTGTCAAGAACAGAGTCCTCCCTATATTTCTTTTCGAGTAAGGTGAGAACTGTGCTGCAATAACTTGGAAATCTTCTGCCGGATAATTTCTTGCTCTCCTTTGGCAATTTCAAGAAACCATTTAGAAATTGCATTCAGAATCCACTTTCAATTCATTGCATTATATGACCTTCCGCATCTTCCCGTCCTCATCTCTCTACTGCTCGGGGATGATCAGACAGAGCATTCGGGTGTGACTGCAACACGAGACGTGTCTACGATGAAGGAGCCAAAGAAGTTGCTCTTTCAGTTGTCAGCGGAATCAATGGTGAGCGCAAAACACTCGCTGGATTGTTCGCCTACTTCGTCTCACTCCATCGATCCATCTGCGCATGCGTATTGCAGCAAGTATATTTGCCTATGGACAGACGAGCAGCGGAAAGACATACACGATGGCCGGCATTACTGAGTACACCATGGAAGACATATACGACTACATCAAGAAGGTATCAACTCTCTAGTGCCTGAGTTCGTGGTGTCTCAGATGCAGCACGTTTAATCTTTCCCTTTCTGCAGCATGAGGAGAGAGAATTCGTCTTGAGGTTCTCGGCGATGGAGATATACAACGAAGCAGTGAGAGATCTGCTGAGCAGTGATGGTTCCCCTCTCAGGCTTCTTGATGATCCAGAGGTAGAGAAGTACACTCATGAGTGCCCATCGATCTGTTTGAATGAAACACCAAAGCTAACCTGCTACTTGTGCTGCTTAGAGAGGGACTGTCGTGGAGAAACTCACAGAGGAAACTCCGAGGGATCAATGGCACCTCAGGGAGCTTCTTTCTACTTGTGCAGGTGTTGTGGTACAAATGTCCGCACTCCATTCACCGTTTCACGCTCGCTAATCCACCATGTTTTCTTCTACAGAACAGCGACAGGTCGAAGAGACGTCGCTGAATGAAACAAGCTCTCGATCGCATCAGATACTGAGACTGGTTTGGCTTCGATCATGATTAGACTCTTCTGATACATGTCTAGAAGAATCAAACATTTTATCCGAGTCTATTTTGGCCACAATTGCAGACAATCGAGAGCACTGCTCGGGAGTCGAAGGGTAGGGACAGTAGTTCAAGCACTCTGTTGGCTGCCGTGGTATGTTCGTTCTTGCATCGATCGAATCTTTCTTTTCTGCAGTGTACTTCGAGATGAAAATGGCACAGATCGGAGGCTGAGCTGCTTCTTTTCCGGACATAGAATTTTGTTGATTTAGCGGGAAGTGAACGAGCGTCTCAAGCATCTTCCGCCGGTAATCGGCTAAAAGAAGGTTGCCATATCAACCGAAGCTTGCTCACCCTGGGAACTGTGATCCGCAAACTAAGGTCGTCGAATTGCTTTCTTCCAATGACTCATTCCCTGTTGTGAATCCATTTCTTTGTGCATCATGTAACATCTATCATCACTTCTCCTTTCTTTGCGCAGCAAAGGAAGAACGGGCCATATACCATATCGAGATTCCAAGCTGACACGCATACTGCAACCCTTCTTAGGTGGAAATGCAAGAACTGCCATCATCTGCACGATGAGCCCTGCACGCAGCCACATCGAGCAGTCGCGAAACACCCTCCTATTTGCAAGCTGCGCAAAACAAGTAGTCATCAATGCGCAAGTCAATGTGGTGATGTCCGACAAGGCGCTGGTGAAGCATCTGCAAAGAGAACTTGCAAGATTGGAGCATGAACTGAGGTATCCAGGATCAGCTTCCTGCACACACCATTCTGATGCTTTAAGAGACAAAGATACCCAGATCAAGAAGGTTTATCGAATCTTTTGATTGCATCTGTGTCATGTTACCTCGTGTGTAATTCTATCCATAACATCTATGAAAATGCCGATTGTTCTTTGCTTTAGATGGAACGGGAAATAAAGGAGCTGATGCAGCAAAGAGATCTTGCTCAGTCTCGTCTCGAGGATCTGCTCCATGCTGTAGTGGATGAGCAATCTTCAAGACAATGGGTGCATATCCTTCGATTGTCATCGATTCTCTGATGAGTTTTGCCTATGTTCTCCAAGTTTCGTTTCTTTTCCTTTGTGCAGGAGGACTCGAGTCGGTCATCGGCATCCCACGCACGCGGTGAATGCGAAGATGCACTTTCGATTTCTGCTGCATCTGCTATCGCATACCAAATTCCGGATTTCTACTCCTCGAGATTTGATGTATCAAAAGAAAGCAATGGACACAGCAAGCGACACATCGAGCTTCCTGATAAGATGGAGCCACCTCGGTGGTCGATCAGCAGTCCTACTCTGCACGAACAGATCCAACAACAAGGGAATGATGATACTGAAGAACACTGCAAGGAAGTTCGGTGTGTTGAGATACATGCCTTGAGCACAACCAGAAGTGAAGAATTCAATCTCTTGTTGAATGATGAAAGCGGGAGTGATCTGCTGCCACTGACCGACGACGACAGACTTGGGGATCGAGCTCCAGGATCTGAAGGCGATGAACACCTGAGAGCTGCAGTAGAGCAATCGATAGACATCGAAACAAAGACAACTGAGAACGTTGTCAAACCATGTCCTCAAGAATTGAATTCAGTGCAAAAGACAATGAGCTCCAGGGAGCTGATACTAACCAGAAGTAGAAGTTGCAAGGCAAGTCTGATGAACGGCTCAATCTTGTCTTGGCTTGAACATGTTGAACGAGACAACAAGACACCACCACCTAAGATCTTCAGAGAAAAGTTACCTGGAAGGCCCGAAGAGGATGAAAGGAGACTCCCTGCAACGGATTATGATGTTGAAAGCGAGAAACTCTCAGAAGAAGTCACTTCGAGCGACATGCCCAAAACCGAAACTGTACGCGGAGAGGTTGATGACCATGTCAATGCCGCTTTCTTGGCTGAAGATGATCGTCAGAAACAACTCCCTTCCGATCAGGTGGGCATATTCTCATATTAATGATATGTGCATGAAGTTACTTCTTGTCCATTTTTTGCTAGGATATTACAGACTAATCATAAGTCAAAATACCTGCAAACTAGAAGCTTGATGTCCTTTTCTTCAGTTCTTCGTTGTCAACTCGGTGTTCCTCGAAGACAGAAGCAGAACTACATAACCATGTTGTGTATCTGCAAGAAGTTAGATTGGAATACAAATCGAATAGAAATTCTATGTTCGATGGTCAATACCTGCCAATGACCAAGTATCGTGTCAATGTTTGCCTGCAAGTTGATACGGCTTCTTGTCGATGTGATTCAGGAGGCTCAAGGGGTTCTGTCGGAAGGCCATGGAGCTGAGAAGAGCATCGAGAACGTAGGCATGGACGCAGTGCTATGTTCCTTGGAGTCTCCCTCGCGATGGCCACGGGAATTCGAGAGGAAGCAACGGGAGATAATCCAGCTCTGGCATGCTTGCGATGTTCCCTTGGTCCACAGAACTTGCTTCTTCCTCCTCTTCGATGGCGATCCAGCCGACTCCTTCTACATGGAAGTAGAATGCAGACGGCTGTCCTTCCTGCGAAACACCTTCTCTCGTGGAAATGCCGGCGACTTGGTTGCTTCGAGGTAGGATCGATCATGTTCTCACGCTACTGGATTCGACCCCCCCCCTGCATTCAAGTAGGAAGACGATGAGACTGTGGAACTGCTGTTGGCAGCTCGAGATGCCTTCGTCGGGAGCGAGAGATGCTGTGCAAGCAGATGCAGAAGAAGCTGTCGCCGGAGGAGAGGGAGAGCCTTTACGCCAAGTGGGGAATTGCTCTGAGCTCGAAGCAGAGGAGGCTGCAGCTGGCTCGACGCCTGTGGACTGCGACCGACCTCGAGCACGTAGCAGAGAGCGCATCGCTCGTGGCCAAGCTGACGGGATTCGCGGAGCGAGGGCAGGCCATGAAGGAGATGTTCGAGCTCAGCTTCACGCCGCAGCAGACCCACAAGCGATCCTTCGGTTGGATGCACGGCAAGTCCCTCCTCATGTGAGCAGATCTGCCATGGCTTGACGACGACGACGACTAATTGCAAAACCTTTTCTTTGTTTTTCTTGCGACTATTTTGGTCGATTCTGCCCCCAAAGAAGTGATGTAAGTTTTTGCGATGCATCAAAGGAGAGAAATGCTGCGTCTTGTGTGATAAAAGACCGAAGGCTGAAGCAGTTTTCAGCTTGCTTGTTGTCATCTTTGGTACTTCTTCTATTTAGCCTTTCAGCACAGGAATCAAGTTTCAGATAAATCCTCTCGAGATCAAGCGATGAGTGCATGAGAATGTTGGATGCTGGTCTCATAAATATTGGATCACCAACACAGTGGTCTCATGAATTCCCAAAGCACACAGTATGTTGGGGCTATGGCTCAATGAATAAGACTATATAAAAATAAATCATATCCCAAACACAGATTAATCATAAAGAAGCAATCTTATATTGACACTGAAATTGACTTCATAATGCCAAAAAAAAACTGATAAGGAAAATATTCATCATTAATGTGACTCTTCCATGCCTACAAAGAAAAAGCAGTAAACCAAATCCTGAGAAGCTCATATCTGAACAATTTCAGGATTAGGTTGTGGATGACCACCACATGCCCTTAGTCCTCCCACATATGAATTAACAAGCCCAATCAGTACCTACTATTTGCCTGCTGCATGCACTTAGATGTTCACTGAAAACTTACAAAATTATTTTGAAAAGGTAAGGTTCCTGTGACCAAGAACTGAACTTCTCATTGGTAACTCAGGTACAATGAATACTAGAAGTTTCACCTCAAAATTCCAAGTTTGTCGGATGAACAGGAACAGGAACACTGGGGAAAAAGAAATAATAATGCTATGAAAAAGGTATACACACATTATTTACATTACCCAGAGAAGCCTGCTTCCCTTATGATTGGAGAACAGATCCTTCTGTTATCTTCCAGCCTGATTTGGAATGAACCATCTCATACCTGGTTGAGTAGGTGGTACTATAGGAATCATTGTGCTCTGGGTGTGTATCATCGGTCAACCGAGCAGCTTCCTCGATCCTCGCCTCCACCATTGCTCGACGCCCATCCACAGACAGGGTAACACTGTCAATTGTTAAACCTAGTAGAGTGTACTCCCAAAACCAACCATGTTTTGCAATCTCTACAGCCCGATCAGTCCATATCTTCAGCATCCGGCCATCCAAAACCTATCCATCAAGAGTTCGGTGGTTATGGTCATGATCCCTCCATAGGGTAGAAAGAATCTCAATCACTTTCTAATTTTAAACAGATACAAGGATCCATAAGACCAAGTGTGTAAAAGACAATCAATAAAAATTCTATTATATAGATGAACTAAAACCAAAATGCCCTTTTGTACTGAGATATTTATCTCCATCAAATACTTGTTCATTGATCAATACAATTTCAAATGATGCCATATCATAAAATATTGTATTTCATTCATATCAAAGCTAAAAAGGATATGTAGTAGAGCCTAAAGATGATGTGGTACGAAGATTGGTGAACTTTATGGCCTAAATATATTCATTTAAACAATCCCAATATACAAGTTTCTTCATAAAAATTGAGATATCACCAATAGGTCATTTCTCTGACAACTAGACAAATTAGAAACTGTTGTTAGATATCAAACACATTTAAAAAAGAGTAATTTCACACCTCTGGCAGCTCTGCAAGAGAATGATCTGGTCCCAGAGCTCGGGATTTGACATTTTGCCACTTATGTACCAAAGTCTCTGCAAACCTTGCATCCATCTTAGGTATTTCTTCAACAAAATTCTCATCTGCAGAGATGTTTGATAACCAAAATAATAATTATTTCAACATATATTTATAATTCTCAAGATATCATCAAAGATCCATACCTTAAATATTATTTATAGATTCAGTAAAAGAAACTATTATAGACAAGAACCTATTGCTGAAAGAAATATATCACAGCCAGGACTCACCATAAAAGCTAATAAGACAAGTTATGCATGACCACAATCAAGACATAAATTGAGATATTAGCCACTTCATGAAGTAAACATGTGTACAGGATGGGACTAGGGTTATGATAGGTTTGGTCCAAGGCACCCACTCGCAACAGGATGACATTGTTCAACATAATGATAATTAGAGAACCAAAGTTCCACATATCTTGAGAAGAAGACTAAAAAATATTGATTCAAGTTCCACTTCCTCAAGAAGATTTTCCAGAACGGATACTACACAGAAGACCACTTCCAGCAAATAAAGGATAACCATCGTTCAGGATGACATTGTTCAACATAATGATAATTAGAGAACCAAAGTTCCACATATCTTGAGAAGAAGACTAAAAAATATTGATTCAAGTTCCACTTCCTCAAGAAGATTTTCCAGAACGGATACTACACAGAAGACCACTTCCAGCAAATAAAGGATAACCATCGTTCAGGATGACATTGTTCAAGTTTCATTTAAGCATTGTGGTCCCTAGGCAATTGTATGCAGGAAGATTAAGGATAACCATCAACTAAACCAGATAAAGCATTCAGCACTTCACAAAAAATGCTTGATTTGGACTCTTAGACTCTTGTTTTGTCTTTGTCATAACACCTCGACCAAAATCGGGTGAAGTCAGATGGAATCAAAATCCAGTCAGTTTTTGGCTGAGTTAGAATTGATGATCAAGACAAGTTTGAGCTAGAACTCAGTTTGGATCAAAACCAGGCTATTCTATCCTAATGGACCAAGTTAAAAATGCAATTGGGTGACCTTAACCAACTTATACACATCCAAAGCCAAATCAACAATGAACTAATTCAGTGTTTCTACCTTGGAAATTTAAGTCCTCCTAGCCTCCCTTTCTGTTCCCTGTTAACTACTATGGTACTCCATCCTATTTTCCCCTTTTCTTACTATATTTTATATTAAGTTCATGTATAATTGCATTTACTCAATAATCTCTTAAGCATCATATTCCAAAGAACACGAAAAAGAACTGTCATCAAGAACATGTGAGATTCACTTAAAAATTATCACATCCAGATTTCATCATATGAGAAGGCAATAAAGAAGAAAATTACTCTTTGAACCCAACAAGTTTCTCCTAGTACTTGTCAGAAATAACTACAAAAAAACATAGAAGGAGAATAGCTATATGGAAAGAGGAAGTTACAGAAGTATGAAGTAGTTTAAAGATGTTATTGTAGTAAATTACACGGCAATATCTGCAAACATAGATGAACCTAAACTTTGTCCAAACCAGGTTGACAGTGAAATGTCTAAATCTAGCATGATTTAAAGTTTCCTTTTAAGATCTGAAATCAGCAGCAGGATGCTACATGCCATTACTTGTAAAAAAACTAACAATTCTATCTGTAATTTAGCCTTCGGCTGAATCGGCTGTATTATTAACTAAAAAATTGATAGTCTGGGTTATTACCAATATTAGTGAAATTGGCAGCTGTTGCTGAACCTGTTTCCTTCCCCGTAACAAGCAAACTGTTTCTTCCAGGTAAACACTTGATCCCTATCATAGTCAGTACTCCAACCACCATTCCAGCAGACATAATCTTCATAACAGCAATTTTTATTTCATTTGTCAAGTCCTGCTCATTAGAATCTTCAGGATCAGACTTTTTAGAAACCTCAACATGAGAACCTGACTTATCTTGATCAATTTTTACGACAGTCTCCTGCATGTGTAAATCAGGGACAATATCAGTTCCATCCCTGTATTCCTCTGAACTCAGCCTTTCTTCCTTGTTTGTCAGTGGAAAAACCTTCTGCAAAGCCTGAAGTACACTTGACTTAACACTGCCTAGTGCAGCTGTAGCCTCCTCAGCCCCAATTTTCACTATGGCAGCAGCTGCAGCTAAAGGTGAACCATGATCACTTTCCATCCGTTCAAGATATTTAAGAACCATGGGATCATCATAATAATCCCCTAGTTTAAAATAAATATCACGAGTATCTCTAAACCTGGGAAAAACCACCTCCCTTAGCCAAGTCTCCAGTAGTTTGCAAAGCCCAGGAAGAACATCATTATCTTTGTCGATATTAGAGTTATCCATGACAAATTCCACGATATCTGGGTCTCTGTAGGGTGAATTATCACTCTCTATGCCCAACCACATGCGACACTCATCAATGTCTCCCAGAAGCAGTGAACAGAGCCCCCTTTCAAGCGCAAAGGGAATCTCACAGTCAGCCTTGGCAGCATACTCTGAAAATGTACCTAATGGAGTGAGGATGGTCTGCTGAAGTTGTTGAAAAAGATTGTCTGCAGTTCTGATAAGCTGGGGTCTTTTACCCACAAAGGCTTGTGCAACCAATGCAAGTGCAAACCCATATACCTCGAAGTCTTCTGCTGGCACATCGCTTGGTCTTGCAGCAAATAAATTTACCTTCACGTGAAGACAAAAAAAAATGCAAGTATCTGTCAGCAGTAGGTATTCTTTAGTATCCAATAGGACACTTCTCTAAGGATTGTACACAGACCTGCTCAGCTGCTGTCATGCGTATATATGTCTGATTCATGAAGGATTCCCGAGTAAATCCTCCACCAATAGCAGCAGCACCTCCCCTACCAACAGCCCATAATATATTGCGCACACCATGAAGACCCTCCTCTCTTTTAATTCGGTGATCTGAATCAAGAGGCAATGCTAGAAGCTCCAGAACACATCGAGGAGTGATCTCTTCTAATGTCTCATCAATCTGTGCCAACAGATGTGGTGCAAGATTGCTTGCTCCTTCCTCCTGTGTAAAACAATTTTCATATGGTATCATGAATGGTGATCCCAAACAACATTGAACAAGCAGACATCCATCTTCCAGAGCATTATGTTCTTGAGAAATTCACATCAGTCGGCTCCTTTTCTCTTTTTTCTTCTTTTTTGGTTATTTTTGCTCATATTCCTGATATGAAAAGAACAAAAGAGGGAGGACCAAGGTACCCATTTCCTCATATGTTATATAATATAATAATCTAAACCAGAAAAACAAATAGCACTCCACCATATGCTAAATTTAGTGTTGGATATGACATAACTGAAAAGAGCAAGAGAGGCACAATGATGGACGCAAAGCAATTACAATCACGGAATGGAATGAGCTAAAGAATACATCTCCTGAGTTGATATCTTGAAGTAGATTTTCTCCTCGTATAAGTAAAGGCTATGAAAACCATACATACAGTCTTCATTTCAATATTATTTTTTAGATAACTTAGTTTGGAAAACCAAAGCCACCTTATAGTTACTCAAATCACTAAAAAGACGAGAACTCCATAAGAAATCAGTTCTTTTCCATTCAAAATGATGAACCAGGATATGTGAAATCAGTGAAAAGATTTTTAAAAAAAATGGTATATCAGTATGTGCAGAAAAAACTTTCCAAATTGAAAGTCATGCAGATAGACAATAAGGTTTCATTTTGATATTACATTTGCAAAAATCAGGACCAAATATATGAAGAATATTTTTCTATTTGAGAAAGCTTAGAACCTTGAATGTTTCACGACAAACACTTAAAATTAGACAAGTAAGATTAAACTGTAAAATTCATGTGACTTATACCTTGTTCGATTTGGAATTTAACCTAATAAATAACATAGAACAAGATATGTTGAGAGAAAGATGCTTTTGGTTTTTCACCTGCAGGAGCTTCAGAGCCCTCTCAAGAACTTCGCAGCAGCTGACAAAGTCTGGTGGGTTCAGGGCCATCACATCCCTAGAGAGGTCGACATACGCCAGCACCATGGCAAGCACCACATCTTGCTTGAAAGCCTTCGGAAGACGCTCGAGCAGCAAACTCTTTCCCACTTGCAGTACCAATTCTGTCTCTCCGGCCTCTTGTAACACACAGAGAGCACCGGGAACCTAATCAAAACGGCACTTACTTGCTCAAAGACTGAACCAAGGCAAGGAAGGAAGAATCAAGCTAAACAAAGAACAATGACCTCTCCCGACGTGAAGATATACCTTGTCCCAGGGGACGTAGGTGGTGATGGTGGAATCAGGGTCCTCTACGATGCCGCGGTTGTAGTCCTCGCGGGAGCTAGGGTCGAAGAGCGTGTCAAAAGCAGCCTGGAGGATCTGGCGGCGGCCAACGAGGGCATCTTGGCTGTAGCCATACTGTGGGGGCTTCGAAACCCTAGCTTCGAAAGCCCGTCGAATGCCGTCGCCCAAGAGGTGGGTCTCGGCTCCAAGAACCTGCAATCCATACAGATAGCCTCGATAAGCGATCACAGAGAGAGAGAAAGAGATGGCATTTGGAGGAGGCGGCGGGGACCTGATAAAAGTCGATGGGGAGGGGGAGGGAGCGGTCGGCGGAGGGAAGGGGAGGGGGAGGGAGGAGGGCGAGGAGGGAGGGGTCGGGAGAGTGAGCAGAAGGGTTCTCGATGGCGGTGGCGGTGGGGAAATGGAAGTCGCCGAGAAGGCGGTCCGCCCATTTGCTCGAGCGGCAGACGACGGTGTTCTTGGAGCGGAGGAAGGGCGCCGACTTGGAGGAGGAGGAAGAGGAGGGGCTTCTGTGAAAGAGGAGCGGCGGGAGGCGGAGGCATGCGAGGCCAAAGTAGTTCAGTGTCTCCATAAGAAGGAAGGAGAAGGGGAGGCGTCACACAGTCTTGCGGCCTGCGGAGGAGAGATCGTCGCAGTTTGCTTAAAGCGAGAGATCTTTGTTTTATTCTTTATAAATAATGGATTTTTGGAGTTTATATATATATATATATATATATATATATATATAGTTATACATTTAATATAATAATAAATATCAATAGAGACATTCATCAAAAAATCAAATTAATCACTTCAAAATGTAGTTTGCATTCATTTATTTGAATTATGTTGGACCGGACTTGGTTTGAGAAGCCCAAGTGGGCCGGGCCGTAGAAGAAGTTTCTCCGATTCACCGTTTCCCACTCTGTAGTATTTGAGGGTCCCGTCACATAGCAGTAGTAGATCGGAGGTCAAGAGACGTCGGGAGAGATGAGCGCGGCGGGGGCGGCGGCGGGCTACCTGGCGCGGCGGGCGGCGCAGAAGGAGCGTGTGAGGCTGCTCTACCGGCGGGCCCTCAAGGACACCCTCACCTGGGCCGTTAACCGCCACCACTTCTACCAACACGTACCGTCTCCTTCCCCTAATCCTCCTCTCTCTTTTTCGATCCGATCGGCCCTCTATTGTGTCTTTTTGGGCTTAGATCGATGCCTTATTTTCTCGTCAACTCTGTAATTTGGCGTTTTAGTGCTCAATTTGCAAAAGCATTAAGCTTGATAATTAGCTAGGAGTTGATGAATTTTGCCCGGGCATCTGCATGAACTTTGAATGATTACCGATTCGAGTTGAATCGTTTTTTAGACTCGTGACGAAAATTCGGACTTCTGGACATTCTCATTTGGTTATCAATCTGTCTGATGTTTTATGAGTTCTATCTGTGATAGGTTTATTAGGTTTTACGAACCAATGCGCTTCAAAAGTCCAAAAAAATAAAACTAAAAAACCTTCTTGGCGTGTCGTGGCCAAAAAGACATCATTATGAATACATTATATCTTGAACTACAAAATCGAGTTTTTTCTTGTATAGTTTATAAACAAATTGTAGTTGAATAGTGCTTGTTTTCCCATGAACTGAAACATTACCTTGTTAATGACACTAGATATTGTCTTTTCCTCTTTTTCTAATGATGTTCTTTTTTACAGGCATCAGATTTAAGAGACAAATTTGAAGCCAACAAACATGCGGTATTCCCTCTTTCTTTTATTGCATTAACATATGAATGTTCGTCTTATCTTTTTAGGCTATCTAAATTGATGGTTAAATAACATAAACATAACTGTTTCACTTAGTCCTGTATTTTATTCAGAACAACTTAAAATATTTCTTTGTTCTTGGGTTGGATTGTATTTGTGGGTATTGTGCTAATCTTTTCTTGAATGCTCATCTAATTCTATTAACCAAAACATTAGGGTTTGGACTAGTGTGTGCCATTTTCAGTTTTGTATATTTGATAATAAAATGGATGCAATCCATATATCTTACGAAACAGTTAGTTATATTCACATATTCTGCTACATAAGTGTCAGATGCATTCCTTTATTATGTCTTTTATACAACTGATGTAGGATTAATGCCTAGTGTGTTAGGCTCCCCCATTGCAGGGTCTAAGTGGGGTCATATGTATATGTCTTTGCCTGTGATATTATTTATGTATTTTGCACCTATGACACCCTATTGAAGTGGAGCAGCTTCACTGCCCCTGGTGTTTTTTGTTTTTGAAATAACAGAACTTTTAGATTCCTAATACTTCATCACAAACTGTGCAGCTCTCGAATCAGTGCTTCTAATATTGTTTGGGTTCAGCAAGGTGTTATGGTTATGTCATTTGATGACTCGAAATTCAACAGTGTCATGTAATTGTACACTGTATAATTGGATAACTTTTAGCAAAATTTGAATATAGTAGTCTATGTTAATCTTAGATGGGTAGGGCTGCTTACACTGAACCTCACAATATTTTGCGTGAGTTGAATGTCATGGACAGGACCATCTCTTTTTGGTCTATTTGAATCTTGGAATAAAGTACATCTAGTTCTTATATGGTTTAGATCATTTTTTATGGTTGCCCATTTCACATATTGGTAGATCATTCTAGGCAGGAATGTCTGTATTATATAGATAACCTAGAGAAGGTTTGCAAACTAAAAGCTGTATCTTGGAAATTGTATCTGACCCTTACAGTGTTATCCCATCCAAAAGTAAGTGTGGGGACTTCATGGAGAGTAAAGCCTAAGGTAACCCAAGTTGGTTTTAATAGACTAAAGATTTAGAATATTGGTTAAATGTCTGGATCGGTGAAGAAAATGACGAGGCTGGCTATGATTTGTTCTCTCTCTTTGAAAATGAAATATGACTTCTGATTTTTTTAAATTTTGCATCTTTCTAACTTGTAGTCTTGTAGTCTGTTCTTAAAGTTCCATAACTGAAATTCATTATTTTTGTGTCATAAAAAAGGCAGTTTAATGCAGTAGACTAAGGAGGGTCAGTGTGCATAATCTTTAACCTTGCAAGTAAGGAAGCTATTTTCATATTTGATGTATGACTTGAGCCTTGGTCATCCAAATTGCAAATGAGAAATATTACTTTTGCAGTTACACTTGAAAGAGTATTTTTATTTTGAATTCATTCATCTCTCTATGCATAGTAATAGAAAGAGGAATTAATTGATTAGATCAAAGGTTTAATAAAAAGTATTTACAAAATAATATTGTTAAATCATATTACAAGTTTTAATTGTTCATTAATCTTATTATAATTAGTCAATGAAAATTTTAACAAAAATATGGTTTAGAAAATGTATACGAATTGCAAATTGGATCAGACCCCAAAGCAATTAAAATTAAGTAGATAGCATTAGATAAAAAACATAACAAGTAATAGAAATCAAACAGACTAATTTTGGTAATCATTGCATTTGTCGATACTACTAAATCAAATTAAGATCATACTAGTCTTATAGAGAAGCATATACAATCAAGATTAATGCTATTAAGGCCAACATGTGTTTGATTTTCTTGCAAATTCTTCACAGTGACATGGTGCATCAGGTGTGACTCGATAGTGCAGGTGGACAGCAGTGCCACAGTTCTTGAGTTCATTTCTGCAGTCAAGTGGTAGCTTTTTTTATTTCTGCTCAGTGTTGATTGTAGTAATTTCTGTACTGACACTGGGGACACAAATGGATGCAAATATCTCATTGCATCTTTTTGCTTTACAGTGTTATACATTTTGTTGTTTTCGTGTAACATGCTTCACTTTGCTTCTTGTCCAAAAGATGACATTTTTGTGCTGTTTTCTTTATTATGTACGGATCTTCTCAAGTTATATGAGACTTGCTGATAGAAATCTTTTTGATTGCTTGTTGCTATCTCCATTAATTTCATTTGTTTCTCATTTTGATACAAATCGTGCTTATTGGCTGCATAGTTATGCTTAAAGCCTAGTAATTTTTAAAATAAAAATAAAAAGAAAACTGAGGTATAAATGTTGTTGATTCACAGGAGGATCTAGACACTATTGATAGGCTTATTCAAGATGGAGAAGCAAAATATGAGAAATTGCAGCACCCTGATCCATATATTGGTAATTGTGATTGAAGAAGTTCCAACCTTAATGACTGTTTTCTGGATATTGATCTTCTTCCATTTTTTATATATGTGTGTGTGTGTGTGAATTTCCTATGCTGACTAGAAAGGCATTAAATAAAAGGAAAAAAAAGGATTTATGTGGAACTATCTTTAATAAATTGAAATAACTATCCTCAATAACATTTTGTTCTAGTTTCTATTTAATCATAAATTGCCTTTCATTCTTGGATAACAAAAGATTTGGGCTTATTTTTTAGTCACCCCATGAATTTCAGATTTTTGCTTTGCAAATTATTATTTGGTACATGAACTATGGTGATTCTTTTCATGCTCTATTTTCTTAATTTTCAGTTCCTTGGGCTCCTGGTGGCTCCAAATTCTCCAGAAATCTTCCTCCACCAGCTGGGGTAAGAGATAGCATTGTTTCACTTGGTTGTCTTCCTTCTTGTTCTATTGGACTTTGCTTAGTATTCTGGTTGAACAAATGGTTGCATATCTTGACATTTAAGTCAAAAATCAGTGAATAGATTTTATCTCAAGTATCAATGCTTTGTATTGACACGATGAAGGATGTATTTGGAATAGACTTGGTAGTATCTCACCAATATCTGAATCGTTAAGTTAACGTGAGTTTACAGGTTAAGATGTAGAGACTATAAACTAGAGCCCAAGGACAGCTATACCGCTCGAAACAGTCGATATGGGTGGTACATACCAGTCCAAGCGTGAGCCGATATGCGAACTACCCCCATTTCGGGTGATCCGATTAAAATAATAAAAATATGAAGAAAAAAAAAGTGGTGGGGCCCTATCGAACTCATCATTAAAAAAAGAAAAAAAGAACAAATAAGGTTTTGCGAATGCTAGAAGAGGGCTCGCGTACGATGTCGCTGCCTCGTCATTGTCGCTTCATTGCTGCCACTAATTCTCGGGTATGTCGTCGTTGTTTCTTCTCCTCTTCTTTCTTCTTTTTCCTTCTTCCTCCTCAGCTGTTTCCTTTTCTTCATTCTTCATTCCTCCTATATTTCTCCTCCTTTGTTCCTCCACCGTCCCTTCCTTTTCTCTCTCTTTTTCTTCCCCACTGAAATATTGGTACATACTAGCGTACCATGTATCGGTGCACCAGTATTGACCGGTACTTACCGATCCTACAGATCGCTGAGACGGGTCCAGCACCTGAAACAGTGAGCCTTGCTAGAGCCCGATACAGTAAAAAAAGAAAAGAACAAAATTCACTGGTTGTATTCTGCATTTCTGCACTTCCATCTTTGTGTTCGAATTGGCAACCAATTTTCCATCTTTGTGTTTTGTTGCAGAAGTATACTTGTGCTTTCATATTTGAACTTACATGTGTATCCAGCAGAATCCTATATTGGTACATCCTAGTTTTAAGAACATACATACAAATTCTTTTCACTATGCAGTATTTCGGAATCATACATACAAATTCTTTTCATTATGCTGTATTTCATAAACATACCTACAAATTCTTTTCATCATGCAGTATTTTGTTCTAAACATGAACTTGACTGTGTCCTGACCTGTTTGCTGCTTCATAATTATTCTAGCATGCTATTGCCATTAACTTTTGATAATATTCCTTTTAACATGGGTAAAATATCTCATTTGCAGATTGAGATTGTCTACGACTTTGGCAAAGAGGATGACTGAAATTAGAGATTTACGGCAAAGATCCATCTTGAGCTTCGAATAAAGCAGAACAGTTGGTGTAATGCTTGTTTTCTCGAGTAGTGGACTGCATAAAGACACCAGTAAACTTCTTCGGTTAATTAAACTGGTGTTATCAACATTGTTTTGCTCTAATACACTTTCGTAATGACATACAAGCGTTTGATATTTGCAATTCCCTCGGAATCAGAGGAACATTTTGTTGGCTTATTATTATTTCTAGTGTGCAAAACAAATCGAATCAAACCGAACCCGTTTGGTCGGATTCGGTTCATCAATAGTTTGATTTTTAAGCTTATAAACAGTTTCCATTTAAGAGGATTTTTTTTTTTTAAACCGAATCAAATCAATTTTAATTTAAAAAAATATAACTGATTCAGCATAGTATAAATGTATATTCTTATTGGATGTTACTCATTTTTCTCTGTTAATGCAACATGAAGATTTTGCATTTGATTGGCTGTTAGACAGTAAGATTTTGGTTTCGTTAATTGAATTAAATTGATTCATAGAATCAAACTGATTAGCTTGGAATGTATATATATATATATATATATATATATAATTAAAAATTAAAAAAAATTAGTTAATCGAACCGATTTTAAAATTAAAAAATTGAAACCCTTTCGCAGTTAGTCAAAACAGAGTCGAGCTTTCATTTTGGATAGTGAGAGCGACAGATTCGCTCCCTCTATCACCTACTAAATGACAATAAAGATGTCATAAAACTATGAACATCATGAACCATCCGTGATAGTACGCCTTAGCCTTTTTCACATTAATTTTTTCGTCGCACAGGACACACTTTCGTTAATGCGTTTGACGTATCGGCTAACGTAAATGAAATTAGTCTTTTCCTTCCCTCGTCTAGAAACCCTCAGCATCGAGCTATTGTGTAAGATCTTAAAGACGACGTGATAGTCAAAGGAGGATCTTACAATCGAGCAAATCCCTGTTTCTCTATCAGGGATAAATCTATACCTGAATCGACTATGTTGATCGGTATCGATTCACCGGTCAAAATATTTATACATAATAGCAACATATATGATAATATAATTATTATTAAAAAAAAATAATATGCTTACTCACTCCACATCCTATTTTAAGGATAAATCTAATCTTATTCACGTTGCTTTCGGTCCGAGGCCTTCGCTCGTGGGGTAGGGTGGCCCTGTTGACCTCGCTTGTCATCATTTATGTAGGAGAAACGTTGAGTAACATCGGATGACTCCCGTACATTCCCATGCGGGTTGGATTCTTCCTCTTGGTGTTCTTCTCCAACAAGCTTATTCAGGCACTCGCTGAGGTCACGATGGTTGGGGAAGAGGCATCCTCTGAAGTGCACCTCCTCGTTGCCTAAGCTGTGCGGCTGCTCATTGGTTATCACGCTACTTCCGGTGATGACTCTAAGGCCGATGGAGCTGCAAAAAAAATAAAAAATTGAAAGATGAGTAATAAACAGTTCATATCGGTGAAAATTGAAAGACAATATTATATATATTGGATTTGAGTAGAACAGCTTCCTATTTATATGACGTGATTAACTCCACGGGACAAAATCGATCTCCTAATTGACGCATTTGTTGACTTGCGCATCATCCCAATGTGTTTTAGTTGTTGGCCATACGGGAGTGACATGTTTGACTTCAGCACGACGAAAGCTGGGAACTTTGGACACGGGAAAATTGTTTCGTTTAGCTGGTCAACTGAACGCGATGGTCAACTTCGACGTCAACGTTGCTAAGGCGTGACGACGTCAGTGACGCGACAGCACGCCGTTTCCCACCTTCCGAGAAGCTTCCCGGAATCCCCTTCCATAAATGCCATCGAGTCTTACCTCAACCGCGCCGGCGTCTTTCTTCCCATCCTTTGCTTACCCTGTGAAGATAAACTGAATTCCAGCTGGTACGGCGACAAGACGGCCAAGTCCCCATCAGTCTCACCGGTCAGGTTTCCTCCGACGGGGGCAGGGCAGGCTCAGTGATGCACCTCCTCGCCGCCTACGAGTTGTGCCTGCTCCTACTGGTCGTCACACTGCTTCCGGTAGCGACTCCCATGCCGCCCTTCGGGGCAGCGCTGCGCAACGTCGGACGACTCCCATACATTCCCATACGGTCCCGTTTCCTCCTCTTTCTGTTCATCTCCGGCAAGCTCCTTCGGGCTCTCGCGGTGGCTGGGAAAGAGGCAACCTCTGAAGTGCACCTCCTCGCCACCTACGTGGTGTGGCTGCTCATGCTGGTCGTCACGCTGATGCCGGTGGTGATTCCGAGGCCGCCGCTTGAGGGGAGGGTGGCCCTGCTGATCCCTCCCGTCGTCGTTCGTGCAAGGGGAGCGCTACGCAACGTCGGACGACTCCCATACATGCCCATACGGTTCGGTTTCCTCCTCGTTCTGTTCATCTCCGGCAAGCTCCTTCAGGCCCTCGCGGTGGCTGGGAAAGAGGCAACCTCTGAAGTGCACCTCCTCGCCGCCTACGTGGTGTGGCTCCTCATGCTGGTCGTCACGCTGATGCCGGTGGTGATTCCGAGGCCGCCGCTTGTGGGGAGGGCGGCCCTGCTGATCCCTCCCGTCGTCGTTCCTGCAAGGGCAACACTACGCAACGTCGGACGACTCCCACACATTCCCATACGGTTCGGTTTCCTCCTCTTGCTGTTCATCTCCTGCGAGCTCCGTCGGGCCATATGAGAGTGACATGTTGACTTCACCATGATAATATGTCGATGGGATGATGACCCATGACGAGGTTTCCATATTTCTCCATGTATGCCACAATCGTAGTATCATCATGCTTGACGATAAACTTCAATTTCTATATATATTAAATTGATATGTGTTGGTACTTTGATGGAAAACACTAAACTTCCCCTCACTTGTTTATCATATTTTATATTTAATATTTTATCCTGTCCTTTATTTATTGATGGGCCTTTATTTATTTATTTATTTGATTTTAAGCCCTAAAATCCACTCACCTCTTCCCCCACACGTCACTCGTCTACCACCGCATCCTCCTTCACCCGACGCCCTTTTCATACTCTTCTTCTTCTTCTTCTTCTTCTTCTTCTTCTTCTCCAACACTTCGATCGTCGTTCACACCACACGTCACTCGTCTTCCACCTCATCCTCCTTCACCCTTCCTTTTTATCCCCACGGCCTTGTCATACTCTTCGTCTTCTTCTTCTTCTTCTTCTCCCCCAACACGTCGATCGTCGTTCACACCACACGTCACTCGTCTTCCACCTCATCCTCCTTCACCCTTCCTTTTTTATCCCCCACGGCCTTGTCACACTCTTCGTCTCCTTCTTCCTCTTCTTCCCTCCCCCCACACGGTCGTCGTTCACACCTCGCTCCTCTTCTACCTCAGCCTCCTCTTCATACTTTTCAGCTTCTCCTAATTCCTTGTATGTACAGTAGTATGACTTAGTCAAATTTAGCGGACATCTTCCTTTTAAAAAATATACTATTTATAATCTTTTCTTTTGTTTACTTTTTATAATTTTATTTAATTTTTAAATTATTCTTTTTTAAATGAATATAAACATCCTTCTTAGCCTTTTCTTTTTCCACCTTATTTTTCTTCTTCTTATCTATATAAGGGGGCAACGAGTAGATCGAACGATATTGAGTAACATCGATGACAAACAACATCGATGGCGAAGAGGATGAAATAAAGGATTACGGGGAAGAATAAAAGATTAAATTGATAATATTAAATCTGTAAATAATAAAATAAAAAATTTTATTTTTTTAATAATATCAATAATAAGATATTATCAGTAAAAAAAAAAGGTGTGAATGGTAAGCTTTAATAATATCAATAATAAGATATTATCAGTATATATTATATAAAGTGCGGAACGCACTTAAATACTAAGCTTGAGGCAAAGTGGATGAGTCACTTCAACATAATCCAAGTTTTATTCAACTTATTAAATTATAGATCAATTCTAATATATAGAAATCAGAGTTTTCCAATTCATCCGCACTGTTATAAGGCATTTATTTGATCTTCATAACTTATCTTTCGTAGACAAAGTATGTAATTTGTTTGGACAAGTAAGCAATATTATGAAGAAATGACAATAGGCATACTTGTCTTTATAGTTTTGAGTTTTGGTGTGTGCAATTTTGAGTTTTGTAGGGATATCTTATTTAAATTAGTTTGAATTTTATGTGTGTGTATATATATATATATATATATATGTTTGACTAGAGAAGTGAAATTTGACCAGTAACGGTTGACAGCTCATCATTGAAAGGTATCCGCAGGACGCTGTCAGTTGCTCCAAGTCAACGCTGTCACTGCCAATTTTGGATTACGTCGGACGAGTTCCAAGACAAGCAGGTGGTTTCACGCTCGAGGTGTGATGATTAATGCATGCGAGTTCGCAGTCGACAGGCAAAGCCCGTAAAAACCTGCCTGGCACTGCTATCTCGTGTCTTCCGACTGCTACTACAGCAACGCAAGAACAAGAGATGGAAGGGCTTGAACGTACAGTGCAAGAAATGGAAGAATCCGCAGCATCTCTTTTGATTATTCTGTACTCCTAACAGTAAGGAGAGGATCCAAGAAGAAAAGAACATGAACTATATTACCTGCACTGCCAACTCTTCTGGACTCTATCCACTTCGGTTTTCTCTCAATGCTCTCTTGACATTGTCGACAAAATAGCATAAGAGATCAAATACTTGAGCAATGTCAAGTTGGATTTCTTTGTTCTCTTTTCTCTTTTCTTGTATCTTCTTAGAGATGGACTTTGTCTACTATATATTGTCAGTAACTCATCATATAATGGAGCCGAAGGGTTTAGCTTCAAGTAGGCGGAACACTGGAGAAAGATGGGGTGTTAGGGTTATACTGTAACCTCAGAATATATGAGTCTGAAAGATGCATGCACACGCTGTGCAGGACACTGTGTCTGACAATTTGTTGCTCTCTCTCTCTCTCTCTCTCTCTCTCTGTGTGTGTGAAACTAGGCTCAGGAAACAAGTGTCAGGCTAACCTAGAGATAACCTCTATGATGATGTAGAGATAACTCCGAGGCCATTGCATGCACACAGCACTGCAAGAACATCTGCTTTTACCTATGAACTAATTCTACGCTGTTTAAGCACTACATGGCTGAATGAATACATGCGTATATGCAATGTGGATATTGATTAGAAACACTTATGGCCAAGAGCGACCACATAAATCCTTCTTCCCCTTTCTCTCTGGGGCCAGAAGACTTGCATTTATTTGAGAAAAAGGAGTGCAGTAGAAGATTCTAATGGAAAGAGAAACATTAATTAACATCATCTTTAATTGCAGAGAGGGTAGTGTGTGTGTGTGTGTGCATGGAGGACACCATGATGCAGGTTTATGGAATAAAGGGAAGATGTACACCTTTGTTTAGCTTGACTACTACTTATTCTCCACCCTACAACTTCATATTAAATGAAAAGTAATTAAAGCCAACCTGCAAAAGGTATTGCATCCAAATCCTCTCGGTCACATTTGTAGAAGATAATTTGCTATGATCAGATTATAGTAACCACTAATCTTCCATTGCATGCACTACTTGAATCTGATATAACCTTATGAAAGAAATGTTGACCTCATAAAGGTGATGCTGATGGTCACATATTTGACTTTGGTAATTCTTTCACCTTTTCTGATGATGTTTACAGAAGCATTTTGATCACACGATTCTACACCATGATATGTTGCGGAGACAACCAAATCGCGAAGACAGCTGAAAAGGTCAAAGGAGGAGCAAATTCTTCATGTTTATTACAGACTATCTTTATCATGGAGGCTTGCAGAGGAGAAGGGAAGATAACATCCGACGACTACCTAAGCCTTTACAGGACCCTCGGTTTTAGGGTTTCAGCTTTCAAGCTCTGAAGCAGAGATGAAAGTGGTGGTGGCGGTGGCCACAGGAAGCGGCGGCGGGGCCGGAGGAGGAGCAGCAGTTGGTGTCGCGGTCGATGATGCCCTGGACGTGGAGGAAGTGCTCGACGTGGCAAGGGATGGTGATGGCGCCCGCGTGGTGGAAGCCGTACTCCTCCTCGGCTTCCCGGAGCAAGGCCACGAAGAGCGGGTGGTTGAGGTACCCCACCGGAACCAGGAACCGCTGCTGCTCCTCCCCCTCGCCTCCCACCCGTACCCCCATCCACCCCTTGGGCGGCGGTGCACCCGGCGCCGC
Source organism: Musa acuminata AAA Group (assembly GCF_036884655.1). Taxonomy (NCBI): domain Eukaryota; kingdom Viridiplantae; phylum Streptophyta; class Magnoliopsida; order Zingiberales; family Musaceae; genus Musa; species Musa acuminata. The sequence continues at coordinate 2,279,143 of NC_088327.1, forward strand.
CCTTCTCCTCCCTCCTCCGCCCATCCCCCGGTGCGGCAGGTGAAGATGAATCCCCGGCATACGATTTACAGATCTCTCACGGTTCTCCCGCAGCTACAGAAGGAACCAAAGCAGGAAAGATCAATCAAGCTAACAAATATCACAGACTCTACAAAGATGGTGATTAGAAAGGCCAAGGATCGGAGCTGAAGACTGCAAGGTGGAACAGATTCAAAGAAGAGTTGCAGAGAGAGGTGGGTAGGGTTGACATCTTCGAGGAGAAGGGACGAGTAGTAGTAACATCAAACAACACAGCTAAAAGAGACCCCGAGAGAGAGAGAGGGAAGGAGAGGAAGGAAGTAGCAATTAATGACAGCGGAGGAGTTGTAGTGTGAGTTTATATATATATATATATAGTAATTGGATATATTCTAATCATAAAAGAAATAAAAATATATTGATATATTTGATCTTAACAAAGTCAAACTTTTGAGAACCACAGGTTGACTTATGATTTCTTTCTCTTCTTTTCTGACAGGGCCGAAATTTATATCGATTTTGTAGTGTTTTGACTGCTAAAATCCGGCTGACTATTTCGCTACGATTTAGGTCACCACTCTCCTCAGCAGATCTCACAGATTGGGACGACGGCCCAAGATGGCACGTGCCATGCAAGCAGCGAAAGCGCAGCGGCCGCGAGCGACACGTGCGGAGGTGACGTCACGGGTGATGCATCCCTTCAACCCTCGCCAAGCATTGCTTCTTCGAAGCATAATACAAACTCCTCGTACTTGACTGCGGCCAGAAGATGGAAGAAGACACTGGTGGACATGGCTTTGATGGTTGACTTTGGGGGGATGAAGAACCCCCCCCACTCGAGTTTGAACACTCAGGAAGGAGAAGAAGATGATGACAAACACATAAAACACAAGAAAGTGTTTCCTTTTGTCCATATGTGTGTGATGAGAGGTTTCAATTGTAGTGTTGTGGGTGGGTTGCTTTGGCTACAGCAAGTTGAATAAGATATCTAAACTAGTAAGGACTTTTGGTACATTAAATTTATTTTCTCATTAATTATGTTCTTAGTGAATATTTAGACACATTTCTTTGTTCCTAAATTTTTATATGTAATTTATAAATATGTTACGATAAAAAATTTTATTAGTGAACATCTATGCGTAGCTTTGATAGATGATAAAATGATAAAAAAATATTTATGATGGTACAAATATACGTTAAGGATAATCGTAAAAGAGCTGAGACAATTGTTATTAGTGATATGATGAAAGAAGAAAATTATAATTACAGATTTAAGTACTCTTCATTTTACTATATAAAAGTAAATAATCGATCCAAATAATTAGGATATTAAAGCCTGTTATTATTGTTGTTATAAGTTTAAAATAAGTTGTCTCATAATTTATGAGATATTCTATAATGTTAAGGAATTGATGCCATAAACAAGATATAATCTTTCGAGTTGTGTGTGACAATCTAGTGGATGATTGATTGATTGATGGTGTTGAACTTGTTTGTGGTTAGAAGGTCGAAATTGGGGTACAAAACAAACACCCAATATTTTAAGATTAATCCACATATTGCATTCAATTATTTACCTTTGGGCATGTTGGTTAGTTAACCTATCAAACTTGAGATATCATAAATAAATATTCTAATTATAAAAAAAATAAAATGTTTCTCTATTGTAATATTCAGATTTGTTAGTGTAATATTATACAATAAGTGATAGGTTTTAAGTTTGAATTCAATAATATTTTTTTAGAAAAAAATTATATCTAAAATGGTTATTAATCTATTTTTATCATCACAACCATCAAATGGTAATCATGGTAGCTATTCATTCTTTGTTCTCAAAAGACAATATGTTAGATACAAACATAGGGAGACAAAACATAATTAAAAATCATTGTGTGGGGAAGGGAAGGAGGAGATATATGAGAATTCATGATGCATTAGTGGAAGTGGATGTGTGTTTAGAATTATGACATTGACTTGGTGCTCACTCACATGGAGAATTTGGAGGAGACACACCTTTTAGATGTGGAATGAATGATTGATGTGTCGTCGTACCGATTTCCATGATGACAAACCAAGTGCGAAGGATATTTTACTCTCCATTCACTCGATAGGAAGAAGTCCAAACCAAATCGAGGGAAGAGAGAATGAAGTCGAAGTCAAAGACGGGGGGTAAGTGGGATCGAAACCCATCACCAAAAGCAAAAGCCAAAGCCATGGCATTGCTTCCGTTCTTTTTGGCTGTCTTATCGCATGCTAATTGCCGAGGTCAAGTCATCCATTTCGAAATTGGCTATCCTTCCATAGCTCAGTGGACTTCGTATGCAAGTTTCGAGAAGTCTTCTCCCTCCCTCCTAACAAGGTTTTGGTATACGTAGGGGCGCGATTTGGATTAGAACTAAATCAGAATCTAATCGAGTTGATGAATCGATCATTTCGAATCGAATTGGAATCGATGTGCTATGATTCAAATCAAATAAATTTAAGAATAATAATAATAATAATATATAAATAGTATAATGGCTGGTATTTTAATTTTAAAGCTTAATGATGTGGGTTCAAATTGGTGTCCTATGATTCGCATCTAAAACATATAGAACCAATTCGATTTTGATTTCTAATTTTATAAAATCAAAAAATGATGATATCATAATTGATGATTTCATTTAGTCATACTTGATTGAAGAATAGGAAAACCAATGACTCGTAAGTTCGTTGAATCCTCTTATCTTTAGAAGTTTTTTTTTTTTTTTGAGTTTACACGCTTGAAAAGATAAAATTGTCTTAAGCCCTTAACTCTCCTATGAGAGGGAGTACCGATAATATCATTTCGTCTTATTTTGATTAAGAAATAGGGAAACCAAAAGCTCACAAGTCCATCAGGTTTTGAGCTCACAAGCTTCGAAAGGATAAAATTAAGTCCATCAAATTTAAAGCTCACAAGCTTCGAAAGGATAAAATTATAATAGGTCACTAATCAACTAAAATCGAACAATTCTTTGTGAGCTCATATGTCGTACAAATGATCGACCAACTAAATATTTCCTTATCAATAATATTTTTTTTTCTTTTATGTATCGATCGAAGTATGATACTTTTGATCTTCCATGACTTGTGTTGGTGTAAAAAAAAGGATGGATGACTTTGGAGACTTGCTCATGTATTTTATATTGGATGACAAGATATGCCTATCGTTAAAATAGATAATTTCTCATAAGTCTATCACATCAATGTCGATTAAATGATTTATCAATTGGTGCTATAATGAGGGTCCTAAGCCTTGGGCTTCCATACAGGAGGGAACATTGATAAAACCATATAGTTCTATATTGGTCGAAGAGTAATGGAACCAATGACTCATAAGTCCATTAGACTGAAGCTTACAAGCTTCGAAATGGTAAAATCGTTCTAGGAATATATCACCTATTATCTTAGGCGGATAATTTCTTGTGACCTTATGAGCTGCATCGATAATAAACCAGTCAAATATTTTTTTTATCAGTAATCTTTTTTTCTCTTTTACATATTATGATCGAGGTATGATATTTTTATTCTTTATGACATGTGTTGGTGTAAAAAAAGAAGGTGGATGACTTTGGGGACTTTTGTACTGTATTGAAGACAAGATAAGATGATGCCATGATCTTTTGTTGTTGGTGAATGCTACTCCATATATAGGATGGCAGGAGAGGAATAATCTGTCTCTTAGAACACTTTACATGTTGCAAAACAGCTAGCTAGGAGAGGAATAATCTCTCTCTCTCTCTCTCTCTCTCTCTCTCTAATCCATAAAAGGTAGTCAGCTTAACATATGCAATAATATAATACCACAATGGAAATGTCATTACCATCATCATTATCATGATTGTTATTACATTTATTAACATCAACACCATTACCATTATTACTAATACTATTGGTAATATTGTCATTTCATTGTTTGCATTATCATCGATATTAGCATTACTAGTAAGAAACGATGAGAGATAAAACGTTACATGTAATATATAATTGATTGCAGGATGGATTTACGATAAGCATCCGTAGACGATTCGTGAAGAATATGATACTATTCAATGAAATAAAGCTTCATTTTTTGTTGTTGCAGCAGAAGTGATTCTATCGAGTAAGTTCAATAGCGCCAAAAAGATGAAATCGGATTCCATCGCTATTAGAATATGATTCAATCAACACGAATATGATACTGTTCAATGAGATGGAGGAGCTTCCATCGAACCAATTCAAGTCACTGGATGTCTCTGCAACCTTCTCTCTCTCTCTAATATATATAATAATAATAATATATATATTATTTCTTGTATGAGAATAATCAAATGTAAGAAATATCTTACCTCAAAGTTTGTCTCATATAAAACATAAGAAACAGCATATTCTATTATCTCTCTCATCATATCCTTAATTAGAGAATAACCAAATCTTTCATGTTTAAAATCATTGTCCTCATTTGGACTCAAAGGTACTTATTAATTCTAACCAATCTAAGGCTCAAAAAATCGATCGACATTCTCTCTAATTCTACACTTGATAGGTTTTTTTAAAAATAAATAAATTAATTACTTTAAAAAAATACGAGTATAATCGATACCAGAAGAATCGACACTTAAATAATTATAAGAGGTTTCGACAAATGACCTCTCTAAAAAAAAAAAAAGACTCTTTAGTTGATCAAATAAACCATTACACTTGGTACGTTTTTTTTTTTCAAAAATAATTAATTACTTAAAAAAATACAAGTATAATCATTGCTAGAAGAATCGACACTCAAATTGTGACGATAGCGGATTCGAAAAATGACCTCTCTAAACAAAAAAAACTCTTTAGTTGACTAAATAAATCAGACAACCAATCTGCAAATCAGTTTCCTTTTATTACAACTCGAGCATTTCTGATCACATTAATCAAATTTTGACAACCTCAACATAATCCATTTCGACTTCAGTAAACTGCACCTCCTGTTGGACAGCCAACCATAGCACTTGAAGCTCGACATTCATATCTTCACGTAAAGATTGGACAAAGATCTACAAACCTAATAGATTTGACATGCTAACACCTCAACACACATAAAAAAAGAAGACTTTTGTTTGTGTGCGTAAACTCTCTACGCAGCAATCACCTCAAAAACCACCCGTTGGAATCTCCGAGTGATGTCCCTTTCATTGCTAGTCTTCCATCAACTTTGCTATGGCTTAAGCTCCATAAGATTTTATCGATCTACAAGATCTTAGAGATTCCAAGTGGTAGGGGTCATATTTGCTATCAATTAGGGTTTGATACATGGCATCCCCATTAACAGAAAATGACAAAAACTAAATCATTGGAGATGCTACGTAAGTTGAATCCTAGCAAAAAATATTCTTCATAAGGTAACATTCAAAAATATATTCTTCAAATAATTTTTGTTCGTAGAAAATTATTTTCTAGCCGCAAACGATTAGAAATGATAGTCTATAAAAGATCTTAATGAATACGATAATCGAGATTTGATTCTCACTACCTCATTCTTATTCATGTTAGAGCATCCGAGAGATGACATCGAATATTTCATTCGATCTTTGATATAGGTCAAATATCTTAGAGCGTATCATGTGAATCTCGAAGCTCCCCATGCAAGTTGGATTCGATCAGATATGTTTATAGCTTGTATATATAAAAATAAAAGTTCATAGCTACAAAGACTTCTTGAAGTCAGGAGAGGACAAGGAAAGTGGCTCTTTGTGATTGCCATCTCTCTCTCTCTCTCTCTCATGCATATATGTTAATGGATTCTGCCCTAGGAGAAAAGTTTAATGCCACAGGATTTTGCTTGAGCATTTATGAGTAGCAGTCAATGGCACTTGGGTGTTGGGACTTCTGTCTCTTAAATATGGAAGAACATAAATTGATTGTGAATGTGCTTTTGGGTGTTTGGAATGGACACCATTTCTCACATGATAATATGATGTGATATCTTTAGAATCTTAAAATCGAATGAGTATTAGGTAACCTAAATTTTAATCTTTTATATTATAAATTATACTTAATATATGTCACATAATTTTATTTTTAATAAATATTTTTTTATAATTAAATATTTCTCACTCTTTAGGTGGATATATAAGAGCTTGATAGATAAGGATAATATTGATATCCTCAAGCTCCCTCCACTATATTGATTAACAAATAATAAAGACATGAGAACCAGTAATAATTAATGATAGTTCGCTTAATTTCTCTAGTCACCTCATGGCTACGATCATTGATGACAACACGTCTCAATTTCCTTAGACATATCTTGGTTGACATCTTTTACTATGTCTCTGCATTAATAATTGATAGCAAGCCATCGTCCCTAATGTCTTCATTGTTCGGAGTAAAGAAGGCATTGGCTAATGTATGACTAAATCGAGTATAAAAGTTACGCCCCATACCAAGCTGAGGAGGCAAATAATAGTCTCTCTATTCTCTACTCTTTAATTTACATAGCTCATAGATGTCTTCCTTCTTGTTCTTCATGCACTAGTTTAAACATTGGAGGGGTCGAGCCAAAAAACTATTGGCACATATCTATTGTACAAAGTCATCTCACCCCAGCGAACTATCCCCCTGGTATACCTCCCTTGTCGGTCCATCACGTTAGCACTTCACACAACGAGGAGGAGACATGAGCTTATGACTTTGGTAGTGAACCAATCGGACCGATTCACTAGTTTGCTTATTCTTTGGATACTAAATCTTAAAATTTGATGAGTCTAAATCAAATTAATCAAGCTTAAAATATATGGTATTACATATTAATTTAACTTAAAAAATAAGCTATTGAGATGTGAAATAAATACAATAAATATCATCCAACTATTTTAAGAATTAATAATGTGTAATTATTGTTTAATCCTATCTAATCTTTATCTTGTACATAAACATTTTATTAAGAAAACAATCTAATTAAAGCAAGTAAACAGCTCCATTTCGAGTTTTTAGTCACATGTTAATCCCATGGCCATGGCATATGAAACTTTTTTTCTTTTCTTTTTGGTTGTGCACTCTCTTCTGCACTTAATTTATCTGAAAGAAAGGAGATTGCATGTTGAGAGGATAATTCCTTCTTGGTTCCACTAAGAACCTGTTGGAGAGAACTCAGAGTTGACTTGCCACCATACCATTGATGTGGCTTCCACATCTTTGATATCATAACATGACTTGGACATAAGTCAATTTTTTTACCTCTTTTGATGGATCAATCCCCACTTAGATTAGACTTTCAGTGGGGCTAATAACATTTAGAGATTTCATTTCCCTTGTACTCTTAAAGAAGATCTTCTCATTTCACATCAATCAGACAAATAATAAAACCCTGTTTAGATGTTTTCTATGATGACCATAAATGTAATAAAGATATAATAAAGGTCTACACAGTGTATCCTATCCTATATAGAAAAAGTCATAAAGATATAATATTTTAAATAATAAAATAAAGTAAGACTATTTTGGAGTGCATTGATGGGATTTCTATTTAGGACACCCCACAAAAAAAAAAATTCTTGACATTGAGAGCTTGATGGATATGTTCTTCTCTTCTTGTCATGCATTGTCCATGACAGGAATCAATCTTGCTTAGGTTTTCCCATCCAAGAACCTGAAGGAAACCATCTCAAACAAGCCTTCTAAATGCCAAGGGACCAACAACACAGAACCAAGTGCAGTCATTAGGACCAGCACAGAGCTTCTTTTCTTTTTTTCTCTTTATGGTGTCAAAAATTCTATCATCACTACAATTAGTACCTTTCTTGAAGGAAAAGAATACTAAGAATCCCATTCATCATTTCCTTTGTATCTCTCGGCATCTATGCATGGGATATTCCCAACTCCATTAACAATGATGAGTTGCTCTCCTCGGGGGGCCCCGCCGCGTGATGCGGGATGTGGCGGGGGTGAGCACTCACGTGCGCGCCGCTCGCGGCCCCGACAGTGTATCGCCACGCCACCTTCACGTGGTGCGCATTCCCACGTGCCCCCGCCCCCGCCCTTGTCGCTGTCATCTTCCCTCGACGTTGCTTTCTCATCTCCTTCCTCTTTTCCCACCACCGCTCCGTGGCGGCGGGCGCTTCTTCTGCTCATTTAATTACCTCGAGGAAAGGTCAGGTTTGTTTGCTGGGATTTCTCGAACAGTTTACCGCGTGTTTGTTTATGATTCTTTTGGTCCTCTATAAGAACCCCCCGCCACGCCTTCTTCTTCTTCGAACACTCTAGTGCTTCTTCCTCTGCAACAACACCACCACAACCCACACACCCCCCCCTCCATACGATATCATGGGATCCGCGGGAGAGAGCGGATGGGTCGTCTCGCTCTCCTTGGCCGCCAAGGCTGGCGAGTTGTCCGCCGACCCTTCTCGCCTGCTCGCTCTCGCTGTCGTCGTCGCAGTTTGCTGGCTCACCACTCTCCTGTTCCACTGGGCCTTCCCCGGCGGCCCCGCCTGGGGAAGGTACTGGTGGAGCAGGCGCCGGCCATGGGGCATCGGAGGTGTCATCCCGGGGCCCCGGGGACTCCCCGTGGTCGGAAGCATGGGCCTCATGTCCGGTCTCGCCCACCGGAAGCTCGCCGCCGCCGCGGACGCCATCCCCGGCGCCCGGCGGCTCATGGCGCTCAGCCTGGGCGACACCCGGGTGGTCATCACCTGCGACCCGGTCGTGGCCAGGGACATCCTGAACTGCTCCGAGTTCGCCGACCGGCCGGCCAAGGAGTCGGCCTACGGGCTCATGTTCCACCGCGCCATCGGCTTCGCCCCCTACGGCGCCTACTGGCGCACCCTGCGGAGGACCGCGGCCACCCATCTCTTCTCCCCCAAGCAGATATCCGCCTTCGGCCTCCACCGCGCTGAGATCGCCGCGCAGATGGTGCGCGCCCTCAACGGCCTCCCGTCCCAGCCCGTTCAAGTCCGCAAGATCGTGAAGCGAGCGTCCCTGAACCACGTCATGTGGTTCGTCTTCGGAAAGAAGTACGGCCTCGAGCAAGAAACCGAGGAGTCGAAGGAGCTAAGGAGCTTGGTAGAAGAAGGCTACGAGCTCCTGGGGAAGCTCAACTGGTCGGACCACCTGCCGGTTCTCGCGGGGTTGGACCTGCAGCGAGTGCGGTCGGGCTGCAACGGCATCGTCCGCCGCGTCGAGCGGTTCGTGACGCGCATCATCGAAGAGCACCTAGTCGGACATGGGCGCGCCGCGGAGGCTGCCACGGGAGACTTCGTCGACGTTCTGCTGTCTCTGCAGGGTTCCGATAGACTATCCGACGCCGACATGGTCGCTGTTCTCTGGGTAAACTTTTTTTATATTATTAAATCACATAATAATAATAATAATAATAATAATAATAATAATAATAATAATAATAATAATAATAATAATAATAATAATAATAATAATAATAATAATAATAATGAAGTGATGATTCGGTTGTTATATTTACATAGGAGATGATATTTCGGGGTACGGACACCGTGGCGGTGCTGATAGAGTGGGTGCTGGCGAGACTGGTGATGCACGGGGAAGTGCAGGCGAGACTGCAAGCGGAGTTGGACGCGGTGGTGGGAAGGAACGGGACGGTGACGGGACCCGAGGCGATCCCAGCGCTGCCGTACCTGCAGGCGGTGATCAAAGAGACGCTGAGGATGCACCCGCCGGGCCCGCTTCTATCGTGGGCTCGCCTGGCCACGTCGGATGCGATCGTGAGCGGGGGCCACTCCGTGCCGGCGGGGACCACGGCGATGGTGAACATGTGGGCCATCGCCCGCGACCCGGCGGTGTGGCCCGACCCGCTCCGGTTCGATCCGGACCGGTTCATCGGACCTGGTGGGCACGCCGCTGAGTTCCCGGTAATGGGCTCCGACCTGCGGCTGGCGCCGTTCGGGTCCGGGCGGCGGAGCTGCCCCGGGAAGGGGCTGGCCATGGCGACGGTCGAGCTGTGGGTGGCGGCGCTGGCGCACGAGTTCGAGTGGAGGGCTCCGTCCGACGACGCGGCGGAGGGCGGTGACGTCGACCTCTCCGAGGTGCTGCGACTCTCCTGCGAGATGGCGGCGCCGCTGACCGTGAGGCTCCGTCGGCGTCGCCGGGGGCTGGCTTGATGAGTGAAGGTAGTGGTCACTTGGAATGTACACAGTAGAGCGAATACAGTGGCTTGAGAAAGAGTGGCTTTCCCTTGTTATATGCCGTTTGTTCTCTCTCCCCCCTCTCGCTTCTGTTTCCTCTGTTTCTTTCTTGAGGTTTGTGTAGGCTTTGAATCCGTACTGTATATGAAAATGAAAATTATATGTAACGTAAAAATGCAATGAAGTCTGAGTCAGGTTGTTCTCACCGATGAAGGCTATGTGTCGCTTAATAGTATCATTACGGTATCAGTCGAACAGTGGAATCAGTCGAACAGTGGAGGGAGCAGTCTGAGAAAGGTGAACACCAGCAAACGATGCCATTCGTAGTGATAAGAACCGTGCGCCGCCCTCCGTGCACTTCCGGTGCCCTCAAAACGTTTTTTGTTCGGAAGGAAATATTCCGTGTTCTTTGCTTGTAGGTTACACTGTGATTGTGGTGCATATAGCAATCATTGACATTAACTCTGAAACCAAGGTGAGGTACCCATGACAGGGAAGAGAATGATCGGCAGCTGCTGCACCTCAGCACATGAACAGGCATTCGGGTTGATTCCAATGCTTGTGGTGCATGGGTAAGCAAAGAATCCCATGTCACGGTCTTAATTCTCCACTGCAAGCCATTGTCAGAGAGCATCAGTGGTCTGCCGGAGATGCCGTGATCCATGACCAACACCGTGAACTGACACACCTCGGTCTCCCAAGACAAACGGTACACAGCTCCAAAGAACAGACAGCAACGGTGTGTCAAATCCCCAGCCATGGCCGGAAAAGGATTTGCGGTGGGAGAACACAGACTCTGACAGGGACCTTCTGCCGGGATCAAGTCGAGCCTTACACTGTCAGCAGTAAGCTTTGTTATCTTTGAATGGTTGTCTGGATGCTTCGTGTTCCTTTGAATGGGCTCTTAGATTCCTCTGTCACATCCTATCATCATCATTATCCGGAGGTTACTCCATTGATGCTTCCTTCTTCGTCAAGTGCTGCAAGAGTAAGCCATTTGCACAATAATACTGGTGCAGCAAGTGTGAGCTTTAAGCTGATCCTTCGTGGACCGAAGAAGAAGCCAAATGAGCTGAGCTCCGAATCATCAGCATCTGCACTATTGCATGCACGATGACTTACAGCTCATTAATTCCACTTGATGTGAGCCAAAGGAGGTGTGCTTAGTGAATGCAAACTGGAATAAGAACATAAAACATGACCGTATAAACATCATGAACTGTGTGCTTTATGCAACATTCAACGGCAAGTGGGATCACAATTCAGTGTTTTATGCTGCAGATGTGGCTCACAGGTGAATTGAACTCACTGAGCTTGGATCCACATACCATGTGGCATGTATGGTTGACTAAGAGAAAAATAATAGTATAAGTGAATCCAAACATCCTTAATAAATAAAAAAGATATTGATATGATTATTATTATTTTCGATGAATCAAAACTCGACATGTTTGTTGAGTTCAATCAATGCTTATCGGATATATCACGCAGCCTTTCGATCGGTAACAAGCGCGACATGCCACATCAATAAACCGGTATTTCACATATCCATACAATTATAAAATAATTAATAAATAAATATATAATATACTTTTTATTCTTCAACAGTAGTGTAGAAAAGGATTGATGTTAGATGTTAGTGTACATAGACTCGAATATAAGACAAGCTAATCGAGATATGTTATTATTATTCTCTATCCAATCATTTAGGTGATATAAACAAACCAATCATAGCGTTGACATTCAACTAACTTAATCAAGCATATATTAATTAGATCAATGAGTTAAATTCAGATACAATGGATGAGTCTATTGAGCCCAACTGTTGGTTGAGCTTGTGACATCAATGTATCAGGTGAAGTCCATCAAGTACATAAGAGATGGGCTTATCATCAGATATGAAGATGACCAAAAAGAATTGATGCCAGCTTGATACTATCCCTTCCAAGAGTAAGTAATGAAGGCAGGATTTGAGCTGATCATAGAATTATCACTTTGAGTGGTCTTTAGACGTCAAAATGTTTAGTTATCAGTATCTTTTATCTCTATCATAAAAAAAAAGGGTATCTCCATTGAATACTAACTAAATGATTAATGTCAGAAATCTCTCATGGACAGTCATATCAGATCATAATTAGTTGATATGATCCACCATTCTTAGGCCTGACCTAATCCTATTAGACCCAGACTTGTGTCTCTTCCACCACCACCCTTGTCCCAAAGAAAGCCAGTTTGACCAAGACTTGAAATGTCTACTTCAGCATGACAATTTCTAGACCATCAACATAAGATGCAGAACAAATAGATCTGATGATCTTTTATGGCCAATCAAGGAATCTTCTTACACCAGCTTTATTTTTATCAGGGTTCCAAGATAGCCACACACACACACACCAAACTGGAAGACCAAAACAAACAAAACACATTCCCACTCACCTCAACAAAGTGTTCACTACAAGCAATAGTAAGTGGAAACTTGTACTGTTTGTAGCTTTCTGTTGTCTGCAGGTGGCTTCTCTCCTTCACTGTTCTTGCGCTGCATGTTCTTGTCGACATGGATTGCCTGATGCTTGCCCCCCAAGGTTGGCTCCGTTCTCTTCAAGTGCGTTGCCCGCAAGCAGATCTGCCAGCGTCGTCCTTCTTCGCCTCTCTCTCTTGACCTGGTCCTCCTTCAGCAATGGCAGCTCAAGGATCTTCTTCTCGGATACCTGCAACACCTCATGCACCTGCACCACCTCCATTGTTCTCGTCTTCTCATCTTCCACCGGCAACTTGATCTTGAACGACGGTTCCCTCGCCACCGCAAACAGCTTAGCTCCCTCCGCTCCTTGGGTTTCTTTTCTATCCTCCCGACGGAACTCTTCTGGATCGGAGTGGGACCGAGATACGAGAGGGTGGTGGTGGCTGAAGGTGCCAATGGCGAGAATGCCATTGTGCATGTCATGGAGAAGCAGCGCGTCGGTGTCGCTCTCCACCATCGTCTCTCTCGTCTCTTCGGCGTCTTCCCACAAGGCATCTGGAGATCAAGAACAAGAGAGCTACTAGTGCATCATGCCAAAGCTCGTCAAGTGTGCAGGGGAACATAACCAGTGGAGTGTACTGTGATGAGAAGCACAAAGATGGACCTTTCTTTTGGGAAACCTGAGAGTAGTTGCTGCTGGGTTGCAGCTTGCGGTGCATCCAGTTCAAGATCTGCAAATGTGTCCGGTTAACGAGGTCTGTGAAGAACATGCACACTGGCGTCGATGGCCATGAAACAAACAGCACTCACCTCCATTGCTTTGCGGAGCTGAAGACTGCTGCAAGATTGGATTTGGGTTGGAATTAAATAAGCGAGGGGGACTGTGTCACCAGTGGAAGCCAAAGCGGAGGTGGTCCTGCTCAAGAAGAAGAGGATGAACAAGTAGCAATGCCTGAAGGCTAATTCTGGGCCTCTCTGTTCTCCAATAATAAGAGCGATCAAGATTTGAGTCATCTCTTTGAACGTGAGTAAAGCAGTGTATATCGATTCGAGTCGCGAGTATGGTAGTTTAGGTGCGGCACACCTGTCAAAGCCCATAAGAGGTGCCTTCCTGCTCACTAAGCAAGCTCTATCTATTGAAGGTATGGGTAGTGGGATCCACAGGCAAAGGTGCAGTGCCATGGCGCCCACTGCTCACTTTATAGGCTATCATGTGTCTTAGTTGAAGCCCCACAGTACTGTGTTCTCGCATAATTGAGCTAATATCTCTCAGATAAAACACCTGGAAGAAAAGCCCCCTCCTCACTGGTGATGGAGGTGGGATCACTTCAGTATGAGTTTGGTACAAGAGTTGATTTGTCCAATCAATGCGTCCAGTTTGAGAAAAATAGCTCTTTTCTTCTCCTAATTTGGGTTTTTTAGTTTGAGAAAAACAAACCCATACCAAATGATGAAACAAGAAAGAGAAAATGCTTGATCAGTGAATGTAGCACAGCATTAGGTTAGCCATGGAGAAAAAGAGATCTTGAGTGGATTAAAAGATTGATCTTGCACTGACATCAACATTGGTAAGAAAGCCAACCACATAGCATCAAACAAGTTAGCACAGAAACAGAGAGAGAGAGAGAGAGAAAGAGAGAGCAAGTACAACTGATCTTAAGAACAAATTACAATGGTTCAAATTTTACAGTGTGGCTTGAGATACACATCAAAGTCATTGACAACACATGGAGTTAGAGATCATGGCAGAAGGAACATTTCTAGTTGCCAAACAGTTTGCAACTGATGCAATGTCTTCATTACATGTGGGCAAGCATAAGAAAGAACCAGTGCTTTAGGGCACTGTATTAGCTCCACCACTGGCTTGTTGGCATATCTTCTGGGACAAACCACATGCAAGGGGGAAATCCTCTTTGATATATCTCTATATTAAAGAGGTTACACTGATAATATCTGAAGCACTTGGAAAGGTCTATTATCAATAACAATTGGCTTACTTGGTCTATTCACTTGTAGGAAAAGGACTTATAAACCATCATCTTAAAGCAGAGGTCAAAAGCAATAGTAGCAGCAAGGAACATGAAGAAATTCTCTGATGCACAAACTGCTCCATCAATTGAAGATGAGATAGAGCTTTCAGTGCCTAATTCCAAGGGCTTCGCAGTCACTGCTGCTGCAAGACCTGCAATTTCACTTTGATTTTTAGTATGCACTATTGATTTTAAGGTAACAAAAACAATATGAGCGATTTGAAAGTCTGTAAGTTACGGAATACACCGAGAGATTCATTCACTCCCTAAATAAAACCAAAGGCTGTACACCTCTCTTTTTTAAGTTGAAGATTATCCAGGTCTCATCTTACTGTATAATGGAAGATTGCCCCCAAAAAAGCACAATCAATAGAACTGATCACCAATGGAAGAATAAGTTGAGAAAGGTAGTAGCTTGATATATAGAAATAGGGACACCAGAATGCGAGCCAGCAACAGATGAAACTAGAACAGACTTGGCAGACTCCAATCTCTCTACTGAATGGTACTAGAATATAATGTAATTGCGAAGCCAACCATGTGGCAGTTCGTCTTCCTTTCCGGGATTCAGCTGGTTGGAATGCTGGTTGCAGGGCGGAGTTAGGGCAAGTGAAAAATACAAGGGAGCTAACCATAACAACATTATCAATTTCATGCTCAAGTATTAGTGGCTATGTACCTAGGCCAGCGACAGGTCTCTCCTATTCATAACCAAGGCGATTATGCCATTAGTGGCAGAAGGCAGCCAATTAAAGTGTGGCTGACGAAAGATGCATAGGTAAGAGGTTGAAGGCAAGTACTAGACTGAGGTTTGCACACCTTTTGGAAGTGCTCCGTTTCTCCATGATCCTGTCACTCTATGCAAAGTGCCAGTGGTGGTGACAGGTAAGAGCACAAGCAGGTCATGAGCAGTATAGGTCTTAAAAAACATAAGCAACCATCCCTAGGTCCTAATCTTGGGGCAATTAAGGACTTGGGCTAGTAGCTGAGTCCTTGCATGAAGTCATCATTTCGTGGTATTTGGCACAAGTCCGTAGTCTTCAATGTTCAATATGGGAGAAAGCTAAGGGCCACCTAGCCACAGATTACAAACAATCTCAGCTACCATACCATGGTTTTCCTCCTTTGAGCATCAACCTTGCTTTCATAGTCCATCCTTAGATGGTCTTGCTCATCTTGTTTAAATTTGTACATACAGACTCAGAACAACATCCTGTAACTAAATCTTCAAATTATGAAAGAGAATCAAAACTTTATTTTCCTAAACTATACTATGCTAAGGCTCGATGCCAAAATTCCTGACTGTATTTCATCAGGTTACTCAAATGATTTGTCAGGTTTCATCACCATATTATCTTTATAAAGAAGTATTATAGTAATTGGTAAGTATAGTCTTCAATATAACCGAGCAGTGCTACCTGCTACCAATTACATAAATGTACTATTCATAAATGTCCAGTGCATGAGGGATTCAAAAGAACTAAGAGTTTTCCTTTGTTAAGTATAATTGTAAATTTACGGCCAATTACCAAGAAGATCATAGTCCTGGAAAATATTTTCCTGGTTCTCGAGGATGCGAAAAGCATGAAATGGTCTGACATCTTTGGTTCCAAAAGAGTGAGCTATTGGAAGTGCCCAGACAAGGCTTAGCAAATTGGCTGCCCTTTTGTCCTGGTGACTTATATATCACAAGTTAAAGAGTTCCAATTTTTTAAGCACAAGTAGGAAAACAATGTAAATCATACGGTTTGAGCAATGAGGTTCAGATTGATCAATACATTCACTACACACCCATTCTCATCTGTTGATTTGCATAGCATCATATGAAGTGAACAATTTAGAACACAAAAGAAAAGAAAACTAGAGCAAAAAACGCAGGCAGTAGGATTGTGAGACAGCAACAGCATTGAAATCTCACACACCATAACACTACCAAATTCATCATTGAGAGCACATTTTAGTGGACTATTACACTTAGAGACTAAAATTGCATCAAATGTAATCTCGCAAGCCAGTAGACACATGAAGATGGAATCAATTGCAGCTATTAATATCACAATCCATCATCTTGAGAATCTTCTCTTCGACTAATGGTGTAAAGAGACCACGAAAAGAAGAATCATGCAGGAGATCACTGCCATAGCGAAGAACAAGGGGGCAAAGACGGCTCACCTCCGCCTTCCGACTCTAAACCCTCGAGGCGTCGGCTTCCGGACAGCGCCTCTCTCGCCCTCCTCAGCAGCTTCTCCTCTGTCCCCTTGGAGTTGGCGCCGGATCGACCCCGCAGAGGCGAGGTGGATAGATTATTTGATTTTGGATTTGGTTTCAGGAGGCGGAAATCGTGAGGGAAGTTGGAGATTATATTCCTTGGGCCGAGGAGCGACGAGGAGGACGGCGAATGAAGCGGTGAGATTATATTCCATCGTCCTCGGTCCGTTATCTCGCCGTGGGATGGGGGAGGAGAACACCGTGAGAGTGGATAAACTATAACGCAATTCCTTCAACCCGTCACTTCTCACCAGTTAAATTACCTAATTTTTAGTTCGACAACCATAACGCATAAGTGGGTCCCGAAGGGTATTTCCAATGTTCGTATTCCACGTTGACCCATATGCGTCACCATCCGCATATAGAAGCCTTCTTTTATGAAACTCCGCCGTCACCGTCTCTCTCGCCCGCTCACTCTCTCGTAGACTCGCATACTGGAGATTGGAAGGATACACGATTGCGATGGCGATGGTGGCCTCC
Organism: Musa acuminata AAA Group; assembly: GCF_036884655.1. Lineage (NCBI taxonomy): Eukaryota > Viridiplantae > Streptophyta > Magnoliopsida > Zingiberales > Musaceae > Musa > Musa acuminata. The sequence continues at coordinate 2,296,536 of NC_088327.1, forward strand.
TTGTCGTCGATGGCGGTCGGCACCGCAGCGAAACTCAAAGCAAAGCCTCATCTTCTGGCCCCCAAAACCCTAACCCTCCAAAACGCTCCGTCGACCATTTCCTTCCGATCCTACCAAACCCTCACCACCATTTCCATCCCCTCCAAAAACCCCTTGCTTCCTCCCATTAAATCTTTGCCGCCGCCGCTGGAATATGAAGCTGCCTCCGGGAGCCTTAAGTCCCGCCTCGCTGCTGGCGAGACCCTCTACGGCCTCTTTCTCGTCAGCGCCTCTCCTACCCTCGCCGAGATCGCCGGACTCGCCGGCTACGACTACGTGGTCGTCGACATGGAGCACGGCTCCGGGGGCATCTCCGATGCCCTCCCCTGCCTCCGCGCCCTAGCCGCCACGCGCACCCCCGCCGTGCTCCGCCTTCCTGAGCCCTCCGCCACCTGGGCCAAGAAGGCCCTCGATCTTGGTCCCCAGGGCATTATGTTCCCCATGGTGGATACTCCCGCCGCAGCTGCACACGCTGTCGCTTGCTGCCGCTTCCCGCCGCGTGGCATCCGCGGCTCCGCGCACACCGTCGTCCGCGCCTCCGCCTACGGCCTCGATGACGGCTACCTCACCCGCTGCGAGGAAGAGATCCTGGTGATGTGCCAGGTGGAGTCGTTCGACGCCGTGGCGGAGGTCGAGGCGATCGCCGCTGTCGAGGGAGTCGACGTGGTGCAGATGGGCCCTATGGATCTCAGCGCGAGCATGGGGTACCTGTGGGACCCTGGGAACAGGAAGGTGAGGAAAGTGCTGAGGGATGTGGAGAGGAAGGTGCTGGGAGTGAGGAAGACGCGGACGGAAGCCGACGCCGCGGCGGAGGGTGGCGGCGCCGGCGGTCCATACCTAGGGGGGTTTGCGATGCCGCACGATCCGCCGGAGGAGCTGAAAGCGAGGGGGTACCACCTGGTGGCGGGGGCAGTGGACGTGGGGCTGTTCCGACGGGCTGCAGTGGAGGACGTGCAGCGGTTCCGGCTGGTGCAAACGGAGATCGGTGAGGAGGAGGACGAGTTCGAGAAGCCCCGGGAAGAGTCGTACTGGAGCGAGTGAGACGAGTCACAGAATTCAACGGTTCAACCCAAACCGGTGGAGTGAGTTAACCCAGTAAGATCTCTCTGGTGAGTCGCAAATGGACAATGTTGCCCCATAGCATAGACTGAGTTTACTTAGGAAAACATCTGCTCTTGATATGTTTATTTATCGTTCTAATGTGCGTTTTTCATTTAGTCGTTGCAGCATATTTCAATGAACTCTTTCTAATTGAGAACTTAGCAACTTCCTGCAATAATTATCATACAGAAAGATGCCAAAGGATTGTTTGTGGAAATTTTTTTTGTCATGAACTTTTACATTTTAATAGATTGTCACATAGGATGCCAATGTGCCTAAACCGTTCGAGAAATTTTCGAAAGAAAACTCGCAAGATAGAATATATTCTTTCTTCACTTGCAACAAAAATCAAGTTAATTTTTGAACTTTATAAGTAGTTATTTGTAAGGCAGTTGATATTATTTTTGGTTTTTTTAATCCCATTTACCAAGTAAAAGTATTTCTGTTTTCTCTTGGACTGTTTCTCAAGATTTGCTTGTATTGTACTGTATCTATCATTTGTTGTCTAACATGCATGAAAACAATTATAGTATAATTCAAAAGATAACAGTAGACCTCATCAATATCATTTTACATTTTCTATGTCATTTTTCATTCTGCTGATTATTAAGTTTGTGACATGTAGCAAGGTGTCTAATAATGATTAAACAAAGACTAGCTATGACAATTTGTCCATTTAACATATTTCTCAGCACATTAAGCTCTGATATTAAGTTTGTGCAGCATTACTGTTTGCAATTTGTCAATATTTAGTCCACAATGCAAGATGAAAATGTTGTTAAATCTTTAGTTACGGTAATCAACCAGAGCTTCAAATTGTAGGATTAAATCATCAATTTGAAGGGAGCTTTCCTCTTGATAATTACTTAAGTCAGAAATCACACAATCATTGCTTTCTTCTCAAACCTCCATGGGCTTTATCATTGCTTTGCAAAGTGCAAAGCGCAAACAGCAGTTAAGAATCAAGCATGCTGAGTTTTTTAGTTTCTGCTTCGCTCTCCAAGGCCTACATTGAGATAGATATCCTCCGCGAGCCTTAAGAAAACACTCCACATTCGCAGCAACAATGGCAGATGCATCTGAGATGAAGAGTCAGTGGCTGTGGGTTTGTTTGTGGTTGCTCCAAGTTCCTTGACCCATCTGGCAGCATGATCAGATGTTGAACACCTTCATATAGCAACCATTTAAGGAACATAGTTTTCTTCCTATAATTTACATGACAGAGTGGGTCTAATATCTTCCTTTGACTCATGCAGCTCTTTCTATTGTGCTTGCTCCCATATTTCCTACTGCGCTCCAAACACAGTTAATCTCGGCTTTTTTTTTCATCTTCCAGCACTGTCACTTCTATATGAAATGCATGTTTTGGCTTATAAAAACTATGTTTCGAGTAATATTCATTAAAAGTTGGGGAGGAGTTAAAAGTTGTTCCAGAGTTACTTGGGCTTTCATCAGAGTGACAGCATCAGGGAATCAGGTAGGATTTATGAGTAATTCGGTGGGATTTTTGTGGATGTATATGAAATGCATGTTTGAGCTTATTCAGACTATATTTTGAGTAATATTGATTAAAATTGAGTGGAATTTAGGAAAAATCCAATGGAATTGTTGACTCGGTTGGATGTATTGAAATGCATGTTTTGGCTTATACAATATTGATTAAAATTGAGAATGCATCTGGTCATTCAATAGTGTTTATCTAGTTTTTATGCCTTCTGAATTGAGCAAAGAAATCTAGTACCAAAAAAAAGAGTTTTGGTTTCTTGTATGTTTCACAAAATGCATAGAACTGAATGTCTAATCCTTGCACTCTGCAACATGATAATCTTTGCAACCATTGGCTTACTTCTTTTGTTTTGCAAGCAACTTGTTGTTTATGAATCATTTAGAGCTATTCGGAGAATCATTTTGACATACCAAAGTTTCATGATCAAAAGTATAAGGTAATTTGTGTATAGGGCATCGTGATGCTATTTTTAGATGCTATAATTATTATTAGTAGTAGGATGATAGGTTGTCATTGCTCTCAACTAGTTGTGACATTATGACTTCTTGGTGGCATGGGCAAATAAGTATGTTGAAAGCATGGCATCTAATAGCTACTTTATCTTCATTGTTTGACTTCTGTGACAGTAGGTTCTAGCAGATCTATTTCTAATTTATGTTCAACACAAGAAGAATTTAGGCATTTAAGTGGTGGCCAATGTTAGCCTAAATCTTACTCTTTATGTAGAGAGATCCATCATTCAAGTCCAACTCAATCCCTGCAGCAACAAATCATGGGTTAGGCCAATGTCCAACCTAAAGTGGGAATTTGCTGAGCTTCCACTCAATCCCTCACCTAACCCCAATTACATGCCCAAAGCTGTGCATGGCTTCTGCTAAATACATCTGAAGCTCTCTTCACATGTTCTAAAATGACACAACAAAATAAAATGCTCTGTACACCAACTCTTTCCACAGGAATCTTCCAGTGTTTGCAGTAAGCTTTCAGGCACATGTGATCTGAGAGAATACTGTCAATGATTGTTGACCAACAAGTCAATTGATTAGCTGTTTCATTGTCTGGTGTAAGCAATGAAGTCAATGCATCCCCATTTCTTGTTCCCATTTGACTGAAGTATTGGTCAATAAAAGTCAAAGCCAAGTATGGCATCCATGGAGTTTTGCCTACCTCCACTCTCAGCAAATTGAAGGCCATGACAGGAGTAGGAAACCTACCAAATTTCTTATAGCAGTAGCACTCATGAAATGGCACCAGTGGAATCACCAACCTGGTGCACATCAATGTCCTTTCCTTGCTGCCATCATTCTTTTCACATCTTAAACAAATCCCTCACAGTGTGTCATTCCCTATGTTTTTGTGTGATTAAGCTGGGTTTGCTATTTGTGTGTGTGTGTGTGTTAACAAAACAACCTTTTATTTTCTCATTGTCAATGTAAAAAATGGTGTATTTTCAACTCTATTATCAGCTAATTTGTTGAAGTACAAAAGAAATATGTATTTGATTTTATTGATTTAAGTTATTAAGGACATCTCTTTATCATACTTATGTTTTGCTATACAAAATTTATGAACTTAGTATGGTATAAACTAAACAGATTAGGATATTTGTTTCAAGGATTTACACCCAAACAATTGCTAATTTGGCAAATGAAATACTTGGTTTTAGGTTGCTTCAATCTTTATGAACCAGTAAGATGGTTTTACATAAATCTCATATCCCCAGCCAACATGCATAATACCAAGGAATTAATGATATAAGAATATTATATCCAATATTTTTTCAGAGGAATAAATTACAATTCAACTGGGAAAACCCAAAGACTTTGATTTTTCATAAGGTGACGGCGGAGTCCTAAGATAAATTCAGATCTATTTATTATTCTAGGATATTTCATTATGATGTCAGGTATATGAATCTTTTATCGTCGTATCTCATTACATCCATTTCTTATCATTTTTATAAATTATCATCAGCATTACACTAATTTCGAAGTCATTACATTTTTTTTGGTGATAATCTCTCATCAACAATCCCCTAATCATCCAATTTAAGGCTTATTTTGTTAATAACAATTTCCACAGGGGTGTATCTGAAAAGAAAAAGAGAAACCCTATATTAAGACTAAGTGACACACAGCTTTTATTTTTTATTTTTATATTTGATTAATGTCTGATTTAATTAAGCACACGTTCTCGGCGCCTGAAGCAACCGAGTGGTGACGTCTATATTTATCCCCCCCACATCCCCCAACGAAGCGGTCGATCGCTCAACACTTCCGCTCGCCCTCCCTCTTCTTCTCCTCCGCCATTCCTCCTTCCCCCAGCGACTCGAAGGGCACCGCACAATGGAGGCCTTCTACTGGCTGCTCTTCTGCTGGCTCGCCGTGGTGGTGGCGGCCATGGAGCTGAGCAAGACCAACCGGGATCGTGCCTCCACCTCCTCCGCCTTCAATTCCTTCAAGAACAACTACATCCTCGTCTACTCCCTCATGATGGGTGCGTTCCCCTCCCCCTCCCTCTGGATCTGGCGTCTCACCGCCCTCCCTCGCATCGGCCAGATCTGATCTGTTCCGAGCGTCTTATCATTAGATCGTTCGATCAGATCGCATGATTCTTCACGTTTCCCCTTCTCCTCGTGGATGCAGCTGGAGATTGGTTGCAGGGTCCATATGTGTACTACCTCTACAGCCAGTACGGATACGGGAAGGGAGACATCGGTCGGCTCTTCATCGCGGGCTTCGGATCTTCCATGCTGTTCGGAACCATCGTCGGATCTCTGGCGGACAAACAGTAAGCACTCCCTCGACCAGAAATCGATCTGGAGCGCTTGGGGCTCGTCCTCGATCTAGTGATCGTTGAGCTTCTTTTCTCGAAATGACAGGGGTCGGAAGAGAGCTTCTGTCACCTACTGCATCACCTACATCCTCAGTTGCATGACCAAGCATTCTCCGCAGTTTAAGGTCTTGATGTTGGGGCGCGTATTAGGAGGGATCGCGACGTCGCTCTTGTTCTCGGCATTCGAGTCATGGCTCGTCGCAGAACACAACAAGGTGAATCTGGATCTCACTTTTTAGATTCAAGAAATATGCTTGGTTTTGTTCAGAGAAAGTTCGATGATCTGTGCCACTTTTGTCTTTTCGAGTAGAACTCAGTCAGATTCTCTCATTTCGTTGTATACTGTATCTGCTGTCGCAGACACTCCCATTGACATTGTTATTGTCAGACTCTGCTTCTGGTCAAATTGCTGAACATTTTCCATGCATCTGTTTAACTTTGCAGCTTTAGAGTCTTATTTATCATACATTTCATCTTTACTTTTCTTGTTAATTCCTCATCAACAGAATTACTCAAACTGGCCTTGTGACTTCAATTTTACACTGTAACTCGTTATAGATTATAAAGAGAGAGGAAGGTAAATGACAAAAGTCGGGAAGAAGAAAACATGAGAAACAATACTATACAGGATTGCAATAGATAATAAGAACCCGGTGGGGGGTGAGTTAAACAGTAAATAATTGAGTCAGTTGACTTACACAATATCTTGAAAGATGAAGTTTGAAAAACTTGCATTGAAATGTTCAAAAAATACTCAATTTTTACAAAACATTTATTATTACTTGTAATGTCACATAAATTCTTGGTTTCAGGCATGACATTTAACTTTATATGGAAATTAGGCATATTTTCCTTTTTCTTATTGGAATGAAATTTTGTACTTGTATATTCAAGATCTTTGGTTTCTATTTTATTTGTACACAAAACATGTGAACCTGAATCAGAAGTCTAAGCGTCTCCTGTAACCATCCAAGATCATGTCCTGTTGGTGCTTGGAGATGAGAAACACTAATGGAACAAATGCTGAGCAGAACTCAGATGCTATCCATATAATCTAGACATCTGTTATGTTAGGATCTTATATCCTTGTTATAACATGTTCCATTTCTCATGTGTCTTTCTGTGCTATAATACAGAGGGGTTTTGAACCACAATGGCTGTCCATAACTTTCTCCAAGGCTATCTTTCTTGGCAATGGCCTAGTTGCCATCATCGCTGGGTTATTTGCTAACCTACTGACGGATAACTTGGGATTTGGACCTGTTGCCCCCTTTGATGCTGCTGCATGCTTCCTTGCAATTGGCATGGCAATTATATTATCAACATGGACTGAGAACTATGGGGATCCGTCTGACAGCAAGGGTTTACTTACCCAGTTTCAGGTTGCTGCAGCGGCTATTTCTTCTGGTTGGTATTACTATGTTTCGATTGACAGCAAGGGTTTACTATGTTTCGATTGTATTTAAAGGAAATCTCATTATGGCAATCAGTAATATGATAAAATAATGTGTTATCTCAGATGAGAAAATTGCGTTGCTGGGTGCGATACAGTCACTGTTTGAAGGTTCCATGTATACATTTGTATTCCTTTGGACCCCTGCTCTAAGCCCAAACGATGAAGACATTCCTCATGGTTTCATTTTTGCTACATTTATGCTGTCCTCAATGTTGGGTAGCTCATTTGCATCTCGACTATTGGCCCGTCCAACTCCTAGAGTTGAATCTTACATGCAGCTTGTATTCGCAGTAGCTGCAGTCACTCTCCTCCTACCTGTTATTACCAGTGTATGCCCTGCTTACTGGCTCCATCTGTGTTTCTTTCATGCATTCGTGTTTCTTTCATTCAATTGTTCTAATTTTATATATGCTATGTTGCAGTTCTTAGTAGCACCATCCACAGTCAGAGGTGGGAGCATTTCTTTCGGGGGTTGTATTCAGCTGGTTGGCTTCTGTACATTTGAAGCATGTGTTGGAATATTTTGGCCATCCATTATGAAGATGAGGTCCCAATACATTCCTGAAGAAGCTAGGAGCACGATCATGAACTTCTTCCGCATTCCCCTTAACATATTTGTGTGCGTCGTGCTTTACAATGTAAGCATCCAATCACATCGTTCTGTTATCTCATTATTAGTGAAGTGGTCTTCCATGCAAAATTTGGCAATGCTCTACAAGTGAAAATTCAGGGTTTATGTATTCTATAGCAGTTCCATTGGATGCTCCATAAGCTGGTAACATCAATGTTTCTTGTTGTCTACAGCAAGTTCCTCCGAAGCTGTAGGTTCTCACATACATAGGGATAGAAACAACCTTGCCCATAGGTTGACTTTTGTTGGAAGTCAATCTGAATCAGGTTCTACTTAGGGACCTGAATTCAACCAGCACTAAAAGAAAAACCCCAGCACTTTTTGACTGGCTTTGTACATTTGCTACAGTTTAATAGTTAATAGGGTTCCTTTTTTGACAGTAAAAACATTTATGTTTTTTGTCATTTGCCATGTTGAATTCTGAAGACTCTGTTGGTTGATATTTAGGATGCATTTAGTTGAACTATTGATAAAGGTTTCTTTATTGTTTAACAAATAAAAGATTGAGGAAGCACAACATTATTGTAGTTATAAAATGATCGGTGAATTGTCAATTTGCAGGTGAGCGCATTCCCTATGACTGTCATGTTTGGCATGTGCTCTTGCTTCCTGTTCCTCGCTTCACTTCTTCAAAGGAGGCTGATGATGGTTTCTGAGATCCACAGATCAAGTAATACAGAATCTCTGATCTCTCCCTTCTGAGTGGATGAGATTTTCTCTTTTAGTCTTTAATGTTCTAAATATTTCTGTCAAAACTTGAATACAGATTAATCTTACTTGGTACTACAAAATACTGAAAGAATGTAATGATCTTAAAATTTTTAAACATACTGCATGTTTTTTAGGCATAACAATTTTCTTTAGCTGATAGTTAAAAAAGAGAATATAATACAATCTATAAATTTTGCAAATATCAGCTTTATTTTACTGTTTATGTGTTAGTAATTAGTATTGGGCAGTGTGTAGCATAATCCAACTACAAAAGGAGACATAAAGGTAGGATTTCAGAATTTTTTTCCTAATTTTTTGTGGACAAAATGAATGTCAAAACATAGTGCTGGTAGATGATACATGCAAACTGCCAAACACGTCATCTGCAGGTTTTACATCTCAACACCAAGGCAAGAAACCAATTCACTTGTTTTGTGTTCATCACCTTTGATACGACCAACTTTCATCAAACCCACCTCCAGCAGTGAGGAATAGCATTTGATAGATTCGACCAATTATGTTGTTTATGGTTTGTGCCTTAAGCATTTTTCACTTATTTGTTCGAACTCTTCTGCTTATGATCATATGTTGGGTGACAAAAATGTCTGTGCACCCTATGGTATTTCAAGGCCTGTTGATATCCTCTCCAAGCCACAAGCCAGGGATTTCCCATTTATTAATTTGGTGATTATCAAACCTGTTGTCATTTTCAGATCATTAAGTTAATAGGCCAAGTTGATGGGGTGAGGGTTGCTGTTTTAAAAGTAGCTTGGAACTAGTCTTCTCAATTAAGTTCATCATTTTCGGATCATTAAGTTAATAGGACAAATTGATGGGGTGAGGGTTGCTGTTTTAAAAGTAGCTTGGAAATAATAGTCTCCACGATTAAGTTCATCATTTTTGGATCATCAACTTAATAAGCCAAGTTGATGGGGTGAGGGTTATTGTTTTTTGAAGTAGCTTGGAAATAGTCTTCTCGATAAAGTTTGAGCATGCTCCCTAGCTAGTGGTTTGTTGTGGAATCACTGTCAAACTCAAATTTTCTCGACACATTTTGATTTAGGATTGTTCCATGTTTTTTTTTGGATCAGTGCAACATATGCAGATACAGAAATCCTCCATCAAGTTGTATTCAAATGTCAGCATATGAGTTCTTTTCTTTTCTCATATTATGATATTTTCATTGTTGTTATTTTAAGCAGAATCTCAAGATTGGACTGATATGAAGGAGAGAGATACGGAAGCAGAGCCACTGAACATTGGGTGAACAAGAAAAGATGGGAGTAACATAATAAAAAGTGGCCTTTCACCATATTGCTACTGAAATCATTTCTTGGTTCCTGTCGTTACTAATACAAAAATAAGTTTGCTGCCATGTTTAGGTGGATAAAATTGGGGACATGCAGTCATGAGGCATAGAACATCACAAGTGCAATGACTCCATATGAGGTTCCCTCTCTATTCTCATCTAAAATGTGGTCCTGCACAAGTGCAATCCTAAGTTATACGAGTATCTCAACGTAGTGGTTATCAGTCAGTAGCCCAATTGGTTTTCTGTTCTACAATCCCTTTCTGCTGCTCCTTTCTTTTATCTTTTTTTTGCTTTCTTGTTCTTGGAGATTATATCCACGTCTGAGTCTCGTCATGTATTCAGAGAACAATTAATATTATAAGCCTTCGGATCTCGTGATTTCTATTTATAAAACGCTTCTCTATCTCTTTTTGTTACAGCAAGCAACCTGCTGTTGTTGTTTTTGACAGATCACTACCGTCTCGTGTTTCTTGTGAAACTAGTTTATCATGTTTTTTTCATGTCATCTCTCGGTACATTAAAACGTGGAAAATGATGCATGTCGTGGAGTGCACAAAACCAATCTGGCAAGGAGTAGTATCTTCTTTTCAGCGATCATCTTAATGCATAAAATAAGGAAGGAGGGATGGTAGATACACTATGAATGTAGATATGCGTAGTTAGTCAATAAAGCATATCATAGCATAAGATACTATGAATACATATGCTCAGGAGATGCTTTGAATATATGGTAAGAGAGATGTCAGAAGATCTTACTAAAAATTATAAACAAATGTTTATTTAATGATTTTAATTTATTAAGAATACATTACTTTTTTCAAATGATCAATGAAGTAAGTCTGCTTGTTTGTTGTGCCGTCAATTTATATTTTCTACAAATAAATTGCATAATGTTCATGCAAAAAAGAATTGCCACTGCACAGAAGAAGAGAGATAGAAAGAGTGCCATTTGGTATTTATTGTAACAAAAAATAAAAATAAAAAGTAACGGAGAGATCTGCCTCCTCCCATTCCTTTCGACATATAAAGTATATATAGGTCAATCAGCAAACCTGTGCAGGTGTCTCACCCTCACCTTGGGCGCGCCGGTCGCCTGGTGGACCTCTTGGGCGATCCCCCTCAGCCGCTGCTCCTCCATCTTCTTCCCCTCCTCCGACATCACCACCACCACGCGCGTCCCGCTCAGCTCGTCGCACAGCCGCACGAACTGCTCCATCACCTCCTCCACCAGCCCCGCCCTCCCCTTCCCCACCAGCATCCGCACCAGCGCCACCACGTGACGGTAAAACCCGCCGCCCTCCGCCACCCCCCTCACCACCTCCCCCTTGGCCGCCTCGTCCAGCCCTGGGTCCGCCAGCACCGGCCGGACCCCCCGCACGAGCCGCCGGAGGTCCCGCTCCGCGGCCGCGAGCGCGCCCTCGCACCGGGCGACGTCGAGGAGGGCCGCGGCGTAGCCGGTGGAGGCCGCACGGTGGATGCGGCGCGGGGTGCCGAGCGGGGTAGGGCGGTGCCGGGGCGGTGAGGGGGAGAGGCGGAGGACGGATTTGGCTTGGTGGTGGTGGGATTGAGGTCGGGCTCTGGCGGATAGGTTGGTGAAGGCAGGGATCGGGAGGGAGGAGGGGTTGGTCGAGGGCCTGAGTAGGTTATTGGGGGTGGCGGCAGTGGGGAACAAAGGGATGGCTTTGATGGAGGAGACGGGAGTGGAGAGCGTCTCCATTGGAATTGGGGGATTTGGGAGTGGAATTAGATTTGGCTTTGGTTCTCCATCTCCCGTTCGAGGTTGGTGGTGATGGCTGGGGTTGGGGAGTAAATATATGGACGAGGATGAGAGACGTGGACAAGTGACCACAAGGAGAAGGAAATCATATCAACTAATGAAAATATTAATAATAATTTTAAATATTATTCTTTTATGGGAAGAGTTAAAAAATATATAAATATAAAGAATAAGTGATGGATGGTTACACCCTTATAGTCGATCGTCTTCATAATCCTAGTCCCTATACTTTAAGAAGTTACATTGGTATTTCTATAATTACAAAGTGAAACATTTAAGTCAATTTATAGTTTTATCAATAAATATATAAAAATAAAAGATAAAAAGATAAATTTAATATTCTGGTGGTGGCGGATGGTGGTGTCGCTCACACCGACGTTAATGAAATTGTAAAGCAATCATTTCATCGTTCTGCATCTGCGTCAGCGCTCCATCACTATAGAATCAAAGTCCACTATCGAAGCCATCATGGAGATTCATCTTGAAGCAAGACTTAGAGATGTGTGACTCCCTCACCAGTGCTAATGGCATGTCCCTCCATGTCTCTCGCCTCCTTAACCACCACACCACCATTCATTCGCGACCTAAGAGAATGTCGCTGATGCCCTCCTCAACCTTCTCATCTCTACCTGCAAGGCATTCATGTACACCTTGAACATCCTCAATGCTCTCACTATCGCCCTCTACCTCCTCTTCCTTGTTGTTGCCTAGTACATTACTGCAACCCTTTATAGTAACATCTCCGTTTTACTCTTCCCCCTCACGCTCACCCTACTATTGTCGTTGGCCAGAGCCCTTACAATGGATGACATCAATGTCCTAATAGATATGGTGGTTGAGGGGAGTAGGAGGGTAAGAGAAAATGCTACGACTACGTTGCTGAACCTAACAAAGAGTGGTGGGGGACGTCATGGATGTAGAGGGAGCGAAGGTGGCAAACTTTCCTCTGGCCAGTGGTGACATCGGGGTGAGCGCGATTGAGAAGAGCAAGACAGAGACATTGTTGTAGAATGTGGCGACGTGTTGAGAAGCAACAAGGGAGAGGAGGTGAAGAGCGATAATGAGGGTATCAAGGATGCTCAAGGTGCACATGAGCACCGCACGGGCGAAGATGGAGAGGTTGAGGAGAGTAGTGGCGGCATTCTCTTGGGCCATAGATAAGTGGCGGTGGTTGACAAGACGGGCGACAAGGAGAGGCACAATGTCGACATCGATGTGGGGGGAGTGGCGCATCTTTGAGTCTTGCTTTGATAGACGACGAATCTCCATGATGACTTCGATAGTAAACTTCAATTACGTGGCGAGGAAGCACCGACATAGATACAAAGCGATGAAAGGGTCACTCAACAACTACGTCACATCAGCGTCAGCAATGCCATCGTTCATCACCATCAGAATGTTAAATTTATTTATTTTAATATTTTTATTAATAAAACTAATATCATTAGGATAAATAAAAAATTATTATGATTGACAAACTGATTATTCTCTTCACTTAGGTCATCTAACTATAGGGATAATTTTTAGATTTTTTTCTTAAATATAATACATTATTTTATATAGATCAATATTCTTGAACCAAATGCATCCTAAATAACTATTTGCAAATATTCATCATAATTAAAGCATATATTTTCATATCTTAAGAAGGAACATCCCATCTTTTGAATCCAACTTCTCAATCTTGACAAGATTTGCACACGGCAAAAATAGCAAAAAATTAAAAATAAAATGATTTAGAGTCACTCTCCTCCTCTCCTCCTTGACTTATTCTTAACTATTATTAACATACTATATATATATATATATATATATATAGGATTCGAATCTTAAACCTTACGATAATTTAAAAAATATATATTATAGTAAGTGATAATCTATCAAATCCTTATCAGTCAGACTAACCAATCCTTTATAGTAACATATTGATTCACCAATTTATCACAAAAAAAACTGAAGTTTATGGAAAATAAATTTGACCATTGAAGTCTTTTTATTTGTCAAACTCTAATTTTTTGGGGAATTGATTTCATTCGCTTATGTAAGTAACACATAAATGCGATGGCACATTAGAACTGATTCCTTGTATATCAGCTTCAAAGTCACATTGCAATGATCAGATGGAAGGGCTGCTTTTTGTGCATTTTGCTTGACTTTAATTGGTTCCATTACTTGTATCATAAAGTACACCATCCTTCACAATTTAATGCCAAATTGAAGCATTATCAGTGGCCATGGAAACTTCTGATAAGCTTCAAACCATTCCTTGTAAGTGACTCTCAAATTCAAATCTTTGCAATAGCTCACTACACCTTAATAGCATTTACTTTAGTGGAGAGGATGAATCTGGTGAGGGCTATGACCATAGGATGTCTTCACTTTGGTCTCACCTTTGATATTTTGATATTTGATTCACAGACATTTTGTAATTAGAAGAAAAAAAATCCAATCCAATTAGAAATATAATCTCACTTTTGTCATAAATTTTGTAATTTCTAGTTCAAGTTATTCTAACCATTGTAAATATATATGAGGTTAGACTATCATCAATTCAACACAAAATATTATAAGCTAATGTAATATATGTAATATGACTCTTTTGATATGAGACTATCAACTTAGAATATTTTTTTTATCTCATGTATATAAATATTTTTAATAATTTTAATATTCACAATCGACTAAAGTTAGCTTTATGTCTTAGTAGAACTCAATTTTTCATAAGTCATACTTTTAAGAATATAAATTATAATATATCTCATCTACTAGTTTTAACTTATAGATGCAATGATATTAATTTAAAAAATTTAAGATTATATCATTGGAAAAATATTATATTAATAAAGAATATTCTTGATTAAGGTGATGTCAAAGCAAAACATCTTATGTTCAAAAATTATTTGGACCACATTTATTAACAAATTGATTAATTTGTTTGATTATCTAAATCCACTTATGAAAATATGAGGATTTAAAATCTTATCTCATATTTTTTAATATATTAAATAGTTTATATAGTAAAAGACTTGATTGTTGATGGTAAATTCGGAGATCAAAACTCCTTTCCACTACTTATCTTTTATAAATAAAATAAAATAAAATTATTTCTAAAATTTTAATTTTCGTTGACATTATCCTATATCATTAGGTTTAGAAATGATGGTTGATGGGTGACCAAGGATTATTATATATCAATTATCATTAAACACATGACTTTCATGTGATGATTAAGTTATCATAGGGGAGATAAGACCTGCCGCATTGGTAACAAAAGGACACAGACAATTTGTTAGAGGCGGTTAACGGTTATCTCTCGACATAATATTTTATCATTATATAATTATGTATAAAAACTCACTTTTAACACAGTTTTGAAGGGAGGATCAGTTTTACCATTTGTGATAACATTCACCTTCTGCGCATGTAGTATCGAAAGAGTTTGACATTTATATTTCAAAAGATCTCGATCATACCTTAGATATTCCTAGTTAAAATCATATTAAACTGATTGAGACATTAACCATATCTTTCAAACAATATGTTTGAATAATCCATATAGATTTTAAGATTTTTATCTAAGCAAATACCGAAACCATTCGATGAATAGTTGGGGCAGATGATCTCTCTCATTTCACACACACGTATATATATAGTCCGATAAATTCTGAAATAAAGATTCCAGTAAGAAATTTAATTAGTATATTTATAAACCCTGGAGAACACATACAACAAGGTGTCGTGGTGTAGTTCGTTATCACGTCAGTCTAACACACTGAAGGTCTCCGGTTCGAGTCCGGGCGACGCCATCTAACTTTATAGTTCTTAATTTTAATCTAAACGTGGAAAATAGTTTTTAAAATCTTATTTTTTATTTTCTTATATCTAATTTGTTATAATTATTTTTAATTTGTTTTTACTTCCTTATTTTTAAGCTAATGGTGCAAAAACAAATATTCAAATTTGTTTGATTTTATTTTTATCTTTAATCTAAAGGTGATATTTTATTTTCTTATTCCTAATTTAGTATATATTTTTTGCTAAAATGATTTTTTATTTGTTGTATTTTCTTTTTTTTTACATAATGGTGGAAAAATGATTTTTATAATTTGTTTTCATTTTATTACTTGTGACCTAAAGGTGGAGGTTAGTTGGATTGCACTGCAGTGTTTGGTGTGATATCACATCAGAACCCCATTTAATTCTTGTCAAAGGACTACCTAACTACCTAATCCTCTCTTCTAATCATCACAAGCAACTCAATCATGCAGGCATTCATGTCGGAGGAAGCAAAGTGGTTCACTTCACCCGCAAGAAGGATGCTTCTTTCGGTTCGAGCTCGGCAGCTTCTGCAATCTGCCCAACCTTCCCTGACTGCGGATTCCGCCAACCCGACAGTGGAGTCATCCTCTGCCGCTTGGATTGCTTCCTCGGCAACGGCGCCCTCTACCGCTTCGAGTACGGAGTCCCGCCCTCGGTCTTCCTCGCCAAACTCCGCGGCGGCACGTGCACCGCGGGCAGGCGGCGTCGTTCCTTGGTGTTCCTCTGGCTGCTCTGTTCTCGACGCCGTTCAAGCTGCTGGCGGCGGGGCCTGTGGGCATGGCCGCCGTCACTGCCGGGGCGTATTGTGCAGGCCGATACATCACTGATATAGGAGTGAGGAAGGATGTGATGAAGGTGGCGGTGGACGACTTGGCTGCAACCATGGGTTGCAGGAGCTCCAACGAGAGATTAGTCGGCAACGTTTCTGGTGGTTCGGGGAAAGTACCATCCATTGAGGAGGAAGACAGAGGACGGTGATGACTGCTGCTTTGCAGCTCATCACACTGCTGTGCTCATTGACTGGCTTTTCTTTTATCTCATCAATTATGTGGTTAAATGAGATGTTTATTCCTATTTAAATCCATTATAAACTTGAATTGATCTATAAATATAAAAAAAATTAATTATATGTCATCTTATATAATTAATTAATTTTAGTATTTTGATCTTTATATTTTTTATATTTATGAAAGTAAAATATTTAATTTTATTTCTCTTTTAACTTATCGATTATGTCGATGAAAATACGAGATAAAATCAATACGTATTCAGTGATAAATCATACGATATTTTCGTTAATAAGATAAGGAGAAATGAGATTAAATATTTTATTTCTATAAGTCATAATATAATTTTTGAAAGTAAAGCCGTTGAAATAATAATTAATTTTAAAAATAAAAAGATTTTAATAAAAAAATATAAATAAAAATTTAATTTTTCTTAACTTCGTTGCGATAAAAGATTCATGTAAGAGGTTCCGGTGGATCGGTTCATTTGAATCGGCCGGTTCACGGAACCGGCCGGGTCGAATCGGAAGGAAGGTCGAACTCTTAAGAGGAGCCGAAATGGGATTCTGGGAATTGGCGGAACAGAACCGCAACTATGAGTCGGATGAAGGAGGCGGAGGGCAGCAGCGCCCACCGGGAGGAGGCGGAGTCGGGGTCGGGCCCCCCGCCTCCGCATCCGCCGATCGCGCCGGCGGACGAGGCGGCGGTGGAGGAGCTGGTCTCCGCCATGAACCGTCGGAGGCTTTACCGGGACGTGACGCTGGCCCTCCGCTCCGGCCTCCGCGACGCCATGGCCGACTTCTCCTTCCTCCGGACCAGAGGCCTTCGGAACCTCCTCAAGTTCTTCAGATCCATCGCCGGCTCCGACGAGTCCATCCGCCTTTTCCGTCACTCCCAAACCATTCCCGAACTCCGAGGTCCGCCCTTTTGATGTCTCTCTTTGTGAATCGCAGCTATCTAGGGTTCCGATCCTGATGCATACACCTTATGAGCTATAATCGACGATGTTATGTTATTTGATTTCTGGACTTATTATGGAAATCAAAGTTTTATTAAGCATACGAAGGAAGAGGAAAAAGTCTACCGATCGAAGGTATAATGTCTGACTCGAAACTTGACAAGAAGCGACAAGTAATTATGAATTTACACTGGAGACAATTGCTTCTACACTAGTCATAGATGAAGGTGATGATATTCGTAGGGTTACATTGTGTAGGCATTAAGCGCATTCCAAATGAGATCTATTTGAGGAATGACCAGATGAAATGGAGACGCTAGTGCTATCATGTTAAAAGTAAAGCATAATGATTGGTTTCTATCCTGTTGTGCAAAAGGATTAATGTATAAAATGTGGGACAGCCTGCGGCATCAGTTGTATATAGATCTTGAATTTCTCTGCTATAAATGGAGCAAATTGTATCTGGATCTTTCGGAGCTTATTTATCTTCTCCAATGGGTTACTTTGGCTTTGGTGCATTTCATGAAACAGGTATATATGGTCATGGAATTGGGATGTGAGATCCTTATAGACCAATTGCAACAGGTCAATTATCCTGTATGTTCGATCCTAATGGGCCATCCAGAAAAGTACAACCCATAAATCCAGTGTAAGGCATGAGAGGCTTTTATCCTTCTGTTCTACTGTGTAATAACTGTTCATCATAATAACCACATAAGGAAAGAAATTAAGAGTTGTTTATGTTAGTTTTCAATACCATCGATAACAAATTTCAAATAGAATTAGACCCATGAAATACAAGGAGGTCCAAAATTTAAACAAACAGATTATTTTAGCTTTGTGAATGCATTTAGACACTTGTGGTCAAATCAGAGATATATCAAGAAAAATTTAGGAGCTGCTAGAGTGATAGAAAATTGTGAATGAATGATGGAAAATTGTTGAAATGTTTGAGCTTGTAAAGAAAGATATTAGAGCCTACTCTATTTCAAAGAATGTAGGAGGAAATGGCTGTCATTGAGAAGACTATGATCAGGAACCTGGCATCAAATAGCAGAAATGATCAGGAAAGATATTAGAGTCTATTCTATTTCAAAGAAGGTAGGAGGAGATGACTATCATTGCGAAGACTATGATCAGGAACCTGTCATTAAATAGTAGAAATCAGGCATCATGATATTTATGATCAAGTTACTAAGAAGAAAAGACATCGTTTAAGAAAAAAGGTTCTTGCAAAATAAGATATAACACTTAACTGGTTTTGAAGATTTACAAATGGAAGGATGTTAATATATCAGCATGAGCTTCAATGGGTAGAAGGATAAGGGATCGTAGCCTCACCTTAGATTGCAAGAATTGAACCATGTGACTTTTGACTGAGGTTTTGTAGTGTTAGTGATCAAGATTAAGCACATCATATTAAACATAGTTGCCATCGTAAATTGTCATATGACACTATACTGATGCATAGATAAAATATGGAACGTTGACATTCATGAAGATGGTATTGACATGTTCAAGGTACACGTATATGTTCTTTAGTTACATGAGATGAGTTGATTGGGATTAGTCTTGTGAAGAGAGGTAGAAGAAGACATAAGAAAGCCTTATCAAAATTATAAAGATATTTGTCTGCCCTTAGTTTACTGGTCATATCGTCCTAAAAAAGCTTAATTGTGGGAAAAATCCATGTACTATCCAAGGTTTTGGTACGGGTGTGTATATCGGTTCGATAGGATATTGGTATGTGGACCGCCCTCTACCAGGCGGTACTGGTCACTTGACCTTATATCGGGTGATATAGGGTCTGTATTGGGCGGTAACGATGAAAATCCGACTTGTACCCATCGGTAACGGTTGGATTTCGATTGTTACTGATCAAGGGCTGAGATTGCCCTATTTCAAATGGTCAATTTGACCATTTGAGGCTTAGAAAAGAGTTTTTAAACCCTTTTCTCCCCTCTCTTTCAACTTACTTCCACTCTCTCAATCTCTTAAGCTCTCTCAAACTCTTTTTCACTATCTCTTTCTTGTTCTCATATTTTTACTCTCCTAAACTTAACAAAACTACGATTTGTGGATTGGATCAAATTTAGCATGTTAATTTAGGAGGATTAAAAGGAAGAACACTCTAGTCAAGATGTATGTATTCTCTTTCTAGATTTTTATTAATTTATGTGATTATTAAGCCTATTCTATATAGTGTATGACTTAATGTTTAATATGTTTTTTTATGATAAAATAGTATTAATTAGGGAGTAATTAAGTTCTTTAATATTGTGATTAGTGTGTTTAATATTGGTTTTTTTTAAGTTAGACACTTAATAGGTCAAATCTTTATATTTCATGCATTTTTTTGAATAGGGCAAATCTTTAATAGGTCAAATCTTTATAGGTCAAATTAGACATTTTTTCAAAATTAGATACTTAAGGTTATTAACAGAAGGATGATCCGGAACGTACCACAAAGCTATTCCTTAAAGTTTGAAAAAGATATGTGACACTATTCTTTTCTAATTTACATTATTTTTGCTAAAATTATACTAAATTTATATTTATTTCTAACTTAAAAACCCTAATCTAACTTTTTTTCTATTTTCAGGTATTTTTGAAAGTTTTTTAAAATGATTTTAGGCGTATCGTCGGTATGCCCTTGCATACCGTCGGTTTCGCCTTGGTATGTATTGTACCGAGCAGGCTTCGGCACACCGGTACAGATTGAAATTGTAATCTTTGGTACTATCCCAAATAGTCAGGAAATTACTGTGTTTTGTGTTTGTTGTCGTCATTTATGTGTCGACACCACCAAAGCTCTACTCAACACGTGTTGATACCTTTCTATCACAACAAGACATTCTAAGCCATGCCAATCTACAAGTGATCTTTGATCTAGATCTTGAGCATAGATTAATATTGTCTATGAAGTCCCTAATTAAACACATGAAATCACTCAATAAATAAAAGCAGGTGTGACCCTCTTCTGGAAGACAAGCATGAACATAGAAAGTAATAGTTGAAGGATTTGGATATGTTAAGCAAAAGTTATTGAAATACCATTGAAGTTTATGATATATCATAGAATTTGAATATTCTACTAATGATGTAGTGTGGAGACAATGAAAGATTAGGAATGAAATATGCCTATGGAAAGTACAGAAGTTTCCATTTATTTCTGTGTGATAGGTCCTCATGAAGACTAAATTTGCATCAGAACTTTGCATGTTCTTATGCAATTCTTCATACTTTTGTCATTTGAACCTAAAAAAGAGGCCCATGTGTGGCTGGGTATGCATTATGGTATGTAATATTTGACAGTTGATTGGGTTCAAAGGATCATATTAGGTTCATGATGATGTGCAGAATTTAGATTTGGTATGGCCTAGATCACTGGCTAAATTGGATAGTCAGTTCACATTTCTTTAAATGCTTACGAATCAAATGGGTTTAAAAAAATTGATGAAGGATAGCAGGAACTAGTTGAAATCTAGTACAAACTGGTAATACTAGTTTGGAACTGATAAAATTAGTCTTTGGAGAATGACTGAAACCCAATAGAGATATCAAATGTCCTGAAGCATTGAGATTTGCCATATCAACTGTAATTGAAAGGACCTGATCGAAATTGGTTAAACTCAACCAAGTTCACATGACCCTCTAAAAAGTTGAGTTTCAAGGTTTGACAGGTTGTTCCTGACCTAGGTTGGCAGGATCATATTAAAATTGGGCAATCTCACAAATATACAAAATTAAGAAAGATCATATGAGAAAGATTAACGACGATAAATGTGGATGTGAGATGGGTATGTGGGATTAAAATAGAAATATATACTAGTAAATTTTCTCATCAGCAGCCATATAGTTATCCAAAAATGGGTTTCCTGCTGTTTCATGATATGGTCTACTCTCTTCTTCTCGTTGTTATTTTGTCATGATATTCTCTTTGAAGAATTCCTGTGCAAGAAGTATGATTGATAGATTTGAGTTCGTGCCTGAATTGTGTTTGTTGATTAACATACCATACCTGTGCAATTTACATCTATATGCACTCTAAATCCTTTTCAATCCGTATATCCCTTGTCCATTTGATTCATACATGTATCCATTTTAAATAAACATGGTTATGATATACAAGATCCATTAATGTCTTTCTGATATATTAAAAGCAAATATGGATCTGAATTTTCCAATACCCAATCAGGATGAATCTAGTTTATCCCTATCATATAGTAAATAAGCTAAAAGAACATATCTCTCTTGAGAAAAAGAATTACTTATATGCAGGTGATAGATTTCACTATGTGAGTGCTCAATAAACCTTGGGCCTTCCAAATCAGAAAGTGCTGGTAGCAGATTGGGCTAGAATTTTTTAGTACACGAACATGAGAGTCTGGAGAAGTTTTTGCAAATTCAGAAGATCTTGTTCTACGCAGCATCAAATGAGAAAATCTTCTTGTGGCAGCAGTTGTTTGACAACCATGCAGTTTATAATAAAAATAATATGAACAATATAGTGATATACTATTACAGTATTACTCTGTTGTTATTGTTCTGATTTTGAATCTGTATGTGCATTCTTATCTTGTGATAACTAGGATATCTCTGGGCATGTGTTAGCCTTACTGGAGAAGATTACTGGCTGCAGAATTTTAATGTCAAATATTGTTAATTCTTTACAGAAAACATATCTAGAAAAAATGGATTTAGCTGATTCACATTATTTTTTCTGTGGCAGTGGTTCCTGTTCTCTTTCAGAATTCGTTGCAGCAATCAAAGGACAACCCTGTTGTGAGTTTGAGTCATATATTTGGAGTGGAACCTATGAAGATAGTTAGTCCTGCAACAGATTCTGAAGTTGCTATTGCTCTTAGAGTTTTGGAAGGATGCTGTTTGCTTCATAGTGGCAGTGCAGCTTTAGCTCACAAGCATAAGGCAATCGAGGTACATAGAGTCTCATGTAAGACATTTTATATCCACTTCTAAATAGAGAGAGAGAGAGAGAGAGTTTCTTTCATAGATATACAAGAATTGATTACCTCATGCATCTATATCATCATGATCACTGTGCAGTGCATGCTAGACAGTGGTTGCTAACTTGTGATGTTGTCTTACAATAATTTTGGTTCATGCATGTATGTGTAGTTAGATATAGCTATGTGCCCATAGCTATATGATGTATTTTCTACTTTTCCATGTAAAGTTATGAGAAATAAAATGTGAACCTTATTTATCCTAACCTAATTGTGGAAGCACTTATGACCTTTGTGCTGCTGCTAAGTGGTGACTACTAATCCAAGTTATAGGAAGTTCCAATGAAGTTTGTCTGGTGCTTGGAATTTGCTATGAACAGTAACAATCAAGAACTGCTATTTTCCATCTTTTGGTTGCTCTTTTTGCTCCCAGATACATATGCTACTGGTATTTGTTTTGTCTTTGTCCAAGTAAGATTGCAGTCTCTGCATCTGGAGTTGCTACATTTTGCTTTTTATCTTGTGTTTGAAATATAATCTAATTTTTTTTCTGCTTTTGATTGTTCATTCTATCAAGCTTCCAGAGAAGCAAATTTTTACTGAAAGAATATGATCAATCATACCATCCTCTTACATAATTGGAGGAAACATTGCTCAACAGCTTCCTAGTCATAAAACATTATTCCAAAAATTAAATCTTTGACCTAGGTCTTTTTTCTTTTGTGGTGTTGTCTTTCTAGGCTTATAGTTATTTACTTACAACAAAATGAAGAAATTTCAAATATTTGGTATTGATACAAGGTTTTTTTTAGTAATTTAGCTGTATCAGGATGACATCCTGCATTCTATTGGATATGCAAGTCACTACATATTCTATTGTTTTCGGTATACTCAACATCTTGACTATGCTATCTTTTTTGACAATTATTAGAGGATTTGTCCAAGTTATTAAGGAGAAAATTATCATGTTGCTTCTATGCTCTATTTAATAGACATCTAAAAACCTACTTTGCGTAGGAGTATTGAATTTTTTTGCTTATCTACTTATTGATGTTATTTGTTCATGAAAATGTTCTTCTTAACAAAGACAATATTAATGCTTGTAAAAGGCTAAGAACAATGTGATTGCAGGTGTTAACTAACATACTATCTACTCGAGGAACCACTGAGCAAGGTGCATGCTTGGATGCTTTAATATCATTAGTGTTGGATTCTTCATCCAATCAGATGGTATGCTATTCCTCTCTCTCCCCCTCTCCCTTGGAAGGGTTCAGGTTCAATTTTCCCCTACTGTTGGTCCTGGTTAGGAAGAATAATCCCTAATACCCTATAGTCCAATCCATGTTAAATTATCATGGTAAAACCAGACTACATGCAATGCTAAGCTTGGCTAACATGATGTGGCACATGATCTTTGGATCTTGCCTTTTGAATTTCTTGTGTTTCATATACTTGCATTGAAGGAAATCTTTCGGTAATCTTGCCTAATAAGTAAAATTGCTCCATTTGTTTTATGTTGTCAGTGTAATTGTGATGACTAAGCTACAATTGATGTTATGATTTTTTGTCACTCTTTGTTTCCTTGATTATTTTAGATGCCTTGTCATTCCTATGCATTTAGTTTACTTCTCTAAAGGCTTTTGGAGGCCAACAATACTGAATCAATTTTCTCATTTCAGTTAGTCTCACCAAAAAGCATCCTTTTTTTTTATTTTGTGCTCTCGTCTTTTGTGATATTTATCATTCATATGTCAACTCAATATGTTTGAACCTCAATGAAATGGACCGAATATTCTGTTGATATTGATGTCACTGTATCTTCTTGAATTGTTTACTTCTAAGTGCTTCCCTGTCCCTGGGTTGTCACCTTTCTTTAGATTGAAATGAATGAAAAACTTGGAACAATTCAATTTACAGCAACTTTAGAAGAAAGTAACAGTTCCACAACCTTGATGGAAAATCCACTTTATGAAGTGATTGCCAAATTAGTTTGTATTTCCCTGCTATATTGCTTTGTGCATCCTTTGTATTCTAGAATTTTATCACACTAGGAAGCTAAAAAGTTTTTTTCTTTAAAGTCATGAATTTCTGTCTGATTGTACCATGTGAGCTATGTTATGGCTATTGGTAAGCATGCAAATTTTGCCACTCTTGAGAAGGAAGCTAATTAATAATAATTTATATGTTATAATGTGGCAATCTATGTGGTATGATGTATGATGTTTATCTCGCTGCTAAGTTTCTGGCTCAAATGCAAGTACAATTCTCAAATACAAAGCATGGCACAGTACGATACTACATGCAGGGCATATTTTGCTTCCCCATGGTCCTTTGTAGGCTGGTGGCATTCATTGTCCTTTGGTGTATCATAGTAACATATTCCAAAAGGACAACTGTGATTTAGTTATAGTGGGTCTTTTTGAACCTAGAGTTGTATAGAGAAAGGTCAAGCGTCACCTGTAGGACAACCATCATGTTTAAAGTTTCTTATGAATGATATTCTTTTAACATATCTTCAATCCCGTTTATGGATAAAGTTATCCCATTTTGTTGAACTTTTTTATCCCAGGATTTTCGGGAATGTCATGCAATTGAGAACGTCACAGATCTTATTAAGGATGAGCAAGCAGATGAAAACATAAGGTTAGTTTGTTTTCACCTCAGTTTATGGTTTATTGTCTTGTTCTCACTGAATTTCTCATTTGTTACATGTGTTCAATTTCTCTAATTTTATCTCCAAGGTTAGAACGCCTGTGATTCTTGGTAAAGTATGCAAGCATTTAAAATCAGGTTTTTATATCCATCATTCTTGAACATTGTCATCATGACCGTAGCAGGTGACTACAATTTCAAGATGTTTTCAATGTAAATGATTCAGTTATTGGGTTTTATGTGTTTATTCTTTTTATGCATGTTTCACAAATATGTTAGAACATAAAATTAGTAGCCCTTTAATTTTCAGTGTGTGGTTAGGTTGGATCTTCAAGGGTTTATGTTGGTGTTTTTGACATATTTGAGAGGATAGAAAGATGAGGGATCAAAAGAGTGATGTTGGAGTCTTGGGACTGTAGCTAGGATCTGATAAATCATTTGTTGTTGCTGACTAAGGTCTGGTTGAAATGCTGGAATGGTAGAGAAACTATGACAGAGGATCAAGGGTAAGTCGGAGATGGTAAAGAAGATTTGGAGCAAATTTGACGGGTGGTTCGAGGGAGTAGAAGAAGGAAGAACCATGTCTTTCAATGTTCTAAAAGACTAGTAAGAGAACAGTAAATAAAGAGAAATGAAGTTTAGCATTTAGGTTGGTTCATGAAACTTATTTCATCTATGAAGAAAAAGAACCTTCGATCAGTATATGTAAGGAGCTCTTTATAACATCAAGAGATTTAGCTTCTAGGTAGGCTTACACGACTCATCTCCACATCTTGATGCAGGTTGAAATGTGGGGAGTTTCTGCTGCTACTAGTTGGGTATGTCAACCAGACCGAGAACTCTCCCTTGGCAAACATACCCGATGAAATGCGACGAAGCTTAGGAGAGAAGTGTGCATCTCTGATTTGGGCAGCAAGCCAGTTCGGATCAACTCTGGATCCAGAGCAGAGACAAACTGCTCTACAAATCCAAGCTCGAAGGGTTGTGGAGTCCTTGGAGCTATAACAGTCGAAGGTGTCAGAGGTGATATGTTCATCTTCTCACACTCGAACCTACTAAATCATTACTTCAAGAAACAAATCTCCAAGAAGTTTCAATTATGCCTTTTGTGTAACTTCTTGGTAATCCATATTTGTGTTGTCTGGTACCATTCCATGCACTGTGTGCAGCTTAATACTATGGTTGCAAGCAATTGTACCATTCCAGAGTTACGTATAAAATTTCAATCAATTTGGTAGCTTGTATTTATCTGCATTGCACTTTGTACCATTCCAAGTTGAGATTTCAAGTAACTCATCCTCTATTACAGTATATATTGTGTATGCTTTTTAAATCAATCATGATGTAGTGATGGAGATTATATTGACTTCTTCGTTCACCGCAAAACAAAAAACCTGTACTCGCACAAACGAGCAGTGTACCTACCTGTAAACTAGGCGGTAGTGAGGCCCTCGGCGGGTCCGAAACAATGATACCGGTCTGGTTTGAGGAGATTCTACCGCCGGTCGATCACGGACCATAAGAGCCCCTTTCCAACCCGAGACCCTTTTTGCTATTTAACCCAATCTACGGCTCTGAGCTCTAATCCGCTCCTCGCCCGCCATGCTCGCCTCCCCCTTCGATCACCTCTTCCTCCTCGCCGCAGCCTCCGCTGCCGCGGCCCTCCTCTCAACCACCCTCTGTCTCCCCTCCCTCCTCCTTTACGGCCTCCACACCTACATTCACCCCGATAACCCCGGCGGCGACGGACTCCGCGCCGTCCTTCGCCGTCCCTCTGGTCCAGACGCCCCCCCTGATCCCAAGCGCCGGCCCAGATCCTCCTCCGCCTCCCACCACCGTGTTCCTGGCTTTGACGATGGCAACGCCCAGCTCCTCCGCCTTCGTCTCTCCGATTCCCATCTACGCACCCGCCTTCTCTTCCCCTCCTTCCGCGCCGCTTTCGTCGCCTCCGCCGTCGCTCTCACAGATCTTGCCATCCTCCGTCTCCTTCTTCCTCCCGATCCCTCCCCCGCTGCCACGACTGTCGCTGCCGTCGCATTTCTCGCTGTCGCTCACCTCCTTCTTCTACTCTCCAAGCTCTCCCTCGAGCGATCCGCCTCCAAGCGGTCGGAGAAGGAACTGAGCTTCGTCGCCGGCTTCTTGGGCTTCCTCTCTGCTCTACTTATAGTCTTCGTCCTCTCCCCCTATCTCTTCGATTTCGAGCTGGGCGGGGTCGACGCCGGATCCACCAAGGCGACGGTTTCGGTACTCGCCGGCGTCCTCGTGGGGCTGCTCTTCGTGCCGGCATCTCGAGCGGCACGGGCTTTCTGGCTCGGGACGGATCAGCTCCGGTGGGACCTTGCAGTGGTCTCGTGTGGCGCCCTCAACCAGGTTCTCCTCTACGTGGCCGTCCTTGCAGCGGCCGCTGCACCGCTTCTCTGGGTGATCCCGGTGGCAGTGGTGCCGGCTGGTGGTGAGGTCGGGTCAGTCTGGTTCAGGGAGTTCAGAGTTTGGGCTCTCATTGCTTCTGCCGTCTTGCAGCTTATGGTGCTCCGTCCTAATGTTCAAATGTACCTTAACGAGGCCGTGGTCAGCTGGTATCAGCGGCTGCACGCTAGCCGGGTGCCTGACATGGATTACGGGAGAGCAAAAGTTTTTCTACACAATCACTACCTCTGCTTGGTGGTGCTCCAGTTCTTTGCACCACCGGTTATGGTTCTGCTGCTGATTGGGTTATCTCAGGTTAGATCTGACTTGTTTGGTGGTCTATTTTTCATGGGTGATCTTCTGCATTTCTCTGACCTTGTAAAAGAGATAGCTTTGTTCTTAGCTTGGTGGATTATGTTTGCTTGGTCCATATTGACCATGTCAATCCTCACTTTATATCGATTTGGTTTCTTGTTTGTGTCTTGATTTGAGTTTTTATTTTGTTTAACATTGCCTTCAGAAAGATGGGAGTTGGATTATTTGTTACTCACCAATGTTAAAGTAATTGGATATTTAATTTCGATTGAGGAGCTTGACACTTCTATCTTATTTATCATCAATGCAATCATTCCTTGTATGGTTAGTTTGCTTTATGAGTTCTTTGGTTATGTATTGTCTTCAATTCAACATGGGCACACAATTGCTTACAATTTTTTTACTAAGATATCTTTTGTTTCCTGTGTGTGATTGGAGCCGCTTAGAATTAAGCCTGGACAAAGATGGTCTAGGATTTAAAAAAAAGAAAAGAACTAAAAACTTTCAAGTTACAAAGCTAATTACCTTTCTTTGAATGTGAGAGGCATCATCAAAATAGTTTGCTTTATGAGTTCTTGGCATATGTATTGTCTCCAATTCAACATGGGCACACAATATCTTACAATTTTTTACCAAGATATCTTTCTTTTCCTGTCTGTGATTGGAGCTGCTTGAAATTTTGACAATTAAGCTTGGACAAGGATGATCTAGGATTTAAAAAAAAAATGAAAATAACTAAAACTTAAAGTTACAAAGCTAATTACCTTTCTTTGAAATGTTAGAGGCATCATCAAAATAAGCATGCAACTTCTTCATAATAAAAAAGAAAGTATCAGTTTGTACCCAGTAAGTGTTGATATGTCATTAGTATATAGATCTGAAGAAGGGGTGAGTGTAACAGGGAAAGGGATGGGGATATTGTAGTTTAATTTGGGTGAGAGATCTAATAAAGTTTACTTACAACATCCCAACTGCAGAGAATTCTTGATGGTTACAAGTTTGATGTTTGGGCCACACCAAACGCCATCTAGGTAAAAGGAATCCACCTCATTAATTATTGCTTCATTACCTAAGGTATCACATCTTGAGTTGCATCCTAGGAAATTGCACGTGCAGAAAGCAAATGATCTTGTCTTCACCTGTTCCTCTTTTTGTGATCTGTGTGAAACCCAGCAATACACCTAATACAATAGTTTAGAGCCTTGCTTCTACATGAGTAAACCCTTCATAGTTTATGAGGCAACCCTAAGGAATGCTAAAGTGTTTTCTCTCTATTTGCTTTTTCTATTCTTTCATTGCTCAAAAGTAAAGCATCTCTAAAGAAAGGAAATTTATATCTGGATGATCTTTCTAGTATGTTTTAAATGTGAAAGATTGATTGTCCTTTTTCAAGCAGCTATTGTACCAACCTACTAGAGCAGGTGCCCCTTTCCATTTTATATCTGTAATCTAGAACACTTGCAGTTAGGAAAGATATTCTGTTAAGAGGATTTAATTTT
Source organism: Musa acuminata AAA Group (assembly GCF_036884655.1). Taxonomy (NCBI): domain Eukaryota; kingdom Viridiplantae; phylum Streptophyta; class Magnoliopsida; order Zingiberales; family Musaceae; genus Musa; species Musa acuminata. Next base: position 2,325,528 of record NC_088327.1, read on the forward strand.
GTAGAAAATTTTGGTGAACTTTACCATTCATTCTTTTTCAATAGGTAGCTTTCTATATGATTCCTGGAACATTTTTTCTTTTTAATTAAAATGAAAGGCTTTACAGCATTTGTTAGGTAAGTCATGTTGTTGTTGCAACTTATGAGGTAACCAATGAAAAGAGGGTAAATGTCATAAAATCGAAGTCATATTGATTTTATCATTTCATTTGGAGAATTAAGTCATTGTTCTGATCATTACAATTATCTATTTTTTGATGAGATCCACTTGAGTCAAATTAGATAAAGAAAAATGTTCTTCTGCTTCTAGAAAATGCAATTGAGTTGGAGACTAATGATATACGTCTGTGTCAAGCATCACCATTCATTGGCTACTCAGTTCTCGGGCAGCTTGGTCTCTTAAGACTCTGCAGAAATCGAGTTCTACTTTCTGATATGCTGATAGGATGAATGGGGCTTCTTTTTATGGCATTGAACAGAGATCGACTTACCAACCTTTTTTTTTTTTTTTGATTGGTGGCATGTTGTTTGTACCTGTTTTCAACTTTTATTGTTATCTTTCATCATCAGTGGCTTGATTGCTAATCTAAGTGACTCTGCTTGTCCAAACAGATTAATTTTCATGTATAAGTCTCTTTTGCTAATTGGTGTTTCAGGTTTCTTCGACTCGTGGATGTTTCCTTTCTACGAGTAAATGATTTTCCTAGTTTGTGTTTCATAGTTCTAATGTTGGTTAATGATTTTCCTATTCTCATCTGATAGCTCCTGTTTGCGATCGGCTCTGTGTGTCTTACTTCCTTGGTTATCGTCAAATGAATATTCAAAGTTCATTCATTACTTGAAATCCATCAAGAAGATAAATGTTTAAACAATCTGCTTCTCAGGAAGTTTTCTCCTGTACTTTTCTGGTTTAATTTAAGAGATGGATGCACCAAAATGTCATAATTAATCAGTCATGTGATTGTTGTATCATGCCAATACTATCTGCAATATGTTTTTCCTTACAAATGAAGTTCAAGATTCTTCCTTCTCTTCTTTCTTGCAGTACATAACTCTTAGAAACAAAATTTTCCATTCAATTAATCTATCCTTTCCCTTTCATTCTACCTTTTGATGATTACAAGTCTCTGAACTGGATGAACTGCTACAAGTTGCAGATTTGTTGTTTGCTACATGTATTTTGGTCATTTACTTCCTAGTTCAAGCATCTAGAACTTTTCTCCCAATCATTTGACTGTTGATTCTGCTCCCCAACTGTATGAGTTGCTTGACATTAAATGTCTTCCTGCCCTTACTACTATCATTCTTTGGTGGTGAATGCCTCTCTTTTATGAGCATCTTTTGATGTTACTGCCTCCATATGATTGGGAAGATCCAATACCCCATCTTAGAGGGTTAAAGTTGGCTTTCTGGAACTTTGCTTCAGTTGTATGTTCTTGGTTTCAAACTGCTCATTTTTCTTCAAGGATGTAGAAAAGCTCATCTAAACATCATTAAAACTAGCCTTGTGAGATTATTCATGTCCTTCAGGATGTCTTTTATCTTTCCTCATGCTTCACTTAAATTAATTATAGACTGCACCAAGCTGTTTCCCATGCCTTTGCTTTTGCTCCTAACTTTGACCAGTGGCCATTGGTTCTTACTTTTAAAAGCTTCCCACTTTATCTATCTCCTGCTTACAAATTCTTATCCTATGATAGAAGATGACATCTGCTTACAAGTTCTTCAGAAAGTCCACTAATTCAATTTTCCACATGTTCAAATTTGACTTGTAGTAGCCGTAAATGTAATCCATTCTACACATGTTTTATGTTTTCGGTGTTCTTCCTTCCCCCGTCTCTCTTTCCCTCCACATCCGGACGTGTTCGTGCCTCGCCCGCCTTTCATTATTTATATGCAATCATATTTGCAAAAGATCCGCCCCTTCCACGTCTCAACCCATCATATGCAGCCACGGGCACGCGCTGTCGTCGAACCTTCGAGAAGAGGAACCGAATCGAAGCTTCTCGGTCTGATCCATCCACCGAATCATCCTTCGCCGTTGGATCATATTCCGCTTACTCCATTACAATTCCTCCTCTGCCCACCGAACCTATTAGAAAGCTTCAAGAACTTTCCCCCGTCGCCTTTCGAACTGTGAAGACTCGCGAGCGGCGTGCGAAGATGACCCTTGCGGCGGAGCCGGCGGAGGGGCAGCAGCGGTCGCTGCCGACGCCATTCCTGACAAAGACGTACCAGCTAGTTGACGACCCCGCGGTGGACGACGTGATCTCGTGGAACGAGGACGGGTCGACGTTCGTCGTCTGGCGGCCGGCGGAGTTCGCGAGCGACCTCCTCCCTAAGTACTTCAAGCACAACAACTTCTCCAGCTTCGTCCGCCAACTCAACACCTATGTATGTCTAATTCCCGGGTATGTTCGATTGTTTTGCGGTTTTTTGATGTGTTTTTGAGGTTTCTTGGGGGGATCTGTTAGGGATTTCGGAAGATCGTGCCGGATCGATGGGAGTTCGCCAACGATTGCTTCAGGAGAGGCGAGAAGCGCCTGCTTCAAGACATCCACCGCAGGAAGATCTCGACGGCGGCGCCACCGCTAGCGCCCGCCACGATCCCGGGGACAGCGCATGTGCGACGGGCCAGATCGTCGACGTACTCGGGCGAGGAGCAGGTGCTGTCATCGAATTCCTCCTCCGGGCCGCCGCCGCCGCACACGGCCACGACGCGTCCCCGCGGCGAGGCGGAGCTGGGGGAGGAGAACGCGTGGTTGAGGAAGGAGAACGAACGGCTCTCCCGCGAGGTGGCGCAGATGAAGAAGCTATGCAGGGAGATCGCAACGCTAATATCAAGGCACGCGTCGGGCCGGCAGGAGCGCGGCGAAGGGGTGGAAGGCCAGGAGGCGGCCGCGCCGTTGCTAGAGCTGATGCCACCTGGTCCCGCGGCGGAGGAAGTGGAAGAGGAGGAAGAAGTCACGAAGAGTGAGGTGCCTCCGTCGCCGCCGGGAGCAAGCCCGAAACTCTTCGGTGTGTCGATCGGGGTGAAACGACCTCGGTTGGAGGACGGCGACGGCCCACCCGTATCGCAGGAGGTAAAAACCGAGTCGGTCGAATCCGCGTGGCCAAACCAGAAGGATGTGTCGCCAGAACGCGGCGGCCGGCAGCCGTGGGTCATCCACTGCCCCCGGCCGTCCCGGAAAGCATGCATCACGCCGGACCGGCCGATCGACGACGGGGCGCGCACGTGACTGCGGGGCGACATCACGTGTTTCTAACTGCACATAAAATAGTACTTAGTAATAATGAGATAAAAATTTTATCTAATTTAGTAGGATATTTTGGAGTCTTGTAATATATATATATATATATATATATATATATATATATATATATATATATATATATATATATCTTGTTTGAACTCAGGGACGCGGTCATCGAACGCGTGGGAGAGGTCTCATCCCTTCATCTCTCGTAAGTTTCTCTCACTTTGTTACCTTCTTGTTTCAGGTGCACCCAATAATTAATCCGTGTTGCTTATGACAGACGCGGTTTAGGGTTCGTACCAGAGGATGATCCGCGTCATCTTGGGTGCTGACAAGCTGGATTTGACATCCCAATTGGTACTAATTCAAACTTAATTAACTCGCCCTCCTTTCCCTTCTTAATCTTTAGGTTAATCCTTATTGATCGAGTCTACCTGAGAATTATTCTTTACATAGAAACGCTACTATAAGAAATCTTTATATTTACAAGTAGTTAAGAGTAAGAATAATGTTTTGAATCATTATAATTCAATATTATACCAATTTAACCCTCTTTAGATATGTGTCAGATTCCAGTGTTATATTAGGTTTCTTCCTATCATAAATCCCTCTCGAGTGATGAATAAAGAATATGCTTGACCTTATCATCAATTCTTTTTCCTTTTTGTAACCTCAGTATCATCGAATTCCTATCATTTTTCTTTTTGTCGAACATAGAATGAGGAGTGTAGTTGCTTAGTAGCAATCAAGTAAGGGTTGGTAGAAATCCTGTGGCCCATATGATGATTCTCTTGTGGTGCTGCATCCACATTCAATTGATCTTTCTAACTTTAGAAACTTTGCATGGTTAGGGTTATCGACTCATTGACCCAATTAATGGTTTGCTATACTAAATCTATTCATGATGTGTGGGGATGGGCATGAAATTTGGCGATTAACATTAATAATTTTATAGCTGTACATTTTATAAGGGTCATGCCAATGGACTACTCGAGCAGAGGTGATGGTCACTCTTCTCGACCTTCATGCCTCGGGCGAAGATTGGGGTCAAGCTTGCTGACTCACGTGCCTCAAGAACATTTCATTTTGTCCCTTTCATCGTGGCGAGTTTCTTTTGATACAGGTTAAGTTTTTTTAACTCGTGCGCCTCGGACACATTTTGTCTTGTATCTCCCGCCATAGCGAGTTTTTTCTTATGCAAGTCAGATTTTTTGCACATTGATTATTTTTGATATTTTTTGATATGGTCATTGTGCATCGATCACTTTTACGCTTTTCAAAATGGTCTTCGCATATCGATCATTTTTGCACTTACTAAGTTGGAACTCTAGTCGCATCTTCTCCAAACGTCAAGTTAGATTTGTAAGGAATCCTCCGTCAAATTCGTCTACTAGGTCTCAAATTTAAGTAGGGTAGAGCGGTTGTGCGGTTCGTTGAATTCTTCAATTAGGGAGCGAAGTGCTCCCTCGGTGGATTGTTCAACAGGTCTCGGGTGCTCTTAGGATGTCAGTACCACATTCATTAAGAGGGTTAGTAAGCGGGTGTGCTTACAACATCGAGCCCTCCTTCTAGTATCAAAAATAATAAGGGAAGAAGTCGTTGACGTGGTTTAAATATGTATGCATAGGATTGTCTGAGGTGCCACATACATAAAGATCGAGGTCGAAAAAGGTTTTTTGACCCAATCCCTTAGATGCCCAAGTTAGTAACTCGAGATATATAAATACTTACGTGAGTAGTTTAAAAAGGTAAGCCCCTTTTTATTGTGTTGAAAACACACTTTTATACTTGATCGTAAAAGAATATAATATTTCATAAAATATTCTATAGGAATATAATCTCTAACCGTCTCCAATAACCTTCTTTTGGTCTCTTGTTCACGTTAGGCTTAGACCATTGCTCACGTGAAAGGATGACCTTCGTCTTCTCCTTTACACTACATGACAATTAATGACAATATATATTTCTTATCAAAAAATATGATATATTTATATAAAGAATCATAATTTATTAATCACTTCTCTATCTTAACTAAATTTCAAGTCATAAATATAGTCCTCTAGAATCTAATTAACCAGCGCTACCATCATTCCTCACGAGGAGTTATTCATCGGGCATGTGAACTGACAAGGACTTTGCGGCTCATACACACACACACACACGATGGAGTCCCGTGGAATCCGCAATCTCCTCTTCGATCGTGACGGCCATCTGACTTCGTGTGCACTGGAAACGGCGTGGAATAAGATGAAAGCCGCGTGCTTTTGGATTCAAGAACTAGTCAAAGCCCTTGTCGGAAACATGGTCGCCGGGATCCGCATTTCTACGTAGTTTCTCGCAGTGATCGACGAGCTTTGCGCTCTATCCGAGGAAGCTCGCCGGAACCAACCACGACCGCGCTCACCAGCCTCCGCCCCGTCGCCGAGACAAGCTTGTGATCATTCCACCATGTCCAGCATGCTGTCTACGCCACCACGTCCATCATGCTGTCTACGCTCCATTACGAAGGTGGGGTCGATGAAGAATGCTCTCGTAAGAAAACAACAACAAAGATATCAAATAATAAAACATAAATATAAATAAATAAAAAGTACACATAAGATTTTATGTGTTTCGAAACTATTTCCCTACCTATGTGCATAAAGCGAAATATAAATTCTATAATAAAATATTCTCTATTGATTGAGTATATCTAAAATTCCTATTCATCCTCTCACCCATACCTTTAAGATTTTTCTTAAAATATTATTTAGATGATAATATACCAAACCCATTTACTAAGGATTGTGATTCAGAAATCTCATCTGGCATATGTTTACTTTATTAGCTCACCACAATAATAATAATAATAATAATAATAATAATAATAATAATAATAATAATAATAATTTCTCATTATCTATATACCAAGCCATTCAAAGTATTTCCTATATTTCTTTTACCTAATATATATATATATATATATATATATATATATATATATATATATATATATGTGTGGTAAAATAATTAGTCCTTAATTTTCATTTTTTAAAACAAATTTCTTTCCAAGTTTTAGTTTCGGCCACCTTCGACGCGCCAAAACCGCCAAAACCTGCTTCAACGCGCCACCTTTCTCCTCAATTTCCACAGCGCAGAAATTTCTCTCTTCCCTTCGCCTCTTCTCTCTCTCTCTCTCTCTCTCTCTTTCTCTCTATATATATGTCTTCCGAACTCCTTCTCTCGTTCTCTATATGTATGACAGTAGACATACGCACCCCTCCCGCTCCTCCCTCATGAGCTCCATTCCCTGCACCTCCACTCTTCCATTCATTACCACCGCCCGTTGTCACCACGTCGCCGCCGCCTCGCCCTCGATGAAGGGCAACGACGCTGAGCTGGCGATGGAGATCACCGTCATCTCCGCCCAGGACCTCAAAAACCCCTCCTCCCCTCTCCTCCCCGGCCGCCGCCTCCGCCCTTACGCCGCCCTCTTCTATTCCCCCGACTGCGACCGCCTCCCCTCCTCCCTCCACCGCACGCGCGTCGACGAACACGGTGCCCATAACCCCGACTGGGGCGACACGGTCCGCCTGCCGCTGGACTCTTCATTCTCAAGCGTGGAAACGTCCGCCGCCGCCGGTGGCGGCGGAGAGGACGGAGCCGCGGTCTACATCGTCGTCCTCTCGAAGCAGACCCTCGGCGGCCCCGCGCGACTCGGGTGGTGCCGGATCCCTCCCGCCGACATCCTCGACGGTTTCCGGCCGCCTTCAGATCTGCGCCGCCTCAGCTACGCCCTCCGCTCCCCTCGCCACGGCGGTCGCGGCCACGGGGTCATCCACGTGACCGTCCGGCTCCTGGGCCGCGGCGTGGACCGCCTCCCGTCGCCGCCCCAGCCAGGGAAGCCAATGGAGGAGCCCGGCTGGTGTCGGGTGGCGATCGGGATCCCAGTGGCGGTGCCCGCGGCGGCGTTCCCGCCGCCGAGGTGGACCTATTCTGGCGGCCCTGACTGCGTCCAAGGTGACCGTTTCGCCGAAAGCGAACGCCGCAGGGGTGGGCCCGTGCCGACGGCGTTGACCGTGTCCCGGGTAACCGCTTCTCCGAAGGACGCGTGGGTTCTGGTGTCCGCTTTGACTTCGTCAGGAAAGGCTTAGAGGATAAAGCCAATCGTTACCAACAATTTCCCACCTGCCCGACATACCTGCCTTATAATTGGAGGAAGCGGCGGGGAACCAATGGGACTCACCTAACCGACGCCACAACGACGATGTAAAGCCCTCGTTGGTGCCTAAAAACTGGTGTCTGATATTAAATGCTGCAAGTGAACGTATGACAAATTTGGATTGAAATATATTCTTACTTATCCAAAATCACACACTCAGGACACCGTATGATCGCATCAATACAAGGAATAATTGGACATGGATGTATATAAAGAAAGAAAGGACAGGTCGGCACACACTCACGGGGCTCTTATGAACACTGGCTATAATACTGGAAAAGGAAGTAATGGGAATGAAGTCCTTTTACCTTGTTCTAAACCTCCTCCCCTCCTTGGTTGTTGATCTTGGCGATGTTGTACTTGCAGAGGGGGCAAGTAGCATTGATGAAGAGCCATTTGTCGACGCAGGCACGGTGGAAATGGTGTTTGCAGGGGAGTTCCCGCAGCTCCACCCCATCATCATAGGCCGAGAGGCAGATGCAGCACTCCTGCATGTGCCCAATATAACTTGTAGAGTAAGACTGAGTAGTTTATTACTCCTTAGAATTGGGTAAAACATCTCACAAAGAATCAAAGATCCTTTTTCTGCATATATATAATCTATTGCAATGGGCTCTATAGAATTCTATTTTCTTCAAAATAATATGTGCAGATAATGCATGCTAACTTACAACTTTAGTTAAGTATAGAACCGAGGTAACAAATCAAAAATGTTTTATTGCTCCCAGGTAAAATTCATGATAAATGCAATTGCCTCGTCCGGCCTATGGTTAGCTGTCACAAAGAATAACACTGTCCAACAACTATAATTGTCCACCATCATCAGTTTTATGTAGATTTTAGCTTTAAATTGATCTTGCAGAAGAGAACCATAACGTCAGCTAAAATCTCAAACCGTGAGAGAGGGGAGTGGAGTGTGAAAGATAAAGAAAAATAATCAAGGCACAAATGCTCACAAACATGAACTTCAATGAGCAATCAAAGAAGAAAGCTTACCACATTTTCTGCTGATAGAACATGCTCAATAGGTGAATCAGTGTCACACTCGATCATACTTCCACCTACGGGTCTTTGTGCTCCAGCACCAAGTTTTTCAGAATTGCTAATCCTTCGGAATTTGTATTTGGGAAGTTGGTGGATATCTTCATCAGATGCACCTTCTTGCTTTAAGAGGAAACAGGAAGATAACAAACAATTGAATATCTTTTAGGACAGTTAGCCAGAAAATAAAACAACATTCACGAGGTCATAAACATAATAATTATGTAGGTCATAGGGTAATTTGATTTCCTTCATGCCAGCAAAATGTACCTTACTATTTCTCTGGGCACTTAGCTTTCATGAGCAGATCTTTAACAAGATGAACCATACCATGTATCACAATATCAGGTAAGCAACTAATATGCTCTAGATATTTCACAGATCTTTGACTAGATGAACCGTACTATATATCACAATATCAGGTAAGCACCTAATATGCTCTGCATATATCACAGTCAATACATCGAAAGGAGAGTGCTAGTTTTTCAAAAAGGGGTATCTGCTCTGAAGAATGACTTTTTCATTTGAGATATTTATAAAAATAGCATATATCTTTTAGAACATAAAAGACATTAGGAATATTAGAAGTTTAGTTTAGTACTTTGTCAGGGAAACCCAGAAATTTCAGTTTATAGGGCAAAAGAAGAAAACTGCCATAGCCCAACCAGCCCTTCTGGTCCATATACATGTATATGATCTCAAAAATATGAAAAGCTCAGTATAATACCCATTGGAAGAAGACAAATTCTTATCTTCTGTTCTTATTTTAATGGGTAATAGACCCACATTTCAACCAGTTTAAACATTTAGGCCAATTCTACCCTATATGGTACAAATAAAACTGTAATATGCCTTGCCCAACCATGCCTCTTGAAGTTTGAGTTCAATAACCAAATGAATACCCGGATAGTACATCAACTTGGGAAAATTTATCACCATTCCTTATACATTCTAATGTACAGATCAATCTCATATCTGCAAGACAAATTTTGCAATAGATTAACCCAAACATAAAATTGAAAAGGACATATATTATCATATGGAAACAACATATTTCCAATCATTGAAAATCAATCACTTTTTGTTTTGTATCTCTGATATTAACTTATTGACCTTATTTTAGCAATCAAAAAATCTCTCATATAGTTTCAGAAAGATTGTGATGTCTTGATCAAGCACAACAGAGTTTTACCTTTAAAAGACAAAACTATATCTGATGCTAATCTATAGTGGGAACATGCTATCCTACAATAAGGAGTTGGCAATAGTATCAGATACCTGATCTGCGACAGCATAAAGAATTGCGATGATACATGGTAGGCAACAGCAAACAGCAATGCCAATGACACACGCCAGAGCAACACAAAAAATGATAAAGAACACATCAAATGCCAGGAAAACTATGCAAAGCCTGAAAAAACAAAAGAAACAGATCAAGCAGGAAAAAATAAGTAATAAGAAAGATTTACATGGTAAACCAATTATCCAAAGATAAATATTCAGGGAATAACCAATATAGCTGTGGTGCATCACGTGTCAATGCTTGACCTCCAGCCGAAACCCAGTAAAATCCAATTATCCACCATAAGAATGAGAACATAGTGTTTGCTGACTCCAGATATTTAGCAACACTACATATTAAGAGGTGATAAACACAGAAATCAGTCCAGGGAAATAATTTATAGGATATAAAATTAAAACTAGGATATTAGGGTACACCAAAAGAAAAGAAATTTCCAGACACCAGTATGTGGGTGAGGATTTCAAGTTCAAAAGACAGTAGATGGGACCAACAATCACTGCCCTTAAAAGTAACAATAGTCATTTTATTTAACTTGGCATTTCAAGTTAAATAATGTTATGCAGATGTTTTAAAGGCAAATGCAGCAGTCTTCTGAGCCTGTTTATCAATTCAAGAAATTGTTAAGTGGATTCTAGAGATTCGGTTTCTGGAACAAGATGAACAGTATCATATGTGGAATTGATCATTTATGTGGGACCACAATCAGTAAGATCAACCAAAGCAGATAATGTTCAATATATCAAAATCTAAAAAAATGCAAGAGAGAGAGAGAGAGAGAGAGAGAAACATCACACACACACACACACAAAAGGTAATAGCATAGTGCTTTGTTTTCAGCACCAGGTGATTCAAAAAAGTCAATGGATACCTATCAACATATGTAACTTGTTATTACACTCATAAATCAGTTGGAATTCATATTAAGAAAGAAAAGAAAATGATTATGAATCCTAATATAAAATGAAAAGTGACAAGAAAAAAGAAATCAAAGTAATAAAGATAACAAAGATAAAGGAGCAAGCTTAAATAGAAAAACCATGGAAAAAAGAACACATAGCATCAAGCATCTCTATGCAAAATGCCATGAAATTGAAATAATGGATAATTATCAAATAATGTTATTTATCCAGCAAAAGATATTGAAAGAAGCTGCTTTATGGATTTATAGGTTTGTCCACTCAGACAGATCTGGTCAGTAGGAGAGGGTGCAACGACAGAGCTGCATAAATTTGTTCCCATCATTTGGCCTAACCAATGGCCATGTTGTATGTAAATATGAAAGAATTATTATGCCTGTCTGTATCTTCCTTGATCTTTTGTCTTCTTATCTGAAATAACTCACACGTACATGTATTTTCATCATAGCACAACTAACTGATTTGAACATTATAATTTTTGGATAGTGCTTGTTAGATATTTAAATGTTATTTCATTGCATGCTTGCAATAAGATAAGGATAAATAGAAGAAAGCATCTGAAGAAAGGTCTCTCATGTCTCACGAATAAAGCCATGCTACATTTAGGCGTAAAATTTATCATGGATCAGCTCTGAAGCCACCACTTCCCACATGCACATGTATGCAATGGAGTTGATTTTGTCCTTTTAAACTGAATATGGATATAAAACAAATACCCATGTATATGGCCACAGACAAAGTATGATGCTTTCTCTTAAAGTACTTGCCAGAAGAAATGAAAAATTGCTTTACCAAAAGATACTTTCAAAATGAGATAAGTCTTCAAAGAACCATCCTTGCAACTCTAGCATGTATGATCAATAAAAAGTATGGATATTTGTTATCATGAAAAACGAGTTGCCCACATATCAAGAAATGTAATGAAATTAATGCTGGAATCACTAGTTCACCTGTGTTACCTACATTAACCTCTTCAAACTGTACATTTGAGGGAGATCTGTGCACCAGGCTACCCATTTTTATTTACTAGTTTACCAGTGTCTTCAACTGCTCATTTTCATTTATGTTAAGGATGTCTTGTATTCTTCAGGAAACCAACCTGTTTGGTTATAGGGTAAGGTTGTCTAGATTGACTCTCTCCTGACCATATATAGTTCGAAGCATTTTTGTTTTGCTGGCTGTTCTTTTATATGCCTCATAGAGAAAATGTATTTCCTGCTCTGTGTACATATTCTTCATATAGTAGTTTGCAACTTGAACAAGTCTGAACCCTTAAAAATTGACCTAACTCATCCTTTCCAAGAATCAATATATCAAGGAATTCTTATGAAGAAAAATATCCAGTTGTTTCAGCAACGAATGACTGAATCCTCTTAATGCATTTATAGGCAGACCAAATTTCTGACTAATATAATGGAAATGGTAAAGCATATGATCCTACATGCATAAATAAAACTAATAATTTTCTGAAGCTTTATTCTTAAACAATCTTAATCGCCACAAATACCACTAACAAGATTGCATGACCGGAATCCAAAACTAATCCAACTTTCTTTTTTTGTCTTTTAATGTAAGTCGTGCTTGATTCTTGCAATTGTTTTCTTGCAATCAACTTAAAGAGCCGCTCATGCATCATTGGCATTCTCAACTGTCAGTAATAGATCAAAGTCTTCAGATCCAACGCAATAGTAGTACGAGATAGAACAAAACTAATGAGGAAAAGATTGAATTGGGAATGAACTTTTTCTTACCCGGCCGTCTCCTCATGATGACCCTGCTCAGCATCATAACCCCTAGCTTCCACCATCTCCATTGGAGAAGGCCGTCCCGAACTCGCCCGACCCCACCTTGCCCTCTCCTCCACGCCCCGCTGCAGAAGCCTCTGCTGGAACTGAACGCTGACGCAGATAATGTGGAGCACGCACTGAAGGGCATACCCCCCGATCCACAGCCTCAGCGGCATCGACGGCGTCTCCTCCCGGCTCAGGACTAGGACACCGCCCGCCGCGGCGACGAACGCCAAATTCCAGAGGGCGTCGAGGAACACGACGGGCCGCGACTGAGCCCACCCGCTCTGCCGCTCCTGCAGCTGCTCCGCCGCGGCCTCCCGCACCAGCAGCGACGGCTCCCGCATGCCGCGCCGGCTGCCCGCCCGGCGGAGGAACCGGGCCGCGCCGCGGAGGCTGGGCCGCCGGGGTCCACCGCCCCGGAGGCGGACGCGGTCGTCCCCGCCGGCCACGAGGGGGGATGGGTCGACGGACGCCCCTCCACCACCGACGAGGACGGGATTCAAGGAACTTCTCCACCACATTGCGGCGAAGAAGATCCCCAAATAGAATCGACAAGCGAGCTCGAGACCCGAGCCTTAATCGATCGGCCGATCGATCGACGGGAACCGAAACGGAATTGGGATCTCAGAGACGAAGCATAAGAAGAAGAATCCTAAACAAATTGGATTCAATTATTAGTAACAGTTTTCCATTGTCTTTTATTTATTTTGGTATACTATTGTCACTCGCGCGTCTGTACTCGATGCGCAACCTACGTTTTGATTGGAGATTACCGAACCGGGGCCCGGAAACTCCATCAATTTCACCAATAACAGCTCAGGTAGATTTTCGTGGTGGAATTGCCAATGATGTCTTAAAATTCTCATAAGACACTTGATAGAGGAAATATCCTCCTTCAATGCCGATGCGATAACATAGTGGTGGCATAGCCAATGATAAGAGTGTATGACCATACATCAATCTAAGACGATAGTCCAATAAACATTTTCCCATATATTAGAATTGGCAGTGGAGAAAATATTTCCTTGATTTATCAACTACAAAAAAAAATTTTAAACACGATAATCAAAGGCAAATAATTTTTATTAAATTTATTTTATTCGTCTCACTTGAACATTAAACAAATCGAATCGAAAAATCATATTCATGCAAATTAGCTACGAAGTATGTATCCAAATCCATCTCGAAAGAACTCTCGAGTCCTCTCGATGATCGACTTAATTCTCTCGTACACGAGTTTTAGCCACGTCGAGCTTATTCAAGCATCATTAATTTTTTCTTTAACTATACCAACAAAACTTAACATAACTCACCTCCCAAAAATAGCTTATGCTGTTAAGTAAACTGAAGGTTTTGTGTTGAACAAAAAATGGTTCTTTTTTATTTTATAATTCGCCTAAAATAGCTCTTAGCCATCGAGCACACTATAAATGCATGAAGCCAAGGCTTCTTCCATCTCACACATCTCCTCCCATCTTAGTCTCTGCTCCAAAATGGAACCTCTCACCATACTCACATTCACCGGCGGAGTCATCGGTCAAATCGCCCTCGTCGTCCTTCGTTTCCGGCCAGCCTATACTTTCGTCGAACGACTCATCGACTGCCTCCAGCACCCGCGCCCTCCGCCGCCACAGGCCGTCTCGGCCCACGCCATCGTCGAGGCCATCGAAGAGCTTGCCAGCGGCCGGGATTGAGCATATCCAGGGCTCCTTAGCCTCCCATTGCCTTGGATTCTAAGTAGGATGAGAGACTGTACATTCCATGTGCGCGCGCATGTGTAATAGTTGAATGGGCAATGAGATTTTTATCACTAGTACATGAGCACAACTTGCTTGATGAAATGCTTGTTGTTTGTGTCGCTGTTACGAACCCATGCGATCGGCTATAGCAGATGCAACGCGCTACAAAACGATCGAGAAACTACAAGCTACCGTTGTGAACTGACGTCGAGCAGCTTGTTTTCTCTGCTCTGCCAGGATGTTGATGCCTCGAACAGGATGAAATAGCGGGAGGAATGTGTGGGGGACAAGAGATCGGACCAATGGCTTCTGAGGGAACCACTGCAGACTGTTTCTTACAGAACTCGGATCTGATGGCAATTGCAGTTGGATTCAGGCTGTGAGAGTCGCTATTGCCTTTGAGACTGAGATCCTTCACAAGAAGAGTAGGCAACCTTACGAAAGCCACGATTCCTTCTCGACAGAGGGGGCATGGAATTGAACCAGGTGGTGCAGACATCTCGGGTGCCATACTGCATGTTGAGGAAAGAGAGAGCGTGCATCTCGTGCAGAATTCATGACCACAACCTGAAGAACAAGAGGAAGCAAATTTGGATGACCCAAGAAAGAAGAGTTTATCCTCAGCATCAACCATCAAGCCAATGTGGTATTAGCAGTGTCAGGACACTGTTGGGGAGACATAAAATTGTGTAATCACAGGAAGGAGAGTAAATGAAACAAGTAAATGCATGAAGTAGAAGAAAGCAAACTGAGGTGATATCGGAAATGATGCTTACCTTCGGTGGCTACAGCGCAGGTGTTCTCTAGACAAACAGCACAGAGATCACTATCATCAGAAGGAGCAGTTGAAGAATGCAATCCATACTCTCTGCAGAGATAAGTCTTAAAAATTATTTCAGGATACACATAAGATCTAGTTTTACAATTACTGAACTTGCTGAACTTTTATTCAAGTGATCCAGTCTCTGATTATTTGGATGCTTGCTAAGTTAATATTAGATAGATTTTTGTCTGGTACAATGATGCATCTGTTACTTCAACATAAACAAGAAGAGGATATTAGGTGGTATGCTTGTTGATTCTTAGGGGAAACAAGTTACTTTTTTTCCTTATAAGCATGCCTTCGTAACACATTTAGCTCAAGATTCACATATCTGAGCATGACCAGTAATTGCACTGATACAGTCAAACTATACCATGCAAGAATCAGAAACATTTTAGTATCTGTTATCTTTATAATCTTATTTCCAATTAAAATCTACATGTGGAAGTGGAGGTCGACTCAAATATGGGTCAATTGCATGATAAGTGAAGGGCTAGGAAAACAAACTCAACAAAATCCCATGGGCCTACCTTATGCTGTAGAAATTTGAGAACAAGTTTATGTCTTATAATTGATTCAGTTGCAAATGCATCAAAATAACTAAAATTTTCAAGATTTATATTAGTTAATTCTTTGATTCAGCGATGATCCAATTGTACTGCTAAATATGTTCCACCATGATGAAGTTCAGCAAGTATTTTGCTACAATGCATTTTTATTTTGACATGAGCAGTATCAGAGCTTTATAATTACCAGAGAGAGAAAAAGTAGTGAACAACATATGCTTTGCCAGTTATGATGGATACTAAATTTTATGTCCACATATCATAAAATAAACAAGATAAAAGTATCAACTACAAAAACAGATAACGCTGCTGTGAGTAAATTTAAGAATGACCATGAGATTTATGAAAATTCAGGACCTGTGAAGTGCAACAATAAGTCTAGTAGTACCTTGCAATTTTCAGAATACTTATAAGAGGGAGGGAAAGACAACTTGTAGGAAAGACAGGTATCGTCTGATTAGAATTAGGTTTTAGTACTGGCACAAGCTCATTACATCCATATATCCTAGCAACATCAACTGGGAGCCACCTAAAAATTGAAAGACAAAAACAAAAAGGAATAAGGACTAGAACCAGAGATGCAGACAGAAAAGAGATCGGTTTTTGCAATAACATAGAGAAACGGAGATTACCCATGGCCATTCACTGCTGATCTGCTGGCTCCTCTAGCAAGAAGAACCTGAACAAAGAGATGTTTTTGCGCTTAACAATTCCAACAATGCCAATTATGCAAATAAATGAGGAATTCTCAAAAAAATTAAGTTAATGTCAGAAACAGATGTATTGCCTGGCAACACTTTAGGTTTCCACTATATGCTGCATAATGCAAAGGAGTGCTTCCAGCTCCTGTCATACAGTTTGAGAGAAAATTTTCTTTTAATCTCATTTTATTGTAGTAACAACCACTTAGAAAGAAAATTTTAAATGAATGAAAACCTATAGAGGCTGCCGATGAAGTGTTTTGTGAGAGGGCCGTGGCTGAGACATCAGCGTGCAGATCAAGCAGTAGATGAACGCAATCAACATTTCCATTTAATGCTGCCAAATGCAGGGCTGTTATGCCACATTTGGCAGTCTTCTTGATAAATCTAGAGAGTGAGCTGTGACAAACAAACAAAAGTCAGATTGCCAAAACATTAAGAGAGCCACTTGGAGATGCATTTTTTAATCTCTTCAAACCAACTTACTGTTGATCATAGGAAGAATTAGGGAGGTTTCTCTGTGTTTCATCCTCTGAAGAATTGGTCGCTGCATCAGGAACAGCAGGTGCAAAGTCTGCAGCCAGCAGCCTGATGCATGGTATGTGTCCACCTTGAGCTGCAAAGTGCAGTGCCGTCCAGCCACTCAGGAACTCTGCTCTTGAAACCTTTGACAGACTTCAAAGTTCAGTAGTCTAATTATTTAGCCAAATTAGAACAGATAATGAATGCTTACACATATACACATACATTGCATTTATACAGCAGCAATGTCTGCACCACCTCCCAGTAGCCATTGTTGCATGCTTCCATCAAAGGAGTCTTGAAGTGCAGGGCAGAAAGATTAAGACTTCTTGAGTAGTTAAGAGATGAATAGAGATTTGAAGGCTAAGGCTTATAGTGCTCACCCGTCCATAGATGTTCCTGAAGTTCACATCTGCTCCATACTCCAGCAACATCATAGCAATCTGGCAAGAAGACAGAATCTTTACCACACTGTTCATTGAGCAGAGAAGAAAGAATCTTTACGTTGCATAGAGAAGTCATGAACTGCTCCTAATGCTATGTGTAAGAAATTTAGTTAGCTAAAGTGATCAGTGAATCAGAAATATGTTAGATTGATTGAACTTAAAGTGATTCAATCTGTGCACAAAATCAACAGACAGCTACTTTCTGCTGAAAAAGGAGCAAGTTCTCACTCCTGATATATATTTTTCTTGTCTTTAAATTGAACGAATACTTAGTTTGAGATTCCGATTTTTGACGAAAATAATGTTGTAAACATGTAATATTTCATGCAAATTTTGTTGCTTGAATCAGGAAGAGGACCTCAGAATGGCCTCCGGAGGCAGCTACGTGCAACGGCGAGTTGAAGCCGCCGAAGGTGCTGTATTTGGCCAGGCCTGGTCTCATCTCCAGCAGCATCCGAGCTTCCCCTACGTCGCCATCCCTGGCTGCCGTCATCAGTCGCTTCCCCGAGGCGGAGCACCACAAACAGTTCCCCATCGGCTCAGACGGAGATAGATAGTGTGAGAGAATCTCTTCAGCAATATATAGCATGCATCAATGGGAGACGCCAAAACAATGCAACAATGTCAAAGGAAGACATAGTAACAAAGGAAGGGGAAAGAGACACGCCAAGGTTCTTATCTTTGTCCATGAGCGTGAACCGTCAGCTGCAAGCTCCATATTTTGGACCTCGCACACCCAGTCAAGCAACACGCTCAAGGACCGATTCCACCCACGCAGAATTCACATCAGAAGCTGTCAATTCTTACACCGATGCACCATTCTTCTTTGATGCATCCGTCTCACGCAGGTAAAAGATGGTTTGGTGGAATGAAATGAATCCTGACATCTTAACGTGGAAGAACACTTCTGCCAAGGCAAGGGACAACCTTGGAACACCTTGTCAACAGCAGGCTACGTCACCTTTGGAAAACCTCGGACATGGTTTGGTCCTCTTTAATGGCTTAACTTGTGCGACTTGGTCTAATCCATCCTCCCAAGTCAGTCATTGTTATTGCTTAGAGGAATCAATCGCTAATCTTGAGGGTTTTGAGCATGGTGGAGTGAAGGAAACTTCAAACAGAAACGTGTTCGAGTAGAGAAGATTGCAGAAACCATCATTGAATAGAATTGTAATATATATTTTGATTGTTCGAAGCATCAACACTTTTCTCCAGAGAAGCAAGTGGATTTGATCGGTATCCTACAAAGATGCATCGTAGGCTTGTTGACCCTCCGATGCTTAAGTCAATAAGTAACATGTCGAGTTGAGAAAGCATTCAACTCCGCCTAGCATTGATGATGACATGATATTTCATCGTCCACATGTCATGTCAACTTATGAAAGAACACTCTTCACGGCTTATTCTCAATAATTCACACTCTCTCAGGCTGTTGTTCTGACTCTTAGTTGGAGACACAAGATCACCAAGAACAATTTGCAGAGCTGCAAGTCTACAGATTAAACAGAAGGCAATGAGATTAAGATTGGATGGTGAGAAAGATGCAAAGGACAATCATGCAGTTGGCAAATAAAGGCTTGCTGTGGTTGTCACTGTCATTGGTATTAAGGTAGGTGGAAATAATCTGATGTTGAATATTTATCTGTCAGTATGAAGACAACTGAGAAGTGCCTCTAAATACTTGATATCTGAATTGAATTGCAAATGTTTTCAACACAGGCTCTAAACCAGTAAGAAGTTTTGTAGGGTCAGCATCTCTGCCTCACAAGGTAGAATATTTAGACATGAACAAAACATGCATGATTTGACTACACAAAGTCCTCTCTCTATTTCACCTTACCTTCTTCACAGTACTGGCAGAGAAGCTAAAATGGATGGAGGTGCAAAAGGGATCACTGAAGATGGTGTCATTGAAGGAGCAGTGATGTCTACATGATGTTGTGTCTTTTCTTGAGTGGTCTCACTGGGACCAAATGCTTCTTCTTGGATTAATGCCACCCCTTTTGATTGAGCTCTTCTTCTTCTTCTTCTTCTTCTTCTTCATGTATGTTGCAAAGGTCATGTTCTTCACCAACTCGTCTCATACTGTCAACTTAAGCATCATCAGCTTCAGTTTACAAGAAGTGAAATATTAATCTACATGAGATACATAAAATAAAGCAAAACAATTCAAAGGGATTGGATTTGGTGTTCCCTTCCGCCTTTCATTATAAATGGGTTAGGTATATATACAAGCTAATTAGATAACCATCAATTGCAAACCGGTATATACGGAAGCTAATTAGATAATTATCGATTGTAACGGAGATATAGCTTTGCAAGCTTTATATCAAACCGTTATATATAATGGGCGTCGGTGGCAATGGCGTTATCGTAAATTTTTAAACGTTGGGGTTGATCGACCTCGTATTAGGGCCTCCGTTTCCGGACGCGGAGCGAGAATGCCGGAGACAGGAGGATTTCTTCTTCTCCTCCATTCTTCCTTGTTTACCGGTAAATTTCTTCTCCAATCTCATTTCTTTTGGCGGTACGTCAAAAAGCTTTCCCTTTTCTTTGGTTGTTTCTTCCAAGAATCTGCGTCAGGTCTCGAGGTCCTGAAGTCTCTATCCTTTCTTTTTGGGGGTATTGGCGATCGGGTTGATTGGGATGGGGGGAGTTATTATCGAAAATCGCGTTGATTGGTTGTTTCCTTGACCTGCTTTGGCTTATGATATCTTGATTCTTAGTGGGGTATTAGTTTCTTGATACTACAAATTTGTAGGGTTACATTGGAAGTCGATTTTTGATGTGTAGAATGGCATCAGTTGAATATGATTGCTTTTGGGGATAATTTGACGAATTTATTTGGAAGACGACGATATTTGAATAAATTTTGATGTCATTCTCCTTTGATTTTGTTAGGAATTTTGTTTTGGATCGGTGTATTTACTCACAAGAATGCTTCCTGTTTATCTGAGTCGAAATGTGGGCTCAAAATTGGCACAGATACATGATATTGTATTGACATGTTCATCATACTTACATGTAGAGGGAAAGGCTCATGTGAAGGCTGGGAAATAGACTAAGCGTATTAATCAATTGCAGAAGTCTGTAGCTCAAGAAAAGGAAAAATGGAGAGATCCTAACACTTATTGTAGAGAACACATGACCTTAGGGGAACCTTCCTTTGTGAAACTACGAGCATATCATTGTCCATTTTGGTCATGAGATTGCTGATAAGTTAGCTTCTTGATGTATGTCTGCCATGAGGGGCTTTAAACTTGTCTTTCGAAATCATGGCTTGAAGGCAGCTACAAAATATCTTGTGTTGATACAAAGATGTGCTGATGGGCACCACATGCATTAAATCTTTTGTTGAGGAATGGTTGGAACGATTCTTGCAAAGCTGAAAAGTTGTCATCATTCTAATGGAACTATTCTTAAACAAGTTGAAAGTTGAGAATTTGGCTCAGTTCAACACCAATGATTAGTTTGAAGTAGCTAACAAGACGGTGATTAAATTGATATCAGCAACTAGAAACTCAAATGGTGGAAGCATTGAAGTTTGGCCACAAACTTTCCAGTAAAATCTACTATCTGGGTTGCACATTAATGCTTGTATTAAAACATATTGGCTTCCGCGTGCTATATACTGTATATAATTCCTTCAAACATCTTATACTCATGTAGAAGGCAAGCTAATTATAACTAATCAACATGTGCAGAGAACATGTCTGAACATTTGAAGTTCGCTCTATCTGGTGGAATCATAATTTGGATGTAGTTTAGTAAATTGGAATCCCATAGAATGGTAGGTTTTTCAAATTTAGGTATCTTTCAGAAAAATCTTCTATATATATATAATTTTTTTATGCACTGCACTGGTTTGGAAGTAACTTGAGGCCGAGTTTCATGCATGTCATTTATATGGTTGTACCTTTTAACCTATTGTTAATATTTGAAGAGGTTTTCTTGGTTAGTTATTTACTTCTTTTAGGGCTTTTTGTTTGAATAAATCATCTGGACTTTTGTTTGCCTAAATTATGCAGTGAAATCAAATAGAATCAAGAAAACAAAGGATGACAAGGCAGAGAACGATGAAATGATTCCGAAGACATGATGATCGCAGACAAAAAGGGGGACCGGTGTGGCACCTGATGGACCTAAGCTTTGAGACAGAGTAAAGTGTTGTCAATTACATTGCTTAAACTGCTATTAGCATCTTACATCTCTCAAACAAAAGGCAATAGAACGTTAGGTAGCCATGCTGGTTCACTAGCAGCATTTTCTTCGGTTGTCACAAGAAACGTTATGATATTAATCGACTCCCAAGGGTTGTAGCACCTAACTTGTAACATTGTTTTGTTTTTGGATTCACTTTTTCATGGTGTTCCATTTTATATTTAAAATTGTTTCATATTGCAGGAGCTAACACTGATTGAGATTTTTGAACTTTTTTGTTTTTATTCTTAAGTTGACATCTTTTAGATGCCTGTACAGACTCTGAACATGTTGCTTATTTTCAGTTTGCCATCATGTGCCACCATGGTCATGGTAAGTGCTTTTTTTTATAATCCAACTGTATGGTTGATATAACCTGTTGGCTGATCTCTTGTGACCATGTTATTTAATTCATGGCAAGAAAAGTCCATAAATTTTTTTTCCATAGATAAAGTTAATATCAAAATGATAAGTTTATGAACACAGGATAAACAAATTGTTTCTTGATCAACCATCTTCTCTCATTTATCCCCCCAACTTCAACATTGGCACATCATTGCATTTGGTTCAAGTTGATCCTTCAATTCCATCAGATACTTTAGAATGAAATGGATGATCAAATCCAAACAAGATGGATCAAATATTAAAAAGATGAATTCAAATATGTTACACAGAGCAAAACAAAAACTCTATATTCACTCCTAGCTGAACACTGCTGCCATCTGCTTAGTGCCTCCAGCAAAAGTCATTGTATTGGCTTGTATTCTTGATTTTTTCACCATAAGATTTACAATGACTTGTTTGTAATATTTGAAATTGTTTTCCATGGTATGTATAAGTCAACTGCTCCTCATGTTATTTTTTTCTGGTAGAAAATTTTTGCCTCAAATACCACATCATGCTTTATACTTTACTCTTCATGTCACAGACCATGGAGAAGTCCATGGTGTAAGTCATGGAGTCAGCCTTTTAAAAATTATAGATTTGGACTAATTATAGATTAGTTAGATTTATATTTCGGTCTTTAGATTTTAAAAAATTATATTTAAATTTTTTATAGTTATAAAAGTAAAACATCTTGCTCTATTTAATATAACGTCATTGATTTACTGATAAAAGCATGAAAATAATAGATAAAAAGATAATTTTAATATTTTAATTACGTTTTTTGTGATAGTAAGCGATGACATCGTAAAGGATAAGATGGAAGAGGACAACGCAGATGTCGATGTTATATATTTGCGTCGATGTTACTCGGTGATTCATCGGTGTTGACGTAGATGTAGAGCGACGAAAGAGACATTCGATATTTTCATCTATATCGATACTGATGTAGATATTGAACGTTCCTTTCGCCGCTCTGTATATATATTATTTTTTTTTCTTCTCCTTTTGTCTTATCTTTTGTCTTTGGTATTTCTCCTCGTCCATAACAACTTTTAGTGACGTTATCATTTGTCATCATCAAAAACTTAATTAAAATATTAAAATTATTATCTATCATTTTTATGCTTCGATCGATAAAATCATTGACATTAAGATAAATAAAATTAGATGTTTTACTTTGATAATTATAGATATTTCAATAATTTTTTTAAATAAAAAAAAATTAATTATAAGAATTAATATATAATTACCAAATCGTGACTACGAAGGATTAAGATAATAAGAGCTTAGTGGCAATTTTGACCAATTTGATACATCTCACGATCTTCGGCATTTTCCGGTCGATTGTTACGTATCTATCGGCAAGATTTTCACGCCAGTGGTGGCTGGCGAGCGATGAGGTGGCGGTTGGCGGTGTCTTTCACGGGCCCACCACTACTCGTCACTCCCCAACCGCCGCCATCATCCCCTGCTGCCCCACTCTCCACCACCACCTCCTCCCCACCAAATCCTCCATGTGTAGAACTAAAATCACAGCTTTGCTCACATTCTCACTCCCCTTTCATGAGCTGTTAACCTCCCCCAGCTCATCATCATTGGCCACCCAATCCCTTCTTGGAAGCGACGCAAGGCCCCTCCGCCACCACCGCCGCGGCCTTAAAGCCCCCGCCTTCGGGCGCCGGAGAGCGAGGAGAAGGAGGAAAGCCGCTGACCGAGATGACCAACGTCGAGGCCGGCACGGGCGGAGCTGGGAAGAGGTCGGGCGGAGGAGCGTATTACTACGAGGAGGCGGAGGCGGAGGAGAGGGCGTGGACGGCGTGGTTGGTGCCGCTCATCGTGGTGGCGTGCGTGGCCGTGTTCGTGGCGGAGATGTACGTCAATAACTGCCCCGCCCACCCCGGGCCCTTCGGCTCCTGCGCCGCCCGCTTTCTCCACCGCGTCTCCTTCCAGCCCGTCCGCGAGAACCCCCTCCTCGGGCCCTCCTCCTCCACGTAAGCCCCTCTCCCCATCTCGCCTGCTTCTCGGTATTCCGATAAAGCTCGGATTTTTATTCGTCTGCGGTGCAGGAAAAGAACGATTTCATGTTGTTTGACCAAACCCTCTTGTTCTTTTTCCCTCTCCACCTTCAACTTCATCGATTAGCTTTAGATTTCGATGTTGTTGTTGCTGCTGTTTTTCCCTTTCTCTTCTCGAATCTTTGTAGACTTCGTTTCCCAGCATTTACTGTTTGATTTCTCTTCCTCTAAACATAGAGTGAAGTGGATTAGTACGCGTCGCTACCTTGCTTTTCGAGTTCTTTATCTGGTACTTCGTGGAGTGAGCTTGTTCTCTCTGACTTGCTCGCCCTCTTCTTTGCAGATTGGAGAAGCTGGGGGCTCTTGAGTGGAACAAAGTCGTCCATCAAAGCCAAGGCTGGAGGCTTGTCACCTGTATCTGGTTGCACGCCGGGCTCATCCATTTGCTGGCCAACATGCTGAGCTTGCTCTTTGTTGGAATTCGCCTGGAACAGCAGTTTGGATTTGGTGAGCTTTGTTCTTGTTTGATGCTTTGTATCTACTACTCTTGCTTCTTGTTTTGGTGAATATGGTTAAGAAATGTTGCAGCCATTGTTTGCCTTCTCATGGAATGATTTCTGATCATTCGGAGTTGGTGATTGTCCATTTCAATTTCTCCTTTTATTCAACAGAAAACATGAGGTTGAAAATGTCAGATGCTACTATGTATTGTATCTTAATGTTATACAATGTATTGTTTCTAAACCGAGAATGCAACTTGGTGTCGCAGTAAGGTTGTTCCTTTGTGGACTGGGTGACGATGATTTAACTTGTGAAAACGATCTCTCTATTTGCAGGATAAAATTATGCACGATAGCCCTCCTTTAGATCCTACATTGACAGGAGCCATGTGCTCTGGACCACCTTTCTTTATATTGTTTCTGAACCACCTACATCAAATAAATTACCATGTTGGATTGTTAATTTATTTGAATATGGTGTCGACATGTCAATCATTTCTTGTCTCTAATTTTTCTGTGTTGCAGTGCGCATCGGGATACTATACCTCCTATCAGGCTTTGGTGGGGCTGTGCTCTCAGCTCTTCTCCTAAAGAAGAGCATCTCGGTCGGTGCTTCAGGGGCATTGTTTGGACTTCTCGGAGCGATGCTTTCAGAACTTATTATAAATTGGACTATCTATTCCAATAGGGTGAATATTTATAAGCTTTTTGTGGAGTTTGAATTTATAGGAGTTTAGATTAGTTTAGCACCTCAGTCTAACAGATACGATTCCAATTTTTAGGTTGCAGCTCTATTGACTCTTGTGGTCATCATCGCGATCAACTTGGGTATAGGCTTATTTCCTCATGTCGATAACTTTGCCCACATTGGAGGGTTCTTATCAGGTTTCCTCCTGGGTTTTGTTCTATTAATCCGGCCCCAGTTCGGCTGGCTGGAACGGGATGATCTCCCCCCTTCAGCCCAGGTTACATCCAAGTACAAAGCTTACCAATATGTCTTATGGGTGATTGCATTGCTTTTGCTGATAGCTGGGTAAGTCTTCCCGAAAATTTCACACCATGCATAAGCATTTGAGATTAGCATCAAACATTATTGGTTTTACCACATTCTATAAAAGTCATTTCAGTATGCATTAACCAGCAGTATTGTTTGGCAACTTCTTGCTTTTATTACCAATCGATCAGCAATGATTGGTCAAAATACAATGTTGGTGTTGCTATTGCCTACCACATTCTTTGGTTCTCTGCTCACATCTGGCTGTTTCTTGTGCAGATTCGTAGTCGGCTTAGTCATGCTCTTTAGGGGAGTGAATGGGAACGACCACTGCCACTGGTGCCACTACCTGAACTGTGTGCCATCATCGAGGTGGAGCTGCGACGCCTAAGAAACAATGAGCTTTTGCAGTTGAAAAGAAAAAAAAAAAAAAAAGACAAGCTTGTGGAGGCGGCGAAACTATGTGATGCCTTTTGTTTTATCGTACTTCGAATACAGGTGTACATAGCTAAGAACCTCATTTGTCGTATCTGTTATTCGATCGTCCAGAGTGATGTGTTACCAACATTTCAAGTGTCTATCCTTCAATTCATCTTTTCAGATGTCATGATAAAGCTCGGTATGGTGATGGTAGTGGCAAGATTGTTCATGTGTAGGTGGGATTAAGGCTATTAAGATCCCATGAATAGCTGCCATCCTGTTGTCCATTTGGTGTTCGGCAGCTCTCACGATTCTTTTCTTATATCATTCTTATTATTCTGCTGGTTGGTCTCATCGCACACAGCTTCTTTTTGGGTTGGATCTTTTTCACTTTATTTTCCTTAGGCTATAATTCTTGATGTGTTTGACTGGCATTGCCATGATATTATTTTGGATGCTTGCAATTTTGATGATGATGATGATGATGATGATCATTTCGCTTCTTAGTTGGTGAAGTCTGGTACCGGACTGATGTTGGGATATTGGGGAACCATCAGAATAGTATTTTAGGTTATATATTGATTTGTATCATTCAATATTATTAAACAAATTTGATTTGAGGATTAAATTTTCATCCAATAAATATTATATTTAAAATATTGATGTGATGATAATAAATTAGACTTACTACAATTCAAAAAACTGTTTGATAATTTTATACATTCACTTACTTTTAAGAGTTCGTCGTATTGAGCTATACTACTCGATACGGATGATACATATCGGTCTGACAAGGAATCGATATGTGGATCACAATCTATTAGGCAATACTCGTTGTATAACCTCATACGAGGTTTGTACCGGTCGATAATAGTCTAAATCTAATCGTTATCGCCCTGTATTGAACGATAAAAATTGAATTTCGATCATTATCGATCAAAGGTTTAGATTGCCCTATTTTAGAAGATCAATTTGATCATTTGACACATAAAATAATTCTTTAAACCATTTCCTTTGTAAGAGTCATTTGCATAGCATGTAAAAGCAAAGGTAAAGAGAAAGATAAATGCATCAATTGCACCATTGAAAAGAATCAATAAAAGTGATAAGACACATTATCAATTGTATTCAACAACTTGTTTGATCCATAGACATTGACAACGACATGAACAGTAATGCCTCGATCGATAACGACGGTGATGCTTAGGAATTTATGGCCCCGTCTACACAATTTGAGAGTAGTGCATAGATCGATAAGTAGTATTTTACACATGTTACTCAAGATTCAGACTATAGAGCTCAAAAAGAAAGGGAAGGAGAAGACAATGGATGATCTTAAGCAAATGCGACAAAGCCTACACAATATATATATATAGTGAAGCTCATCGTATTTATAGTTGTCGTATTATATAGAATATTATGGTAAAAAATAATATGATAACAATTGATTATATTTTTCCGAACAATGGTATAATAATTGATCTTATGATACAAAACAATATATCAGTGATGAAAGTAGAAGTTCTGACATTCTTCATATTCCACACCGCCACAATCGTCTTTACCTTAGTCGCTACTTTGGACATATGTGATTCACAATGATTAGGCTACGATCATTATCACATTGATACTCTAATGACATACAATGTATCAATATACTATATCAAAAAATAATTTTTAAAATTGATTCTAACAAATATATCAAATTGATATAGATATATATATGATCGAAGATATTTTTACCATATCCTCAATCTTATATTGCATAGACATTTTTACCATGTCAATTCCCTTCATATCGAGTATGCTAAACGCTGAAAGGGCAAGCATTGCATTGTAATAGAGATTTTTAAATTAATGAAGCCAATCCAAAACAGTATAAGCTAATTCTTGAAAGGTTGTGGAATTGTGATTGTCTAGTAATGGGTAGATGGCATGTTTAAAGGAATTAAGTACCCACCAAAATGCAAGAAAAATAGAAAAATTGTAGGCAACAAAATGCACCTTAAAGTGAAGTGAAGACTAATCCATCTATAGTATCGAAAACATAGATAATGTGATGGCCTATGATAAACATAAAAATACTTATTATGTTTTACATCTCCTCTGTGAGCATACCAAAGTTTGCCCAAATATCAATGTTTCATGCATATAGTTGTTGCCCAGGCTAGCATTTGTGATATTTACATTAAAGGGATGATGCTAAACAGAAAACTAGATAAAGATATGACAGATACTTAATGGATGAACATATTAAGCCAAAAATGACTCTGGTAATGTGTCTGCTGGCAACTACTTCACCAAAAGGGCAGCAAATCTTCCAAACTCATAATTGCATTTACAATCCTCCAAGGGGTTCCATGCATTAGTAAAGACCAACACAGGAAGCAAGAAATATAATTCCAAGAATCACCATTGTGCAACCAAGCACTTCAAAGTGGGAAACCTCATAATGGCAACATAAGAATCCTTATATATGTTGAAGTATTTTGCAGATACTAAGTGGAGTTAAGAAATTCTCAACAAACTTATAGATAATTTCACACCATTAAACGTATTTAACATCACCATGAATCCCCATTGAACATTCCACTTTCCGAAAATTCTTGAGCAATGTGATCCATTTCTGACAAATCCATGTTCTGAGGCAAGTCAGGTCTTGAACTAAGACTGTTGCCACTGTTATGGATGGGGTTGCCAGCAGTGGCAGCAGATTTGAAACAGTTACTTCTGCTTGAAACAGCCCCTGTGCCATTATTAGGAAAGTTTGAGGGCATATTTTGCATCTCAATCCCACTTCTGATTGATCCACTGATACCACCTCCAATTGCATCTCGAGCTGCCAAATTAGCATTTGCATTGGAAGCAATAAGAGATTGTTGTGGTGCTGCCTTGTTGTTATTCATCATCTCTTGCAGCAGCTGCTGAATTATATGTTGCTGCATGTGTTGGTTCACCTGGGAGGTTTGCACACTGTTCTGCTGGGGCAAGCAACCATCCAATGTAGGTTGCTGCTGCTGTTGCCCAGATAAATTATTGGCAGATGCATTTGTTATAATTGATGATGAACCCTGAAATTGCTGTGCATGTTTGGAGGCACACAAAGAACTCGAAGCATCCTGTTGAAGCAAATTGTGCTTCAAGTTCAGAGAATTTCTCAGCATATTCTGGTAGCTGTTTAGTGCATGGACACTTTGCTGGCTGCCGTTAACAACTTGGTTAGCTGCTATATTGTTGTTCATGTAACTGTTTAACCCTGGATGGATGCCAATTACTTTGCTTACGGCACTCTGATCACCTGGCAGACTATTATAACTCATCAGCTGCTCCGTCTCCAGCTTTTGTTTTTGGAGCTTTGCTGAAGCCTGCCTTGTATAGTTCTTCAAACTCTCTGTAGAAAATGTTTACTTACATTTTAGAACCAACTAATACTAGCTATTTTCCAGTAATTTCCTTAGCTGAGACTCAATTCAGGAAATACAAGCAAATACAAAGACTCATTATATCAAGCTCAAACATTTAAAGCAATTATTCAGGCTTACATAAAATTTAAATCATAATAACTCAAAAATCGAAATAAAGCATAATAAAGGAAAGGACAGATCACTCTTAAACAACTAAACCTAATAATAACACATGACAATGGGGCACGTGCACACGTGTGACGTATGTCATAAAACAAAGATAAAACTTGCAACTTCAAGGTCATTTATTGCTAGATATCTTGGGTGAAGCTAACAAAATTGCTAAATATGATTATGTTTGATAGAATATTTGTTAAGATGAAGATTTTAAATATGGTCAGTATTCATTTTTTTGGGTTATTTCTTTCAGCAATACCAGGTGATACAAGTCAAATAGCTAAAATAGGCTAATTGACATATCAACTTTATTTGGCCGAAACCACTAGCTAGCATGGTGCATGTGAGGCATAGCCTAGTGGTGGTTTCACGTCGTGACGAGTCCTCTGACTCCATCCACGGGTAGTCCCTTCATACTCGAGCTCCCTCACCATGCCCAAATATTAGGTCAGCTCTGATACCAAATATCACGACCCGAGCCTGATGAGCTAACTAGCCTATCAATTTCGTTTGACCCAAAGCACTGATCAAAATGCTTAAGTTGAAGTTGATAGTAGTACACTCATCAGATCCCTTATAAGCCAATCTTAATCTTGTCCACTTTCGATATGGGACTAATCGAGGGTGTTACAATAGTTCAAGGTCTTGAAACGGTATTGGACCAAGACTTTAAACCTTGATTAAGACTGTTTACTTGGTAACATACATAACGCTAATGGCCTTTCAAAATATATAATTTTGATGTTCGAATGCTGATGCTTTAGCATGAAATGCAGTATGAACATTACCCTGGATTGAGAATGTTTCAGCCAGAAAGATAGATCTGTGAAGCAGAACAAGTGACAACTCAAGGCAAACTAGCTAAGAAAAATAAAAAGATAATCTATTAGATCCTATCTTTATACCTATTGGTCCAATCTTCTGCTCCTGGCTAAAATCAATCAAGTCCTTCATGCTACTGACAACCTCAGATATCTGAGAAAGCAAATGAACAATCAACAACTTTATGGAAAAATTAAAAGGAACACTATCACAAGTCGATTTCTGAACAAAACATAGAGCACCAAAATTACTTCTCAATTACCTGCAAGCACCGAACATATCTTTTGGAGAATCCTAAGTCATTCAATGATTGTAAGTCCAAATTTCTTGCTAGCTGACGACCTGCTGTTGAAAACCTATAAAAGAAGATGCATCACATGGTAAGCTTACACATTTTATTTTAAGAAAACTATATATCACAATTAAATGAGCACGCTCAGAGATAGAAATAAAGCATCACATGGCATCATTTTATCAAACAAAAAAGTTAGCAGACATATCCTGACGTCACAACAGGAACCATCTTACGACATAGAGACAAAAAAAGGCACCTCCACTAGTACTAGATGCTCCAAGAAATTGATTTTTCGCAATGTACATAAGTGACTTGTGGAAGAATAATAAATAGCAAACTGAATATTTCAAGGATAATCTCTATTTAAATTTTAGGCCAAAATTTGATATCATGTCCCATCATTATGTTCATCCAACACATCTTATCATTCAAGAGTCATGGATTTTAACATCACGAATCATGAAACCACCAATATTATGACATGTTATATTGATCATGAAAACTAAAGATGTCTGAGCCTATAATTCATCTCGTATTAAGTATCAACAAAAATATTATAAGTCATCCACACATTTAACCAAGTGAAAATTATCAAGTAACAATCTATCTAGAATCCATAGATGTTGATTACTTAATGGTTATATCAAGGTTCGTTGTACTGCCCAATATGATATGGTATGGGTGGTATGTACCGGTTTGATGGGTGATCGACAAACGGACAACCTTGTACCGGACGGTTAAGTGTTAGGTACCCTACATCGAGCGATACAGGTTCTGTATATGGCGATTCGATCAAAACTCGATTGTTACCAACCTGCACCAATCAATAATGTTGGATTTCGATCGATACTGATTAAGGGCTGAGATTTACCTATTTCCAATAGTCAATTTAACCGCGGTTTTTAAACCCTTTCCTCTCTCCTCTTTCAACCTTTTTCTCTCTCTCAAACTCATGCTCACTCATATCTCCCACTCATTCTCACATTTTCACACTCTTAAACTCAAGCGATGCTGCGATTTGTGAATTGGATCAAATTTAGAGGACTCATTTGGAGGATTAACATTTAAGTTAGTGGATGACCACACTAATCAAGAGGTATGTATTCTCTTTCTAGATTTTTGTTGATTTATGAGATGATTAACCCTATTCTATGAGGTTAGTGTCTATTATGTTGTTTGACATATTTATGATCATAGAGTTGGGTTAATCAGAGAGTAATTAAAGCTTTTAATGATGTGATTAGTCTGTTTAGTACTGACTTAATCAAAATTAGACATATATTTGGTGAAATATTTGTATTTACTGCATATTAGGGTAAGTTACATGTTTAAGATGGTTTATGAGATTTAAAAAGGTTCTCATTAAGGTTTTTAATATTATGATTAATGATTTTAATGATGATTTCATCAAAATTTGATCCACATTGGGTCAATTCAATGTAATTAATTCGTATTAGGATGTTTGACATATTTATAGTGGTAAAAGAGGGCCAATTAGGGAGTAATCATGTTGATGATGTGATTAGTAGATTTAATAATATTTTTTTATAATTTGACCAATATTAGGTTAATTCTATGTATTTAATGCCTATTAGGATGTTTGACATGTTTATAGTGGTAAAAGTGGACTAATTAGGAAGTAATAGGTTTTTTAATGTTGTGATTAGTAGATTTAATGATGATTTCATCATAAGTTGACCAATATTAGGTTAATTCTATGTATTTAATGCCTATTAGGGTATTTGTCATGTTTATAATGGTAAAAGAGGGATAATTAGAGAGATATTAGAATTTTTAATGTTGTGATTAGTGTATTTAATGATGATTTCATCCTAATTTGAACAATATTAGGTCAATTCTATATATTTAATGCCTATTGGGATGTTTATCATGTTTATAGTGGTAAAACAAGGCTAATTAGGGAGTAATTATGTTTTTTTAATACTGTGACTAGCGGATTTAATAATAAATTTAGCATATTTTAACCTATATTTGATCAATTATATGTATTTAATGCCTATTAGGATGATTGATATGTTTACTGTAGCAAACTATGGTTGATTACATATAATCGCAACTTATTATTTCTGATTCGACAAAAATTAAGGCTAATCGCAACTTGTAAATTTGATAAATTGCAATATGATTCCAAAGTAACAAGCACATGATGATGCTTGGGTATGGTATCAGAGTATGGTATCTTCAATCCAAGAGGCTGGCACAGGGATTGAACCTCCAACGCCGAAGAAGATACATGACGGTTATTTAGATGAGAATGTGATAGAACAAAAGGATTGGATCAAATCCTTCAAGAAGCAATGGGACGATTATGAGGTGACACTGATATGCGATAGTTAGACAGGGCCTACAAGAATAAGCATCATCAATTTTCTTGTGTATTGCAACAGAAAGGTCATATTTCATAAGTCGGTTAATGCTATCGATAAAATTCAAGATGCAAGCTAGATTGAGAACCTAATGGACAGCGTGGTAGAGGAGATCGAGCTATAGCACCTTATCCAGATTGTCACAAACAATGGAACTAATTTTAAGAAGACCGGTTGACAATTGATTGAAATAAGGAAAACACTGTTTTGGACTCCATGTGCAACTCATTGCATGGATCTTATGTTGAAGGATATTGGTGAGTTACCATTAGTAAGAAAATGTGTGGCAACGGCACAATCGATGACAAGATTTATATACAACCATCATTGGGTCCACTCGATATAGAAATATACAAATGGTAAGATACTCCAACTCACATCACTTAGTTTACTACAAATTTTATCGTCTTAAATCAATCCAGCAAAAGAGATAGGGTCACAAGGCAATGGTCACATCATAGGAATGGTCAGATTTAGTATATTCAAAATCGAGTGATGGTAAAAAGGTAAAAAAGATAATTCTTTCTTCTAGATTTTGGAAGGTCGTGAATGAAATTATAAAAGGAGTGGAGCTACTTTATGTTATCCTCCGTAAGGTCGATATGGAGAAGCATCTGCAATGCCTCGTCTTAGACATATATTGCATACAACAAAAGAGGGGTCAAGAAAGCATTTGCTGATGATTTTAAGGCTGATCAATACTTACAGATCATCGACTATAGGATCGAAGTTCATATGGACCAAGACATCCATAATGAATGTAAATTCATATTAAGAGTTACTTATAATATAAATTTCAATTTTCAAAAAAATTTTACAAACAAAATCATTTGTCTTACAACATATTATCTAAATCTGACCATCCAATTTCGGTATAATCTTAGTACGCGATCAGATTTAATGTCGACATGAAGGAATGTAATATACCGACTATTGTCAAAAAGTGTCAATACAGTAAATGCCATTACGAACGGCCAACTATTCCAAGAAACTATCGATTCATTCTTTAACGTCTAGTAAGGGAAAGTTATACACATATTGATTATAAATTAAAATTATCACTAATGATTTGTTATGCGAATAAAGTCATTTATATCTTTTTACAATCGAGTGGTGGCTACAATTAGGAGGGTCCGCACCCAATTTAAGGTTACGATTTGTGTACCTCCACAAACGACAACATTAAGTGGCTACGAACGTAATTGGTCAACGGTCGCATTGATTCGCATGAAGATCTACAACAAACTATCATATAGACAGTTGGAGAAACTAGTATATGTCTACTACAAAATACAGCTAAGGTTGTGGTGTGTGGACCTGGACAAGGAGCCTGAGAAACTAAAAATTAATCCCATCGATCTCGAATACTACAATGAAGATTCGCAGCCAATGTTGGAATGGGTCGAAGTGAACTAATATGATCCTTCACTTAATATAATGAGAGATCCTCCACGTCCTTTGCGTTTTATCACTGAGGCAATAGAAGAAGGAGGAATATCTCTAGTAGAAAGAAGTTCCCCTCAGTCAAAACGTGACGAAAGGAGCCAGACAACCACGAGTCAGACTACTCGAGGTCATGACACCCAACCAAAACAATCATCCACCTAGCGTGTAAAGGCATAGGGAAAGGCTAAGTATCTGCCACACCATTGGAAATAATTGAGTTAGGCGACGAGATAACTTCTCAATCATATCCAGCAACCCGCTCGATCCATAAACATAGCAGTGACGTAGATGGCAGTGACTTATCCGACGATGGTGACGACGCTTGGAAGTCGATGGTTCCGTCTAATCAGCTTCAGGGTGGCATATGGACCAAGTAGTATTTTATGCATGCCAACCAAGACTCAGAATCTCATATCATGGAGCTCGACAAGGTATTGGTTAGTTTTATACACCAAAGGGGAAGAGGAAGATAGTCGATGATTTTGAGTATAGGTGACAGAGCCTATACGACGTAGATACAGAGCGAAGCTTATCGTATTCCTAACCATCACATTATGGAAGATCTTATAGCCAATAGTAGTCTCGTGATAGTTGGTCATTCTTTTTCGAGGCTGATCAGTCTTATGACACAGAACAGCAAGTCAGTGGTGAAAGTAGAAGTTTTGGCATTCTTCAACCTCCACACCAATACATGCCACATACTTACCTCAGAAGCCACCTCGGACACGTGTGATTCACGATGATCATACTATAACCATTACCACATTGATGCACCAATGATATACGATGTATCAATATACCATGTCGTAGGAGCAATTTTAGGATTAGGTCCGACAAACATACCATATTAATATACAAATACAAATGATCAAGGATCCCGATCCACCACTTGTGGAGTCCAATCGTTCTTTTTGATAATAGAACCAGGTATATCCATCAATCGATCATTTATTACTTGATTCATTTGAATTTTAAAGTTTAACTCGTAATTTAACAATTCAATATCAAAGGAAGGATAGTTCAGACTGTGCCACAACATTGTTCCTCAAAACTCAAAAAAGATATATGTCACTATTCCTTCCTAATTTAGAATATTTTTGATGAAATTATAATAAACTTACATTTAACTCCAAATTAAGAACTCTAATATAAGATTTTTCCTATTTTTCAGATATTTTCTGAGGTTTCTTTGGGCTTTTCTCTATGCCATCAGCATGCCTCGCCGTACCAACACTCAGCACACCAATATGGGGTGGCACGTGTCGTGCCGCTGGCTGGTTGACACACTAGCTTAGACCAGTAAGTCACGTTATATAAATGATGTTTAGATAATTTTCTTTTATGTGTGGCATGTGATGGCTCAATACAATGATTTATCATGAAACATAACCTAGATATAAAGCATTTAGATAATCAAACACATCGACGAACCGACTAAAATATAGTACCCAATGCCAAAAGGAAGAACTGAGGACAAACTAATCAAGCACAAAAAAGTACCAATAGTTTTTTGTATCAAAATAAGCTAAAACAAAGAATAAAATAATCAGATCATTGTGTAACAGTAGCTGCAGAAAGCACATCACAAAGCCAAGGGTCATGAGCATGCGTCAACACTGTGAATGTCTATCTTTTACCAACTAAACAAAGGGAGCCTGTTTTCTGTTTATTGTTTCAAAACTATATGAGAAATTGTGACTGTTCTAGTTTTAACTAGTTCATGCAAAACAGATTCACAAATGCCACTTTCAGATGTCATATCAGTTTGGAACTAGTATGTATCTCATTGAAATCAGAAACTAAGTGGGTAGACCTCAACAGTCCAAGTTTTATAACATATTCTTTTCCACTTTCCATTAGGATTTAGCTTGCAGATAGCATTGAAGCATCAAATAAGAAATACAAGAGATTATATATATATATGTATATATATATATGTATATATATGTATATATATATGTATATAAATGTATATATATATATATATATATATATATATATATATATATATCTAT
The DNA here is from genome assembly GCF_036884655.1 of Musa acuminata AAA Group. NCBI lineage: Eukaryota > Viridiplantae > Streptophyta > Magnoliopsida > Zingiberales > Musaceae > Musa > Musa acuminata. The sequence continues at coordinate 2,361,895 of NC_088327.1, forward strand.
ATATATATAGTTTTGCCATTAACTATTATACTAAACAAGGAAGTATCATCTGCATCTGTGTCAATCTGCTCTTGCAATGTAAATTTAACCACCAGACACCTACCACTTCCCGGACTATCCCTAGAAAGAACCTAATCGAGCCACTAGAACTTCCTTTGTCTGCTCAGAAGCCAACCTACATTTTCCAATAACAGAATTTCAAATTTTCGATGTTCCAGGTCAAAGGATTACACAATTAGGATAAAGTTGATAGGAAATCCAATGGGAATGATCACCATATTGTCTCATTTCGTATGATTTCCCTAGAGAACTAGCACATTTAGTAGCAGAAATTTTGTCCAAAACTTTCAACAAATTGGATAAGTTTCACAACTAAACAAATTAATACTGGAAGTCCATCTCAATGATCTCACAGAAACTTCAATGTGATCCAAAGCACTATTTCTATTTTAAAAAAAGTCTTTCTTTTCTTGATTGTGTAGACTTTGGACATTCCTACATATCACCACGTTCAACAACCAAGAGAATCAAAGAAAACTAAATAATAACTTCAGAATACAATGACTTGAATTGAATACAACAAATTTGTAAGGTTGTCATTTCAAGTCTAGAAAATCATCAAACAAACCGTGCTCATAGCCCTAAACATCCATTCTTTCATAATAAATCAACCCATATATTTTATTTTGTTTTCTATCATATCTTATTCACTCTTAGTGTTTCACTTGGATAACTAGAGTTCCAATGAAAAGAGTTTCCGAATTATAAACTCGGCCATTATGTACATCCGACCAGTATTAGAAAATCATTTTTATATTAGAAACTTAGACCTGCCAGTGCATTTTAGTACTGATGCCACCTCAACCTTAAACAATGGTCTTTACAGAAGAACTTTTTCTAAGATCTTTTGTTAATGTAATCAGTTTATTTAGTCACTTAGTGATTGAGAAGATGAGAGACTTGAACTTGAAAGAGATAGAGCATCAGAATTAGTAAGGGTTCCGAAATTGGCAATCACAGGTGTAAAAAGCTTGTCAGAATTAGTTGCTTGAGAGCTCCACCCATCCATGTGTTTGAAAAATCAGATGTTTCAAAATCAAAAGTAGTGGGTCCACTCAAGACAAGGTAAAGTTCAGTTAACCACCCAAATTTCAACCTTATTTATTCATCTTTTTGAATAAGATCAAGATTCAATGCAAGATACTAACATATGCACACCAGGCCTCTAACGCTAAAAGATAAAAGATTATGCATATGATGAACATTTGACAATCTTGAGTTTTAGATACTAAGTTCAGAAAATGACAGAGGATTTAGTCATTCACACATGACAATGACACTAACTACATTATCTGAAGATATTCACAAGCAGATATTTCAAATGCATTACATTATCACAAGAAGGCTAGAGTATTGAGTCTTTTCATGAACCATCAGACAATGCAAACATACTCTGAGAAATAGGAACAAATATGTCCGTATCACCACCTAAACTGCTCAAAGTTTCAATAAAAAAATTCCGACGGACAGAAATCAGTTTCTGTCCAGAAATGTGCGCTAAAATTTGCTCCACTGTAACCAACCTTCATGACATAGCAGCCATCTTTAAAGTGCTTTTCATGCAACCATTATACAAACCAAGTGTTCTAAGTAATCTAAGATATGGGCTTACAATCAATGAATAAAGAATATTTTAGTTTGAAATTTTAAATATACAAAAGGTTTGAGTGTGTCCTACAAACAAGATGGCATAAATACGTTTACTCACATATTGCAGCTTGTTTGCAAATCTTGATGTGAAACTCCAGCCGTATTATTCTCAGACACAGCTGCTTGATATTTTTGAGCAACTTGCAATAGTTGGTTAACCTAAGAAGCATTCATAACAAAATGAATCCCATAACATGATCAAATTAATATATAGAAGTATGTATTTGTGTAACATATATCCAGACTCACAATTTACAGGTATAAAATAAAATATTAATATTAGACTCACATATGTGCTAATATTAGATTCAAGAACCAAGTGGGATGGATACAATATTTTTGTTTTTCACATTGCCGTCATGATTATATCAGCATTCTTTTACAAAGAAAATCCTTATGCCAAGTGCCAACTATATGGCAATATAATTGCATAAAAAGCCTTTTAGGTTAGCAAAAGATGAAATTATAAAAGATTCATCAAGCAGAGACATAATTAAGAGCATAAAGAAGAACACGAATCTAATAGATTATGTAATGAATTGGTGCCAAGCATCTGTCCTAACATTAAGAGGCTCTCTGAGCTGTTAGTGACAACAACATAATGACCTAATTAATTTAAAAAATGGTGATAGTTCTTGAACCCTAAAATTTTATAGGCATTATCAATAAGCAGAATTGGCATGGTCTTAGAGAATGAAACTATTGATTATCTAACCGAATTTTTTTTAGTTGGCCAGCGAGCACTTAAAAAGAATCCATCCATTACAAAGAAAAAAGAATATGTTCTTGAAGAAAAGCAGTGACATCCTAGTGAAATCAGAACCTAAAAGGAATGGCAGAAGCTACTGTATCACATAACATCAATTAATTATTTAAATTTCATCAGGTCATTATATGTAATCTATAAAGTTAAGAGCATAAATTTGGCTGTCTACCATAGTTACTACTTCAGTTCATTCTTAATATATTTAAGAACTTCCCAGAGCAGACATAGTCACAGATAAACCAAATACCTGAGGTGCTAGCAATCTACGAGGAAGAAACTCTTCATGCTGTCGAGCACAAAATTCCCAAAATAATATCTGAACCATAAACCAAAAGTATGAATTAGTTTACAACAATAATCTGTAACAATGAAACAATAAGCAAGATTCCGTTTATAAGAAAGAAAGGTAGTAGTTCATTCAACTAGGAACCTTCAGTTCTGGTGTGAATATTATTCGGAGTTGTCCATGGCGAACAATACGTAGATGCTCATAGACACTTTCTTGAACAGCTTTTTCATACTTCAATACCATAGCTCCAGAGGACAATCGGCACTCATGAGGCATGTCAAGAAACAAGTTTTCATCAATTACACCACGGTCAAATTTAATTTGAAAAAGCCGAGGAAGTGCTTCAAAAGTAGCCTCTGCAAAAAGGCATAAAGGACAATAACTTAGAAAATCGATCACAAGTAGTAGACTTGCAAAGAAATAAAGATTGATGAAATCATATGAAAGAAGTATTTCTGTAACAATACATTATCATATAGATAAAGTTGTACATATATTGTTCACAAAGAATGTAGATAGGTGAGCTATATTACATGTTTTGCAGGACAAATTTTCAAGTCACTCAAATTCTGGGAGCAACCAATAGGAGCCAAGAGAGAAGCCAAAATTGCATGCACATGTCTTACTGATTGGGAAGTTTTAATTGAGAAAATAAATTACAAAAGTACAATTTGATGCCTAATATCTAAATTGTGGTAAGCGTTACAGTAATCATACAATAGATCTAGTAGCATTGCTGCAGTACAGAAACTGTTGCTCCTCATATATTCTATGAATCAAGAGAGAAGCCTCGCAGGACAACACATTGAAGTCTACATAATATTGTTTAACTTAATCTTTTTTAACTTTCCAAATTTTATACAAATTGAATCATGATGTTGAGTTTGCTGAGCCTTATTCCAATGCCAATAGTACAAAGATCCTAATATTAATGCAAGAGTTGTTGTGATAACACAACATTTCGAATATCATTGGCTTGCACCTGCTGGTACAGACTCTGACACACTTGTCAGCCAGTTATCAGCATGATACATGCTGATGCAAATTAAATCCATTGTTGACAAGTTCACTGAAAAAATGCCATACAACTTCCTATCTATAAGAATAAAAGAAACATTTACTCCTCAACAGGAACCACTCAGTTAAAGGTCCCTAACAAAACAACCAAAAGAGCAAGTCTTTAAGACTTCCAGAAATTTACAATTGCATAATATAAAGAGTAAATGAACATCCTGAAGTTTTATCATATAAATTTGCCTTTGAATGAATTTTGGACACAAAGAAGATTATGACATAAAATAAATCAGAAAACTTGATTTCCCTAGTATGTCACTGTTTTACGTCAAACAATAAGAAAAAAATAATCTGTATACAAGCTGTGAAGTTTGATACTATGATTTTTTTCATAATATTGTCAGCACAAGGAACGTGAATCCTCGACCAAGTCCCACGCTTGGCTTGGCCAATATAGAGACTAAGTCAGATGATCTTTCTTTAAAACAATATCCAAATCTCTCCTCTTATTATACTACTGAGACAGACACATTATGCATAAGCTCAACCTTATACACCATAACTAAAGTAACCACCTGTAGCAAAATATGAGATGAACCACCTCTCACTAAGAAGGGGAAGAAACAGTCACGAGAAAGCATGTGCAATAATAAGCACATGAATTCAAAGCAGTGAAATTGTATATTAAGGTGAGGTAAATTTCAAAGGCAAAGAAGCTACCCTACTAACAGAATAAATACAGATGATTCTACTAACCAAATCCTTTTCCAGATTTCGAACCACAAATGTCGCACTGCCATGCATCCTGAAACAAGCAAAGAATGTGCAAGAAATATATAAAAAGGGTAAGATAGCCTTGTCATGCTAAGATATACATAACAATATAAGCATATTTTCTTTGAAAAAAATATATGGTTTTCTGTTTTTTTCAGTTACAAAATGATATTTTTTCAGATGGAAGTTCATCCAATGATCAGAATTGTACAAATTCAAGAAACTCTTAGAAAGCTGATATGTCGAATAACAATGGATAGAAAACATTATAGATAGAATAGACAACAGAATTGTATACACTAGAGCAGGTGGCTTTAAGACACACCATTGATGCAATTACAAAGCTTACATTTATAGAGAAAATAATCTGGTCCTTCAATGGGAGAAAAGCATGGTCTTTATGGAGTATGAAAAACCAAGATGATAAAAAAATGAATGCCATCAATCTTCTCCTTCTGGTTGAGTAGTGAGCCACCAGGAACAATACAACCAAAACCTTACTTTCACATCACATTCTAAATGTCAATCTAGATGTTGTTTTAATTTGCTCTAACTATTTCTATGCATTTTTTATGCATTTGCAAGCAGGCAGTCAGATAAGTGTTTTTCCTGCCCATGTAGACAAACATGCATATGTTGATTCTGGGATGTCAAGCTCTCGACAAAATACACAATAACAACCATTGAGTTGAAGATGTATGAAATACAAGAAACACTTACCACAGCCAACTGTGGGAATACACCAAGGGCATGATTGCCCATATTATCATACAAGGACAAACACCACCGTTTCTTAGCTCGTACTGCAAAATACTCAGCCACAAACTTCCTCCAGTATAATATAGAATTATTCTGCAAAGAGAAGAACTTTGTTAGGACACCTCGAAAAATGTGACAATGATATGAGTGTCAATTATGTGAACATATCAAATCGCAGTGCATATGCAAGAATCAGCTCACAGGTGACCGATGACGCTGGTGATACAAATATTGCATAAGCCTGCGAGAACATATTCCATTATCAAAGGGGCGCTTAACAGGAGTAACTGGCTGAAGAGTCTGAGGTTGCACATGGTGCCACAATTGCTGTTGCTGCTGCAAGTTGATAGGGGCTTGTTGCATCTGAGAAAAGGATTGAATTATCTGCTGCTGCTGCTGCTGCTGCTGCTGATGTTGCATTAGTCTCTGCTGTTGCAAATAAGCATGCAGCTGTGGGTTTTGCTGGCCCTGCAGCTGCATAGGGTCATGTCTCTGCATAAGCTGTTGAACCAACTGCTTCTGCAGGATATCCTCTTGCCTTATGTCAAGCTGCATTTTTTTCTGAGCATTCATTATATTTGGGGTTTCCCGTTGTGTTAACTGGGATGTTGCTGTTGAGAGCCCTTGTTTTCTCACGTGCTCTTGGAGAGGGCTCTGCTGCACAATGGAGCAACCATCCATCACCGAAGAACCCGAGATGTTGGAGGAGAAGGACATGGGAGAGGCAGGGATACGCATATATGACTCGTTGTTGAAGCTGGTGCTTCTTTGCAACTGAGCACCACCAGAGAGTGTTGAGTTGGCGTCAGTGACGAGGGAGCTGGCACCAACGCTTGGACCGGAGGAGTTTCCCCTGCTGTTTAGTATTTGGTTCATGTCACCAGAAGCCGGTCCAAAACCAGAGCAGTCGTTCCCTGACATGGAGCTCACAGGAGCAGGGTTCTGGCCACCATCGCCCTGGAAGAAGATGCCAGAGGCGGAGGAAGATCGGGACGGACCTCCACCTCCAGCGGTGACCCGCGAAGGAGCCACTGGGGGAGTGGGGCCCAACTGACGGGTGGAATCCAAGCACCTATCCAGCGCCAGCCCTCTCTTGAACAGCCCTCAGTAGAAGAAATCGGAACGTAATCGCCGCAGATTCAACAAAATACCCACCTTTCTTGCTGCCAATTGCATCCAAACGTAGTAGATCGAACTTGAAAGTAATCAACACCAAATGCAGATAAACCGCTATGAGACCAAATCAAATAGTCAAATACTAATAACCACAATCGCAACTTTCACGAAGAAAGCAACGCAATTGAACGTATTGCGCCTTAATTATCACATAACAAGATCACGAGGACGAAAATAAGGCATAAACCCTAATTTCTTCCCGTGCGAGTGAGCGATAAAGAAATCCAACAGGCCTTGATAACGCCCCGATCAGAAATTTATCACAACAATTCACCCCTGGCGAACTGGAATATGTATCATCTCAAAGCATAAGAAAAAACGACACTTTTGATGAATAATCGAAGAAAAGACGGAAAATCTTGGAAGAGATTCTTCAAACAAAGTAAGTAAAGCAACGAGCTGGCTACAGCGCTTACCCTTCGAACCCCAACCGGCATCCACTGACAAGAAAATATCTGAAAGACCGAAGGGATCAACAGTGACGCTTCGGTGCTTCTCTTCCTCTCTCGCCCCTTTCTCGCGGCGGCGCCGACCGACGAGCGGGTCTATTTATCCGTCGCGGGAACTAGAAGAGGGTGGTGACCAGTGGGCAACCATAGTTAACCGGCTATAACCGGTTACCTCGACACGTACGTGTCACCATCTTACTGTCCTCTTGTCGTGTTGATAATCTCAAGGCTGCGGTGTGATGCCTCTGATCGGACCTGACACGCCGCGCACGATGATTGGTCGAGGCCTAGATATCTAAACCGGAGGGTGGCAACTGCAAACCGCCGACTCACACTCCTGTCTCGACGCACCCGTAACGTCACCGCTCTGGACCGCTTAGGTGGGTCCCACCTAAGCCATGGCAATTGGAGGTACAAAAAATTGGTGTCGTATTCAAGTAAAATGTCATGCACGTGCGTGACCTTTTCTTAAATATCATTTCCCGAGCTCCTAAACGTTATCTCCTGAGATAATACTCGTGGTACCCAATTCTACTTACCGTAAAACGTCATGGTGGGCCCCACGTTCCATTACGAATTACCTGGCAGGTACCTTTGTGGGTTAAGAAACGGATAGATAAACTAGTTTCATTATATTATATCTGCTCTGATTTTATCCTAAAATTTATTGTTGTTTAAAAGCCTAATTATTTATTTAGGCACCGACTTCGATAGTTAATTCATGGATGCTTCTTTCTTGGCAAGCAAGTTTAGGTCCATTAGAAGGTTGTTCTTTTCCATTAGAAGCTTACCATTACTTGGATTACAGTGGTGTATTCTTTTTTGAGAATATATTTTTTAATTTTATTGTGAATGATAATAAGACTATAAACCTAATAATCGATATTAATCAATGCACATTAGGATATGACCAGTGGAACAGAAACATATGACGAATATAATAAATATTATAGGAACGTTACTTACCTTTAAATTCAATTTCGAATTGATCAAGGGGGATCCAAACCCGATTTGAACGGATCAAATAGATACAGATTTCGGAACTCGATGCAATGGCATCCTTATCGGGCTTACCTGACTCGACAACACGGGTTTGGATCGATCCCCGATGATTGATCCAATAAGTTGGCGTCTCATGTAACGGATCCTTCATGATATTATGCGGGTTCGGACCCTATGTGGATCCGGACACGATACTGATGCGGCTTAGGACGTATCGAATGGTCCTCTCACTCGTCGGCCCATCGACTGGTCGGCTAGCGTCGCAGCAAAGAAGCGACTTCCCGACCCCTCGCTCCCGGCGATGGCGCCGACGGCGGGAATCGGGGTCACTGTCCTCCGGCGCTTGCCCGGGGCGTTCCACGGGCATCGACTGCCCCAGCGCGAGGTGAGATTTTTGCTCCATTGATGCTTCTTGTTGATCGACTGGTTTAGGGTTTGAAGTTGGATTTGTAACACAAGGCAGCAATGCTAAAGTTGGCATGGTAACAGAGCAGACAACCATTACCTAATCTAAATCAAGTGTATGCCTCATGTCACTCGCACAATGAAGCTTGCCACTATTAGATTACCTCGTTGATATACTTGAGATTTTTTGCATAGTCCAAAATATGGTGTTCGATGTAGGTTCTAGGATGGATGACATTTAGATTTTACAGCATAGGGTTGAATGCCTTCAGTGAACCTGAATAATTTCTCGATGCTGATTCTACATGATACTGGGGGAGAACACTCTGATGCCAAAATAGAAATTCAAAAATCAACAATAAAGTACAAATCAGAAAAGTTGGCACAAGATTTATGTAGTTCAACACTCCTTACCTATACCCATGGAGTAAATCAAAAAATTCATCACATGAAACCAAGTTCAAGTTCATTTGAGTTAATCCCATATCAGACACAAATCTCCTTATACACATGAATCAAAAGTGTCTTCTCACACCTACCAATACCTGGAGAAACATAGATATATATAAAATAATATAATCTTAATTTTCAAGATTTTCTCCCTTCACGAAGTGGTCTTTTCATACTTGGATTTCTTATTCTCTAACGGCATTGGCACTAGAAATCCAAAAATACTTAACAACCCCAATATGAATATCAAATAGAAATGTGATGTCTTTATTCTTCCATAGTGCTTGAGGTAAGCATGTCAGAGTGCACAGATATGTGAGGTCTTGGAGAGAAGAAAACAAATTCTTATCCCCCATAATAGAACAAAATGAGATTAAAGATGGTTACACTGCAACAAGGTACATGAGTTCAATGTCTGGGCTTTGCCTACCTGCTGTCTTCAAGAATAATGTCTGGCTCGCAACACATACTGTGCTAGCCCAGGGCTAGACAATGTGTTTTGCATGCAGTGATGCAGCTCATATATCCTTGATCATGCTTGTATGCTAATTTTTGGTGGCATACGTAGTAAATTTTTTAAGGCAAATTGAAAAGCAATATATTTCAAATGCTTGCAATGTTATAATCTGAACCCTGCATTCTCAGAAATAGCATTCTGGTCCCCAAATATTTTAGTGTGTTTATGGTGGTATATCACAATGACCGACATGGTTTTATTACACCCAGGGTTCTGATGAGTTCCTGAGAGGCAAAGTAAGATAAGATTGGGAGATTCAGGGGACGGGATATATGTGGCTTGCTGATTATGATTAATCTTGACTGCTGATAGTGAATTTTGAGGACAGCTTTCTACCGGAGTCAACATCCATGAAGCTTGCTGCTATTTCAAGTTTAACCAATAATTTCACCGGGGCAGCTGCAAAACTCTTCAATCTATGTTGCATGCATCAAAAATGCAAAAATTACTTTGCAGTTCAGTCCAGTGTGGCATGCTGGAATATTCATGTTCTAGGCTACAACTCGATCCAACCAAAACCCTAATGTGTCTAATCGTTATGGTTGGTCTAAATCTTTATGACGTTCTACGTGGTGGTGGAAAGTGGTAGTGCGGTTATTTTAAGGGATAAAATGTTCTCTCTTTTATGCACAGTCATTTGTATTGCTGCTTTTAATCTTCAAGAGGCATATTGTTTGGCTGACTTGGTGGCCAACAAAATCTAGCTGTCATTGCATTTTGATGATATTGACTACAAGTTTTGGTAGGTCATAGGCATTAATTTTAGACTATAGAGACTTTTTTTTTCCAAAATTTGATTGGTTGGCAATTGTGGGCAACCATTTTCTCATTTTCTTAAAGAATGACCTTGCATGTGCACATGGGGACAACTGTTAATTGCATTTATAATGATTTGGTCTATATTTTAAATATTCTCAGGGTTTCCATGAATGCTGGGTTGTTTCTTGATCTTTTTGTTATGACATCGTTTTTTTTCATTAGTGTGATTGCCAGTCTAATCTCAAGAATCTAAACTAGTGTCATGAAGGTTTCAATAGAAGTTGTGTATTAGAGTATTCAAACATCACCTGGAAAGAAAACTGTAACACTACATAATGGAAAATTATTAATTTGAACATGATGATCAGCTTAAAACAAAATTCTTAGTGCAATGAAATAATCTTCTTAAACAAGCTACGGATGGCCATTAACTTACCAACCAAATTAGAAACTACATCCTTAGTTGTTGTTCAAAGTGCTGATACCATGTCAGCATTACATTTATGTATGCTCAGCATATTTGTAATAAACAAACAATTTACACTTTGGAAAGTATAGTTCAGAATTGTCACTGATTGAAGCAATTTGACATGTTTGGGTGATATTTTACTTGTTCTAATCTCTAGAATGATGTCATTATTTAAACTCAAAACTTAGGCCTTTCTCTCTGTTTAAATATTTATTTCCTTACAGTTCATCGATATCTTTTGTCTGACTTAAAAAATTACTATGAGATGACTTCAACAATCAAATAGACTCATTTGCTAGTATCCTCTGTGATCAGAAAATGAATTAGCCTATGGACCAACAAATATTCATGCATGTGCTACCTATCTAGCATAAGGACATAATTGTTGTGTTAACTAATCATGATTGTTTTATCTTAGTTGGAATTAGGTAACAGTAACCAACTGTTTTCAATGTTTGTTCTTGTGTATGTTGCTTTGTAATCAAGTATCATTGTAACAGCTAGGTTGTCCCCTTCATTCTCATCAAGAATTCCTCATCACATACCTATGGCATTCAACGAATGTAAGATCAAATTTCCCTTTCGGACAGACATGTCAACCACTACTGCCTTCCACTCAATAGATTCCAGTGTCTAGCTTACACTGATTCAATTGAAACTCCTTGCTGCGATATTAGTATGTATGTCGGCATCAGATGTAGATGGAACCAATGTGATACACTAACTGCATCAGTTAGTCGGTTCAAGCTATAGTGGATGGCCTCAATAATCTGGACCACTGGCCTACAATTGTGAGTGTGGTCTTCATCCCCAGCAACATCATGCTCCATGGCTTGATTGGAGATGGAGACTGCTCGACAATGTTTGAGATCTCAGCACCCACCCAAATGTGATATTCATATTAGAGGTTCCACATTTGGGTTTCCTGTTCTTTTTCCACCCAAAAATACATGAAACAGCAGTTGATTTTCCTTGGTTTTCTGTTGAAAGAACCTGTAACAAGTAACATTAGCTTTTAGATTTTCTATGGAGTGGATTATAGGAGCAAGAGAGTCTATGAATTTGACCCTCCAATAACACATGTTTTATGGGCGCCTCATATAATAGTCCTTTCTTGCTGTGGCTTCATCAGAATAAAAGTTAATGGGGCCAACTAGCAGTAAAGAAAAGATGCATTGTTGTCCTATGTAACCATATTAGTTGTCCTCCATGTGGTGGAAGTAGTAGTAGTAGTAGTACTCTCAGGAATATTAGACCCTTTAATAAAAGGTCACAAGACATCTTAAGATCACCAGTAAAGAATAATACATACTTGTTTTGGGTTTACAAAGAGAAACCAACCAATATATAAAGGTGAGAAAATACCCCTACAGCTTGTATAACATATAACAATGCATGTCCTAATGTTTGATAAAGCTACAAGTTATTTTAGTGGAACATGAAAGCATACTTATGAGGCTTAATTAGAGGAGTATAGTTCAATTTCATCAAACCTTGATAAATTGTTATCTACAAGTTCTCTACATCTGGTCAATTTATTTTACTTGTCTTGTGGATGTCTAGAGTTCAACTTATCAATGCCAATTTTGCTTTATCTCCCCAAGCCTTAGGCTACAATTATAATCCCTTGAACCCTAAAGGTAAATGCACCATATGGGGGATAATCCAAAAACCCATTTGTAATTTGAAGTATTAAAAATAAATGTTTATTATGTTATGGAGGAACAAAATCTGACTTTTGTTTTAGATGAAACCTTGGTGATCTTCATGTGAAATTTAGAAGGACCATCGGTACTAATAATCAAAAGACTGCTATCAATGATTGAAGGCTACTAGGTGTCTCTAATGTATTATTCATTTGGGTTTGTGCAAATATAAATATTAATTGAAGAAAATTGTAGTTAAAAGTAAACCTTGCACAAGTAGTGGGTGAAGAGTACTCTCTGTCTTCAATCAGATTATTTGTGTATGATTGAACTGGCTTAATATATAATGAATTGGTATGAATACTGTTCCAAGTTGTTTGTTGAAGACGAAGAACAAGACGACAACTTTAGGTCACCCATTGCCCCCACTAATTTAAATGGTCATTAATTAAGATGACCTAACTCTACTATTAAATCACTTTCTTCCACCGCAAGAAGGAAGACACGATGTATACCGCATTGTTTGTTTTCCAACACATGAAGAAATACATGCATTCGAAACGTGAAGTCTACCTACCTACCTCTCTTCTCCATCACCAGGTTATTATGATGATCTTACTTTTGAGTAGATGTGTTCGATACATTGTTTTCATTAGTACGAATGTACTATGACAGCTTACTGAACTCTTAAGCGGCTGATTATTTTGCAATTGTTTTCTGTTTATTATATATCGTCGTGATTTGTCGTTAAAATCAATCGCGAGGTCGGTACGCGGTCGCCAAATCGGACGGTGTGGGGGGCCCCACCGTCGGTTTTTATGGTGGTGGACCGTCTCTTTCGGATGGCGTGGTCGAGAGGGAGATTGACGGCTCCGGATGACCCACGTGGCACTGCCAGCGAAGAACCTCCTCCCGCTGTCGGTGGCTGACCTCCGGGCCCGGTTCGCCCCCCGATGGAAAGGAAAAAGACCGGACCGGGTTGATCTTTATTTTTCTTTTACCTTGGGCGACGACCGACACGCACGTTACGATGTGGCCACTTTGTTCTTGCTGCCGATGCTTGCGAGCTCATGATGCACCGGTGAGATCAGAGCGCGAATGATGGCTTGTTGTGGCAAAGCAGAACAGGAAGCGTCGGGTCACGCATCGTGAAGTGTTGTTGGATGGAAGCTTCGGGTGTGGTAAGAGTTTGGTGGGTGATTGCTTTCGCTTTCTGTGACCTGTTGCTCTGCTTGGTGGTGCTGGTGGTGCTGGTGGTGGTGAGGTTAAGATTGAAGCCAAGTTAATCTCTCTATCCTCTCCATTCTTTATATATTGGCTTCTTCTTGCTTAGCAATTTTTTTTATTGCTGGTAGTCGTCTTCTTTTTCGTGGCTGCTGCTCTTCTGAAGTAGATCTATCCGAGTCCAAAACGTTGCGGCGATCTTTGGCAGAAGCGCAGAGCAGCCGCGATGGATTCTGTTTGCAGTAGCTTTTGATCGCATCGTAGTTTGCGCTGCTGTGCATCTTCCGGGGAGGGTAGCAGAATGCCGTCGAGGACAGGATATGGAGCTGCGAAGCAGGTGGTGGTGGAGGAGAAGGGTGCCGAATGGGAGGTGACTCCCGGCGGAATGGTGGTACAGAAGCGCGATTCCGAGTCCGGGCCACCCGCTGCCGTCGTCCCGACCATCCGTGTCAAGGTCAAGCATGGCTCCGTCTACCACGAGATCTACATCAGCTCTCAGGCCACCTTCGGTAACGATGAGACTCGTGATACCGATGATGATCGCAGTGTTCCGTGTTGCCTTTTCCTTCTTCTCCGGCCTTACAAGCTTATGATGATGGCTTGGCAGGGGAGCTGAAGAAGATGCTGTCGGCGCGTATCGGGATGCATCCGCTCGACCAGAAGCTGATCTACAAGGACAAGGAGCGGGACTCCGCCGCATTCCTCGACACCGCCGGCGTGAAGGACCGGTCGAAGGTAGTGCTGGTGGAGGACCCGACGGCGAAGGCGAAGCGGCTGCTGGAGACGCGCAAGACCGACAAGATGGAGAAGGCAGCCAAGTCCATCTCCGCCATCAGCATGGAGGTCGACAAGCTGGCGTCCAAGGTACACATATCTCCACCCGCAACCCCGCAGCAAGAATCTCTCGGCTATGTTGGTGATGCAAGCATGGATTCGCAGGTGTCGGCGTTGGAGGCGATCGTGAACAAAGGCGGGAGAGTGGTGGACCAGGACGTGGTTCGGCTGATCGAGTTGTTGATGAACGAGCTGCTCAAGTTGGACGGCGTCGTCGCCGACGGGGACGTGAAGCAACAGAGGAGATTACAGGTGGACTAAACGTGTTCTTTAGGTGAGCTTCTGCGGTTTGGATCTCAACTGGTGGAAGTAAACGAGCACTTCCGGTGCAGGTTAGGAGGGTGCAGAAGTATGTGGAAACGCTCGATCTGATCAAGATCAAGAATGCAACGCCGAGAGCCAATGGGCATGTCCATCATCCTCAACAGCAGCAGCAGCAGCAGCAGTATCAGCAACACCAGCAGAGGCAGCAGCCACCGCAACCGGTGGTGGTGACCACCGCGAACTGGGACACATTTGATTCCTTGTTCATGCCATCCACCTCCACGCCGGCCACCACCGCCACCTCCACCGCGTCATCCACCCCCACCACAAGGTTCGACTGGGAGCTGTTCTGATGTCTCCGCCATGAGCAACTCAGCAGAATCAACAGCAGTACGTCCTCGCTCGCTTGCTCTCCGTCGCTACTATTCTTTTGTGTGCATACCTCCAACTACATAAGAATAAATGGATTCATGTCAATATGTTGTATCAACCATTTCAAGATACATACTCTTTTTATGTCAGAGAATTTTTGTTCACGGTATGTATGTGCAGCATCAAATCTTTTCCTTTTTCCCCTTTTTTTTGTTTTCTAAGCTCCAAAAGCTAGCAAGCAAAATGATTGCAGATGCATTGAAGAAATAGAAGTGGCGAGTTAATGGTCTTATTATATGCTCATCATTTGCATTTCTTTATTCGAGCATGGTAAAAGTAAGACTCAAGAACATGAGTTGGCTTTGTCTCGATGCCTTTCTTGCCAATAAAGACCACGAACGATCTGACGTACACTGCAATCACAGTGATCTCATGATCTACAAGTGGTCAAAGCAGGGTCACATGATCTACTGGTTAGATTGAATCTTGCATGGTGCTACTGTTGTTCTCCAGGCTCAACATCGATGGAAACAGCCGTACTCCATGAAAGCTGGTGATGTGATAGATTTCAATGAATCCAAACAACTTTTTTTCTGGAAGACAGCAGGACATCTTTTGTATCCACCTGCGACCGGGTTGAATCCAGTTCAGCCATCATCCACACCATATCTTGGATGCGAGCTGCTTCCACCCACCTTTTGACCATTTCTTCTCTTTCTTCCATCTTCTTTTATCCGAGCACTTGAATCCTTTCTCTTGTTATGAAGGCATATAATGCAGTCTACTGATTTCGTACCAGTTGATATGTCATGGAATTTTTGAACATTCCCCCTATATCGACCACCACCACCACCACATCTCTTTTTCATCTTCCAAATGATTGGATTGTGGAAGTTGGCCGAAGAGATGAACAGTAGCAAAAGGTTTTTGTTTCCTGACGAGAGGTTGTTTATGTGATACAGAAACCGAATCACTAGCCCAGTAAAATTAGGTTGTGCTGTGAGTTTTTTTTTTATCCTTAAAATATCATGCCTCGACGACGACCATTAACTTGAGCTTAAGTATTTTGGACGTACGATCATCCGATCTTAATCTTGTTATGCCTCAAATCCACTTGGTTATAGTATGTCATGGGTTGTAAACGATCGATGGACTTGTATCATCAACTTGGGAACAAAAAGTTCTTAAAAGAATCTATCATGAGCTTTCTTGATTCAGGAATTGAATCAAACAAAACATGAGCTTTCAGCTTTTATCATTTGAGAAGGCTGTGATATCTGTTCTTCTGAATTGGAAATGATGATCGATGAAACCACCGAAATATAGTCTAGCCTTTAACAGATGAATAACAAAAGGAAATAGTTTTGGTTGCAGACTACAGCCGCTCCTATCATATTGGACTGATGAACAAAGTAAATTTGGTTCTGTAAATTATGTTAACCAACATTGTTTAGACAAAATAATGATTGACATGCAAATATCCAAGAATGTCATATCATATCTTATGATAGACTTTGGATCTGAATCAGGTTTACTTATGATTTGAGTTAAAGTATTCAAAAAATAAAAATAATAATAATAATAATAATAATAATATTTTAGTCATAAACTTAAAATAGAAACTTAAAACAATTGACAGTACTCCGTGATCCTCAAGATTTCTATTTTACCTTTCTGTCTCTTCTTCCTTTGGTACGCTCTTCCCCTTCATCAATCATAAGTCTCGGTACACTCTTCCCTTTCATCACTGATAAGAACTCCATAGTAATACATGATGAGGGATCATTTGGTATGCTCTTCCCCTTTATTAACGATAAAAACTTTACAATGGTATATAATAAGTGACCATTTGATCGATCGATCATGCTCCTTTAAGGGTAAGAAAGATTTGACGATTTTTTGAATCCGTAGGTTTATAAGCATGGCATGTAGGCTCACGAGGAATTTTCCGTTTTGGACAATGAGCGTATGTGCACGATTTTATCCTTTCGGAACATGTGAGCTTTAAAAGATATATTTGAGGGTAAGAGAAATCTGATGAATTTATAAGTCTTTAGTTCTCATAATCCCTAATTAACGTGATACTAAATGATCTTACCAATATTTATACCAAGAAGCCGGGTAAACGAAGACATGCACATGAGCATCTCTAGCCATGGCACATGTTTGTTTCAACAAATAGGTGCATGGCCACTTTGTGTCCTATCAACGGCAAAAAAAAGTCAACACCCTTCTTCCCAAAGGCAACAACATCAACCTCTAAAAACACTTCAAACGTACTCATAGGTTAACCTTAATCATATATATGTAAACCAAAACATAGGGATCGATGCATACATATCTCATGTCCCTATTATAAAAATGTTGGTCTTGAGATCATGATCTTCGAACTACATCTGGATTGTCTTATTATTTCTATTTTTTACTAACCATGTGCAAAGTACTAATCATGTTTGCTTTCATCAACATCAACATGATATGACCATTATTTCCCTTCACATATCTTCAAACCCCTTCGATGGTTGGCTGCAGTTGTAATTTTATATTGCTTCGGAT
This sequence comes from Musa acuminata AAA Group, assembly GCF_036884655.1. NCBI lineage: Eukaryota > Viridiplantae > Streptophyta > Magnoliopsida > Zingiberales > Musaceae > Musa > Musa acuminata. The sequence continues at coordinate 2,379,330 of NC_088327.1, forward strand.
AAATATCATCATACCAACTCTTACTAAATCTCATTAATCGTGGCCAGCAAGACTTTTATTGTGCACGTCGTTCTTGACGCCATAAATCTTGATTGTTAGTCAACTTTTGACTTTTCTGTTTTAATATTATTAGTCAACCTCTAACTTTAATACCGCACAAGAGATCACATGTCACATGATTAATTAATTAATTAATTAATTATATATATATATTTGTTTGCCAACTAAAATAAATATTTATTGTTGTTCGAAAAAAATGTTATTGACATCCTCATCGGTTCGATATGGTCCAGACTTATCATTTACTCAATTAAAGGCAAAAAGATTGTATTCCCAATATGAAAATATGAAGCTTTCGATTTTGATGTATCAGACTCCTGAGATATCACTTGCACGAAGGCTGAGGTCGAGAGGAGTTTTTTGAACCGATCCCTCCAACGATCAAGTAAGGAATATGATGTTCCAAAGTATTAGTTCGAATAATTCAAAAGAAACGAGTTACATTTTTATTTTCATATTTAAAATATATTTTTATATTTTTGAATGAAGTTTGTCGTAAAGGTTAAGAACGAGGTTTAGAATTGTCCTCCTTATTATAAAGGAAGCGAAGGAAGTTTGTAATTATCTTTCTTGTCAAATTCTAGATGAAAAATGACTTAAATTGACAATCGCGTGTCAATTAATGATAAATTCCCTATCAATCACTTATCATTTACTCAATTAATATATAATATTTATAAGAAAAAAAATTTAAACTTCATACAACTATTAGATTTTTTTTTTAATATTTATATCAATCAAACTCACATAAACTAGATTTTGGTAACCTTAAATTATATTTTGGATGAATTGATTGACAAGTGTAAATCATAACAGCATAACAATGTTACTCGGAGGACAACAATTTCAAGAATGGAAGGAAATATTTGCTAATCAATGTTGGGTTTGCTCAACAAATACCTTATTATGTATCTAAAGATTTCGACTAGTATAATACATTGTCGAAAGAATGAATGTGAGTTATTTTTTTATGTTAAATTTTTTTATTTGTATCCATGGACATATATTAAAAAATCAAAATATGTAAATATTATTTTATAATTTTTATAATTAATTTATTTATTTTTTTATACATCGAGTTATTATCATTGTCCAACAAATTCATACTAATTTTTAATCGTTAAACCCAAACGTCAACAACACACACCACTAACTTCAATTCAATAATAATAATAATAATAATAATAATAGTGTCGTATTAACCTCTCTTAATCAAAGCATTTAATCTTTCGATTGCACGACTTCCAAAGACAATAAAACCAGCGGACGCCATGGAAAAAAGAGCAACAGAGTTCTCACTCGTCTAAAGTTACTCGCATTAGTTACCTTTCTTATCATCGGAAACGGACGGGCAAAATCCCGTAGAGTTGTCCAATCACAGAACGGGTAATAAGTCGAGTAAGAAAAGCACTGTAAGGAAACAATTTCCCGCGTAAGACGCCGCGCAGATCAACACGCGTCCGTGCTCTTCCCACCCGACTCCCCACGCGGCAATGCTTCCAAAACCGGTCACCGTTATGGAACGGGAGCCCTCCGCAACCGTTGGATCATCAGTATGAACGGACAAGATCGCACGATAAGACGTGGTGTGTTGTCTCCGTGTTCCCCCCGCGTGGCCTTTTTAGCCGTCCATCTTCCTCGCTGCCCTGATCATAGCCGTTCACACGTATCGGACGATATATAAAGCTCTTATACTTTGCGGAGAACATAACAGCGAAATATCGAACCGCGTCGCTATTAATTCTTTCCTTCCCTTCCATAAGAAGCTCGCCTTCCTTAAAAGCAGACGACAGGGGGAAGGACGGGAAGAAGAGGAAGCGAGGACGAGACAATAGGAAGAGGAAACCGATCGAGATATAGCGGGAGACATGTCGTGATAACGAGGAGGAGAGGAGAGAGGTTTCCGGATTGGTGTTCGTTTTGTATCACTGTCTCAATCCTTATTTCGGTTGAATCAATAGCGTGATTCTTTTCTTGCCTCCTGCTCTCTCCTTTTAGTGTTTGGGACCATGAGTTAGTTCTTCGGTGGTAAAATCCAATCCATTTGTTGTGTGTGTGTGTGTGTTTGAGAGAGAGAGAGAGAGAGAGGGGGGGGGGGATGAAAGGAGAGGGGAAGTCGAGGTCTCTGTTTGGGATACCATTGACAGAGAGGCCCAAATGGCAGCAGTTTCTCTTGTGTTCCTCCGGGTTCTTCTTTGGCTACCTCATCAATGGCATTTGTGAGGTAGTTTACTGCTGTTGCTTTCTGAATTTGTTGTTGTCTATGTTAATCATGCACAAAGGATCAAAATTTATTCTTCTTCCTACATTCACAGTGCGAAAATTCCAATCTTGTTCTTGTTTCTCGCGATGACTACGCAAAAATTGCACCATTCTTCGTTTTTTGATGCAGTCATGTGAACTTGGAGAGATTCTTTCTTCCTCTATGCTTCCCTTGCCAAACTTTTTCTTGTTTATTCACGAATGTGTGGAAACGTTCGATCTCAGTTTTCTTTTGCGACTTCAAGAGTTTGATCTTTAGGTATTAGTACATATTCTTCTGAGGGTTTCCTTTGCTGCATGCATGCATGCATTCACCCTGTAATCTTTTCAGCATATCTAATTGTGCTCGATTTCCTCTTTTTTCACTTTTTGTTTCAGGAATATGTGTACAATCGTTTGCAATTCAGGTTATATTCTCGGTGCTTTCTATCTTAATCTACTCTATATGTTGTTCAATCTCTAGTTTTGATCTCAGTAGTGATCATGTTTCTTTGCAGCTACGGCTGGTACTTCACCTTTGTGCAAGGATTTGTGTATCTGGGGCTCATACACCTGCAGGGCTTCACCACAAAGCAGATGGTGAATCCATGGAACACGTATGTCAAACTGTCTGGTGTTCTTATGGGATCACATGGACTGACCAAAGGATCTCTGGCCTTCTTGAACTACCCGGCACAGTTGATGTTTAAATCTACCAAGGTCTGGCTTCACATGTTCTTCTGATCTCCATTAACATCTTCCAGTTTTTCTTGGTTCATGCTGCATTTGTTCTTGAATGTTGCAAACGTCAAATTGATGGTTCATTGTGGTGTTTAATGCTTTCATAGTTTAATTCATACCTCAACTCAGTTGTCAGGTGTCAACATGCATGGAATCCAATTTGTGGTTCTCAAGATACTCACCATGTGCTTACTTCTCAAGTCAATCACTCAAATCTAGATTAGCTCTTTTGAACCATGTGCTAGTTTAGCTTCACATGACAGTGTTGCACGTCTGTTCTTTCCTAATGTATTGTTTGATGCGTTTTTTATTTTGGGAAAGAAGAGGTTTGCATTCAGGAAACACACTCACCATGGATTCTCTGTGAATTGTGTGGTTTTGGATGCCTTCTTGTGCACGTCAGGTGTTGCCAGTGATGATAATGGGAGCCTTCATCCCGGGTCTTCGACGCAAGTACCCATTGCATGAATACATCTCTGCAGTGCTTCTCGTTGTGGGTCTCATCCTCTTCACCTTGGCCGACGCCCAAACATCGCCCAATTTTAGCGTGATAGGCGTGGTCATGGTATCGAGTGCCCTCGTCATGGACTCCTTTGTTGGTAATTTGCAGGAGGCTATATTTACTATGAATCCGGAGACCACTCAGGTAACTCAAGTTCTGTGTCCGCTCATGTTCCACTAAAGATCTTCTTGGCTCCCATCTGTTGTGGGAACTACATTTCTTATCCTTTCTCACCTGGAACATATGTAAGACATGATTGACGGTGTCACAGATGGAGATGCTCTTTTGTTCGACTGTCGTGGGGCTACCTTTGTTGATCCCGCCTATGCTTTTGACAGGGGAGCTCTTCACGGCATGGAACTCATGCAAAGAGGTGACACAATTGATCCTTCTTGTCCTTCTCCCCTTGTTTCGTTTAAGAAAATTGCAAATGTAAGTTGTTAACAGTTGAAATCAAGAAAAATCTCATTATATTGCAAGAATCATATTCAAAGTAAAACATGTTACCATGAGAATTTCTTCTCGGAAGATGCGTTTTGTGAATTTTGCTTAGGCTAATAAATTTGAAGTCTTGAACTGTAAAGCTGCACTCTTTATAAATAATTGTGGCAAAATAGAATTCGCTTGTAATGCTTGTCATCATAATTTCTTCTAAAATATATTACTTGATACTATTTTTTTGTAAACATGTTTCCATCAAATTACTTCCAACAAAACAGAGGTGAAAAGTTGGATTTCAATTAACAGACATTTTTCCATCTTCAAATGTAGCATCTGTATGTGTATGCTGTTCTAGTGTTTGAAGCAATGGCTACCTATGTTGGACAAGTATCGGTGCTGTCGCTCGTTGCGATATTTGGTGCAGCAACCACCGCCTTGGTACGATATCGGATCTCCTATTATGATTTAGCTGGTACAGATTCATGATGCCATAAATAAGAATTGCTTGTTCCTGTTCTTCGTAGGTAACTACAGCGAGGAAGGCAGTCACACTTCTACTATCATATCTGATATTTACAAAACCTTTAACCGAGCAGCATTGCAGCGGGCTTCTGTTGATCGCGATGGGAATTGTTCTGAAGCTGCTTCCAGACTACAAAGATTCAAATCCACAGAAACAAAAGCGGAAACAGCAACACCATGAGGATCACATTGGGCAAGATGAAGAGAGGAATTCATTAGTCTGAAGAACAGTAGATTCTACTAATGTTCCCAATTTGTTTCTAGTGAGAATATGTACACTATGGTGGTGGAGTGCCTTCCCTCCTTTACTGCTGCTCTCTTTGAAATCAATGGCTCGGTTCAACTCAACGTAAACTACACTGCTGGTTGTCTGCATAACCTTGTAGGTACTGTTCTCTAGGTTGACTAAGCTGGAGAGAGTATATTGCCAACATAGATGGCATAATCTTCTCCATGACTCATGGAAAGGAAATAATTATGTTCATGAAGAATTATATTGAGAGATTGTTTTCATGATTTGAACCTTACTCATTATTACTTTGGATTTAATAAGTGTTATTGGTTTGATGTCTAAATATCAATGTACATAGTCTTAGTCTTCTTACCTCTAAATGTGGTTACGTTATTTCTGTAACAGCAGCATACTGATATAAGATTATCTTACGGTCATACCATATGATTTCTCTTCAACCATCATTTACTTGAGAGTTCTAAATCTCATTTTATAATTTTTATAAAATAAAAGAGTCATATTACATCAAACAAAAGTTTAAGATGGGTTATACACATAATGTGTCACAAAATGTTGGTGACCTCTCCAAATAACACCTTTTGTTTCTTTGGAAATAAATGCTGATGACAGTCTCTTCCATCTTCACACAGATTTACATTCAATGAGTAGAGTAGCACCAACAATGTCGAGACTACACCTTAGAGCAACAATAACACAACACTTATCAACATATCAACAAGAAAGCAGCTCAATATTGCCACAAGGGATCCTCACAAAAAATGTTTAGCTGCTTGATAACAATGACATAGCTATCTTCTTCCTTGGCTGAGCAAGAAAAACCTCATCAAACCACCATTTTTGTTGATGAAAGCCAGCACCTGGCAAGCAACGTTCATATCATGAGAAGCATCAAGCTGGCTAAACAAATTTAGACCAGCCAACACTGGACCAGCAAAGAACCCAAATTTTGCCATATTTTTACCATGTCATCAAGCAAACAGCCTGCACAAAGGAGGTTGATGGTCCCACACAAATTGCCAAATGTGATTCTTACACAAGTGATTTACCACTGATGCATGGAGGAGAACACAGCACATACATTGCGGGGCTCTACTCTACCCACAACAACTTGGACAAAGAGATGAATGTTCATCAAAGGTGCCGGCTTGTGACCATATGCGAGTTATGCTGACAAACACAACATGAAGTAGGATCTCAAACGGGTTCGTCGATTTGAGGTCTCCAGGATGTCAACATACAAGGGAGGACCTAAGGGACGGTGCACTTGAGAGGTGCGTGCATGATGCCCAACGTATGACCGACTCCGAAACCACAAGATCAAGCTGGTCACGCTCACCAAGCCCGATGGTGTGGTTCCTTCTGCTGTGGATCCCAATGGCTCTGGAATTAGTTCCGAGTCCTCTTCTAGCTTCAAGCCCTTTATGATCCAATTCTCTTAAGTCTCGACTAGAGCATGCAGCCGAGTAGGGTAACACAGAGAGCTTCCTCAAGCTTGAGTCTGCACATCACACAGCAGAATGAATGGAAGTTGATCATTTTAAAGAGCACTGAAGACATAAAGAGCAAACTGAAGCAATAGTTACCAGTCTGAAATGCCTTGATCTTTAATTCTTCACTCGTAAAACTGAATGGTTTTTGTTGCTCAGGCATGAAGAAAGCAAAACTTGGCACCACCGGCATTTGTGAGCAGAATCTCATGCCATCCGATTCACAGCCATTCTGGAAAGAGAAGCTGATAGTAGAAGAGAATGGAACATCAACAATAAATGAGGAGCATGATGATCTGCATGTGAATGCAGGCAAAGAATGGTCTTCAACTCTCTGGCAGGGAATGAGGGAACTAGTACTGAAGCTGACATCACGGCTTGCAGACACAAGAGGGGTAGAGAATGAAGAGTTTCCCAGGTCTCCCGGTGTAAAACTGACTTCATGGCATTGCCCGCATGAGAGTTCTGGTTGCTGTGTGTGTTCTGTTATCCAGGAATGATCTGCAAAACAAGAAGCCAGCTCAAGACTTGCTAAAACAAGAGACAGGTTAGACACACACAATCATGCAAAAGAAATACGGGTCATGATCTAAGGGACTTCCAGATGGGCTTGTACGATAATTCTAAGACTGCAATACCATATGGAGAACAGAAACACCTAATTAGGAAAAGATAATTGTTAATCATAAAATTTCTGTCTTGTCAGCACTATGCTTGTCATTGGAATTCATAAGCCAAGGGGAAATATACGAGAAGGTTCCAGTGGTTCTAGCCACGTCCATGTATTAGATGCTCAATGGTAACTACAATCAAACAGCACATAAACCATGAAGCAGATACATGTGGCTCTCTTTCTTTTATTTTTTATAAGAATAGATAAGAGATATTTAAGCATAAAATCTGTATGCAAATGCAATAGTGTTGTTCAGATGATATCATTTAAAATTTGTCTGTCAAGTGAATTCTTGCTCAAAGTTTACCTAAAACCTGTTTAGCTGTGAGTCTCTGAGTAGGATCTCTACATAACATTCCTCCAATTAAGTCCTTTGCAGAGTCAGATATGCTTTGCCATGGATCAGATGGAAATCGTAGCTCTGCAGACCTAACTGATTCAAATATCCTTGATTTGGTCTTCCCCCAAAAGGGTGGCATTCCACTAAGAAGAATGTAAAGAATCACTCCAGAACTCCATACATCAGCTGCTTCATTGTATCCCCCAGACAATACCTCTGGTGCAATGTAAAATGGACTTCCAACAGTCCCAGACAAGCTCTGCCCTGTTAATTTATGATGCAATTTGAGAGGCAAATAAAATACATAATGAACAGACTTAATTGTGATAAGAGATAGCGAACAAGAAAATTACCTGGCTTGATATAAGTAGCTAGTCCAAAGTCTGCCAGTTTGATTGGTGAAGATAAAGACTTTGTAGCCAGCAAAATGTTCTCCGGCTTCAGGTCCCTGTGAACCACACCTTTGTCATGGCAGTACATCACGACTTCCATGAGATGCCGGAAGAGAACAGCAGCCTCATGTTCAGAGAAGCAACCATGCTTCTCAAGCCGGTGAAAAAGCTCGCCACCAGCACAGAGCTCCATCACAAGATGCACATAGTCATTATCCTCATATACAGCCTTGAGGTCGACAACGTTGGGGTGGCCTGAGAGCCGTGCCATGACCTCGATCTCAAGCTTGATGCTCCGGATATCCTCAGGCGTGACAAGACGATCCTTGGCAATAGACTTGCAGGCGACCGACTCTCCGGTAAGCATGTCAGAGCAAGCCCTGATAACTCCGAATTGTCCCCAACCCAATTCTTCCAGTAAAACATATCGGTCCTCAAGGTATGATATATGGGGGGTTTCTAGGATGGGATTACTGAGGCCAGGGACCTTGTAGCAGTTGTAAGGTGGATCTCTGCTGTTGCCCTTGGCAACAGCCATAACAAGGAGCTCAAGGCTCCCTCGTGGAAAGTGTTTGCAAGATAAGAAATTGTTACACCTTCGATGTGGCACTGAAAACTACTACACCCACCATCAACACTGCGATAGATCTGAAGATGCAAAGAAGAAAAATCAAATCTTAAGTAAAATACTGCGTATCACAATTTTTTTTCTTAGTAATTAACCTGAATAACCGAGACCAAAGCTCAATTTTACTCATAAAAGTAGAAGAAAAAGGAACAGGTTAAAAGACAAGAGAAATAAGCGGGAAAGAAAACGAAAACTACCAACTTTGGGAAAAGTTCAACGGAAAAATTGCAACTTTTTCACACATTTCACCGTTGCAATCTAGGCTTAATAGCTCAATTTCGACTCCAAGTACAACAAATACAAATGATGGAAGCTTCGAGATCCGGCGGGGAAAGGAAGAAAGACGCAGTTTTTGCAAAACCAGAGTCCCAGAACCACATTTTTCCCAAAGCCTCCAGCTAGTCGAACCGAAATAAACGACTTAACCTAACCCCAAAGTGAAATCACATCGATCCCAGAAACCCTAGCAGATCACGCCGCCCGACCAACCAAAATCGGCCCGGGAAACCTAGATCAACCGCAGGGCAAGTGCCTAAACAAGGAAATCGCACCGAATAGCGAAGAAAAACAAGAGACCACTTCAGATTCATGGTTCCAACAAAAGAAGCTCCGATAAGACATCAAGCAAGCCGAAGGAAAGCAATAACGGAGAGGGAAATCGACGGAGAAAGATGACCTTGAACGGTGTAGAGGACAAGGACGATGGGCCGGGGCGATCCACCAGGGCTCATCAGGGACGCGTCGCCTTCGCCACCGAGAGGAGCGGAAGCCGAGACTCCACGGCTTTTCCGGTGGCGAGAAGTCTATTTGAACTCCTGCTGTGGGAGCGGAATAGGATATATATATATATATATATATATATATATATATATATATATATATATAGCATCTTACTCCTTATTCTTTAAATTGTTACATTAATATCCTTATAATTATAAAAATAAAATATCTCTATTTATCCTACCATCATTGATTTTATTAACTAAAATATAAAAATAATAAATAAAAATAATAATATTAACGTTTCAATTGTTGGTGGTGAACATGACGGATAATGACATCGATGAGAGTCACGGGATGATTGTTATAGATAAAAAGAATAACGATAAAGATAAAAGTTGCTATGCATCTACGTTGATGTTGATATAGTCATTGAACGATAAAAAAAATCATCAATATAGATGCTAAGTGGTATTAATTTACATCTCCATCGACGTCAACGTAGTTGCAAAGTGACACTGCTCCGTATTTGCATCGATAATTCTTTCGTCGCTCAACAATTACATCGGGGTTAATACAAATACAAAACAACCCTCACTTCTTGTCATTACTCTTCTCATCAATAAAAGCAACCTATAGCCCCAAGCGGCGCCAATCTCTGTCACCATCGGTGGCATCCTTCACTACTAATTGAAACATTAAAACTATCTTTTTATCTTTTATTTTTATTGATAAAATCAATAATATTAGGATAAATAAATATAGATGTTTTATACTCGTAACTATAGGGATGTTAATATAATTTTTTTAAAAAAATATATAAGAATCGAAATGTTAAATATAGCTAAGGTAATTAGCTTGTATATATATAAGTAGGTGGGGGGAGTTCTATATTTATTTATATATCATCACCCTTTCTCATTTGTTCTTCCACTTCAATTTTGATATTTTATGTTTGTTTTTCGAAGAGATAAAAAAGGATTTTTTTCTCATTGTTCCAAAGATTATATATATATATATATATATATATATATATATATATATATATATAATGATTTATTGTAAGATTTGTAGTATGAAGAGATGATCATGATCTCTCATTGAGAGCATTAATTATAACGAATTAAAAGCTTGTGTTGATTGAGATTACCTAACTACTTTGAGTGCAACGCTCCATTAAGAGCTTCTTGCTGAATCCATTTGCTCCATGGACAGTGATGGGAACATGAACAAGTGATCCAAATTTGCAATGGTTGTGCTGATGGCTACTGGTGTTTGCATCCAAGCCATAGATTGCATTGTTTGATCATGGAATCAATCGTATAGAAACCTAAAATGATTATAGCCATAAATGAAATCAAGGATGAATAGTAGTAGTAGTGCTAAAGAATATTAGTATTCATAATAATCTACTTGTAGTAAATAATCCTATCATAAAAAAAAAAGATTTTGTTGTTTCTTTTCTCAGGAAATCTTGCATATATATAGTTGTTAAATATGAAAATAATATATTTATCATTTTGAATTTTAATATAACAGATATATTCTTCCAAATATTAAGATTCTTTATATATACATATATATATATATGAATTTTAAAAAATAAATATAAAAATTGATAAGATATATTTTTTTTCTTTTTTGTCCACTCAGTAATTGAGGTGTCCCCTTTCTGACCTAAATAACATGAACTTGACAATGTGTCTGTGTGTTTTCCTTTTTTAGGGGACATTAAAAGGTGGATAATGGATATTTGAACTGCAAAATTCCAAGCTACCCTACACCCACCAAAATATCCTCAGCACAGATCGCATGTTCGAAGACGAGCATGGTCTTGGCCCATCGACCCACTGTCCATCCGCCACGTAACCTCTGTCGAAATGAGTCGCTCACGTGTCACCCGATGAGTCGATCGATACCAATGTCTTCTTGTCGCCTGCCCCGCACGGGGGAATTATTTCAAATCGGTAGATTCTTCTTAGTGGTCAAAGTTGAACGACGGTTGACCTGCACGCGCGCACGGAGCGTCGGCCTCGGAACCCATCGTCATGACCCACTCGGAGACCAATCATGGAACACGTACGTGCGTTCGATGTGGGCGGTGGGGATCATGACGCGGGGACACGCTGGAGGCTTCATGAACGCACACCTTTGAGTAGCGTAGCTTGTGACAAGGCAAGGCGTATGATTTCTAGGTCATGGTTGCTTCGATATATGAAGTTGGAGAGAGTACACGAATCTATCATCACAACTTTACAGCCTTTCATCATGTTAGGTTATTAATTAGATTCATACAATAATATTGGAATTAATATCGTGGTTTTGCTTTAATAAATTGTGTCGACAGTCATGTTGAGCTACTAATTGCTTTCAATCCAAATAAGAGATCCAACCCGATCCAGTTACAATCGGGTCCAAGATGAAACGACCCGGCCCGATCTGAGTCCAGCCCATTATTGCTGTGATCACAACAATTAGTAACCATGATCACAACAATGGATGCCGCATCATCTAAATCGATTAATCTAAAAACCCTTAGTTTAGCTGATTGATGATGGTACAGATTTTGATTGATGTTTAGTAAGAACCTCGATTGCAAGATGGTAAGATCATAAATAGAGACATGATTTTATCTTAAACTATTTAATCTTAAATGAAGAATAAATCCTTGAAAAGAATATGATTTTAAGAGTACTCACCAGACACTCTTCCTTTGTTTGTGGGGGCCATCGGAGACTCGGATAAGAACAAGGGCGGGCGTGGTCAGCGGTCCTGGAAAAGTCAACACGTCCAACACCTCAATGATTCATAGGTATCGGGACAAACACTTTGTGAAGACACTGTTACCCGTGTGGACCCCGTGTTGTTTCTCCAATCAACGCATAGGCAGTGAGAGGTGGAAACAAATTATGGGTGGTGGGTCCCTTTCTCCTCCTTGAGTCAGCCCATTGACCCATAGCTGATCTGCTCCACTGCACTGCACTGCACTGCACGGTGAATAGGCTTGCTTCCATGGCTGCTCACCGGAGTCCACAGCAGCCTGTAGCCACAGAAAAAGAGCAGACTGTGAGACATGGGATGGGACACCTGCTCTGAAAGATTCTCTCAACTCCTATCTTTCCACCGTCTAGCAAATGATCCTTTGGCTCTCTCTCAAAAAGTAGTCACAGGGAAGAGTGAGGCTGAACATAAGGTGAAAGGTGCCTGGTTCATGTGACCTGCATGAAGTTAGGAAAGGAACCCTGGTTATGTTATCAGGAATAAACAGATAATAAAAACATATTCAAATGAGATTGGTTTTGCTCTTCACAACAGGGACTACCTGTTTTCAAGTTTGAACATTAGCACAACATGTCTGAGATACTACTACAATCTGGAATCAAGATATGAAGCAGGACATGATTACCTAAAAAAGCATCCTATTAATTAGCAAGGATGTTTGAGCTGATAGATCGGGTCAACAATTACGGTTGAGTAGATGTCGAACAAATCAGCTTCAAGTCATTTGCCGTGGTAGGCTAGCGGCCGCCATCAAGGCTTGCTTGTAGCTGTCCATTACAATGACCACCTTGTCCACTTGTATTTGTAATCTTACATCGGTTGGCATTTATAATCCAAAATCTTGACAAGAACAACTTGCAAAATTTTTTCTCCTGTAGGGGTGCAAAAATCTTATTACATACGGCAGAAAGCAGCCCCAATCTCTCTGAAGACTGAAATGGTTCCTGTAGGCACCAATAATTTGAAGGATGCAGGTGGACCATAACCAAAAGATCGAATGGCTACCAAGTGAGGAAATCATCCATCAAAGAACCAGTCATAATTATGTATGATTACCATCTTCCGGTCAAGGTATCAGAAGTTGTTGACTAAATCAGCAGTTGGTCTAACTCTGACATTTTTGGTGTGCTATAAGGGCATAGGAGCATCATCAGATGTCCCAGGATCAACAACTCCTGCTTAGAAGATATCAGAAGCAAAAAAGATGCTTCTTCTTGAGTAATCTCATGAGTTCCCTGACAGCCCCTTCCCTCCTACCTGTGAAATGCCATGCTCTTCTTCATCCGCAGGTACCTCAGAAGGCCACCAAAGGCTACCGGAGGAGACAAAGAAAGTTACAAGGAAGAACAGGGAGGGAAAGACGAGATAGGTAGGCAATCTCCTCGCACCATGGATGGTTCAGAGGGAAGCACCCATGGCTGCTGTCCGGTATCTTTATTCAACCTCGTCGAGCCCAGCAACACTAAGCGCCACACGAGAACCACCACTACGAGGATCTCACGATCGAATTTTGCTAAGCTGACGAAGGATTTTGTCTTCCCGAACACCCACTTCACCGACCATGAGTCCCTGCCTGATCTCCCTGATGCCTTCTCCAGCTTCATCACAATTTATCCACAGTATGGTGAGACGCAAGAAGCAGATCGCATCAGGAACAACGAATATTATCACCTGGCAGATCATGTCTGCCTTGATTACTGTGGATTTAGCCTCTTTTCCCATGCACAAATGCATTCCTCCATACCGTCCTCATCTACTGATCATCTGCCTTGGGGCCTCCTGCAGCCTCCATTCTTCAGCATCACTTACAAGTCGGCAAGCTTGAAATCTCAAGTGCAGTATGGCAACCAAGATACTCTTCTAGAAGCAGCAATCAGAAAAAGGATCATGCAATTCCTCAACATACTGGATGGTGAATACAGCATGGTCTGTACTGCCAATAGGACTACTGCTTTCAGGCTGTTGGCAGAATCCTATCCATTCCATGCCAACAAGGGTTTGCTAAGTGTATATGATTACGAGAGCGAGGCCGTGAATGCGATGATTGAGAGCGCCCAAAGGAGAGGAGCCAAAGTCATGTCTGCTAGCTTCTCGTGGCCAAGCCTCAGGATTCATTCTGGAAAATTGATGGAGAAGCTGAGCAAGAGAAAGAAGAAAAGCAGAGGACTGTTTGTGTTTCCACTCCAGTCCAGGATCTCAGGGGCCAGGTACCCTTATCTATGGATGACTGTGGCCAAAGAACATGGATGGCACGTGGTACTCGACGCATGTGCTCTAGGGCCGAAGGACCTGGACACCCTTGGCCTCTCACTGATCCAACCAGACTTCATCATCTGCTCCTTCTTCAAAGTGTTTGGAGAGAATCCATCAGGTTTTGCAGGCCTTTTCATCAAAAAGTCCAGCATTGCAGCATTGGAGTCATCGACAATTGCTAGGAGCATCGGAATTGTGAGCATCATCCCAGCAAGAAGGCTGTCACAACTGACTGATGATTATTCAGGAACAGGTTTGGATGTTCATTCCTCTAGAAACCAATTTGACGAAGATGATACTGAGACCACCAATTCGTTCTCTGGTCCAATATCGACACATATCTGTAATGACTCTGCTGGTATGGATAATATGCTTGGAGAATCTGCCTCTACACAAAAACAAAAGCAAGTCAAGAGATCTGAGCAGGGTGAGAGTTCCAAAGAAAATGATGAAAACAAAGAAATATCATCAGATATTGTATTATCAAAATGTGGCCATTCCATTCAAGAAGAGAAGAGCACGACTCTTACAGAAGCAGACAAGAGCATGGAGATCGTGTGCAGAGGATTGGACCATGCAGACTCTCTTGGTTTGCTACACATAAACAGCAGATTACGATGCATCGTAAATTGGTTGGTGATTGCTTTGATGAAGCTGCAGCATCCTCACTCAGAGAGTGGCCATTACCTCGTCAGGATCTATGGTCCACGAATAAAATTTGACAGGGGACCTGCATTAGCATTCAATGTCTTTGACTGGAGGGGAGAGAAGATCGAGCCTGAACTGGTACAAAAGCTTGCAGATAGAAGCAACATTTCTCTTAGTCGTGGGTTTCTAAATAATATCTGGTTCCCAGACAAATATGAAGCTGAGAAGGACAAAGTCTTGGAGAGAAGAGCCTGTGAAGTAACAGTTGCAAGTAACAAAAGGAAAGGAAGGAGTGATATGGGAATAGATGTTCTAAATGCATCCTTCAGTTTCCTTACTAACTTTGAGGATGCTTACAGACTTTGGACTTTTATTGCTAAGTTCCTAGATGCAGATTTTGTAGAGAAAGAAAGGCGGAGATATTTTACTTTAAACCAGAAAATGATCGAGGTGTAATGTGAACAGGCTGAATTGTCTACAGTTGACAATGTTTTCTGCTTGGACTTTCCACAGCATTGGAAGACATTCTTTCACCATGCAACCATGTTCAGACAATAATATATTGATGTAGTATGGACAACATCAACTATTCATTTTTTTTTTTAATTTGGGTTAAAGAAGTAGATTTGTGAATAATTGTTCATGAGATAAGATGCATTTTTGAATTGAATAGTTTCAAGACTGTCACTGATTAGTTAAGGTAAACTAGATGCAAGCACAAACATAATGTTTACTTCCTCATTACGTTAGTTTGGTTTGTACCTTGAGCTGAAGAAATAAATTTGCCAGCTCCAATGACAACGTTTAAGTTAACAGGGGTAGAAAGTCAACCTACCATTTTGGGCTGTTCTTAATGTAAGGTGTAGACAAGCAATTCGGTTCCAGGACTCCACACTGCAGAGATATGCCAGTAAGCAGTAAACTAGGCTTTGCATGAAACCAGAAGACAACTTGATTATATAAACCAGCAGAGATGGATCAAAAAATAATCAGAATTCACACACAAAAGGTAATTATATACACATTAAACATATAAAATGAGGTTGAAATAATTAACAGTTCCATGTTTCTTCAGATAGATAAGATCATGTATGAACAAGATGTTCAATGTCATCATTAAGTATCTAATTCATATACTGACCTTTCAGTGGTCAATGATTCACAGACGTAATGGTTCTTCTTATGCATACCCCATGCTCTCAATTACTGCAAGTTAATGAAATAATAAGCATGAATCTAGTTGCTCAATTTTCTTTCTTGAACATGCTGAGAAAAGAAACATGAAGGTTAATGTATGCAATTATTGAAACACTCAATCAAACTCCTTGAGTAAAGCATCGAAAATGTTCAGACTAATTAGCAGCCTGGCACAAAAAATACAGTACTAACTTGTCCAGTCAATAACATCGAATAGTTCATTTGAACTGCCTGCATAGCTCATGGAACAGTATACATATGGGCCAAAGACATTTTCTTTCTGATGACAGATATCCAGTCTTGCCAAAGCCACCGAAGCTAGTTTGATTCATCCACATTTGATGGTGTTCTCTTTTTTATACAAATCCTTGCCTAATAGTTTAGTGAGACTTCAAATTAATTCAAACTGTGCATCAGCAGTGTAAAATCCTACAATTAGAATGGCTTATTTTCGTGACACTAACTTAAGATGATGTAAAAGAATTCCTGCTGCTAAAGTAATGATCTTTAGACCCTAAGAACTTGGCAAGTTATGGCTTTTAACTACTTCTTAATCATGGACTCGAATACGGTGTTGGCACTTGTGCTAAACTGTAGTCAAAGTGGTATGCTGTACCTTCGTATACCACTAAAAATTATTTACAGATGTTTAAAATGTTAATATCTATCAGTATGATTGATAGAGGATAAGCCTTGGTATCATGGTAAGGTTGCTTGTATTTCACAAAGGGTTAAGTAGTGGAAACAATCTCTGCTCATGGAAGCAAAGTTGCATGTTGACATGGACAGTTGCAACAAGCTCGCACGGGCCCTTTTTTTCTTTGTCCTCACCCTTTCATGGCCAATAAAATGTAAATATCGAGGCGTGTGACAGTCCGACAAACTCATTTTGCATGTATTTTGCTTGTTCTCCATTGTACAAGCAGGCCGCAGGTTGTTTTGCCAACCTTCAGCATTTTTGAACTGAAACAAGCCAAAACAACTTTTTTCTGATCAACCCTTTTCTTGTAAGTTGCAGCAATGTTTCCGGGCCATAGACCTAGCAGTATGAAATGCCAGACATCTCAGAACTCCAGAACCCATAGGTGGCACTGGTCTGGATAGGGCTTTGAGATAAGTAGTTGGGGAGCTTTGACAACCTGTGAGACCATGAGCTGCATGTGGCGCAAGTGTGAGTCTCCATCAAGCTTTTCAACACTGGGACTCTGATGTTGTTTGGAACTGCCGCTGCCTTTTGAAGCTAAAATAGTTCCCATCATGTTCAATTGCTTGTTTCGTGCATCTTGTGGATCGACAAAAACACTTTATCTAACATCACACAAGGGAGCAACTAGGCTGACCCTTCGAGGGCAGGTGTCGCTTGTGTGGCTTACAACTTAAGCAATTCTAGCTAACCTCGTATTGATAGAAGCCTGTGCACGGGCCATCCTTATCTATATGACTGATACAACATATTGGTACAATATCAAATCGTTATGACCAATATGCTACGGCATCTAGATCAATGCTCTTAGCACAATAATTTGTCTTTCAATTAATGTGCTTGCACTAAGTAGTTGAACTAGCTGAAATCAAGCAAGATAGGCATAGCTCAAGCCTAGATAATGCAGCTCAATTTAGTTCATTTATCATTGATCCAAGCAGTAGTTGCTAATGTTAATCCTACTACTCTTCTGATTAAGTATTCAAAATTGTGCTGACATATTTATGCATATAAACACTAGACATCTAGGTTCTTCTTCAAATTATCATTTGAAATAGATTGAGAAAGAAACTGAAGTAGTCAAGATGCTACATATATTTGTAGGATCAAAAGGAAAAAACACTGAATCAGCATATTTATGCATTGATATGTAATTGTGAATCAAGTAAAATAGACAAAAATTCAAAGCTGACTAACTTTTTTCCAGTCAATTAACTCCAAGGAATCTCATCTAAGACATTTTATGTTTTAGATCATGCAAAAAATAGAAGGAAGTTGAGACATTCATTTATTTGTTCTTAAGAAAGACACGTACGTAAATTGAAGCTTGCTCATTGTCAACAATTGATCATAAATGTACAAAGCTCAGAGCATGAAGAGGAAGGTTAGGTTCTTTATTTGAGAAATCTGGAGAGAAACCCGATCAGGAAATTTTTTGTCAAAATATGTAAAATGATAAAAAGATGGAAGTAAAGGGGGGGAAAAATCAGAGAGAAAGAAAGAAAAAGACGAGGAACAACATATCAAGCACTGTCTTCTATCCTTCGTTGTTTTGTTGATCTGAATACAAATAGCGACAATTATAAGACAATCAGAAGTAGTTGTACCGTTTGAATGCTCGGCCAGCAGAGGCAAAACCCTCGCGATAGCATAACAAGCCAAAGAACGTAATTTCGAAAACAGTGTCGCTTCTTTCCGAGTACAGTACCACGCTAAGAACGATTAAAAGAGGCAAGCTGGCTCTACTGAGTTGCGCTGCTGCCAGGCTAAGATCCGACAGGCGTCAAAACAGCGGAATCCAACGCGCACAAGAAGTGGGAGAAGAGGAGGCTAGAGGGGGAGAATTTACCCAACTAGAAGAGCGAGATGCGTCTCCAGTTGCGCTGGCTGTAGCTGAAGCAGAGACGATCACGCGCCCAAAGAAGCTGCAACGGAGACCGGAAGAGACCGGAAGAGATCGGAAGGAAGGGAGAGATGACAGGCCAAGCGCTCTAATTTATTTTGATTACTCTCCCATCACAACCGTCCATCCTTCCTTTCTTATATCTCAACCACCCATTTGAAGGTGCCACAACAATACATCAAAATACAGAGACTTCAAATTTAAATCAAACTAGCTAATATTTATTACAATAAATCATGATAAATATAAAATTGAGATGTCAATATAAAAAATATATATGTAAAGGATCATTTGAAGGATGCTATGACAATGAAATAGATTATGAGAAAGTCATAGACCTTTCCACCCTTTGAAACAAATACAAGAACAAGAATATTCAATTTGCATCATCAACAAAACAAATATTAACTTACCTCAACCATTGGGTATCTTACTCTATTAATCTATATAAAATTATTTATTTTATTGCCTAGAAATGGTGGCTAGTAAAGAGGATAGCTATGGATCAAGTACCAGATATAGTGGATAATTTTTCTATAAATAAAGAATAATTTCATGCCTTGCAAATGAATCAAAGTTGATTTATGTAACTTTCCAAAGTCAAAGATGAACCATTCTAGATAGACATCAAACACCTATATTATATTCTAGGATTCTTTGACCAGGAATTTGATTCTAAAAACATAAGGCACTTGAATTGAGCAAGAGGATTCAAAGAACAAAGTGTCATATGACCTTATAAATCTTGGTTTACCTACGGATTAGCAAGTGCTTTTAAGTCTACTAGTCTAAGACCACATTCATCACAAATTTGATGTGTGGGATCAAGAGTGAATTTGATAGAATCACCATGGACTAAATTAAAATCGCACCCAATTAGATCCTTACAAGTGGAGTAGAATACTAATGAATCAAACATTTGGATGAACATGCGTAGAAGGGGCTAATTATATATTACCTCATATAGTTAGTTACTTTTAGTGTCTAGGTCTCTACACCTTCAGAGGGCAACTGTGTTGACATCGACGCAGGACAACTGCGTCGATATCAATGCAAATAGTGGTGGTCGCCATGACGTTTACGATGAAGATGGTGGTTGCCTCACAATTGACACGTTGAACAAATCTCAGCTTTGACCCAAAGCTAGGGTCGTCGGAGCTCCTATCGTTCCCCTCGTTACCACATCAGTTCCGACACCATCTCTTGTAAAGTGACCCTTTTGCCACTCTACATCTGCGTCAACATTGATGTAGATATTGAGTGGCTCTTTCGTCACTCGGTAACTACATTGACGTTGATGTAGAGCAATGAAATGACCACTTAATGAGAGGTGGTGCCAAAATTGATGCGACAACGAAAGGAGTGATAGGAGCTCTGACAACCCTAGCTTTGGGTTGAGGTTGGGATCCGCTCAACGGGTCAACTACAAGACGACCACCATTTTTGTTATAGAAGTCGCTAGACAACTACGTCAGCATCGTCGTAGATATAGAACAACACCAAACGAACGACTATGAGGTTGAAATGCTCTTCTTGTGAAGGCAAATGACGTTGTGGTGAAAGCAAATCTTATCTTCGTTGGAGGGGGGCCAAACAACTAAGTTGACATCAATGCCATCGGTATCGTCATTTGCCACCACCGACATTATTGACCATCAAACGTTAAAATTATTCTTTTATCCTTTGTTCGTATTTTCACTGATAAAATTGATGTCGTTAGGATAAATAAACCTATATATTTTACTTTCATAATTATAAAGATAATAATATAATTTTTTAAAATATATGAACCAAGGCAACTAAATACAAGAGATATTACCCCCAGCCTGGAAGTTATCTAACTATGCAAGAGAATTGTGTTCTATTGCCTAGGAGTTATCTCAACTCGATAATCAAACGAACCGATTTCGCAATTCTTTAGACTTGTATGTCCTGTGTATTGTTCTTGATTGGCTATGACGAACGATCCAACACGACAAGGTCGACGCACCTTAGTTGGATATCTAACTTGCTCCGGCAGCAAACTTTCTCGGCATATCCTTCATCTTGATGGCTTCTCTGCTCCTCCACCTTGCGTTCTATCTTCTGAAAGCAGCCTTGGCAGGGCTACTCTTGTGCGTTGTCGGATGGATCCTACTGTTCATCGTCTTCTACGCCAAGGAGTCGATCCAAGGTTCCAACAGGCCTCCCATCGCCGGCACCATCTTCCACCTGCTGATCCACTTCAACGCCGTCTTCGACTTCCAGACCGCCGTCGCTCGCCGGCACAAGACCTTTCGGCTGATCGCACCCCCTCACAGCGATATCTACACGGCCGATCCGGCCAACGTCGAGCATGTTCTAAAGACCAACTTCTCCAAGTACAGCAAGGTCCGGTCGTCTTCCTCGTCTTGCTCCCTGCTCTTGGTCTTCATCATCTGATGCGTGTGTGTGTGTATCGTGCCACCAGGGGCAGGGCAACTATACGGTCATGAGGGATCTGTTCGGCGATGGGATCTTCGCGGTGGACGGCGAGAAGTGGCGCCACCAGCGGAAGCTCGCCAGCTTCGAGTTCTCCGCCAGAGTCCTTCGGGACTTCAGCAGCGTCGTGTTCAGGTCGACCGCCGCAAAGCTGGCGCAGAAGATCTCCGACGCCGCCGACGCCGCGAGCGTCTTCGACATGCAAGATCTTCTGATGAAGGCGACGCTGGACTCGATCTTCAAGGTGGGGTTCGGCGTTGAGCTCGACACCCTCTCGGGATCGGATGAGTTGGGGGCTCGCTTCAGCGAGGCCTTCGACGACGCCAACTCCATCGTGTTCTGGAGGTACGTCGACGTCTTGTGGAAGGTCAAAAGGCGTCTCGACGTCGGCATCGAGGCTCGGCTGAAGAGGAACATCAAGGTGATCGATGACTTCGTGTTCCAACTCATCCGCCGCAAGAGAGACCAGATGAACAACGGCGAAGAAGACAAGGTAAATGATCAAGAACACCTGCAAAATCTTTCCTTTGCTGTGACCTTGATCTTGTTCGAAGCACTGCGCAGATGAGCAAAGGAGACATACTGTCGAGGTTTATACTGGCAAAGGAAAAGGAACCCGAAAGCACGAGCGATTCGTACCTGAGGGACGTGATTCTCAACTTCATGATGGCCGGGAAGGACACCACCGCGAACACCCTCACCTGGTTCTTCTACCTGCTGTGCAAGCACCCATCGATACAAGAGAAGGTCGCAGCCGAGGTGGAAGACGCGACCAAGGCGGAAGGAAACAAGACCGACATGGCAGAGTTCGCCATGAGCTTAACCGACGAAGCCATCGACAAGATGCAGTATCTCCATGCCGCGCTCACCGAGACCTTAAGGCTCTATCCAGCTGTTCCTGTGGTACGATCATTACCTCTCCCGCATCAGCTTCCGGGAGATCATATCTGACGGCGTGCTTCGTGACAGGATGGGAAGAGTGCAGACGAAGATGATGTGCTACCTGATGGCTTTGAGGTGAAGAAGGGAGACGGAATCACTTACCTGACCTACGCCATGGGGAGGATGACATACATTTGGGGTGAAGATGCCGAGGACTTCAGGCCTGAGAGATGGATCGAGAATGGAAGTTTCAAGCCGCAGAGTCCATTCAAGTTCGTCGCCTTCCATGTAAGCAGCAGTAGTAACATCAGCCAACCATTCTTCCGATGAATCTCTGAACTCGAACTCTTTCTTTGTGATAGGCGGGCCCTCGGAGTTGCCTGGGGAAAGACTTCGCGTACAGGCAGATGAAGATTATGGCCGCCGCCACCCTCCGTTTCTTCAGGTTCCATCTGAAGGACGAGTCAAAGACCGACAGATACAGGACAATGTTTACTCTGCACATACGTGATGGCCTTCCTCTGCTAGCATTCTACAGGCAAATTTAGACTGAGCTACCTATGCATTGTAGTAGTTCAAGTGGCTCAGACCACCTCAGATGTCTCTAAACTATTTGGTGTTGTGTCATTGAGATAGTAAATACTCTTGGGAACTCTTATATACATGTGTTTCCCCTAAGATAGAAAACATGCATTTATGGAAATATAGACTCAAAATCAGTGGGAAATTAAAATTATACTTCTTGGAGAATCATACTTGTCCATGAAAAATTCTTTACTTCAAACAAAATTGATGTCAACTATGATTGCAAATGATAATTAACTTGAGCTCAACAACAATCGTACACGTGAAAAGCCTAATATTTGGAAATATATACATGGAGAGAGAGAGAGAGACATCAAAAACACATTTTTTTTCCCATATGTTATCACATACAAAATAAACTATATGAATTATATTATACTGCTCAAGATTTTGCACCATTTAATTAATGGGTGAATGAATTGGAAGCTTTAAAGGAAGATATAAACACAACAATTTTGAAACCATTGCTAGGACTTCTACCTGAACAAGCAAGCAGGTCTCTGCGTTGAACGGCCATTTCTGAAGGATCTGACTTTTGAAAATGACTCCCACTGCAAGAAATTTTCTGAGTCACCATTTAATGGATCATAATGCCTTGTGGAATCTCTTTTATTTCCCAAGTAAATTCATGCGACATGTGAGTACAAGCTCAGAAGAAAACCTTCAGAGCCGAGCGCTGGTTCTATTCCAACTTAAGCCATCGTTACTTGGCACAGGGCTCACATGCTTCTCGGCAGCTTCAGTTGTGGAGGAAGCCTTCTTTTGCGAGCATATGAAGGAGAGTGATTGCAGCCATGACACCAGAACTGGTTTTCTAGTGACATCATCTGACTCGGCAACTTGAAAATACATCTCGTCAAGTAGTGCATTCTGACCATCTTTAGGCAGCTGGATTATGAATTCTGCCAATTGCTTCAACAAGTATGGCAACACCTGTAAACAGCAGGGAAACTCCTAAACATTAGAACTAAAACTAGGAAAGGATATATGAAATAGCATGCAGAAGCAGCAACAGGACTTTATCCTGGAAAAGCTTTAATTCTCCATAGAGGAAGAGTAGTTGGTTTAGCAGCAATACAACAGTAAAACATATCATGCAACTATAGAAAAAAACATAATGAGAATCGAGGCATTCTATCATTTTCATTTAAATTCATACTCGCCGAGATGTAGTAAAGACAACGAAATAAATTGCATCGACAAATTGAAATGAGAAGGAAACAAAATACTAAACCTGATTTGTTCTATCACCAGTCAGTTTCAACATTGGTGTGGTGTAATTATCAAAGCAAAATGTTTATTCAGAATCATTTTACCAACCGTACATGGAAACACAACTGCAAGGTAGCCTGTATGCAACTTATATTCCTGTGATGACACTGAAGACTTTGATCAGGCATTTCAGGGTCTCCATTAGTTTATACAGCAAATAGAGTTATCCATTGAAGTCAGCACAAGTATTTAACTACATTGTTCTTTCAGCAAATAGAATTATCCACTGGAAGCATGGGCAAGGAAGAATTGGGGGGATCGTTTGTTTCTTTGGACAGTTGTTTTTCAGATCTGGTTATAAGGGCTAAATAGGTGGGATTCAGAAGTAAAGAGTATACATGAGAGAGAATGACTCGAGTATTTCGGCACAGTTTACACATGCATTCTATCTATCTCAATATAGTACAAGCTTTGGAAAGAGGATAATCATTTATTTATAGGTGCCCTGATCAACTCTTACAACATCAGATGCCAACTTAATATTCTGCTTATTGCTCTCAAGTATGACAATAACTGACCAAAAGTAGCAACAAGTCCCCAAGTCCTGAGTCCCAATTTTAATCATGAAATGTTGTCCTAAATTCCTAATAAAGCATTGACAAGAAGATCTCACCAATCATGCTGGGACAGTACACAATGGCAGATGGCATACTAAACTAAGCATGTCAGAGCATATGCCTTGACAACTGCTACAGACATGATACCATGGCAAAGGAATCTTATAATGTGAGTGAAGACCAAAAGGCATTTGCACTTCAGGCTTTGCCAGTAGTAACTGATTTATGATCTTGCATGCATAGGCAACTCTTTGCATATATCCATTTTGTCCTATTTTGTTAAATCCATTTATCAAAATTTCTATTTTAGGAGCTTCTGCCCTCAAAAGATGAGGTAACAAAATCTCTTGTGCTATAATAAAGATTTCACTCAAATGGAAGCATGATCATTTTTATATGCAGACTCTTTCCAATTGAATTGCCTCTTATCATTTTTTTATATCATTCCAAAAATTTGCAAATTCTCAAAGGGAAGGGAAGATAATCCACTTTGAACAAAAGACCAGATGCTTATTCTACACTAGTTCAGGTACCACTGCCACCCACACCCTCTCCTCTTCACCCCCCAAAAAAAGAACAATATTATCCTCCACATCCTATGTACGTATGTTTTTCGTGTCAACTATTGAAGAAACATTCAGTTGATGAAGATCTTGTAGTTCAACATGCAACTATTACAGCCACCATTTGAAGACCAAATATTAGTTTTTTTTTTCTTCTGTAACATAGATTGACATGCATGCAACATATTTCTTTCATCAGTTTATTCTCTTAAAAAGATTTGTAATAAAAAACATTCATGTACATTAAATTCTTGTTATTAGTATCTAACCTATAGTTATTCCAAACATGTTTAGCATAGAAAACAAAACACTACTTCAGTGGCAACAAAAATAGCTTTACAATGATAGGTCACTGTTCAAGGGAACCACCTAGTTCTTTACAAAAATAAAGGTATCATGGCATAGTTCTGGCAATGTGGAAACTAAGGTCCTCATGCTAAGTAAAATCACTATCACGAAAGTATTTAGGGCCACAAGATTGATATAAATGATAGTATGAAGACCCATCCATAGTTAGCTTCATCATACATACCAAACTTGCACCACAAAGACACAACAGAATGACGTTACATAAAATGCCAAGATCTAGTTTTGCGAGTGCTAGTCTCCCTCACTATGCAATTGGAAAAAAAGTAAAAACAGAAGTTGTACAAAGATCTTCACAGACTAGCATCTGAAACATACCTGTATATCTACAAGATAAATGAGGCGAAGTAGAAGATCCAGGACCTTTTTAGGAGGTCCTGAACTTCCTTCCCAACTTTTCCACATGGTTGGATCTTCACTCATGGCCTTCCCACAAAGGTCAGAAGCTTTTGCCACAAGGCTATGAATACAATAAAATATTGCTGGACTTCCAGCAGGAAGATGCCTGACCAAAGCAGCAACACCAGAAGCCAAACCTTCAAATGGTGTAATCCTGGGATAAACCTGTATGTTGCGAAAGTCGAAGAGGAGAGTTAAGGAGATCCAGATGATCAAATACAAGTCAACCAACAAGGTTTAGATGACTAAGGTACCTACCTGCAAAGCTTGCTGCATGTAATAGAAAACAAGTTGCTCCTTTAAAACAACTCTATCATCCTGATCGGAATCCTTGCCAGAGGATACAAAAGAAACAAATATGGAGTGTGAAGCTCGGGTTACTTTTTCATTAGGGTGTTGCATATATCTGTCAAACTTATATTAAGGAATAGCATAATCTCCATATAAGTCTTACTTTCATGCAGCATGCTAATACATTCAAATAAGGATACAAGAACATAGTCGGTGCTACTCGTTTCCCAAACAAGGAGGTAGGGACAAAACTTATGCAAGTTGGCAAAACTCGCAGGTAAAATAATATACGAGAAGTCTGCACTTCATCTTGTGACCAAATATATCTCATCCTCTCCAATATAATTGAGCCTGTTACCAAATATATGAAAATAGGGATATACAAATAAAAACCAAAAGATATCAAACAAATACAAATTTTTTTTTTGAAGTTTTAAAGATTGACCAGATACCCTGTGCTTTTGTTAGCTCGGTGTAAGGAGGCATTGACTCGACAAATGAAACACATGAATCTGCATTCTCCTGGAGGGTTAAAACAGCACGGCGAACTGCCTCGGTATACTCGGGCAGGCGAACACGACGGAGATACTCCATGCAAGAGAATGCAACAAGGATCCTAGAAGAGACCTCCGGTCTGAACTCATGAGAAGATTTGCTATTCAACTTATGTTTGCTAACCTCTGCAGCAAAAACAACTACCATCAAGAATGCAGCTTCGGCAATCTTTTCCAAATCCCCCAGCAGCTCATCACTCTTCCCTCGATGAACCCATGCTGCTAAACGTAGATTCGAGTAAACCTGTTGAGAATAATCCCACAAATGGTTTTCAACCATTGCCTTGCTGACCTCGTCTGCAGATGCATACTGATTGCAGAAGACTCCAGTCACTGCACCTGCTTCTTTAAAAAGGGCACTACCTAAATGCTCCGTTGCCTTGCAGGTGGCCAAATTTTCATTCACATTTTCTAAGGACATCCTAAAGAAATACTGCAGGGGAAAGACTTCGTTCAACAATGAGAGACAAAGGCTCCGAAGCACAGACGCATTGAATGAAATTGAGCCGCACCGAGCCAAACCAATTGCAATGCACTGCAGCAGAACATGGCTGTCATCCGATACATTAGAACCAGAATCAGTCCCAATTCTAGAAATGGTGCACTCTGCGACATAACTTATCGACTCTTCGATAGACTTCCTCAGCCGAGGGTCAATTTCAACCCTATTGCTTCTGAAAGCCCTCAGAACTCCGGCAGGAGCCATCAACACCAAAAGGGGAGCGAAATTCCCCCTGGATTTGCTCTTGTTCGCTGAGATCTCTCCGCAGAGCGACTCAATTCTGCTCCAAGACCTTGAAGCCAGGAACCCCGACGTGCACCACTCGAACAAGCGCAGAACCATAAGGCCATGGGAGAGCGAGGGTCCAAGCCCGCCGGCTTCGGCGGACCAAATCCGAAACAGAAAGTTAAGGATTTTTCCAAGACGCGCATCGTCCTCCAATCGGGAGAGGGCGTAGCCGATGCCGGCGAGAAATTCTGGGAGAAGGTCGGCGTCACGGAAAATCGCGGGCAGGGAGGAATCCAAGAAAGAGCAGAGGTGGTCGAGGCAGGGCGAGAGGGCGGAGGCGGGGAGAGCGGGGGAGGCGGAGAGGGCACCGAGGAGGAGGATGGAGTGAGTCGACGGGGGAAAGGAGGAGGAGACGGAGAGGATGGAGAGAAGGAGGGGAGGGGAAGGGCGGGAAGACTTGCGGAGATAGGTGTAGAGGAGGGAAAGGACGAGGGGGAAGGCGTCAGGAGAGGAGGAAGGGAGCAGGGAGAGGAGGAGCTTGGCCTGGGGGTCGGAGACGTGGAGGGCGGAGCGGCCGCGGGAGAGTGTAAGGAGAGCGGAGAGGAGGCGAGGAGGGTCGGCCGAGGGGTCACGGAGGTCGGCCCACGACCGGAGGATCACAGCCGCCGAAGGAGGAGCAGCAGCAGCAGCGGGAGAAGGAGTTTGAGAGGCGTCAGCACCGGCCGCCGCTCGAAGCCAGTGTTCAAGGAAGAGGATCTGCCGGGGTCGGGAATTGGACAGCATCGAGAAGATTGTCCCGACCGGGGGGGGGGGGGGGAGGGGATGGGGAAGGTTGGGGAGGGGAGTGCTGAGGAAGAACGGCAGAGAGAGGCCTCTATTTCGCCATTGACACCGTCGTGCTCTTGTACGGTCTACCTATCAAGTCTTTTCGCGATCTCAAAGCAAAATTTGATATTAGGAAATTTCTCAGTAGTAAATGAAAATCTAGAAATTTAACAAATTTTTTTTTTTTAAATTACATAGATATTACTATTTACAAATAAAGATAGATATTACTATTTACGTAGATATTAATATTTAATAAAAATATACGAAAGGATATTATTATTTTTATAATCTTATTATAATATATTTTATTATATTTCTAAACTATTTATTTATAAATTTATATATCAATTTCATAAATTTAGTTGAAATTACCTAAGTCATGAGGTACTCTTACGGTAAAATCATGGACTTAGCTGAAGTTACTTAAATTATAAAACATTATTGTGCCAACTTCTTGAATTTATTTGAAATTGTACATAGGTGCCCTTATGATATATGTGTCCACGAAGGATCAACATAATTGCAACATCGTACGAGTCTCGAATGATTTATAAAGTAAAAAATTGATTAGTTTGAAAACAAACAATAAACAAGTCTCGATATCTTGTAAAGAGGAAAACTTTACAAACAATTCGACGAGCACTTTAAGTATAAGAGAGAAAAGAAAGAAACGAAAAAAAAAAAAACTTTAGAAGATAAACATCATTTCTTCCTTTCTAATAATATCGAGAGGCATCGATTAGGATTGGATGTTAATAAGTGATAATCACGATTATCGGTAATTAACTTAGGGATGTTAAAAGACAGTGACATATATGAAAATTTTAAATATTTGAATAAATATTTTTTTATTTTTTAATTAAGTTTTCATTATTTTTCTAAGCTGCAATTTATTTATTTATTTAATTCTCTAAATCTAGAATTTTGTTGGCTTTTCTTTATTTACAAAAGGGGAGCGCAAAGGATTCTTTTCGAGCGACAGTGCGAAGGTGTCAGGTAGAGGGAGGCGATCCGGTGCCGCTCAGCGTGGTTTCGTCGGACGCCAGCGTCGGAGATCGTCCATTTTGAAGTGAGGAGGAAGGGAAGAAGGGAGAACCCGGGGAAGGGTAAAAGAATAAGCCCAGTTTCATGCTTGCACGATCGAAACACACGCAATACCGAATCTTTGATACACACATTGACTTTCAGAGATTATGATTTTTCCGTCCATTTGCAGTGCTCAATCAATGGGGAAGGCAGCTTTAGTTCGAGCAATACCTTCTGAAGATGCCTTGCGCCCTCCCTGGTCATCGTTAGGGATGACGGATAGAGAAGAACGGAGAGGGACGTCTTGGAGGAGCTAGGGTCGTATCTCATGAGGACAGCTCCTTTTGCGTTTACCCTGAAGGATTTTTAACCATGATACCACGCCAGAACAAAGAGCGAAGGTCATCTATTCTGTGTGTATCGTCGTACCTTCTATGCTTTCTTGGGTTTGATTTCAATATTCCTTTCCATTTCATTCGTCAATTCGTATCTTTCATATATTCGATGTGATGCTGCATTGGGAGTAAATCTAGTTTCTAATTCAGTAGTCCAAACGCTTGACAAGTTTACTTTGTGGGTTTGGACACATAATTATGATATCGAAAGGCCTCGAGAGACAACCATTCTAGACTTGGGAAGATGGCATGCTTAACCCTTTAAATTTGTGCCTAAATTTCAATTGTTGACTGTCATATAAAGATCCCTACATATGTAACGTCGAGGAAAATTTTTCATTAACGTATTTGCATTATCTTAGTTGAACCAATTTCAAGCATTAAGGTGCATTTAGTAATGATCTTATGCCTCGGGTATAACATTTTGGTCACCAATTTACTGTACATATGTTGATGGAAAACATTGATGATAGAATTGGGAAACTTTCATGACCTTGTTTGATTGGATAATAGGCTAATTAACTTATTAGCCTGAATCATTGATCCAAAATGATTATATATAAAATAATTAAATCCAAATTAATAGTAATACATCAATCAAACTTTTATGGCCCAGTTCAATTCTTCTCCCACTTCCGATATGAGTTACAATCTCGTCACTCCTCTAGCCTCCCTCACCATTTCCAGATTGATGGGATAGCCTCCCTCATTAATCAAACATTTGCTCAAACATTAATTTTCATGATCCAGATTGATGGGATAGCTGCCTCATTAACTTACTGAGGCTGAACCAGTGATCCAAAGTTCTTAAATCTAAATTAATAATAGTACATCCAACAAACTCTTAAACTCAATTAAATTCTTTTCTCACTTCCAACGTGAGAGTAAAATAATTAGAGGTGTTACATAAACTATCTTAGAATATTTGTGATGAGCACATGATTTATGTATATGGATGGAAATCGTTAAGGACCTGCAGTTTCGTAATAAAGTTTGACGAAGGAATTCTGAGGCCTCCATTGAGGATGATCCATATGTTGCTTATTGTACATATATATAAAATTATGTACTAAAGCCAGTGAAGTTTGCAAAAGTTTTGCAGGTAGTTGTGTCTCAAAAAGAAAAAAAAAACATTAAATGATTAATAATTGGCTATGCCCACTGAAGAAAATCTTGCTAGATGTAATTGGAGCTCTTTCCATGGGCATAGCTTTTGTGGTTTCTACCAGTGTTCAACTAAAACTTGCAACCATTTGTTTCGACTGTGTTACCCCATTGTGTTATGGTGCAAGTTTGCAAAGTCCTTGGGGCATCTCTTCCCTTCTATATGACATATATATTGGGTTCTATAATAGTATAATTGGATCTTTACAAATATGCCAAAGAAGTATTGGAACCTCGGGATGAAGTTTGTTTTTTGTCTATTGGCCTCCTTGGTTGCTATAGAATTTTGTTGTCTTTTAAAGGCACTTTGATTGATCCAAACCCCCCATGGAACTCATTGGTACTTGCACTTGAAAGTCCCCATTGGATCAGTCAAAGTGCCTTTAAAAGACAACAAAATTCTGCAGTACTTGAAAGTCCCCATTGGTAGAATATAGCTCCTATATACTGATGATCAATGCTTTTGTCCGATGCAAAATTCGGTACATACATAGAAGACATCTTTGTGGTACCATGACATTCACTTTTTGAATCCAGTCATTTTTGTCATTGTGTTACTCATCGAAACGGAGCTCCCAGCACCTCTTGATCATCCCCCTAGATGATCAAGTTCCTCACGAGATTTCTCCTATGTGTGTTGTGTTGCCTCAAACTATCCACCATGATCCGCTACACCATGTCGCCTCCTGGTGATATCTCCATTGCACTCCAATCTTTATGTAATGAACTTGGACTGTGATATCTCATTGTGTGGCCTTTGTCGTTATATCGTAGGGCCTTTGTCATCTCCAATTGTGTTTGCTCGTTTGACAATTGACCTACGTCCACCCACACTTTGGTCGTTCATGGATGAAGTGCAACTTTGGGACACTTCATTGCCCAGTAGCTCTTGTAGTCCAATGACTTCATTGAAGTTGGAGGCATCTGCCCCTAGCACAATGTAAAATACAAATATAGACTTTGTAAGCTCTACATGTTCACACGACAATAAGTCCAAGACATTCTACCGTGGGCCAAAAGTCTCCACAAGTGCCTATATGACATTGCTGTGCAATAATATAGTAAACCAGCCCTAGATAATACCCCAAAGGCCCATCCAACCATGTGTCACCCGAGTAGCTTTAGGGTATTGAGATGATTGACATTTTGCACTGCTCTAACCCAAAATGGTTGACTAGAATTGGATAGCCTATTTTTGGACAGTTTTGCCTTTACGCGACAGTCGTGCACAACTTGCAAAACTGAAGTACACGGATATACAAAAACATTACATCGAATACCTTATATACAAACTTATCCATGACAGACTAGTCCAAGCCCATTATAGGCCAAAATTGGTCTGTATTACACTTGAGCCGCCCAAACTTGGGTTGGTCCGCTTGCTGGTTGGTCGTTGAACCCATAAATACTGATCGTACTGTATTGAAACAGGGGAAATTGCATTCCTTGGTTTCTCATGTCAAAGAGAGTCCTTTTCTTGTGTTAACATTGCTCAATGCTCAGCTAGCTTGGTGAGTTGGATCCATTAATATCTTCATAGTTGCAACGGGTGAGTTTTGAGCTATTCATATGACAGATATATATCCTATGATTTTTTTGTCTGATATGATCCATTTATTTTATAATTAATGTGCAACAATTATAATGATCCCTCGATCTTATCTTGGATGGGAGAAGGCATGTACTTATTGTTTTAGTGGAGAAAAACTGTACTGTTGATTTGAGTCTATGGTTCTACTATGTTACAATCAAATGACAAATGCCCCTAATGATATGAAGAATTTTAGATTGCTGTTATTTATTAAGAGAAAACAATGAAAAATAAAGGACAGACTATTACTAGCAAAGATTTTAATTTCGAATAATACCGTCCATACCGGGCGGTACGTACCGGTCTGCTAGCAAATCGGTGCGCAGATCTCCCATTACCGGGCGGTACCGTCGATTGGGGCTGCTTCCGCCCCGTTACCACCCTAAATCAGTTGGTGACGATTGATTTTGACTGTCGCCGCCCGCTATCGGGTGGTATTAGCTGAGGGAGAGCCGAGGGAGAAGAAAGAAGAGGGAGAAAAAAAGGGAGAACCTAGAGATCCGACGCTGCTCTCCCTCGATGATCCTGATCCGTCGCCGACCTCCCTCGCCGGACACCGCAGATGAGATGTCGCCTCCTCCTCGTCTGAGGCGGCGAGGCCTTGGCGTCATCGACGACTTCTCCTCATTCGCACAAGGAGTAGAAGCCTCGGCGATATCGCGGGGAGAAGAAACTTAGCATCATCGAGGCAACGTTTCTTCTTCCCACGCGAGCAGAAGAAACGAGGTGGTGACGTGCCTTATCGCCCTTTTTTGCGTGGGGAGAAGGAAACCTCAGTTTCTTCTCCCCACACAGGTAGAAAAAGGAGGCGATGTTGCCTTTTTTTTAAACTTATATTATTATTATTATTATTATATATATATATATATATATATATATATATATATATATATATATACCGAGCTATGCTCGAAACTCTGGTACGGTACGAAATTATGATCCTTGATTACTAACACCCCAACATTGTACAAATTAACAATGTCCTTTCCTTGTATAAGAGTTCATTCTTTTCTTTTCGTTGCATAAAATTTAGTAATTCTGATTCTATCATTCCTGGAAATTCAGATACTTTATGCTGAATCCAAAAACTAAAACAAATAATACGATCCCTGCAACATGAACAGACACAACGAGTAATAGATATTTATCCTGTATTTATCACTGTAATTTAACTTTAATCAAGAGAAAATAAGGAGAAACAGAGAGCGACTATTACTAGCATCCCAATATTTACAAATTAATGATGCCCTTTCCTTGTATAAAAGTTCTTTCTTGTATTTGGGTTGCATGAATAATCATGACTCTTATCCTATCGTTTCTGGAAATTCAGATTCTTGATGCTGAATCCAAAGACGAAAAGAAATAATATGATAACTGCAACATGAAGAGACACAATTAGTGATAGATATTTATCCTGTAGACCAAAATATTCCTTAAGGAACTCCTTCACAGTCTCATCTGATCTCCCAGCAACATGCAAAAGATCAACATTGTCTCCTAATTGTGAAACCATCAAACCATAAACAGTCCATGCAGCAGGATCGACCCAATAATACCATCTCCACCAACTTGGTATCATCTGCACAAACCCAATGAGTCAGGATAACAATATAAAAGTGAAGAAGTTCAGATTTAGAATGTTAGATACCTTTCGGGGAATGAAGAAACCTGAGAAGATATTCCATAAGACAAAGAGGAAAAACGAAAGAGCAGCTGCTATTTCTTGGTTAGGTGTTATCGCCACTGTCATCATCCCGAAGAGTGCATAGTAGATATAGCTTAAGAACATGAAGAACATGAACCAGAAGAACTTTGCTACTACAAATTGGAATCCCATCATTGGGTAAACTATTATCGAGAAAATAAGCACCTGGACTATGATATAAGGAATTTCAATGGCCACCTGTAAATAAGAAATTAGTGGTTACATATGAAGAGTTAATTAGTTTAGGGACCATTAAAGCTATTCACATTTTCTGAACCAAAAGATACTGTTACAGCATGTCAAGTGCCAGACACCATCAGCATAAATGAAGCTTTCAAATAGAAATAATATTCACATATATATGGTGAACCTAACAATTTCTCTTATGCCTACGAGCTATTCTTTTTAGCATATTTGGTAATAGAAGCACTGTAATATCACTAAGATTTATGATATCATGATTGTGCCGATTAACATCATCTAGTTACTTAACAGTTACCATCTTGTTGTTATGGGATAGTGACAACTGAGAACAACAAATATGAATCACATCCAGAAAGATATATCTTGATCTTGAGATGATGCTGTTCATAGAATCTAAAGGTGTCATGGGTATCAATATTTTAATATGTCCTTGTGTAATATCAAATTGATAGTCTTGTTGATCAATCATATTTGATAGGATTAGTTCATACAGATCTAGCAAGCCCCATAGATTGTCAGTGACAGGTTCTTTCAAATTCAACAAACGTGTACAGTATGTACCTTACCAACATGCCTTGTCATGATATCCTCCCCTACACTTAGTAGAATCTGGTTGCTCGAGTTATCATATTTGGTAGTGGTGTTTTAGTTCTGACATCTATGGTCTTACTGGCACATAAACCATATTGATGTTTGTCTTAACAGGCACACACTTTGGAAAAAGACTTACTATGTATACAAAATGATGTTTATGTGT
This sequence comes from Musa acuminata AAA Group, assembly GCF_036884655.1. Taxonomy (NCBI): domain Eukaryota; kingdom Viridiplantae; phylum Streptophyta; class Magnoliopsida; order Zingiberales; family Musaceae; genus Musa; species Musa acuminata. The sequence continues at coordinate 2,414,144 of NC_088327.1, forward strand.
AAACATTTATTTTTCTTTGATGAATTTATCATAAATTTTTTTTAACCATGATTCTTACAAATAATTTACTTATTTGTTTCTGTTTTTACTATGTTAAAATTTTTTGTAGATGTTTATAAAATTTCATACGTTTTTCTCTTTCTCATCTTGAGGGAGGAGTGTTTTTCAGCATGCTAGCATCTAGTCTTTTAACAAATTGTCTCTTTCATGCTCATGTGCAACAAATTATTGCCAACAAGACAAATTATATATGGCAAGGTTTTATGGTACCAAAATACAGAATGGTGTGCTGACCTGTACCACCTAGTATTGTTGGAAAAATAATAAAAAAACGAATGGTATGCACTATGCCAAGCAATACAGTGCTGGATGATTCATTATTTGTTGTTGATTGGACCAATATGTGCTGTTTAAACTTTAAATTCTGTCCATTTTTGACGTGATTCACAAGTTGGGGTTCTCAATCCTTAATTCTTATTTGGTTCTTCAATGAATTAGTTCCTTAATGCATTTCTTCTTTATAACTTTGTTGTCTCTCTGGTTAGTTGGATCAACTTCAAGCCTCATATATATTTTTTCTTTACATGTTTACCTACATAGAGTTCAAAAAGAATTGCTGTGATTTTATTTTTCATGATTCGAGGAAGCTACTGGTTAATAAATTGTATAAAGTGGAACTAAAAAAAATGGCCGAAATTATTCTAAGACACTACAGCAGTAGCCCAACCTAGACCTTTCTTTTCTTGTAATGTGGGTTTTGTGAATCTGGCCTCGCTTGTTGATAAGTCACTATTTTATTGGTTTTAATACATGGTCTTTTCTGTTGGATTTGTCTCATAGACTTTAGGAAAGTGTTTCTAAGATCAAGGAAAATCAATTCAATGGGTTCTTCCAAGTTTTAACCAAGTCTTGCCATGCCCGTCTTTTGCCATGTCCTCTACACATGGATAACATATTTGTAGTTCTCTGTTTAAGCTAAGTTTCTGAGTCACAATATTACCTAGTTTAAAGATGGAAAACATGCAGAAACATGATTGACTTATAAAAGATTTACTAGAAAATTATTATAATTTTCTTGGCAGCAAATTAACTTGTCACATGATAGTTCTTCATATAAAATGCACATGACGAAATGAGAGTACCTGAGCAATGGCATAGGTCATAGAAGAATACATCCCGGACGCCCTTTCACGATAAAATGTTGTTCTCTCCATTTCCACAACAGGTTGTAATATACTGGCATTTGCAAAGCCTATAAACAGTGCTGAACCATATATAGCTCCTTGAATGTTGAAAATATCTTGTTCGTTCCTTCTGTTATTTGATTATAGAAATTCAGTAAACTTATCACTTAAAAGAGGATAAAAATGAGTTTTATTGCTTACATCTTGGTAGCAATTCTGAAGAAGACTATGCCAAATAGGACTGATACTGTAATTGTGATGATGAAACGAACTATGTTGTGCTCTGGATTTTTCCAGTAAGACTTGTGCTGTTTCCATAGGCAGCAGATGCACAATGACCAAAAGCTTTTTGCATATTTGGATGGGAAGTGTAGATCTTTTTCATTCGTTTTTCTTCTGCTCAGCTCATCAACCAATTTCATGTTCTCTCTGAAGAGGAAATAAAACTAATCTAAATGCTGGTCAATAATTTTCTATGTAGTAATAATATGAGCTTACGTGTACATAGATGACTTGCTAAAGATGATTCCATAGTCTATGCCAAGCTTATATTCCATGGCTGGAGAAGTGACATCCAACATCCACGTGGCAGGATTTTGACCATCTCTGATATGTGGCACTCCTGGAATAGCCTGGAAAAACATTTGTAGATGTTGGTTAAACAAACTTCTTACAAATTCAGAATTTTGTACATACTGATTGTTTCTTACTTCGAAGTATTGTATCATGTTTCGCGATAAACCGCCTAAAGGTCCTCCATATATTAACTGCCCTCCTTGTTTCATTAGGACTAACTGCAACATATAACAATAATTGTAGCAAAATGTTAAACTTCCAAGGTTGGTAATCTCTGAAAATTACAAGTAGATCAGATTGTTTTGCTACATGTCTGAGCAAGTATTAGAAGGCACTATATTCTTTATATGGTATATGAGGTTCATGTTTCACCATTGCTTTCCTTTCATTGAAGGACTTTGTCAATTAGAACCCTTTACATATAAAAAAGCACTCCACATGAGTGACTTCCAAGTATAACAATTATCTTGTGCTTGTCTGATATTTCCCTTAAATTGACATTTTAAGGCCTTTATCCTAATTAACAGCTTTACTTTCATCTGGGGTGCAACTTGCTATTTGCTCAAGCTATCAGGTTCCTTTCATTTCCCCTCTCCATTGCAGAAAATTATTTTATTACAACTTTTATCGCTGGCCCCCCACCAAAGAAATCTCTGAATTTGATAATCTCCTGTGGGTCACTTAGTGTCAAGATTGATCTCTATTTCTACAACATGAATCACTGTTACAAAAATTGTTCAAAGTGTTATTCTTTATCCTTAGTATATCTTGTAGTCCATTGAAGTAAGCTATAAGCAGTAAAGAACTTTTTGACACATTTGTAACTTAAGTGTTACGACCTGTTGCTTTACCCATGATTCACGCACAATTTGCACATTTGTTAGTATGCAATGACAGCAGAAGCAAGCAGTTAAATCTGGATCCAGTACTAGTTTTTGGCAACTGGTCAGAATGGTGAGGTGCCAATATACCAACCTATACTATCTGGTATCATAGGGAAGAATAATAAAAAAATTATCGACTTCAATGGTCTAGTTCCCGTCCTTGATTAGACTGGTAATTACTGGTCGGTATGTACCAGTCCGACTAATATTTGATTCCTTAAGCAGAAATTATCAATAAAAAAGTTAATGTGAATATGATGCTTAATGGAAATTTTAGTTATTCTGGAATTTGCCTTGTAGTCCTCTTAAATAAGAGACAAATATTGCTAGGCAAAAACATTCATATAACATGTGCTGATAACCATTCCCTATATTTTCCCTAATGCTATAGGCAAGTGTGCAAAGATGCTGATACATAATTTAAAATTGAATTTCTAGATTTATTAGTAATAAAAAATGTGCAATTGCTGAGAAAACTAAAACACAAATCTACTCTTATGAATTTAGAAGGAATGATTGAAAACCATGATCGTACAAGTCTAACTTAGGTTCGAAGCGTTCATGAATTATGATGCTCCATAACAAGCATTGCATCACATATGAGCAATGTGTATATTCTACATGCAGGTGTTCACATGATTTTTCACAAACCCTTGTATACTTCTAGATGTAAATATTTATCCCTATATTCTCAGGTGTTTCGAAAAATTATCAGGTTTCTTTTGCTTCTCCGAACATTATTCTTTGTCACAAGAGAAAGAGTAATGATATCCTTATTTCTTGTGCTGCTATCATTTTGCTTTGCCTTTTATTTTTTCAAATTTCATATTTCAAATGGAAAGAATATGCTTTAATGTGAGTAGTATTAGTTATATTTATATATGTTGCATTTGCTGCAACTTTCAAGTTTCAGAATCCATTCTTGATTACACATGTCATAACTGGACTTGGCCTCTGAACCCTAGTATCTATATTTTATTTTGCCAAATTCTTTTATTCTGGTTGGTTTCTAGTCTGGATGTGCAATCAGCACCTGCATGCCAATACTTGGTACTAGGGCATGAGAAGCTGAAAGAAGTAAATAAGGTAAGAAAGAGAAAAAGAAATAACAAAATATTTTCGTGGCCATCCAAACATGATATTTCTTCTTTAGTTGTTGTGTTGGGGGATGGGATTACCTGATCTTTCTACTTTTGCTTATGTGACATGTGTGATGTGTCATATTCTCTTTAATTATGAGAGACTGTAAGAGCCATCAATCATCAAATTACCTCATCAAAAGCTTCAAACATCTCAATACTTGGTTGATGGATTGTGCACACTATTGTACGCCCGGTATCTGCCGTTTTTCTGACTGTTCTCATGACAATTGCTGCAGCCCGAGCATCTAAACCTGTCGTGGGTTCATCCATGAATATGATAGAAGGGCTTGAAACCAACTCCACTGCTATCGTCAGACGTTTCCGTTGTTCTGCTGTAAGTCCCTTTATTCCTGGCAAACCTACCATTGCATCTTTCAATGACTTGAGCTCAACCAGTTCCATTACCTCATTTATGAAAATCTGAAAAAGCAAGGAAAATAATAATATATAAGGTTTATCTATTTTAAAACCAAAAGAAAAGTATAACTAGATGCACTAATAATACACGGTGACAAGTCCATGCACACAATGTATGCAAATATCTTATTATGTTTGTTATATGCCACCACTTTATGCGATGAATGTGTAGCATATCTTGGTTTTGGAGCAACATACACTTATTGTGTGCCCATCGACTTGGGATGGCAGACGAAGCCATGCTGAGTACCATAGAGATTCAAAAACTGTTAGACAAGGAGAATGATTATCTACTTGTTCACAGTATCCTGAAACCCTAGCAAAGGTCTCCTGCTTTTTAGGGTATCCAGATATGTTGATGCTTCCTTCGATATGCCCAACTGTTTTTCTTCCTGCCAAAACATCTAGTAATGTTGTCTTCCCAGCACCTGTGACCCCCATGAGTGCAGTTAGTACTCCAGGTCTGAAAGCTCCAGAAACACCCTTCAACAACTGGAGTCTCTTCTCCTTGATTCCAAATTTCTTCAATTGCTAATTAGTGATAATTGAGTGATAAGTTAGAATGATGAAAATAAATCTGACATTGTACAAATTTCTTGAGATAGAATATTGGTGTTATTGGAAAGACAAGAATTCTATAGTTTACCTTAGGTACGTCAACATAATAACTAATATTGCTGAATGCAATTGTCAGAGGCTGGAATGGTAGAGACATCCTACTTTGGGATGCTGCTGAAGTTGCTTGGTCATCAGCTTTGTTGATCTTCTTAAAATCCTTAGGCCACATTTTCATGTTGGCACGCCTTTTTTTGGGAGCTGCATTTTTATGGAAAATCCAACTTAAAAATCTTTTGACAGATATTTAGAGTTTCTCCTAGCTGGATTGAGGCTTAAATCCTACTGATTGAAAATCAATGACGGAGGCTCCAAATTAAAGATCAATTCCCTGTGACATGATTTACAGATTTTTAAAAAGCCTAGAAACCAAGACTTTTGCAATTTAAAAATCTTCTGGATGTTTATCGAGCCAAGATTAAATCAGTGGTTTAAAATTTATTTATGTACTGAAATATATTTCAGGCCAATTTAGATGAGGATTCAGACCAGTGATGTTGATCCAAAATGTTCTGAGATGCACACATACTATAATCTAATGACTTTAGTGCCTCTGGTTTTACTCTCATTAACATAATTTTAGGTCATTAGATTGGCTTACTGTTTGTGTCTAATTGATATATAGGATTGAAGACATGATTTTTTTTTGTGTCTCATTAACATATTACTGTTGATCCAAATGTTCTTAGTCTTATAAATATTGGATATCATGTTCATTAGAGTTGATCTTCTAGTTTGGAGCTCTCAATTTTAATTTTGATTCAGAAGGATGAAGTCTGGATGCTAGCTTAACTTTATGTAGAAACACATACATAACAAACATATGTACACTTGAAGATGTAGCTATGGAAATTATATAGTACCTTTGAGGTACTCAAGCGCGAAGATGCCGAAAATGTTGAAGACCAGTGCAAATATAAGCAATATTGCCACAGAGTACCAGTACCAGTGTGATTCTGTTAACATCCCTCTCGATTTAAGGATGGTTTTCCCAACTGTATCATTAGTGCTTTCTCCACCCTCGGAATTCTGTTAAGATTAGAATAGATATAATGAGTGCTCTCACTGATCTAGGAGGGATTATATTGAACATTATTAAGCAAATCTAACTTCTGAGTATAAACTATCCAGCTTACAATTCAAGATTTTATTCGATTTTGGAATTAACATAAGCTAAAATGTTTATGATAATTGTTTGGTAACAGTATAACATGGATGTTTCAGATCTTCACATGTTTATTGAAGTTCAGTAGAATTCACATTTAAACTTCCACAAAGTCTTTTTAGTGACAAAATAGTGCATCAAAGGGCTACAATCAATCTATTGCATCACTCTTATGTCCATATTCTCCATGTTCACTACTTCTTAGTATGTTTGCATTAGGTCAGAGTAATGATTATTTACATTCCACTACATGGAGAAGTTGGAGCTTACCATACTCCACCTTTCATCAAGAAATTCATTGATTGCTACTGCATTCTGACCATATGTTACAGGAGAGAACCAATAACCCCAAATTAACCATGACTGTATGCTATCTGATCAGGCATAGGAAACAAATAGTTAATGATTAGATTGAGATAGACAAAGAAACTTGCACTTTTAAGGAGAAAAAGAAAAAGAACTAAACTATCTACCTTTTGATATGACAAATCCCCCAAGTATATAGATTGCTATTAGAGAGGCAGTTCCAATTGTATTTGCCATAAGTTGTGTTCTCCCAATAATAGCTATAAAACGGAAGAGTGCCATTGACATCTGATGCACACAGAACAAAGCCAAGAACTGCTGGAGGAATCTACCATGAAAACAGATGTATGAATATACAAATGGCATCTAATGTCTTTATATCCATTGTATTCAGAGTAAAGAGGGTAAACTATTCTCCTACCTAACTGCTGATGGTGCAAAGCCAATCATGTAGTATGTTAAACTTGTCCACAGACCTGTTTCAATGAATGACATTGGGATACTAAGGATTGTAATAGATAAAAGGAGTGCCCATCCTGGTAAAATTAATACTTTCCTCTGCTTGTAGTAGATAGGAAGTCTTTTTACCATTATTGCCAACTCTGTCATGCCGTTAAACTTCACTATAACTACTGCAGCAAAAATGGCTCCCATATAACGGCTCCCATCGTCAATTGTCTGATGTTTCATTTTTGATCGAAAGAAAACTGTCATAATCACAATAGCCAAGAGTACTATTTGTATGGCCTTGAATATGTGAACTGGGGAGTTCCTCTTCATCAATAACTTCTCCCTTGAGAAGCAGACCTTGAATACATCCCACTTTGGGATGCTATATCTTTCTTTTATTCCGATCATCTGATCACTCTTTTTACTGCTGTCTCGCATGTGCAAGTCTTTCTGAAGAAGCCGGCCATAATGAGAAGAGCCAAAGGAATCTGAGAACTTCTGCACGGGTACGTACTGGTACGTGCTTCTGTTATTCACCCAATATTGTTCTTGATCCATCTTCGATGTTACCTACATTAGTCCGTTCCAAGAAACCAATCCATTAGAAAATATTCCTGAAACAAAAGGCCTCGCAGAAGCAATGCTTGATTCATTACTGGCTGTAGGATACATATTTACTTGATGTGCTTAAACAAAAATTCCTTTGTCATATGGTTTGTTTTTTCATATTTGGACGCTCACATATAGTGTATGCATTCAGATTCCACAGGATTCTTCAAGTCATATAATCCATGGTCCATACTATCAAACCGTGATATCATCAATTTAGAAGATGGGTACGGCATACAACTTCCAATGCCAAAGGATCTCTAGTGAAAGATGAGTTGGATTTCAACTCTCTTTCAGAAAAAAATATCTTTAATGCTCTCTACCTTTTATTTTTAGAAAGAAATGTTGAGCAGATATATTTCCAAAGAGAAACTAATCTAACAAAAATTCGAAAAAGAAAATTATTAGACACATTTTCAAGATTCAAGGTCACTAAGATGACAGCATAAGGGCAGCCTAGTTCACGATGCAAAAGTGATTACAAAATCTAAAAGGGTCAATGTGTACAACCTTATTTTTGCATACAAATTGGTTGTTTCTGTAACTTGGATGTTGGTTACTTAGGTGGTAAAGGATCAACCTTGTCGTGGCACCAAGGAGCAAGATCGTGTGAAGTCGGAAAAAAAAAGGGGATCTTGAACCAAACAACATGACCGTGTTAAATTACCTAGATCTTGCAAAATTCATCATTTCACAATTTTATAATTTAAAAACACGAGGACTATATTTTTTTTTGTTCCAATATATTGGATCTATTGTGAGAATTCATTTTTAAATTTGAATATGACTAATTTTACCCAATCATTTTGAAACATGATTGGGTCCTTGGCCAGCCTGATTCAACTATTGATTGGAAATTTGAATAACTGGATTGGAAGAACTGGCTAGTCCAAACTGAACCAGTAGATTTTAAATGGCCCAAATATGACCTAGAACTCTTTATCTTACTTGTCTAGGGTAGTTTTAACTATTGAACTATCATTGGCTCCGGTAGTTTGACCTAGTTCAACTATCATTGGCTACGGTAGTTTAACTATTTAATTGGATTGACCCAGCACTCTTTAACTATCATTGGCTACGGTAGTTTTATCCTATAGAGGAAAGGAGAAATTAAATATAAGAGGGCTTCAAAACCTTGAAATCAAGTCTTAAGTTGCTATTATTCATTTAAAATTACTAACTTGATGTCTGAAGCTCTGTTATGTATTCATTAAACATGTAACATGACTAATTTTACCCACTGGTGCGACCAATGAGGTACCTAGTGACTAGAGGTCTGATCGGATTGCTACTCAACTGATTTTAACAACTTTAATTAGCCATTAGAAGAAAGTCCTTGAAGCTTGGTGCATTCAATGAGCATGTTGCTTACTATTAGGTACTTAATTATGAATTACAAATTCCGATGTAGATATAGCTTTCTGTTGTAAGATTATATATGGATATGCTATCTGCTTGGACAATTCTTGCCAACATAATGTTCCTGAATGATGCACCTAAAGCATTAATGCAAGAATAACAAATTGTCAATATTGTTCTGCAAATCTTAGCATACTCAGAACGAGGTTGGTGTTTCTGTTAAAAAGAAAAATGACCTATATGTTCCTTGCTTTCTTTATTTTTTCTGAAAATGTGTTCTCTATTGAGAAATAAGAATTCCTTGTCGCTTGGTTTTCTGGTACTTATATCTTGACTCTTTTTTAAGTTCCTAATGGTCCAGTTTGAAAATCTACAAAACAATTGTTTAACTATCCAGGAGACAAGTGATCAGGAACCTGTTAACTTTAAGGAACAACTGGTAGTTGGTACCTCTTGAAGGAAGTTGGCGACGTTCTTCCTATCAGGACATTTGAAGCCCATCGACTCAAAAAATTCAAGAACATGTTGCCGTGGTCCTTGGTAAGCAATTCGCCCCTCACATAAGAGGATTATGTCATCAAACAGGTTAAATGCCTCTCGAGTAGGTTGAAGTAAAGATATAACCATGGTGAGATCCAAAACATGCGTCAACTGCTGCAAATACTTGAGAATCTGAAATGTAGTCGAGCTATCAAGCCCAGTTGAAATGTCATCCATGAAAAAACATTGTGCTGGTGCCGCTAGCATTTCTCCTGCAAGACAAAGTATGTGGGTACCATTTTTTAGTCCATTGGTTCATCCACAATAGTTTTATGCTAGCTAATCAAGAGTTGCTTTGTCTAAGAGCATGTTACCAAGGGGAGGGATACAAGATCAACCATGTGTTTCCTACCTATGGTGACTCTTTTCTTTTGTCCTCCGGATATTCCCCTTCTCATTTCATCACCTATTAGTGTGTCGGCACACTCATCCAAGCCAGTTATCTGAAAGGTTAAATCATGACCAATGTGAGCAGAATTGTTGCGGATAAGAACACTTGCAGTTCAATATCTTTATTGCTACAGTTGTTTGTAGAAAAGAAGTTTCTCTTATCATTTCAATTAGCTACTGGCATGCAAATAATGCTGATAATTCTATCCCAATGCAGGAGGCTGACGCCGATGCAAATTTTGGAGAAAATTAAAATACGACTAGAATTTGTATTCTGTCTTGTGATAGCTGATATCTATGGAAAAGAACAGATTCCAACTTTCATGTTGGACAAATCCTAGCTATCAGTTATCGTCATGTTGCCGATATGGTATCATCAACTTTGAACCTTAAAGAGTCAAAGTTCATTGTTGAATGTCTTGGTTATTGTAATATCTTTAAATCGCTCTGTAAATTAAAATATGACATTCTACGCTTTGTTTATACAGCATGGCTTTGTGCTACTTCAACATCCAAAAATCTGTATCTGAGTATTTGATTTTGACTATTTAGGCACATACCTTGAGAATATAGTTGACCACAAAGTCCCCTTCATCTTCTCTCGTGTGATCTTTTCCCTGCACGATTCATTTATGAGAGAAATCAGCGCCCATCCTTTCTACGAATTCATTTCGATGTGTCAAGAAATCAAATCACTACCTCGGCAATCGAGTCAACCCCTTCGTTCTCTTGCGAGGCGATCAGGTGATGAGAAAATCCTAACACAGTGATTGCAAATTCCTATTTAAAATCCACCATTTCTTGTTCTTGTTTTGCAGGTGATTCATGTTGTCTTATCAATTTATCATTATGATTAATCGCACGGATAATATAATTAGGATCACCAGATTGATTTCCGGCATTTAGCATTCGTCGAGCGAACTCAATCGTCTCCTTCACAGTCATCTCGGCGTGGTGGAGGTCGCGTTGACCAACATACGCACACATCCTCTGCAGGATGCCACGGTCCATCTTCTCGTCATTGTACGTGACTTTTCCTGCAAACTATTCGAGTGAAAAGATAAAATTAATGTAAAAAAAAAACAAATTACAATATTTTTAGGAGCTTTAAGGCAAAGATTAATGAATGATTGCTTACATTTAAGCTCGAATCTAATTTTCCCGATAAGGCTTTCAAAAACGTTGACTTTCCAGACTCCGGGGGTCCAAGCACAAGTGTCATCCTGAAATCAAAATATTATCATCATATAATATAATATATACATATATATATTTATTGTTTTTTCTCTCTTTGTATTCAAAGAGGAAGAGAGACGAAATAATAATCATTAGTTTAACCTATGCAGCTCATAATTTTATCGAAGAACAAGACAATATTATTAGCATAATTTTCGACAAGTAAATCGGAATGGAATGAAAACCAATATCCACACCCCATAAATATAATTTAAAAATATATTATTATTATCATAATTTATTCATATCTTAGAATTTGCCACTCTTTTATTATTTAATATAATGGACAAGTTTCTAAGTAATCGTTATCATATATGACAAATCATATCCCCTCTCTAATTAATATTTATAATTATTATCTTAAACCGGCATGCGATTCAGAAGTTAAGCTATCTAATTAATTTCCTCAACTAGAAAATCTTCCTAATTAGTGTTTGTGATTAATGATTCAAAATACCAAATCATATCAATGGTTAAGCATCACTAATAGGCATAGTAAGTAAAAAAGGGGGAAGAAAAACAACCAATTTACTTAGCAATATGTTAACTAAAAAATTTCAAGGGGTTTATAAATTTTTTTGAAGGGAAAAAAAAAGTGAAAACCACATCCTCTACTTTTTGAATATTTTAGATGTACAAACTCAAGTAGAAACTTGTTAAGGTCACACCACTTTTCCCTCTAAAAATCTAATTATTATTCATATATTGTGTGTGCATCAACAAAGTAAATAGCTGAAATTTTGGTTCACTACCACTAACAAAAATACTAAAAAATTGAATTTCTAAAATACTTTAATTAGGTTTTTTTTCTTTTTTTTGCCAGCATGCTTTGAGAAATATTTTTTTTTTTTGAAGGATCACAAACACAAAGCTGAGAGGATTGATTATACTTTTAATTAGACTTGATCTCCAAATTGAAACACAACAAATGAGCAATGTTGTGGAAGCTTGTAAGTACCTGGAAGGCCTTATTATTCCTCTCAAATCATCAAGGATTTTGACAGGTTTCTTTTGAGCATGATACAGTTTCATCAATCCCATCACCTCCTGTTCAAATCATGAGAACAACAGTCCACATCTGTGTTTGCATCCAAAAATATATCTACATGCAGTCTTAGTTTGCCAAAGAGCAAACTGTATGAAAGTATCAGAGAATTTAATGCAAGGATAAGCTGCAAATTTCTCTCTCATATCTATCTCTCTCTTTTTTTTGTTTCTTCATCCAATATAGCCAGCAGCTTTCTTTTTCCTTGATTGTGAGACATGTTAAATGAGTGCCAAAAAGGTCAAACTTGGGAATTAAGAAGAATGGAGACACCCCATATTATATATTATACAGTGCTCAACCTTATGGTAGTACAGAATGACATTGTTTTCTTGCATGTGATTCTTCTTTTATGTGCCACAACTCCATATATGGTCAACACTTAATTTGATGGCATGAGAGGAGATGGTGTTGCATCCAATAGGAACACCTCATTTCTAATTATTCCAATCAAACACTACATACTTAGATCTTATAGTACAAAAGAAGCTCATCAATAGCTTTTGAGAAAAATAATACTATGTGTATGCACTTAATCTTAATGCTAGAAAAGTATAGGATGGTTATAGTTGGAAACTTGTCATTAAAATGTTGTTTAGATCATTCTCTGGATATAGAATAATTCAAGCTTCTGCAAATATGCTTACTTTCATAAGATTATCACACAAAGTAGAGAGGGGAATCATTGAAAACCAAAGAAGAAGAAGAAGAAGAAGAGGATATATAGAGGCTTGATAGCTTATTGGATTCCAACCCAAGACAAAGACTCCAATCAAATTAAGAAACAAAAAAATAAATAAATCCTCATGTCCATTGCAAAAAATAAAATAAAAGAGTTCAAACTTAAATATAATGGTAACTAAACAAAAAGGTAAATTGAACAGTTCATATTAATGCCAAAAAAAGAAGAAGATAATTTTACCTATTATCTTTCTTCTTCTTCTTCTTCTTTTTTGTTAAGAATAACAGGAAGAAAACCCTCACACTAAGGGATTACCAGACAGAGGAACTTTTCAAGACGAAAAAAATGTGAGAACCAAGATGGGTGTTGATTGAAAGGGTTATCTAAGGTTGCTGAAGATTTCCAGCTTGGAGAACCAAGTGATGGGAAAAGCTTGTGCAAGGTTTCTTGAGCTTACCTCCATCACTTGTCATGGACTTCAAAGGAGGTGATATTATTTGAATCAATTGCCATATAACTTGCATCTCTTTGATAGAGTATATGTATATATTTATATATATAGTGTGTGTGTGTGTGTGTGTGTGTTGATGAATGAATTTATAAGATCATAAGGTAAGTGTCAGCAGGGAAGGACTGCAGGTGATAGATCAACTCAGCAACACGAAACTGATCTTTTAGTCCTTTTATAGTGTGCACGGTATTGTCCTGTGTGCGCATTCATGGAAGTTAATCTCCTTCCATAAGAGAAACATAACACTTTTTGTACGTAATATATATGTGTAGAGAGAGAGAGAGAGAGAGATATGGCTTCTTTTGCATGAGCATCGGCCACTTGTTTGAGGTGGCGAAAGCCAGCAGCGATGTTGTGGAGCATGGAGGCCATGCAGTCTACCTGAGCGGTGTTGATGATGGTGTTGGAGAGAGTAGGAAGAACCCTTCTCCGAACATAGACCTCCGTCTCCACCGACACATCCTCGAACCGGACTTCGATCTTGGGGAGCTCCACGCTCAACCTAACCTCACACAGAAAGACACGGATGAAGGATACCCGGAGAGAAGCGGCAGACTTGAATCTGCTCTCGAGATCTCATCATCATCATCTAAATAGGGTTTTGACTCCCAAAGTACCTCGCTCTCCAATCTCGCAAACGCAGGACGAGCTCTTCGTGCTCCTCGCATGTCATTGGAGGACCGTCGGATCCCTCCATCTCTCTCTCTCTCTGAAACAAGCTTCGAAGAAGAGGAAGAAGACGAAGAAAGACTAGTAGTATATATAGCGCACATGTTGGGGCCTTTCAATGGAAGAAATTGACCGATGAGCCTCTCTACGTGATTTGGTGGCCATAGTTTTCGCTAACTCGATCGTGTATATCTGTCTTGTTTATTTTCTCCAGCCTTGAAAGAATTCTTTGACACTCTCACGCATCACGTTTTCTTTTTCTTTCATTTTCTTCTACAAGGAAAATAAAAATATAGAAAAATCATAATTTCTTCTCCTTTCAATCAACTCCTTTCGGAGGATTAAAGAGCTCGTAGATAAGGGAGAAGGACTAGTGGTGAGTGGAAAATGAACCATCACATCAACACTTAAATCATAGAGATTGATGGGTAAATATCAATAATCTCATGTTGGCTGAAACTAAAAGAATTACGTATGTATGTATGTCTAAGTTTGAGATGAATATGATGACATCCTTAATTCTTTGATGGATTATGATCGACATAAAACCAAGATATAATGCCTCATCACTCTATAACACAAGCCAAACGTAAAAGTTTGTGTTAGGCATGAATCGATCAACTCAACATAAATGGCGCAAGTGGATTGTTCTGTGTGGGGGTGTTGTCGAGTAGCCAAGCCATCATTTTCTTATATCTCACGTGAATCATCATTTCAACTCTCATTGATGATGAGAAGAGAAGGAAACGAAGCATGTGGAATACTTAATACACTATTTAATCTAATTCTCCGATTCCACCAACTCCTTTCCACCTATTGTCTTTTGTCTATTGGATCCTTAGTTATCGATTTCTTTTTGGGTGGTGGTTCTCACATCCATCTGTCTCTGCTTAACTAAGGTTTCAAGTCTCAATATAAAAAGTATATATTCGGGATAGATTTGGATACCCAAAATTGACGCACAACCCAATTGCTATTAAATGATAATATCAAACTATTTTTTTTTATTTATATCCATTAATTCAATTGAATTTTTCGAAAAAAATTCTAATCTTTTTTTGTTTTTCTCGAGAAATGTCAACGTCCCTTTCTTTCTTGCCTAGCACTCCTTGACTTGATAGCCAACATCATTTTCTTTCGAAAATAGATCGGTCCATGCGATGAATCGACATGGTTACAATGTTTTCAACAAAATCAGAAAAAATATTTTGTATAAATTTTATTATAGTATGTGTTCTAACGTTGTGTTGTAGTATTTTTATTAATATTAAGAAAATATTATAACATAGTATAAAAATATCATAACATAATATTTCTTTTACTGTGATATATATATATATTTTTTCTGATAATATAAAAATATTATAATACAATAAAAAATATTATAACTCGATCGGTCTATAGAAAAAGAGAGGAGGAAAAATGATAAGTGTAGGTTAAAAAAAGAAGGTGATGTTAGAGAGAGCTTCTTGAGAAAAAAAATTAACTAACTTAATTTCGACACATTAAAGTTAGATGATATTTTCATAACTTTGTAAGAATAAATATTTAAAAAAATTATATTTTTTTTTATAGAGGGAGGAGAAAATTCTCCTTTTTAATAGGCAGTAAGAATTGAGTAGAAAATGAGTGATTTGCCTATGTTTTCAAATTTTCTCATCTTTTCATAATCCCCAATATATTTTTATTTTTGTTTCTTTCCCTAACACTCTATTCAAAAACGACATCAGTTACTGTGTTTTAATTAATGTGTTGAAAGTACTGTAAGACTATTCAAAAATATTATAATTGAAACAAATTGAGTTCAACACTTAATAGACTCCAATTTATGCAGAAACAATATTTTCAAATAATTATCTATATTAGTTTTTAAAAAATAATTAAATAAACAGACTTTTATGCTAGTTATATATATTTTTTTGAATTAGCTTATGGTATTTTTGACACCTCCATCATAGTATCGTAAACTAAATATTTATAGTGTTTTAGAAAAAAAAAAATTATTACTATTAATAATTCACTATATGGATCGATCCATCGAACGATAGAGAGATACCGATATGCCATATCGAGAATATTTTGAGTATCATGATGACAAAAAAAAAACTCAAAAGATAGATTTTTCTTAAAAATTCATCCTTACAAAATTATATTAGAGAAAAATTTATAAATATCAATTAAACATAAATAAATACTCCAATATATTCTGATGCTATGAGCAAGATTTAAACTAAATAATCACGTGCCTCAAGAAAAAGTTACAATCTAAATCCTATTCGGAAAGTTTCCTCCAAACTCAACTAGATGCTTCTGGTGCAATCAATGTTCATGTCATTCACAGGGGATCATTTGGTCGGTTTTGGTGCGGTCTATAGGCGTACGAAGAATTGTCCGACGATGGAGATCGTAGCTCGCATGATTTTACTCTTTCGAAATTATTTAACTCTAAAAGGTGTTTTTGAATATAAAAGAAAACGAACGGACTTATGAGTTCTTGGTTTCATACTCCTCAAGTTTTGCTCATTCGAAGTCATTTAGCTCCAAAAGCACACCTATAAGGATAAGAAAGATCCAACGAAATAAGCCATTGATTCCCATACTCCTTAATTAATATGAAATTAAATGATCTTAAAAGACGACCAGTATAGATCGAATCATTCTTAATCTTCCCATATCAGTCATTTTCTTTCGGTCAGAATAAATACAACTAAGACTTTGCCACAGTCGCCCGGGAGACTGTTCCCGGACACCATTATTTAACACCGATCTCGACTGCCAACGCCCTGCCGAGTGTTAAACCCTCACGTCTCCAACATTTTGGTAGGTGATCGTTCGGCATTAATCCTCGTCTCCTCGAGACGACCAGCGAGGATGGTGAGGCCGCCAGGCCATACGACAGTTAATAGTCCACTGGAGCTCTCATGCCCCAGTCCTTCCTTCGAAACGGCGATGACGACGAAGACTTGTGACGTCGCCGTCATGACGACGGTCCGTTGGCTCCGCATCAGATAAAATGGGAAGGCCTCCAATAGTCGGACCGCCGAATCCATGGGTAGGTCCGCAGTATCTCCCACGCCGCCATAAATGGCACATGAGAGCAGCTAAGGAGGTTGGTCTCTGTCACACTCGATCCCATGCCGCCGGCGAGCAACCACGAAGTTGCACCATGCCCGGTCGCATTAAAACCCCATGTCATCTGGCATCACAAATCAGAATTCCCTTCCCACTCTTATGCACGCATTCATGCACGTTGTTTTCTGACTTAACTGAGGGGAAGGGGTGGGTTTGCCCGATCGATTTCTTTATAACCATGACTCAAGAACATCCCAACCCCCTCCTTTATTTCTTGGGGCGTAGGATCCGTCGTCAACTCTTCTGGCAGCAAATGACGTAAATGCAATGAGTCTGACGAGAGGACGAAGAAGAGGGACGATTTCTGGGTGACGGAGAGATGACATGCGAAAAAAGTCCTCCCAAATTAATGGAGGATGGTGCTAATTAGGCTGTGAACAGCGGGGTGTGGTCTCCCGGACAATAAAATAAGTTTGGAATCACCCTAATCTAATTAAGATTTATTTAATTTTATATAGGTTATATGGGTTTAAACTAGATTATATGGGGTATGGAGTCATCCTAGACAAGGTTAAACCGATAAAACCTTTCTAATTCAATTAATTATCGAGCTCAAGCCAATAAAGAAAGAGGAAATTGAATTATGTTGTATAGTGTTAGTCCGAACTAAATCGACCCACTTGAGTCTTGGATGGGTCACGTGCATCGCACACACTTATTTTAAGTAGCAAGTTAGGTCGATATACAATGATAATTGCATAGTTGGGCTACTCTAGCATTACGGGCTAAGTTAAGCTTCACTTACGAGTTGGACTCAGCCTAATCACTAAACTATATCATACTTGGCTTACAAATTGGGTTGTGCCTAATCACATGGGTTGGGTCGTGTTTAACTATACGAATTTAATTATACTTGACTACATAGGTTGAGTCGTACCTTAACATATAAGTTGACACTTACCTAGCCACATGAGCTAGGTTGTACATAGCCATATAGAGTGCCTCATGCCTAATCGCATGGGTTGGGTTGTGTCTAACAACATGAGATAGATCATACATAATCATGTGGGTTAGACCATATCTGATCACATGGTTTTAGAAATACCTTATCATACGGGTTGGATCGTACCTAGCCATAAGGGCTAGGTCAACTCAATCTGATATCAACTTGACTTAGGTTAGACCCTAGTTAGACTCCTCTTATTAAATTAGATTTTAAAATTTTAAATTATTAAAGAGGAGCTCAAATCCATGAATTAAATAATTTAAATTTATGACCTTAAATTTAAAACTAATTAAATCATAGAAATTTACACATAAATTTTTGAAACATAGATATATCTAATTAAATAAATTAAAATTATTATGTTAATCAAAATAAAAAATTTAATAATTCAATTAATCTTAAAATTTATTTAAGCTTAAGATATCATTATAAGTCAAATAATTATTCTAACATCATAAATTAATTATCATAAAAAAATTAAATTAAAATATTATTATGTATTATAAAATTATAACAATCATAATATCAAGATCTCAAAACATAAATTAAAATTAATTAGAAAAATAAAATATCCTACTTCTAATCGGGGATTTCTCTTATACTTAATGAGGGAGGAGGAGCATCACTTATATAAAAGAAAATAAGCTCTTCTTAAAAGATAAATAATAATTTAATTTTTATTTTTAATTTACTTTCACATGTAAAGATAAAAATATAATATTCATTTCTTATGGTTCACACATAAAAATATAATATAATTATTTACTTCCTAAAAATCATATTAGGAAATAAATCAATTAATAATTTAATTGATTGGTAAAATTTTTAACTTGTTCACATGATTAATTAACCATACTATTGGATGTACAATGGGTATGACAATTATCATTTTTTTTATATTATATCATCATTTTTATTTTTTTATTTCTCTATTATAAAATAATTTTAAGACTACTCATCATCAGATTAGGTATCCAAGCTTTTGATTTAGTTAAAATATTTATATTGATTCATATTTCAATTATATTAACTTGAGACAAATTTGCATGCAACAAAAGTATATGATGTGAAGGCATTTTAATTTATCCCTTACTTGAATCCTTTTATTGAATAAATTTACTTAATTTTTCGACAATTTTGAATATGTTATAAGTTTTTTAAAATAATTCTAATATCCTTTTTTACATTAACTGAGAGCAATAAAAGAAAAAAAAATCAAACTATGATTGTAATCGAAGACTATCATGTTAGTGACAAAGTTATATGAGATTGGGTGGTTTTGACACTTTCCAATGCCTATTATTTCTCCTGACCAAACAGAAACATGCGAACATGGAAAATAATTTTTCTTAGGGATATGAAAAGGCATTTAGATTCTTTGTTACAAATGTATCATATGTAGGTTTTTAGCATACTGATTCTAAGATTTTGGCATTCACATAGTAATATATTATAGTTGCCCTCAAAATTGATCTTTGATCCAAATAGTAGAATCATCCAATGATCCATATTTAATATCATACGTCTGAAGAGAACGAACTCTATTATCATCGTTCCACATAAACCAACTCAATTTTCCTTTGACCCCGGAACTAATCAGATGGAGTAGATAATTTTTTCTTGTTACAATGGAGGAAAAAATCCCTCCCTAAATCATGCTTGCATTTTTCATTGCATACGATTTTTCTCTCTCTATATATATCTTTGAAAAACATCCCAAAAAAATTAAGAAATTTGATTAATCAGTTGATTCAAAGCATTTCAGAATGGGAATTCGTGAATATTTTTTTCTCTTGATCTCAATATCTATATATCATTTTTATTATATCTTCTATTTCTATTGGATCATCGGACAAAACCTAATAATTTAAGAGAAAAAGATTTTTTCAAAACAATAAAACTATATCTATCCTACCTTTGATTGTAGTCTAATTTACTACTTGATTATATTCACAAAAATAGTAAATGAATACGGTCACAAGAGAAATATTTCTAATATCCATAAATATGCTTTCAAATACTCGAAGATGGATCCTAGTTAGTAGTCAACATATTTTTATTTTTAAATTATTAAATCAATTTCAACTTGTACATTGTTGAAATCCTTTTTTAACGACGACTTAGAGTTCTTCGCAACTAAGGCCTCTTGCTATAAATCCTAAATCGTCATCCTGAAAAACAAAAGAGCCATCATACGACTATGACAATCATTTTGATATAATGGCTAATATATAAGCTAAAGCCTAAGCCCAAACCTAAAGTCTTGTTATTGAATAATAATCACTTGGTGCCTTCCAAATGAACCAAAATTGATCTACCTATAAAGAAGTAGTTCTATTTCCATGCAACTTTGTCTAACTCAATTCTCCTCTGATTACCTTAAATTTATTTTCATAAAGATTGACAAAGAATTCTTTTTATACTTAATATTTTTGTTTATTAAATATTTTTTTTACAAGTATATCCGAATTATGGTAGGATTCTAAAAATACATACCAAATGATGAATGCTAAACTTATGTAACACGGCGACTATGCTTCAAAAACTAGCATCCTAATTACGTGATTTAGTGCATAATTAAGTATCGAACTATTTGCATGGTTTCGATCGAAATCAAATTAAATGGTCGGATAAACATTCTCTCCATTCCATGGCACGTACTCAACCTTAAATAACTTCAACTCGACGAACCAAATTAAGTACCGGTGGGTTCGATTGGTAATCGAGTGGTCTACGGGCTGGACCGGGGAGGAATGGACCGGGTGGGCCAGCTGGCTCGACGGAACCGCTTCTGCAGCAAAGCGGCGGAAAGGGGGAAGAGCGCGAGACACGGGTGGGTCCGACTCGAAGCATTTCTTGCCCCGTTGTCTGCCATCGAGACCCTACTTTGACCCCTCTTGACTCCCTCCCCCTTCCCACCCCCCTTCTCTCTCTCACTCTCCCCAACTCACTCGACATCGCCAGGCCACAGTGTGTTGTATAGTGAAGGAAGCAAACAAAGGGCAAAAATGGCCTAAGACGATTTTAACCCACCTACCGACATACCCCAACTTACCCTCTCTCTCTTACCTTCTTCTCCAATGTTCACCTCACCCTCCGATGCCCATCCAACGACGACACCCACTTTAATACCAGATCCACATTGCTCCATCCCTTTCCCTCTCTCATCCGCATCGCCGGTAACAGAAAGAGCATAGTAGCAGCAGACATTAGGTAAGAGAGAGAGAGAGAGCGAGAGAGGGGATGGTGGAAACCCACATGCAGACCGGCACGACGAGGCGCGGCAGCAACCCCCGCCTCGAGTCTGCCGATCTCGTCGGCATCGACATCCCGCCGACCCCGCCGAGCGACGCCCGCCCCGGCGCTAAGCAGGCCACCTCCTTCCTCTCCCTCATCGTCCCCTTCCTCCTCGCGTCCTCCTCCCATGCCCCCTCTTCCGGCGCTGCCGCTCCCGGCTCCTCTTCCTCCACCGTCGCCACCGCCTTCGTCATCGGATCTTGGTACTTTTCCAACATCGGGGTGCTCCTGCTGAACAAGTACCTGCTCAGCATCTACGGCTATCGCTACCCCGTCTTCCTCACGGCGCTCCACATGGCCTCCTGCTCCGCCTACAGCGCCGTTGCCCTGCGGTGGCTCTGCTTGGTTCCCTTCCAGCCCGTCTCCTCCCGCCGGCAGCTGTTCAAGATCGCCGCCCTCGGCGCCATCTTCTGTTTCTCCGTCGTCTGCGGCAACGCCTCCCTCCGGTTCCTGCCCGTCTCGTTCAATCAGGCCGTCGGCGCGACCACCCCCTTCTTCACGGCCATCTTCGCCCTCGCGATCACCTGCCGCCGCGAGCCCTCCGCCGTCTACGTCGCGCTGCTCCCCGTCGTCCTCGGCATCGTCCTCGCCAGCAACAGCGAGCCCCTCTTCCACCCGCTGGGCTTCCTCCTCTGCCTCGGCTCCACCTCCGGTCGCGCTCTCAAGTCCGTCGTCCAGGGCATCCTCCTCACCTCCGACTCCGAGAAGCTCAACTCCATGAACCTGCTCATGCACATGGCCCCCATCGCCGCCGCCATCCTGCTGCCCCTCTCCCTCTGGACCGAGCCCGGCGTCGTCCCCGCCACCGCCGCCAAGATCCGCGACGACCCCTACCTCGCCCTCCTCCTCTTCGCCAACGCCACCATCGCCTACCTCGTCAACCTCACCAACTTCCTCGTCACCAAGCACACCAGCGCCCTCACCCTGCAGGTGCTCGGCAATGCCAAGGCCGCCGTCGCCGCCGTCGTCTCCGTTCTAATCTTCCGTAATCCCGTGACGGTCATGGGTGTCACCGGCTTCGGCATCACCATCATCGGCGTCGTGCTGTACAGCGAAGCCACGAAGAGGTCTAAGTCATCGTCTTCTTCTTCGTAGCCTCAGTTAGCCATTACTTCCCATTACCACGCCGCCTACTACATTCACCACCATGATTTCTCCTTCCACAAACTACTACATTTTGTCAGTTAAATTTGTTACGAGCACTGTTTAGATCAATATCGTCCATTGTTGGTGGAGAGGAGAAACCGTACCCTCTCCTGACTGCTGCCGCAACTGTTCTTAGCTTTGGTTTCCCTTAAAGCCGAAGGGATAAGGATGGTGAATCTACTCTTCCACAAAACTCTTTTCTTTGATGTGAAGATTGGAATTCTTTTTCTCTTGCGGATAATAATTGGTTCCTTTTGGTGGGTCAGTATTCACAGCTAAGTGGATTGCAGAATATATGCTCTAATATCCCCCTCATTTCGCTGCTTTAACTTTGGTCATTCACATGTATCTTATCAAACCTTCTTTTCCGTGCGCCATGATTGCTGTCCAAGGGAAGCAGGTCCTGCATATATATCGAAGAAACTGGTGGAGGAAAAGGACATGATCTTTCTTCTGTCTCTGTAACGGGCGGTGAATCGTTCCCGTTGCTTTCTTTTTACGTTGGTATTGTTGCTTTTGTTTTTATCTTATTCGGTGGGACATGTAGAAATGACTCGAACCGATCGGCCTGATAAATCTGGATCGATCGCAACATTAATTGATCCGAATTCGACTCAGTAATCCGTTGGATCGAGTTAGACAGGTCTCATGTGGGACAAATCGGGTTGGAGCGACGAATGGCACGTGTGGACGCGCGTAATTGAGCAGGGCTGAGCCACACCGTTTGGTTGTTCGTCAAGTTGTTACTGGGCCGTTGCTTCACGAACCGACTTGAGTCGATAATACGCTCACGTGGCACCGACGAGGCGAGGGGATCGTGTCGGCGCTCTCACGGGCGCGCGCCACAGTACGCGTTCGTTGTCGAAGAATTTTTCTTCCTCGACTATTCCCGGTTCCTCCGTGGCTCCTCCTGTCACCATCACCTACGGAAGACAGAGGGCGCACCGCGAGGCAAGGGCGGAGGGAACCCCGCGTCTGCGATAACCAGTGAGTTTTCTCTTTCCGAACTCTCTCTTATCTGCTTCTTTTCTCCTTTTTCTTCTGTTTCAGTTTCATTGTCGAGTTTGGGTGGTGGATCCTCCGGGGGGGCCGGCGATAGGCAGCCATACGGTGGCCCAATCAGGGCGCACCGACCTCGAGTTTTCGAACACATTCCATCTAACAATTATTGATTTATATAACAATTTGATGCAAACATTACAAATGTGAAGAAATTTAGGGTTGATAACAATGTTAGAGGCCGTCATTAGCACTCTAATGTCATTGTTGGGATCAACTCCATGTCTTCCTTTAAGCTGGAGTTGACGGTAATCGACTTTTGATTGTATAAAAGAATAAGGAATTGGTGCAGCCTATCTTCTCTGGAAATTCAGATACTTGATGCTGAAGCCGAAAACGAACAAGAATAGGACGATCACTGCGATGTGAAGTGACACAATGAGCGGTAGATAGCTTTCCTGTAGTCCAAGATATCCCTTGAGGAAATCTTTCACTGTTTCACCTGACGTCCCTGCCGCAATTAGGGGATCTTCTTTGTCTCCTAGCTGTGAAACCATTAGACCATAGACAGTCCATGCAGCAGGATCAGCCCAGTAATACCATCTCCACCAAATTGGTATCATCTGCAGACACCGTCGATTCATGCTGAGATATTGTGTATGACAAAGATGAAATAGAATGAGGTATATGTAGAATGTTGGATACCTTTCTAGGAACAAAGAATCCTGAGAACATGTTCCATATAATGAAGAGGAAGAAAGACAAAAGTGCCGCTATTTGCTGGTTAGGTGTTAGTGCAACCGTCATCATCCCAAAGAGGACAAAGTATATAAAACTTAAGAGCAAGAAGAACATGAACCAGAAGAACTTGGCTGCAACAAATGGGAATCCAATCATTGGATAAACGATGACTGAGAAAAGTATTGCTTGGATTAGAATGTAAGGGATTTCAATGGCCACCTGTACAATGAGAAGTTGTCAGTTTATGATCGTTCTTACAGGAGAGACACAAGGTATAAAACGGTTATTCTACCAGAGATACAGTATGGCATGGCAAGTCTGAGAGAAACATCAGCATGACAGATGCGCTTATAAAATCCAGAATATAAGCATTTTACAAAACTAAATTCTTTCTTTGAGCTGTCACAGAAGAACAACCCAAGTAGTGGTAGGTGCATGTGTTCCTATAAGCCAATCCAGTCTATTGTCATCAACTTCTGATATGAGATTCCTTGTGTGTCATAATCTCCCTCATTCATTTAATGGCTCGGCATTCTCATTAAGGTCCAAGACTTAGAATGAGTGGTCTATTGATTTCCTAGTAGGAATCATCTGTGAGACATGATACTAGAGTGGCGGCTCTACTCCACATCTCCTAAACTCTACACGTCTATGTTTTAGAATTCGCTTTGATGCTAATCAATTGACTTGAACTATAAGTGGACTAGCCAAATGACTTGGATGGAAAGGTGTCAGTGTTGTGCTAACTTTATATCAACTATATCGATTTGCAGTAATCAGCAAAGTTGTTTCATTATCATTGACTCATGAACCGCACAAGCTATTAGCTAATAACTAGTGAAAAATATGGTTATTACCAAGTTGTCTCAGAATGTTAAAGTCCAAGTTATGATATTAGGTCAATCAAGTCTTATATTTAAAACAACTATTTTCTCGTTGTGGGATAATTGGGATGTTGCATAAATTACTGGCTTCATTTTGTGGAAGTAATGGCCACTTTATCAGTTCTTCATTCTTTTGTTTCCTTAGTTGAATTTGCATCATATATAAATTAGGAAAACTTTCTAATGTCAAGTAACCTTAAAAATTAAGGATTGAAGTTTCAGCCAACATTGGAAATGTTGTGCCAAATTGTGCTCTCATGATGCCAAATATTTTATACTACGTTCAGGTCATTCTGAACAGAGCAAAGACCACTGGCTCCCCCTAAACATCCCTAAATAGTAGTGGTTTTTGAGCAAATTTTCAAAAAATTCACAAATTTCTTGAAATCTTTTGGCATGTTTCAAGGTAGCATAGAAGGGAAATCATATAGTGCTGTCAATATAATCAAACCCTGCATGCTCCTCTATTTAAAGCTTTACATTTAATTAGTATATCTGTTAAGTAGGTTTTAATGAGTTATTTTGTAACATGTCCTTTTAAATCAAGTATCATTTTCTTGGAGGTTTTTGCTTCCTCTTATTAGAAAAATATAAGAATAGTTTTATTGAATTTTTAGCTAGATCATTTTCCAGAATCCTGATATAACTAAGCAAAACATGTAACATGCAGGATCATAGCTGACAATATCTAAGATTTGCTAGGAAATTGTTGTATTTTTTTGGTAGTTAACCAACTTATCACTTGTTAGTTTGATCACCATAGGGACTATCATAATACACATAAGAAAAGTTGTACCTGAGCAATGGCATATGGCATAGAAGAATACATTCCGGCTGCTCTTTCACGATAAAATACAGTCCTCTCCCTTTCCACAATAGGCTGTACTACACTAGCA
Organism: Musa acuminata AAA Group; assembly: GCF_036884655.1. NCBI lineage: Eukaryota > Viridiplantae > Streptophyta > Magnoliopsida > Zingiberales > Musaceae > Musa > Musa acuminata. Next base: position 2,439,965 of record NC_088327.1, read on the forward strand.
TTTGCAAAGCCAATAAACAATGCTGAGCCGTACATTGCTCCTAGAATGTTGAAAACATCTTGTTCCATCCTTCTGTTATATCATTATAAACAAATTAAGTAAAACTGATAAATTAGAATAAATAGAGTGTTTGTTTCTTACTTACAATTTGGAACCAATATCAAGGAAGACTATGCCAAATAGCGCTGATACTGTAATCGTGATGATGAAACGAACTACATTGTGTTCTGGATTTTTCCAGTAAGATCTGTGCTGTTTCCACAGGCAAGATACACACTGCGACCAAAAACCTTTTGCATACTTGGATGTAAAGTGTATGTCTTCTGCATTACTTTGTCTTTTGCTCATCTCATCAACCATTTTCATGTTCCTTCTGAAGAGGCACAAAAGAAGCAAGTTATGGGTAATGTTTTATTATATATTTATCTATGTATAGGTTGCATCAAAGAGACTTTTAAGGGTTTACATGTATGCAGATGAATTGCGAAAGATATTTCCAAAATCTACGCCAAGCTTATATTCCATGTTAGGAGAAGTGACGTCTAACATCCATGTAGCAGGATTTTGACCATCTCTTATCTTTGGTACTCCCGAAATACCCTGCAAGAATTTTTTTAGTTGTTGGTTGCACATGTTTTTTCTGATAGAGTAACTCTGGATATCCTGAAATTGTTCTTACTTCAAAGTATTGTATCATGGTTTTGGATAACTTGCCCAAAGGCCCTCCATATATTAGCTGCCCTCCTTTTTTCATAAGAAGCAACTGCAAATAAAACAAAAGGCAAGGGTAATCAAAATACAAATCCAACAAAGCTAATAATCTCTCAATAATAACCTGTAGATCAGATTGTTTTGCTACAAATATGGGCAAGATGTAAAAATCTCTAGATTCAGTTTGTCCTCTATGCCATTTGCAAAATGCTTTTTGAACATTGATCATTTCTTGCGGCTTAGTTTTCATTGAGAAATTTAGATTTACGACCAGCTTGGTTCACTTTTAAAGGAAAGTGTTTAATGATAAAAAAAATCAAAGGTAGCTGCAATATTTTATTCTCGGTCCCTGGACATCATAAATTCTTTTTCCTACCTTTTTTGGACTTGAAGTTTCAAATTTGAATACTTCTTTCTCTATTTGAGTCATTATATGATGCTTTATGATTCTTATCTATTGTTGATCAGATCCCCTCATGATATCTTCAACTTTTCTTAATTTGCTTATCTAACACTATGAACTTTTCAGTGGCATAAGCAATGAGAGCAAGTCCATATTGATGATGTTGCACCATAAGAGTTGTACCATGTGGTGATGATTGATTATTCATAACAATTGACACATTTCCTCCTAGAATTGTTACAGATATGTTGACATACTACATTTGGTTGTAAAAGGTGTCAAATAGAAGGAAAAATATATTCAGGTATGTGCCCTTGAAATCAATTGACAACCATTTCAAAATGTTAGTGTTGTTCCTTAATAATAAGATATCTAGAGAAAAAGAAGGAATTATTGTTTGATGTATTTATCACAAACATTGTTACATACTTTAAATTTCAAAGTTTAAACAATGTGCTTCTAGCTAGTTTATTGGTTGTTTAATATATCCCTGACAACATGCAACCATAGATGGCATGATAAGACTGCAGGTCCCCTAAATGAGGCTTATACCCATTATGGATAAGATTCAGATAAGTTCAGCATTTCTTTCAGTTTTCATTATCAGTGACTATAATGTAGAGTTTCAACGGGTGGAGGTGTGGGATGTACACGTCTTGGTACCATGAAATTTGAATGCATCCTAATTATCATTGCAATGCATGAAGTATATGCTAGATATATGAAGTTATATAATCATTCTGCTTTTTCTTTTCATGGATTTCTCCTCATTTTACTTTATTTAATTATAATAACTGGAAGAACCACTATTATTGTATTACCTCATCAAAAGCTTCAAATATGTCAATGCTTGGTTGATGGATTGTGCAGACAATAGTACGCCCAGTATCTGCTGCCTTCCTAACTGTTCTCATGACAATTGCAGCAGCTCGAGCATCTAAACCTGTTGTGGGTTCATCCATGAATATGATAGAAGGGCTAGAAACTAACTCTACTGCAATTGTCAATCGTTTCCGCTCTTCTGCTGCAAGTCCACTTACTCCTGGTAAGCCTACCATAGCATTCTTCAATGACTTTAACTCAACCAGTTCCATAACCTCATTTATGAATATCTGGGATAGAGGAGAAAACAATATATACATTAGATCTACTCCAAAAGCCAGAAGGATAAACTTTATGTAGTTCAGAAACCTGAAGGTATAACCAGAATTAACGATACATGCAAGCATTGTATGCAAAGTTTGATCATTATGCTTGTTGTTTGTCACTAATTTATGTGATGATGAGTGGTGGTGCAAGTCTTGGTTTTGAAGCAACTTACATTTCTTGTGTTCGCATCAACATTGGACGGAAGACGAAGCCATGCTGAGTACCATAAAGACTCAAAAACTGTTAGGCAGGGGGAGTGATTATCTGATTGTTCACAGTATCCTGAAATCCTAGCGAAGGTTTCTTGCTTTTTTGGATATCCAGATATTTTGATGCTTCCTTCAATGTGTCCTGCAGTTTTTCTTCCTGCCAAAACATCTAATAATGTGGTCTTTCCAGCACCTGTCACCCCCATCAACGCAGTTAGTACTCCAGGTCTAAAAACTCCAGAGACATCCTGTAATAACTGAAGTCTATCTTCCTTCATTCCATTTTTCTTCAATTGCTGATCAGCGACAAGTAAAAAGAACAAAATAGACAAGTACAAAGAAAAAAATAGTCAGATATTGGACAAGTTAATTACTGGTGTTTTTGAATAGATAGAAGTTTAGCAGTTTACCTTTGGCATGTCAACATAATAATTAATATTGCTGAATGCCATTTTCAGAGGCTGGAATGGTAGAGACATCCTACTTTGGGATGTCCCTGTAGTTGCTTGGTCATCAGATACGGCGATCCTTTTGAAATCCTTAGGCCACATATTTTTGTTCGAACGGCTTTTCTGTGGAGCTGCATTTTATGGAAAATCTAATTAAAAATTCTCCCGAAACATACTTAGATTTCTTTTGGGATGATTGAAAATCATCCCAACTGACCGAAGATCAATGATGGAGGTTACAAATCAAAGACTGATGAATGTGATCTATGGCTTTTTCAAACAACAAAACGATCGGGGAAGAAAGAAAAGAAAGAGAAAAGCTTAGAAACCAAAGCTTATGCAATTTTAAGGTCTATTGCATGTTAATGAAGCTAAAAAAATATCATTCGCCAAACCATATTCTGAACAAGGATTTGGGCTGTTGGTGTTGATTTAAATACTTTTGACAGTATTTGCATGGGAATTGAGCAAATTTTAATCCTTATGTTTTGTTATCCAAAGAAAAATAAATCCTGTGCTGTTAAACTGATTTTTTTTTTTTAATTTTAGTTTATATGTTGGCTAGAAAGCTCTGAAAGACTATGATTTTTGAAAGACATATGTTGGCTATAACTCTGGCATGTAATAGGTTATGTTCAACAGAATTGTTTTTGTCAAGTTGGAGCTTTTATGCCTAAACTTTAATGGGATTGAGGTGAAAAATAGCTCAATTATATAGATACAAACATGCAGTGTACAGTTGGATGGAGGAAAATATATAGACCTCTTAGATATTCAAGTGCAAAGATGCTGAGAATGTTGAAGACCAGAGCAAATAAGAGTAATATCATCACGCTGTACCAAAACCAATGCCACTCTGTTAACATCCCTCTTGATCTCAAAATGGTCTTCCCAACTGTATCCCCTGTGCTTTCTCCATTCTCAGTTTTCTGTGAAGAAAAAACATTATCAACAGAGTGAGTTCTCTCACTGAATTGGGAGACATTATTAATATTAGGTTATTCATTATTAAGCAAATCTATTCTCTTAACGGAAACTTCCAATCACCATTTGAAGATCATTAAGTTACTAAGTATAAATATAGTTAGCAGTATGATCTGAAAAGGATCAAGACATTCTCTTTGAATTTTTAATTTAGCATTAATCATATTTTGGCCTTCCATGAAGTCCTTTACTAAACCTTTGTCCTTCATTCAACGCTACTTGGGATGTTTACTATAGTTGAATTTTAGCCAGTAAGTTCCTGTTTTTGGAGCAGTTGGAGCATACCATATTCCATCTCTGATCAAGAAATTCATTGATTGCTACAGCATTCTGACCATACGTCATAGGAGACAACCAGTAACCCCAGACCAACCATGGTTGGATATCATCTGATTTGCACATAGGAACCAAATAAGTAACAATAGGAAAATTATAAGGTACATTAGAAACACTCTTGCATCTTTTCTTAAGATAAAAAACCACTAGTATCTAACCTTTTGATATGACAAAACCACCAAGAATGTAGATTGACACTAGAGTTGCAGTCCCAAGTGTGTTAGCCATAAGTTGTGTCCTCCCAACAACAGCTATAAAACGGAAAAGTGACGTTGACATCTGATGCACACAGAAAAGAGCCAAGAACTGTTGCAGGAATCTGCCATGAAAACATATATATGTATCATGCAAATGCCATCCAATATTTTATTCTAGCATATTAAGATTTAGCAAGAGGTAAAGCTGTAACATACCTAACTGCTGATGGTGCAAAGCCAACCACATAGTATGTTAGACTTGTCCATAGACCTGCTTCAATGAATGACATTGGGAGGCTAAGGACTGTTATAGATAGAAGGAGAGCCCATCCTGGCAAAAATAGTACTTCCCTCTGCTTGTAATAGATAGGAAGTCTTTGTACCATTATTGATAATTCTGTCATGCCATTGAACTTCACTATCACCACTCCAGCAAATATGGCTCCCATGTAAAGGTACCCATCAGCTACTGTCTGATGTTTCATTTTTGTTCGCAGGAAGATTGTCATAATCACAAATGCCAAGAGTACTATCTGTATGGTTTTGAATATGTGAACTGGAGAGTTCCTCTTCATCAATAACTTTTCCCTTGAGAAGCAAGCCTTGAATATCTCCCACTTTGGAACATTATATATCTCTTTTAGTTTGACCATTTGTTCACTCTCCTCAATGCTAGATGGCTTTTGCAACTGTTCTTGAAGAAGCCGGCCAAACTGGGAAGATTCAAAAGAATCTGAAAACTTTTGCACAGATAGATACTGGTATGTGCTTTTGTTACCCATCCAATATTGTGCTTGATCCATCTTTGACATTACCTGCATAAGTACATGCCACCAGAAATTATATTATTTGATGTAATTCCTGAAACTAAAGCCTAATTGAAGCAATACTTGATTCATTATTGTTTGTACATACATTTGTACTAAAAGTGCAAAAAAAAGTTGCATTTAAAACTTATGAAACAACTATATCCATGCTAAAAGTTGCTGCTTCAATACAAACATAAGTCGCATCATTCATAAAAAGTATATTTGGTTTATTATTTTTGAGTTGGACCTAGAACAATGTCAATGTTGTACTGAAATAACTATGGAGCAGTCTGTAAGAGAGAATGTAATTGCCATTAGTTTCTTGCAATTTCATCTTTAAACATATTGGGCTCTTCTCCTCATTTGAAATGGAGGAAATACATATGCAGGTTAGTTCGTTTATAGTGTCGAGCAGTTGGTACTCGTGTGAAACTTGGAGAGACTGTCTATACAAAGTTAGTGGTAGTTGTAGGATATGATTGACTCCTACTTCTTTTCTGGAGTGGGCCATTGGTAGCCTCCTTTTCTTGTGGTCTTGTGGTGCTCATTGGAAGTGGATGATTGACTAGATTGGTATAAAAGCTTGATGGGCTTTCAATTACCAATTTATGGATTTTTAGGACGCATGGTTTAGGTCCAACTTTATCTAAGTTATTGGGTCGATGGGCCTTCTGGGCCTACTTGTCACATGCAGATTCCAATATAATGAATAGAAATGTAGGTTAAATGGCAACATAAAAAACTTACATAAGCTACCGCCCTAGATTGCTAAGCTGGCAATGTCAAGTAATAAATATTTATGCATACTCTGATCCAAACAATCTAATTTTCTATGTGTTTGAGTAACAAGGGATTATAGAATTTATTATTTATTATTTTGCAAGTTAACCACATAGGGTTTGTATTTTGAAATTCTCAATAAGATGCTACCGATCCAAGACTTATAGGTTTACTATGAGGAAGATGTTCTCCTCACTAGAAATTGCTATTGTATTATGCATTGTTAGATTAACAAACTTGAGAAAATGTTTGTGAAAGAAAGGGGTAGCTAGTAGGAGCATATAGCTTGCTAATATGTGCTTAATTATATTATTCAGATGACATACAGAATCAACTTTAGATATTATTTTATATTAAAAGGGAGTATACTGATTTTCTTTCTTCTTGGACATTTCTTTTTTAAACAATATCTGTACTTCATAGGTTCACGGTTATTGCATCCAAATCTTGGAAACAAAAACTAGAAGTTTTAATATTTTTCTGCAAATCTAATCATACCTTTGTGTTTTCTCTTATTTTGTTTTAGAATGTGTCTTTTGTGTTGAGAACAATAGCCTGTGGCTTGGTGTTACCCTAATTACATGGTACGCTCTTCTAAATTTGTAGTTACAGTCCCAATGGGATTAGAGTTGTAAGTTGTATGAAAGCGATGTAAAAGGAAGTTCCTCAGCTTGATGTCAAATCATTTAAACTAAATTATCGATTAACAATTCGTGAGATGATTAATAAGGAACGTATTAAAGAAGCAATTGGTAGTTGATACCTCTTGGAGGAAGTCTGCGACATTTTTTCTATCAGGACATCCCAATCCCATTGATTCAAAAAATGCAAGAACATCTTCTCGTGGTCCTTGATAAGCAATTTGTCCCTCACATAAAAGGATGATGTCATCAAATAGCTCAAATACCTCTGGAGTAGGTTGAAGCAAAGATATAACCATGGTGAGATCCAAAACATGTGTCATCTGCTGCAAGAACTTGACGATTTGAAAAGTAGTGGAGCTATCAAGCCCAGTTGAAATGTCATCCATGAAAAAGCATTGTGCTAACCCCACTAGCATTTCCCCTGCAACAATTTTTTTAGGACGAAATCAGTATCTTAGATAAAATCCAAATCTGATGAACTCTCTCAGTCTTGCATTATTTTGAAATTTGGATAGGATGGTGTTGAACATGTTGAATCTGCATATTCTTATTGTGGATTCTCTCACAAAATTATTCAGGATGATTGGAAACCTCCTGGATGTTGATATCTTAATATTCTTTATATTGCAACTCCAATGCTTCTGATACAATGGATGGTATTTTCGTAGTGTAGATAACTTTAAACTTGATGTTGTTCACTGGCTAAGTTTGACGCCCATCCATCCTAACGTGAGGTCCCATTGTTTGGTAAATGTCCATCATTAGATCCATTAGATTTTTTGTATGTCTAGCTACATGTCCAACTCTTGGACTTGATTTCTTGACCTGATACTACATGCAAGGTTTTGAATCTCAGTGGCATTTCCATTCTAGCCAACTGCAGAATCTACATATGGTTATTCCCTGCTGAGTGCCAGTACAATTGGTGTCACAGAGCTGCTTTTAATTTTTAGCGACTTTAATGTGACTAATTATTCATAAACCTGACCTTTTGCATTTTGTACATGCCAACGTATTCACTAAAATTGCATATATCAGTTTAATGTTAAGGTCATTGACATCTAATAATGCCCTTGACCCTCTCCACTGACAGTAACTTGGAAGCTCAAAGTTGCAGTAACCAGGCTACTGTCCACCAGCTATTTACTTCAACGGTGTAGTCTGTGCTATATGTTGTGTGATTATAATTTGTTGTATCACCGTAATGCCAACTTTTAAGTGATCCTATTTTTTGGATGATTAACAATTCTTCAGATGAAGCATACAAATTTATTGTCAATCCTCTTATGCATACAATAGTTGCATGCTAAACTATGATATGTTGCTAATGTCTTCTGACATGCAAATACACAGAACAAAGAAACAAAATGCAAGAAAATGCTTGAAATGGTGTTTCTAAAGGGATAACATTAAAATCAATTATTTTTACTGTACCAATTGTGACTCGTTTCTTTTGTCCTCCAGATATTCCCCTTCGCATCTCATCACCTATTATTATGTCTGCACACTCATGCAAGCCAAGTATCTGAAAAGATAGGTCATTTAAATGTAAGAAGATACTGAACGAGGTAAGTTTACTTCAAAAGTTTGATTGTCCTATACTCTATGGTTATTTTGAAGAATCTAAAGTTAATTAACATGTCTAGTCAAGTTAGTTATGTATGAGACATGTTGATATCTATTGTAATTTTACAAATTTACAATATCATTTTAAGTTGAATATGACATGCTATTATATTTTATCATATTCATGATGTCCTACCACTACAAATGAGAGACTTTTTTAATCAAAGCAAAAAAACTTTAGTATACCGGTCTTGTTATGGTTCATGGACGGAATTTTTTTTCAACTTTTAGAAGACAATTTCCAATGTTATGTGATGTGGGACAAATTTGATGTTAAAGTAAATTCTAATGATACATCAATATCATATCTTTTTGGTGAAAAAAAGTTGTCAACATATACTGGAGTTAAAATTTTAGTTACTCTATCAACCGTTGTGGGCTCCTTATAGCTCTGTTAAAGATCTCTATATTGTTTGGACAAAGAGATAGAAGCTTATGGGGAATAATAATTTTTAGCATTTCGGCACTGTAATAAAAGGTGTCATTGTCATGTTTGGACTCTGATTCTGCAACGTATGTAAAATTTAAATGTTTAGAGGTTCTATTAGTTTCAGATTTTTTTTATTTATTTTTACTAAAATAAGAGATAAGAAAGGTACATACCTTCAGAATGTAGTTGGTTATGAAGCTCCCTTCATCTTTTGAAGAATCGTTTTCCTACATAACACATGAAAATGGTAATTATACTACAATCCTTTCTCTGAGTTAAATCTAAATTGTCAAAATCAAGTGGTATCTTTACCATGGCACTAATGTTTCTCTCTTCTTGGATGCTTGCTTCTATTTTCGCTGTGCTCACAGCTTTATGCATCTCTGCAGAAGTCATTGAATAATGAGATAATGTACTTGTCTTTCCTCTAAGAGTTGGGTTCACTGATTTAAGCAACTAGGAAGGCGGATGCATTCACTGAAGCTTTACATTTATATTAAATGGTAGTTTCTTCTATAGATTGCTTCTCTTCAACTGTGAAGGTAAGGTGTGCTAATTGTTTTCCCTTAGCAAAGTTGGTTTGTAAGCTTACATATGATACACCGGGTGGAAACATAAACCCTGTTTAGTAATAGAAAGCATGTGCTGTTAACAAACTAGATAGGTAATATGCTAATTCTAAATACAACCAATTAAGTTGACCAAAACAGGGTGTGAATGTAGGCCTAATTTCCTTGGCCTGGGCAGAATATCGTGTCTGTTCCATGTAAGCATATTATCTTTATATATAATAATTTTAAGCATAAACATAACATGGTTTAATTGTTTTCTTTTACTCTTTTTCGGGTAAGATTTTTTAAAGCACTGCTATAATTGATAGATCCTTACCAATTTCATTTCCAGCTTTTAGCATTTTTCTAGAGAACTCCATTGTCTCCTTCACTGTCATCTCAGAATGATGGAGGTCATATTGGCTAACATATGCACACATCCTTTGGGAGATATAGTGATTCATCTTTTGTCCATTATATGTGACTTTTCCTGTGACCTAGGGAATGAGAATCAATTAGTACCGAAAAATAAACAGATTAAGACAAGATATCTAGGAGTTGATAACTCATTTTCCCATACACATCGAAAGACAAGGCAAAAAGAAATACTTACATTTAAACTAGGGTCTAGTTTTCCAGACAAAGCTCTCAAAAATGTTGACTTTCCAGATCCTGGAGACCCAAGGACAAGTGTCATCCTGAAATAGACATTTTGTTTAAATTTTAGATTTTCTATAGTTAAAGAGATAAAAGAACTATGAACTCAGTTAACCTATATCTAGGGCTCCTTTATTAATTTGAATATCATATATGTAATTGATAAATGTGCATATATTTATGTCTTAGGTACATGTTTGTTTATATTTACACAAACCAGATTGGCATACATAGGATAATGCCACAATTAATAAATAGTCAATCCATATTATTAACCTAATGATATAGGTGAAGCATTGTGAGGTTGAGAGGAGTTAGAAATTAGGAGAAATTTTCAATGGCATCTTGGCGATAATGTTGAATATAGCATGACCTTTCCCTATCTATAAAAGTCAGATCACTAAGAAGAGCAACTTTGTATGTTTTCCTTGTACAAAATTACAAATGATCCCAAAAATATGTAACTTTCTGAAGGTCAAAGATCAAAACTCTTTTTTCCTGAGATTATCATAGTTTATATAAGCATTCAACAAAGTTAATATGTGATATTTGTAAGGAGACCATAAATCATGAACAAATAACTGCAAAGACAAGTGCTGTTATGTTCAGGATGCTTGATATTATCTTTTCTACAGCTAAAAGTATTGTTTTCCCTTTACAATGATGTTCTCATTCATGTAAGATGGAATCTTCTCTGGTACTGTGGCCTCAATTCTGTTAAGTGGGTATGCCTTAATTATGGTCCCTTATCATTCAATTTTTCAGTCACTTTCTACAAATGTTTCAATTGGTGTTCTGCCCCAATGGGACTGATATATTTTTTCTCTGATAAAATAGTAGCTTAATTATTTGAGAAAAGATAATGTCAAAGATCAGCCTATTTTAATATCCTTCAGGAGAAAAACTGTTGCAGAAAGCAGACAAATAAATAGTTTTTATAATTTCTCAGGTAGATCATTCACACTGTGAGAGTTTAAAAAGTACCTAGAAGGCTTTACAATTCCTCTCAGACCATTTAGCACTTTGACAGGCTTCCTGTTTGCTTGGTAGAATCTTAGCCATCCCATGAGCTCCTGTTCAAACACATTATGATTCTTTTTGTTTGTACACAATGCAAAATCTAGATTAAAACATAGGTTGATTATCAACAAAATATTAGGAACGTATAAGAAATATGCAAATTTAGTTGAAGTCAAGAAGATAAGGTGTAGACCTGTGCACATTAAAAACAAAGAAAGCATTTCTTCTGTTCTCTTTGCCCAGAAGTACAGAACATAGTTTAGGATAGACCATGTCCACTCTTTATATACCACTGGGTACTTTGTGAGGGAAAAACATATTTCTGAATTGCAAGCACAGTCTCAGTGCTTGTCTACAGGAATTTCAAATTACTGTAAATTCTTAATATTTCTAGTCAAGTTCTCATTGCTAGTTACTTCATCACTTTGCATTTTTCTGAAGTGTGCACACTTTGTATATCCAGATCTAGAGCTTGTAATGCAGTAAGTTAACTAATTATTGTTTTCTATTAGGGGTACACGAAACAATTAGTCAAAGTCTGGTCCTTGTCCATTGGGTCTAAGGCAGGGGTATTCTTATCTTTACCAAACTCTCTTATTAAGGGAGCATCTACTTCGTTTTTTTGTTTTTTCCTGTCACAACTTTGACCTTCACTTGCACACACACAAGTTATTATAAGCTGCCTTCGTATGGAGCAGCCAAATAATTTGTGAGACAAGGAATCGTAAGTTACCATAGCTGTTCTAATACTTCAATTCAAGCATCTAATGTTTATGAATTGTGTGCTGCATGTTCTTCTTGTGATGTTAATTTTGTAAGATCTAAGGATTAAAATGCTAAGACTTGAAATTTCAAGTACAATTGTTTTCCATTACTATTTTACCAAAGATTAATTAAAACAAGGTTCATGACCATTAGGCCCAAAAGTGAAAAAGTAACTCGAAAATCTACAGATGTCCTAGTGCAGAATCTTTTACTGAAAATATTGAGTTAGTTGTCTTATGGTGACTTTGACTTCTTATTACCAGATTTTTATTCCATGGACAGCAAACTAATTTGTCAACAAAGCCACACAAAAAGAAACAAAAGAAGAGGTAGGTGGTAGCTCTTTGAACCAAGGATTCAGTGGTTAAATTTCCTCCTGAGCTTCAGCACAAAACCATCTGCAGATATGCAAAAGATACATGAGCAAGCAAGGAGATGGTAGATCCTCCAGCCTCACCACCAGGGAAAAGGAATGCTGACATCGAGGGAGATGGGAAACTAGTATGGAGGTTATTTGCAAGCTTGTGAAGACTGATCCACTACATCTGTTCTTGACACAGCTTATCTTACTTGGCTTGAGATCCACATAAGCACTAATTCTATTGAGGTAAAGACTGGAGACGGTGTGATCCGTCAAGCACAGCCTAACCTTTCATGCCTATATCTCTTGCTTCATTTGTTGAGACACTGTAACTGCTAACTTTACCTTTGCTATTATATCCAAGTGTTTGCCCATGCTGATGCTGTGCTACTTGGTTAAGTTCAGGGACATTTCGGCCATGGACATTTAGGGCATGCCACAGTAAGCCGAGCGAATCTAGGTGATGAAGTTGCAGCTTTTTCCACCATCAGATGATAAAGACTGAAGGTGGAGGTTATATTGAGTGGATAAACAATTTGCTACCAGCTTCATGAGCATAGAAATCCGACGAAGCTTCAGGCATACATTTCTCCTATATTCTACCTTATACTCCCTATTTAGCTGCTGAATGGTTTAGTCCATGGCACCTAAATCAGGCAAGTTCTAGCTGAAACAGTGTTTACTCAACATTATAGCAAGTATAAACAAAAAAAGGTGCAGGTAATATGGCGAGACTAGTAACTGGAAGTTGAATATATTGTGGCCTCTGGTAGAGACGGAAGTCAACTCTGCAGGTACTAATTACTACTTGCTCTACTCGTTTCTGTGCAGGCGTTGCGGGATCAAAGGAAGAAAAGATACTAAGAGAAGGCATCATCTTCTCAAGGACTCGAACCCAACTGGTGATCAAGGTCAAGAACACGTGTTTGTCTTACTAGAGCATGGTGGCAAGTCTACCTGAGCAGTGTTGATGACGGCATTGGGGAGGGTGGGAAGAACCCTCTTCCGAACTGTCGCCTCCGTCTCCACCGACAGTTCCTCGAACCTGACTTCGACCTTGGGAGCCTCAACGCCCAACCTGAAATCACCAAGCAACATCTTACAGGTAACACTCTGAAACTTCACTAAAACTACATGATCTCACTACCTCGCTCTATGGTCTCGTATGCACGATAGAAGTTCTTCGTGCTCTTCGTATGTCATCGGAGCACTATCTGATCCTTCCATCGCCTCTCTCTTCATGTTTCTCTCTGTGTGTGGTGCAAGAAGAGCTTCTCTTCTTCCTTGAAGAAACCTCACAAGGAGTAGCGAGGAAGGAAGGAGAAGGCGGGGTTTATATAGGATGCAAAGCTTAGAGGCTAGGGGCTTATAGAATCTCAAACGTAATTCCCATGACGGTATGGTGTGTTCAAAACACATGTGCTTTTGTTCTTGTGCGGCCTATTTGCGAGCCTTGTCAAGCCCGTTTCACGTACACGTCCAGTGTTGTACCACCCGAGACCAGTCAAACTTAGTTAACGGAACCAACTTGCTCAGTGCCGGCCCCGCACACCACCAATTCCGTTATCGCCACAGAAGTTCTCCGACCGCGACGGAAGAACGAGGCAGAGATGAACACGTGGAGAGTTTGGGTTGTCCATATTGGATTCCACCACCCACTGTTTTGTTCGCATTGAGAAGATTGCTCGAGTCTGATTCATCGTCGATTACTTGCATCTTCTGTTATCGATGCAGGGTTTATGCAGATTTGAATTCTCCACTGCGGAGTAGTCATTGCTTGAACGCTTTAACTTGGTACTCCTCCTCCTTGCAGATACACTGCAACACAGTAATGGGGACCTTCGACATGGCGGAAGATTATGGGTTTGACCTGCACCTGCAGGTATGTATATATCTGAACTCACAGGCATATATGCATCGTATTTAACCATGTTTAACCTGTGGTGTTCTAGAGGGCCTGTTGCTCGTCATCACAACGTCGTTGCATGAGAAGTCTGGCACCAGTCACAGTCAGTCCCACGTCAGAAACTGGGTGGAAGCTGCGAGCTCGACGTCCGCCGTAGAAGTCCATGCAGCATTTATTTCTTTTATCCGTGGCGGTCAGAACTTATCTAACACCGAAGACATTCTCCCATTAATTATGCCATTTCGTGCACGAAAATAAGTGGCCATTATGAGCATGTCGCACGAGGTGGCCCGTCGCATGACCTACTTGCATGCACTGCTACTGTGATCATCGGGTAAACGTCGTTGTCTCTCACATTATTTAATTAATATTATATATATATATATATATATATATATATATATATATATATGTATATATATATATATTTGTATATATATATATATATATATATATATATATTTGTATATATATATATATATACAAATATATATATATATATATATATATATTTGTATATATATATATATATATATTTGTATATATATATATTTGTATATATTTGTATATATATATTTGTATATATTTGTATATATATATTTGTATATATATATATATATATATTTGTATATATATATATATATATTTGTATATATATATATATATATATATATATATATTTGTATATATATATATATATATATATATATATATATTTGTATATATATATATATATATATTTGTATATATATATATATATATTTGTATATATATATATATATATTTGTATATATATATATATATACAAATATATATATATAGCATTCACAGAGAATGAAATAAGAGAATAATTTGAGATGAAGCACCTCAACAACCTCTTTCATGCCATGCCTATTCTTGATGCATCCATAATGTGTTGATACGTGTGCTATGCTAATTGTATCGCGACATATAATGTTGTTAGTAGCTTATATTGACAAAGCCACGATGTCCCATTCAAGTACACAAGAAATAAAATAGTGTTATGCCCTAATGTCTAAATTAGGTGTGCTAAAAATTAAGAACAAGACTCGTATCGACGACGTTTAGCCAATGACATTTCAGCGGTTGGCACACGTCCTTTCATGAATCTTAGCTTTGAAGTGGTTGCTGAAACTTTGACTTCTCAGTTGTGTCTCCTAATTCTCTTTCTCCATGCATTACCGACCCCAAATCCACAAGCCATCCATCGTTCACATTATTTCCTTATTTTTGTTCAATCAACATTTGGCAAATCAATTATGGATATGAAAGCCACTCGCACAATAACAAAAGGGGTCATTGTTCAAGCTCTTCATGTGGCATTCCACAAAACAAAATGGGGAATATTGAGATCGATAACTTGGGAGAACAAAAGAAACCAGGAGCTTTCGTTTTCTTTTCAACAGGATTCGTGAAAGGTGCTTCTTCGCTGAGATCGATGACAGTGCTTTCAAAGAGTAGGTGTTTGTGGAATCCATGGAGAAAGGGAGATCCAACTCCCATGAATGTCCACCCATCCATCCATCCATCCTTCTCTTATGCTCATCTTGGAATATATGTTATTTCATTTAGCTCGGTACTCCTCCCCCACCACCTACTGCAGCAGCAAACAAAGCGAAGACTACTTACTAATTGATAAGAGTTAATGACATGGATCAAATATATATATATATATATATATAAAGAAGAATTAGTGTTCTTTACCCATATTATTTGGTCACTCAATAAAACCCTTAATAGTTTCAATGCCTTACGGGTCAAAATCAAACTTGGTTACGAGGTTAGCATTCATGAGATTAATCGATGATTATTCAACCTAGAAGCTTAAGCTTATTAAGTGGTGGACTAAACTCAGTATAAGGAAACAACATGCGATTATTCTCTTTGTCATCTTTCAATCTCTATCACACAATAAATGTTTTATAACATCCTTTCACTATTCATGCGTGACTCAAACGCTTCCCTCTTTATTCATAAAGATACGTCAAGCCTTGGTCAGATTTGATCTCCTTCTAACTTGATCGTGGCCAAATCTAGTTTCTTCTTCTTCTTCTTTATCTTTTTTCTCTTAATACTATATTGATTCTGCTGAATCCGAGTCACACTATTTAAGATTAGCGTATCATGGTATTAGACATTGATTTATCGTAGGAACTTAACCTTGTTAAGTCATGAATCAAACTTCGTTTTAATTCGCAACACTCTTTCGATCTCGAGATAAGCCTTGATGCCGCAAGACAGGTTTCAGACAGGAAAAAATGGCGTCCCCTTCGTGGAACTCGATGCTCGAAGGCGACAACATAACGGAAGAAAAAGGAAGTAGTCGATTGTGTGCAGCAAAGAAACTGGAATCCGCAGCCGCCTCCTCGTTTTCTTCCAACACAATATCGGCACGACGAGTGCAACGACAAAAGCAGCGTCTCTGTCAACTGCACCATCACGCAAAACTGGGAGGCGGAATGCAGTTCTTGACGAGATGGTCATACACTGCATCTTTCTTCTCGAGGTCTTCCGCGGTGTGTTTGGAGGAGAGCCTGCTGTAATCTCTCGCTCCTCTTTTTTTCTACGCCTAACCTTTCCGGTAAGGCAATGGCGGGCTTATTTAATACTGGAATTTAATGGCTTTGAATGAGCACGATAGGCTGCCAAACTCTTCTTGATCTACCTCTTCTTCGACTTTGAGATCAGTCGTTTGACTAACGAGCTTTATGCTGATCCGAGATTGTGTGTCGTCGAGTCTTGTCATGTTGACGTTCGGCTTTTTGAATCAGCAGCCTTTTTCTTCTCCGACATTTGATGATTGCCACCGTAACTGTTTCCCTTTTTTTACTTGATAAAATAATTACATGATATACCTTTTTTTTTTTTGGGCTTAGTTTTTGAGGTTAGATCAACTTCTCATCTCCAATCATCCCACTCTATATTCTATGCCATTAAGTGATATCAAGTTGACTTTTAGCTTTTGAAATAGCATGTCATAGATTCGCACCACACATTTTTTGTGCAACTTGTGAATTAGATCGACTTCCTATCACTAGTCGTCTTTGATATCAATGTTAGATCGTGTATATATACATGTGCTATATAGGTATAACGATAAGATCATTCATTTGTGTTTAAGTAAGACTATTTATATTAACCCTTATATTGACGAAAATATAAAGTAATTTGTTTATAACGATAAGATCGTTCATTTGTGTAGTAGTACAGTGCACTGTTGTAGTGCATTGTTGCATACAATGGTACAGTTTACTGTTGCAATGCATTATTATAGTAATAGTAAAATGCACCAGTACACTATAACAATGCACTGTAGCAGTACTATAGTGCTCGGTGCACCTGAGTGTACTGCTCGGTATATCGTACCGTACCGGTACCGAGCCCAGGTCGAAATACTAGTACGATACGATATTACGAACATTGATTTATGTTAACCCTTGTATTGATGAAAATATAAAGTAATTTATTTACTAAAAAAATATCCCGATTCCATCTGAAAGCTTTGATTTAAAAAGATTAAATGTTGTTCGTTTTATCATACAACGAAAATTTTTGATAACTCCACTTTGTTGGCACCACAATATTTCTTTCTGTATGATATAGTCATATATTACATAACTTTCAAGTTGAAGCAAGCATTAGTATAACGGTGAGTGCTCCCTTGCATCGACTAAAATACCGTGTGTATGTATGTATATAAGCAAAATTTTCTCAAAATATTTCTTTTTAACTACACGATTTTTTGCATAATTCTTAAGTTTATAAAAAAAAAATTTAATTATGAATCATCATCATCTAATACGTGTAACACAAGCTTTGGTACGACGGTAAGACTACTCATTTGTACACCGATAAGACTAATAGCGACAAAGGCACATCTCATTTTCTTGCTTTTTATCTCAACACGAGTTAGATATGCACAACGATCGATGATTTATCGACTTATCGAGCTTTCGCTCTCCCCGCTATCAATAGTCGATGACAATGAATACATGAGACATATGCATCAATAATTGTTATATCTAGTAGTAGGAAAATTATTCTCCCCCGTCTCATTCCCAATCCAAATCCATCGGTTCCAATCTAACTAGGGGGAAGAAAGCGTATCCATGTCACTCGCCGACACGTTTGGAGAAGGTGGGTGGGTGTCTTAAGCGACTCTTCCGAGCCATTCACGTGTCCGTACCCAAGAAGCGTGGAGTCGACGTCCGACCCAACGCGGCCCCATCGCTCGGCTACGCACAGTGGACGTGCGTCACGTTCAACGCCGGAGGTTTCAGGAGATAAGAGAGCGGGAGCGGCGTGGGAAAGACCGCACACCACCTGTTCGTCGAAATGTAGTAGCACCGAAGGCTTCCCGCAAGAGAGAGAGAGAGAGAGACACCGAACACCAGCTGTTTGTCGAAATGTGCGTGTTGTCGTTTGCTGCTAATTTTCTACCGTCACGACTAGTCGTCGTCGACACGGATAAGCACGTTTGACTTGGACTCTCTTCCTCGAGTCTTGGTGGTGAGCGAATCACGTGTTAGAGATGGAGAAATAAGAGAAGCAACTTCACGGATGGATGGTTGATGGTTTTTTCTCACTTTTACGCGAATAAATCATATATATATAAATTACAAGTCATTGTTCTAACCGTTACTCTAATGTCAAAGCAGGAAGGGTGGAGGAGAAGGAGATTATTTCTTCCTTCAATCAAGGCGGAGGAGCCTTCATTTCCCATTCACATTTCGAGCCGGACGCGTTGGTTGGTACGTGCGGTCGCTTTCGTTGCTGTTACGCAATGGAAGAGGGTCGTCGGGTGGAGCAGACGAATCCAAGTGTGGTTGGGGGGGGGGGGGGGAGGGGGAGGGATTGGGTGAGAGTTGGACACGGTTGGGCACAAGTCACATTGTCGTTTACATTTGGTTCCCTTCCCCTCTTAGGGTTGTTAGTCCTTTATATTTAAGTGGGACTTTGTAAGTGTGGTGGGTAGTGTGTCGGGATCAGTGGATCAGTGGAGATGATGAGCATGCTTTTCTTTTTCTAGAGATCGATTATTTTTAGTTCCTTGAAAAAAAAAATACATAATTCATCCAAAATATATAAATATTTAAGGGTGATTTTGTCGAAACCACTCTTCTTTTTGAATTTTTTTTTCCATACTTAAATCATTTTTTTTCATTTGGTGTCTCAACGGAGACACCGCGATGGAGACATCTATAACGAGGCAAAAGCGATATGTTTGAGGCAACCGAGGTAAGCGAGAGTGATGGGAGCCTCGTGAAGGATAAGGAGGTGCTCGTAGCGAGGCAAAATTGATAAGGTCGATGCGATGAGACCAAAGTGGGAAGCAAAAGTAAACAGACATCGTGATGGGACCTCACGTAGAGGAAGGATGTGGCTATGGCGGAGCCTCGCAAAGGGGAAGGAAGCAACGACGATGAGCGAAAGCGACTTAGATAAAGTGGTGGGGTGAAGACAATCATGATGGGGTAGAAGCGAAGATATGAAAGTATTGAGTTGAAGCCACAGGGCCTCGCAAAGGCAGCCACAGTACAGTGGAAGCATCGAGTCAAGGCCTTGTGACAGAGCGAAGGTGACCAAAGCTTAAGAAGTATGGATTTTAACTAGAGAAGATAATATTCCTTGAGTATAATGTATTCAAGAAAAGAATCTTAATATATCCAACTAAGATGGAGGTAATTAATAACTGGCCAAGTTGATTATTATATTGAAAATAAGGAATTTTCTTAGGATAACAAGTTATTACAAATATTTTGTAGAAAGATTTTCTAAGATAATATCACCTCTCATCCAATTAAAAGAAAGTATATTAAAATTGAACATATTGATGTTGTGAAAATAGTTTTTAAGAACCGAAAAGGAGATTGATTTTAGTTCTAATTCTTGTTGTACCATTTGAGTCAAGAAGATTTATGATGTATAATGATATATTCAAAAATGATTTAATAGAATTATAACTTATGTTTTAAGACAACTAAAATATGAATATGAGATATCGTTTATATATTGATGATATATCGATCGACTGATCTTTCATATATTAATGTCGCATATAAAATCAGAAACCTTTGACTTTTCACATAAGAAAATCCTTATTAAAGAACTATATAAAATATATGCTAAGTTTTTCAACTTAATGGTCTTTTTCTTTTAATAGTCGAAATATTTTTAGTAGGATAATTAGAGGGAAGTAAGAAAGGCTTTTAGTACAGTAATTAAAGGAAGTTGGAACTTAGCGTGGGTGCACCTAACAATAAAGGTTAGGTTGACGGTGGCATGGCATGCTTTAGCTCATCGACTGCGTCATCACAGTCAAATCTACTACTCTATTCTTTACCATTTTCATGTACTACAGTGAACAGTACCCAACTACAAGTTGAATGACCACAACTACGAAAAAAATAACCTTTAGCTGATGGAACAGTACCCAACTTATATGTAACACCAACATTTGCAGTTCTAATATATATAATAAAGATCTTACAAAGGAACAGTTGAATGCAATCAATTTGTGGAATCCTTCTTTTCTGTGAATTTTCATTTTATCTTTTACAGTTCGAAATAAGCAAATAAACAGAAAACACGCGAATGTGCATTAAGAGAAGAAGGAACACAAGTTGATGCAGATGATGACAAGCTTTGGAAAATTTCAGAAACTGGGTAATATGGGTACTGTATTGCCCCTGATGAAAAAATTTCCTCTGGCAATACAATGTATCAAACCACTTCATAGCCAGAAGGGTTTTCAACTATGAACATCTGAGATTAAAGCTCTTGTTGTGCATGAAATATGCAGGAAATAAAGGGAAATAGAACATTACAGCTTATGCGAGTCTGTACAGTTCTGACCTGTTTGCTTTTGGTGGACAAGAGACGATCGGGCCTCTCTTAGTTCTGTGCTACTCTAGCTGTTTGGGAATAATGTAAGTTTCGACTTTGTTGCATGTAATCCCTCAGCAAACAGAAAGCTGATGAGACTGCCAAATAAAAACTATATGGCAGAACAGCAATGTCATATGTTTGCTGAGTCAATTACCAGATTCTGTATACCATGAGCAGAGGTGTACTCCACTTGGGATGAAAAATCAAATAAAACCTGTACAAAATTGCCAAGGCTCCTGTTGCATCAAACGATGAGAAAGATCAGTTTCTCTCCAAGTATGTCCGAGATAATGATGCTGAATAATGCTATTCCTAAAGATTTAGAACATAATCATGAAATTGAATGAAATAATCTGCAACAATTCAATGATGGATGAGGGATTAAACAATGATGAATTTAGTGTGGTATTCAAAATATGAATCATTATACTCGTTTGTAGCTATAAACACGACAGAAAAGACTAAAACCAGTTGCATATTTAAGCAAGTGCAATAAACCTAAAACATATAAGTCGAACATGCTAGACATTCTCAATAATCTGTTATCATATGTAACATTGTTCATCTAATGAGAACAAGGGGAAAATATGTCAGTGAGACATTGAAGTTGCTAGCATTTAGCATCTACTTTCAGGTTTCAAACTCATTGCGGTGGCAGTTATTGGGCAAGACACGGCAGGTTAAGTCAATGGATAGATAGTTACCAAAAATATTGGTGTCATGCTTCACTGTGATAAGATATATGCCCCTCCGAAGCTCAAGTTTCTTCATTGCTTACATAATTCCTCTGCGATTGAAAGCTGATAGTCTTAATTATCCTATTTCAAAGCATAAAATCAAGCAAACATTCCAATCCTACCTACAATATGTAAATAAAATAAAGCAAAAATATTCAGCCAATGATGTCATAACAATATCATACCATTGCTATTTGTGTACAACGCTGATCAAGTTTTCTTTAGAGTCCTTGACAAAATTAGTGCAAGAACTAGTAAATAAACTTTAATACAAGTTAGTGCAATTAAAATGCACAGTTGGAAGGAAATACTATTAGATTAAACAGACTAAAATACAAGTTGGAAACCTTTGCATCTAAATGACTTGGCAGTGGGAACTTCCTCTGAGCAGTAGCTTTTTGTGCTTCAGAAGCCAAGGAGAGCTACAATATAAGAGGTAAGCAGTCAGAAAGATAGGCAGATTCATTAAATAATCTATTGGCTATAACAGAGAAACCATTTCAGCTACATATACATCCTCAATAAATCAAGATATTTTTAAAAGACCAGAAGACTAAGTACAGCAGCAAATCATCTCTTGTGGTGCATGAATCTACCTTGTTGAAAAGCTCATTTAGTGGATTCTGCTGAAACCTTTTTGTTGTTAAGAAGTTAAATTCCTATAAAAAGAAACAAAATAACAAATTCAAACTCAAAGCAAGAAACAAAAGAACTACTAGATATTTCAAAACAAAATACTCAAACCTTGGGTATTGTTGTATCCCGCTTGGTACTTCGGAAAACTCCAATGTCTCCTTTGTTTGCAAGAATCTGTTTAACAAGAACATGATGAGAGATGCTTGTCGAACAGCACCAACAAGAACTTCTAAGTTTCCAATTATTATATTCTGCATCTGAAATGGGTTTTATAGACTATGTAAGCATAAAGCTACCGTGAGAGTTAGATGTCCATGGCTTCTAGTTAGCTAATGGATAGAAAAACAACTAGAATATAGAAAAACATACAGAGGTCAAACTAAGCTTCTAACTGAACCTTTATTGTGCAACCAGAAAACTTAAACAGTAATCACTGGTTACCTTTTGATTTAAGGCTTGAGGCCTGAATTTTGTTGAGATGTCTTTAACTTCAACATCCCTTTTACACTCACTAGTGTGCACAAAATAAACAATACAGGTCAGTACTATAAAGCCATAAATCAAACTAATAATCAGCATGCACATTTTTTGTTCCTGTCAAATTCTATAAAAATGGCCAAGTCATGATTGGCCAGCCCAAATCTGGATTGGGATCAAATGGGCCTACATCCAAGTCAGTTGAGAGCAGTTAATCCAACTGACTTATAGTGAAGCAACAAACATTAGGTAGTGATGAAACTGAGCAGATATATTCTCTGTTTGGAAAGTCGCAACAAGAGACCACTTGGAAGAACTATGGAAGCACATCTGGAATTGCCTCAACATAATCTAGTGAGTTTGGGTTATAGAAGATCAAATACAAACCATTACCTATGATTGTGTTTCTGAGTATGATGCATACAGTAGAGTGCAACGATAAGAGTCAGATGGTATTCCCATTATGATACCATACCATTACATTATGTAAATACATAAAGTTGCATCAATTGCATCACCCATATTCTCTGAACGTTGATGAGGATGGTGACAACCATAATGTATCACATAAAAGCATCAGAATCTATAGTATTAAGCTCAAGGTTTCAAATATACTACTTATGTACTAATATTACTCTTCTTGTTTGGAAAATGATGCTTTGTATGATAGTTGTTCATGACATTTGCATTTAATATGGAATTCTTCTACCAAACTAAATCATCTACGACATACAACAACAACAACCAAGTGTAAATCATCTACGACATGTTTTATTCAATTTATCGTCCTCCTGAGCCAACTTTGTTTCTGTTCATATGGATTTTTGGCAATTTGATATATGTTTTTTATTGTGTTTTCTTTTTTTGACAGAATGATATATTTATTAAATTTTAATTTTTTTGATAAATTTTCTGACAATGGAATCCAACAGATTATGCTGAACTGATGTTAAAACTTTGAACATTGACAAAAAGAATACCTACGTGACCGAAGAAGAAAATAATGGACTAGAGAAACCTTCATAATGTTATGTTCATCAAATAGTTGATGAACATAATGTCCTATTATTTGATGTATGTAATTATAAATAATGGTCGGACAAATAAAGCTTGGTATTTACTGGTCTGACCAAGAACAGAATGGTACATCTAGTTGGGGTTACTGCTCAACGTTCATTTTTAAGTTTATCAAGCAGTTAGGCCGCAAACTGCCAATATATTGGTACTGTATCAGTCTGATAAGTTGTTGACTGACATCTAAAAACTTGAATTGCATGTATATATTCTGGATCTACTATGGACTGAATATAAGCTTAATCATCAAAATGTCAAAGTCATAGTCACGGAGAACGTTAATGCCCATCCATACCAACAGTCTGCCTGCTATGCTAACATCATGTCAGATAATGGCTGCCACAGATGTGACAAGAGGTGTCAAGGTCCTTATTTATGATGTCGCACAAAATTGCCAATCATTCACTTATTATGCATACACAATCCATGGCATTATCTGAAGCATCAAGAAAAAAAATCTCATATTTGAATCTATTAGAGGTACATTAATGGAAAAGGAACAGAAGTAAAAAAATTCCAGAAGAAATTGTGAAAACAAAGGAAGACTCTTAATAAAAGTCTGAAATACTCACTTTTGCTGTAGCTGGTGACCAGAGGTCTGAAATTGTGCCCTTACTGAACTTTTTACATCTCCTGTAGTAGTAGGAATATGACTGCCTGAAGTCTGCAGTATTTGCATACATAGGATTTACTCTTTAGATTGACATATTGTATGCTATTAAATTGAGTAAGTTTATTATCATTCCAAAGCTTAGATAACTTAAAACTAAAAGAACTCAGTTGATATTTTCCAGCACATATGAACAGTATAGGATTTCATAAGAGAACAAAAATCTAAATTTATGGAACCTACCAAAGTTGATGAAGTTGTACTGTGTAGCAGAGCCCTGCTATGAGTTCTAAAATTGAATTCCTGAAAAGCAAGTGGAGCAGAAAAAATGAGATTTTGAAAATTAAATATTCCAATTGCCAAATATCCTGCAAAACTATTGTAAGATTTAATAAGTTCAACTTAATGCAAATTTCAGGTACCTACTTTAAATTTGGGCAATCTAGGAGTGCTCTTCTGAGGAAGGGGCAGCGAAGGAGCCTCAAGAATCTGCAAACAACTAAATCCATGACAAATTGTTTCATGTATCTACTGCTTAACAATTTTAGGGTACTTACTTTTCTGTTTAAAGGGTGTGCTTTAAATGTGGAAGTAAACTGTGGCATTCCTTCTACAAGACATTTAGCATCAACCAACCTGATTTGTTGATCAGTTCAGTACATATTCATGCAATATTCCATTTAAAAATAATGGAATGTATTTCAAGTACATCACCTTTGCCGTTGAGCTCTAAAACTAAATGCCCTTCTGGCTGTTTCTAACTCAGGCTCCCTGGGTATTGTGAGCCTCAATCTAGGAAGTTGATTATTGGCATCAGAGAGCCCATTTTTCTGGATATCCACAAAATGCAATAAAATCAAATACATCTTAAGAAGATACTTACTAAATAAGGATAAGAAGTTAAGGATACATTAAAAATACATCTTAGACATCAAAATATTTTGGGAAACAAGAATCATTATCCAAAAGCATGTCTTTGCCACAATGAAAGAATACACACACACACACCCAAATGAGGCAAACATCAGCTGTTCGAGCCAGGGTTTAAGAAGACATTAAAATTCATAACTCAAAGGACCATATCAGGCTTTGCAGCAAAAGAATTACCTTTTCTGGGACTTTGTGAAACAAGTTGATTTGCTGCTTTGCATCAGTAACCTGCAAAGAATATAAAAACTTTATTGGAAACATACCACTTAACACCTACATATCACACTTACATAAATATTTCACTAACAAAACCAAAGGAATCATATTGAAGTATGTAACAAAATCAACAAGTCTTGATATTTATCTATCTTATACATCCCGTCGAAAAATATATAGCTCTATTTTATCAGAAACAACTACACAAAGATCAGAAGGATATACCAATCCTGACAGCATAATTTAGTAATACAGGGAAGAAAATGTGGTGGATATGAAAGCTGCTGGTTAATTTATGAGCAGTGATTAAACAGAAGATGAGAAGAGACCAATCACTAAATGCACTAGATTGTCCATTCCCCCATCACAAACGTGTTCTAATTCTAGAATACCAGACCTGTTTTCAACAACAGTAATTACCAAGCTGAAAGGTTTGAATTTTATGTCAGTAACTAACATGGTGACAGTCAAAAATAATTTGTTGAGTTGCAACCGATAAGATTAAAGTTCTAAGAGTAGCGTTTTTTTCCTTTACCAAAAGTTAATTCCAATATAAAATTTAATTTATTTCATAGCACTTCAAAGATGAAGTTTTAGCATTACTAAATAGTACAATATGGTATAGAGAAAGCATAGAATAAGAACATAAAGGTTCTCCAAAACAACAAGATCCTATGAGAAACAACATTAGACCATTCAGGATGAACCAGAACTGTCTGCTTTAGTTATAAACTTATAGGACTAGATGAGGTATGGGAAAAAAATTACCTCCTGGAACTTTTCATTGGTTATTGTTTCTTCTGAATAAATTTATGTGTACTTAAGAGAGATAGAAAGACCTAACAAAAATTTATATGTAGAGTACGTTTGAAAGTCTTATTATATATATTTATATATATATATATATATATATAAAGCAAGGGAAAGAATGAATTTGGTAATTTATCATGATGTCATTTTGGTAATTTATCTGAAAGCATATTAAGAATGAATTTGTAAAAAAAAAGGAAAATTGTATAGCACCTTGCAGCAATGTCCTTTTTCCAATCTCTGCCTTTTGGCAGCTTGATGAATATAATCATTTGAATCTTCAAATCTCTGTTCTCTTTTAACTTCTAAGGGCTTCTGCAGCCTGAGGAAGGAAGAAATACAAATTGAAACTTATCTTGCACTGAGGGATATAGTCTGAGATATACAGTAGATGACAAGGAAAAGGATTATTACAGAAATTTATACCATAAAGAATAATCAGAACACAAGAAGGAATACTTGAGAGACCAATGGGTATTAAGAGTGAGAAGAAGCAAAAGGTTGAATCTTGTATAAAGGTGAGTGTCATAGTTAACAGAGTAGTAAAGGAAAATCAATGATGACTCTGGACTATAATATTGCAAATTACTTCAAACTGACATGTAAACATCAATAGAGAGCCTACCTGCTGATTGACTTCACTTCACGTGGCCATTCTTTTTTGGCCAATTGACTTGCAGTAGGCTTCATTAAAGTTGATCTTTTTGAGAAACAGTTATTAACGGTAGATATATGATCACCTTTTGATACACCTTGCAGTATAGAGCTGTGGAATGTACATCCTACAGGACAAACATTAAAACATCTTATTAAGCATACTGATAACTAATAAAATAAAGAAAACAATGGGAGCATGATTATGTTAACTAAATTGTTAACATGAAAACTAGGGATAATCAAATGAACCAGTCAAATTAATATCTCCTTTTTCTGAAGTTGTAAAATACCAATGTGATGATCATGAGACTAATCATTATTCTTTCTTACTACTTCAATCTGTCCACTCACATTTAATGTGTATATTAAATATTGAGGTGTGTACTTAACTACTTATATTCAAGTTATAATGCTATACTAATAACATAGTTTTTTGTTTATATCCTCTACTATAAATTCTTTAAAGTTCTCATAGTCTTGTAAAGTAATTTTAAATACCATAAATTGTCAACGAGTGGCTAAAAATGCATAGCCTTTGAAAAGAAAGAAAACTAGAATACTTGTAAATCCTAACTACAAGCATTCATGGATAGAAGTACCTTTCTCCATTTCCTGAACTATAGAGAATCCAGGAGCGGCAGCATCTGCATGAGCAGCCTCAGGATTTGTATACACCAAATCTTCAAGATTCGGAGCAGTACTTGTATTTGCTACATTGGTATCTTTTTGAAAAATTAACTTTGCTATCAAAGCTGAAAAGAAAGATATGGAACCAAAAAATCACATATAAAACTTTATGGTACCAATTAGAGAATAGAGAGAGAGATGAAAATATACAATAATGGACACATTACAGAAGGAACTTGTATTGAAAAATCATACACAGTCTTTTACAGAACCAAAATATGATATGAAATTGAAGATATTTAAGAGAAAATAAGCAGAATATACCTCTGGAACATGCATGAAACACATACTGCTCAAAAGACAATGATGCTAGTGATCAGTTGTACTAAAAATTGAACCAAAGCATTTTGAGTAGTTAATGATCCAAGAGCAAATTCATTAAATAATTGAAAAGACAAAATGATATGATCAAGCTATGAAAGACTGAAAAATCTCCAGGTAAAGTAGTATCATAGATCTTTGTGAATAAAACCAAGCAGCAGCAAAATGCTCATGAAGAAGGCTTACAACAAAAGGTGCTGTAATTTTTTTATGGCTGTCATGATCAAGGAAAATAGACAGGGAATAATTAAATCAAATGCTTTACTGAAGATATAAACAATTGGTCATAAGATAAGCCCAAACCATGGAGATTCATTTACAGAAATTTTGATTATTTTAAAAGTGCCAAAATCACTTTGGGAGTTTCAACTGCAAAAGCTAAAGAAGTTTAAATAAATCATAATAATTTAAAGCAATAAATGTTAGAAAGAGAAGATAATGGAAAATGATGAAGTCTAATTCATCAAAAGATAATTATAATATATTTATTGAAAATAAATAATAATCATACCACACAGAGTTGAATATGATAAACAACTATTGTCTGTCAAAACTTATCCTTTGCAACTTTGAAGATAGTGATGGATGTTCTAGTGCTTCTCTAAGAATGATGCATATGAAGAGCAATGCAAATACAAAGGTAAACAAAGAAAACAAAAATTCATGTGAAGGCGATATTTCTTTAATCAGAATCAAATAATGAAATAATGTTTGTGGGACTAACCAAACATATGGACTCCTGGAACTTAAAAGAGGAAACGGATTGACAAAGCTAATCCAGATAGTTGTTCTCATGTTATGTCAGTAAATTGTGAAATATAGAACCAGATGATGTAAACTTCTCCCAGAGATTGGATCTCTTTTAGATTTTGAGCATCGGGTATAAGGATTAGGAAATGATCACTAAACTTGGCACCAAACAGACATGAGAAATCTTTGAACAAATTTATCTTCAAAGAAGAGACATGAGAAATCTTTGTCCAGATGTAATTACACTTGCTTTCTGCCACAAAAAATATAAATGAAAATTTTGCAATAAAAAACAAATTAAACATATGGTTATTGTTCGAAGGAAGCCTACATGTTATTCAGCTAGCATAAACATAAATGTGCCATTACCGACTCAAACACATAACCATGTCATATTGAAAGTGGAACACTCAGATAAGTTTATCGTTGTATCCAATTTAGATGGGTTCATTAGGAAGTAAACTAAATGTCAACAAACAAAGACAGAAATCCTTCTCATAATGCTTATGGGATTCAAGCCATAAGCAAAACTATTGTTCCATCTACACTCTGGCTCTTGGTCATGTTAAACATAACTATTAGGGACGTTTTCCTAAGTGCATCTATGATATCCTTGAAATGTTCTAAGTAGATCAAAAGCTGGGATCAATAGGAAAACCCCCCAATACATGCCAAACTCTGATGAAGCTTGACAACCTACAACTCCCAGATTAAGTTATTTCAGCTATCATCACATCATTGGCAAGAGAGTCATTCACATCAATCGATAGAACTGACCAAGCAGCATATGGAAAGAACCAAAAGCCGCCAAGAAACGAGAAACGGATCAAACTACGAGGGTTTCGCACATCCGGTAAACGATACGTACGAGAGGGAGGGTAGCTTCCAGCGGTATCGAACCAGAGCTCCGCCGCCCGGGCCTCCGCCGGCGTCTCCTCCCGGCCGAGGTCGAAGTACCTTGGCGCGTCGAATTCGTAGTCCAGATCGACCTCGAAGCAGACAAACACTTCATCCGTGGCTTCCGCCATCTCGTGGTCCATGGCTCCGCCAATAGCGGAAGGAAGAAGGGATAGCAGGAGGCTAGATAGAGGACTGACGCCGGTCAACGTAGGGATCCGCTTGTCTGGATGAAGACCGCCGAGAGAGCGGCTGCGAACGAGGGGGAAACGCAGGGAAACG
Organism: Musa acuminata AAA Group; assembly: GCF_036884655.1. Lineage (NCBI taxonomy): Eukaryota > Viridiplantae > Streptophyta > Magnoliopsida > Zingiberales > Musaceae > Musa > Musa acuminata. The sequence continues at coordinate 2,469,945 of NC_088327.1, forward strand.
GCTGAGGGAGGGGATGGGAAACGCTGAGGAGAAGGTCGGGGAGCGGCACCTGGTAAAATGCGGAGGCGGAGGAATTTGAATGCGGGGTCGGGAGGAGGATAAGAAAGACGGAGACTAAATGACGTATTTACCCCCACCTGACCTCGGGAATGCCACTGGCTCCCGTGGTTTCTCCTTGAAACGAGGTTTCTGATGGGGACATGTCGGTCATTTCGAGGAAGAGTTGAACCTTCAAAAAAAACGGAAGGGGCTCTAAATCATAAATAAAAAATTCTTAGGCGAATTTTCCGAAAAAAAATCTACTTTTTAAAATTTTTCATAGAGAACCTTCTAATTTGAAATTTTTTAAAAAATATTATTTTTTTTTAAATAATCCTTTTATACCTATCAACTATCGCTCGTATTTTTGCACCAAATAATCGTACGAAAACCCTTGTCGTTGACCATAGGGGAGTAGGAGTGGAGCCATGGACTTTCATCATTGTATAGAAACCCCCGTCACACCATCAACTATGGGTGAGGAAGGAAATGAAATAGTCATACGCCCCCATCGTTAGTCTTAGTCGTAGACCTCCTTCGTACATTTGTTATTGGTCATAAGGGAGAAAGGAGAAGAGGGACGCACGCCTTTATCATCATCGTCTCGTGTGAGGGTTACGAGCGAAACATACAGTGGCTAGGCAGGTGGAGTTAATAAAAATAATCCTCATGGACAACAAATGATAGTAGATCCGATGAAAGAATGAACAAAATAATCTTTTTACACGGTCAAAGTCATCGTATCAAAAATTTTCAAAGTAAGTTTTTTCGAAGAATTCATCCAAATTTCTTTCCCTCCAAGACGCACACACACGTTAATAAGTAACAAAATCCTAAATGACACTAATATTTTTTAAAGCATATATGATAGCTTTTTTTTAAAAGCATATATGACATTAATATTTTTAAAAGCATATTTTTAAAAGCTCATCTTTATCTTTTAAAATTATATAATTTATAAAAAAAATAATGTTTGAACTTTGAATGATATACATATGCTAAAATTGTATATTAATTTATTAATTAAATGATATACATAAGCCATATCAAGATTTGTAATGGTAGATATGTTATTTTCAAACTTAGAAGAGGTAGATTTGTGATATCCCCATTTTATTTTTTTAATAACATTACAAATATCTTACATTTTAAACTTAAATTCAAAGTGTTCCTTTGAACAATAAACAAAGCAATCTCTACATCAAAATTGATAGTAACAGTTAAAAATAAATAGTTAAATATAAAATAGAATGGACTAAATTCAACATACATATGTCATGTCTTTATCAAATGGTATAAGAACTAGTATTGACTTTCCAAAGGAACCTATTAAAAAGGTTGTGATGGATATAACTATTTATCTAAGCAGATTATTTATTAAATTGATTGCTTATAATATTTTAGTTAGGAACATAAGAAAACTAAGCCTCATTAAAACCATAAACTTGGATTCAAGTTCTCCTTTTCAGACAATGTTATCTTGGAATCTTCTGAGTTGGTATTAGGTAGCTCAGTTTAATAGAGGTGTAGAAGATGTCATGTTTAATTAGCTCATGGAGAGTAAAGGATTCAGACTTTATTTCTTAGTTTTAGCAACATAATTGACTGTGCCATCATGATGTCACACATTTTATTTATCTTTTAGTGGTTGATTGGTTGGTTGGTTGGTGTGACAACACTTGTGAATTATTTATTCAATACATGTGAGTCTAAAAAAGTGATTTTGTTTGAACATTTGTTTGAACATTTTGCACATTAAATAATGGGTCCATTAATTATACTACCATAGAAATATGTATTTTTGTTTATACCCTGTGTTTGAAATTTTCATTGCTAAGGCTATAAGGATTTCCCAAATTCTTATAGCATGGTGATTATTTGATTCATCCCTTCTTCTTATTTAAATATGTAATTTTGATGGGAAAAATAAAGGTAAAAATAGTCATATGGAAGAAATCTTGAAGCTCAAATTTATGCAAATAACACTAGTCCAATATAATTCATGTTACTCTTATGATAATTAAATAAACATAAAGGAAAGAAAGTTAAGTCTGAAATTTAAAGATTCACCCTGGAAATTTCTTTATGATTTCATCAACATCATATAAGCCTAATCCAAAGAGCACATCTATGATAAGCTCAACAATAATCCAATTATCAATACATTGATACATTGCTGGGCAATAACATCCATGTCAAAAGCCAATATAAATTATGTATTCTTTCAAGTCCTTTCCAGCAAACTTCATCATACACTCCACCTAATTTGTTGTCCTTATAAGTATATTTATATTTTTGTGTGTTTTATTTTTTTGAAGGCTGAGAGAATGCTCAACATCTGAATGATATCAAAGTGAAACAAACAGTCATTTTCATCTTCCCTGGCTTCATCTTATCAACCAAATTGGTGGTGAAGCCTGAAGTCACTTCCAAACTTTCTTGGCTAATAAAGCCTTTACATAGTTCCTTTTGAGCCATATTTGTAAGAAACATCCACATGTAAGTGTCACATTCCAACTATATTCCTTGGCCTAGAACTATTTTGGAGCATGACATAGATTGGGGGTCTTTTAACTTTAATCTTGTTTGAGCCCACATAACAAAAATTATCAATGCTTTATCACTTGCACTAATCATTTCCTGACCTAGTGAATGATTCCTGGATCATTCCATCCATTGTGGTATATGCATAGGGGGAGAGAGAGAGAGAGAGATTTCACATGCATTATATGAAACAAATACTATACTACATGCATATTGGTTATACTATATGGGGGACAGGGTGGATTAGTATATTGGCTACAAAGATTATCCCATGAGAAGGACAAGATTGATCCAAAGTTCTAACATCCATTAGAGGCATCAATTTGGCTCATGACATCCTACAAAATCTTAGCAATATTGTAGCTACCAATTATAAGGAAAGGAGGACCATGACACTAATGCAGCAGGCAGTATAAGTGCTAATGGTAATTAAAATAATATTTGTAAAATCATCAATGAACCAATACAAACATCAAAATAAAATTTGAGTTATTAACCTACCAAAAACTATGATAGAGAATAAGAATATTAAAGGAGACAAGAAAACTAGAGAAAGAGCATAATATTAAAATCTCATATGGATTGAGTTCCTTAGAAAAAAAAACTATTTTTTTTGGCCAAAAAAATGATATAGTTTGAAGGGTATTTTCATACCATTGAAAAAATAGGGCTCTGCACTAAGATAAGATCAATGATTCACTGAAGGAATAATAGTAAGCTGAATTTGCAAGTAGATTAGGTTGATCTGACCCATTTAATCCAATCGAATGTGATCCAAACCCATTTGCAGGTAGATTAGACTTGCAAAATTAATCTGATAGGAGGATTAGATCAAGCTGAATATGAATCTCCATACTTAAAATTTAATCATAGTGATTAATAATACAAACATAGGAAAAAAATTTAAAATATTTTTATTTAAAAAAAAAATATGACTACAATAGTAAAGTGACTCTTTTGAGAGCTAAGAAAGTAAGGTTTGAGTGATGAAAACAACTTGTCAATATTTAGAGATAGGGAATTACTATTTGTGACCCATTTTCACTATTTTATAATTTTTAAAAATTTAATATATCTAAATTATTACTTTTGTAAATAAATATAAATATCCTTTCTTTTTCTTCTCACTCCTCCTCCTCTTTTTCTTCCTCTTGGAATTAATTCGCTCAACACAATTTGACCAATGAAACTTGCAAAGATCAATTAAGATTACCTGTGCATCGAATCACTAAAGAGGCATCAAAGGAGGTCAATGGTGATGACATCTACTCTACTGGTTATAGGGTCAATGACGATCGATAGCAAAGTGCAGGATAGTATAAGGTAACAAATGGGAGAGCGTCGGTGAAAGACGAGATGGTGGGGAGCACTAGAGAGGGTGGCATCGATAAAACATGGGATAACGATCACAATGAGAGAGTATCGACAAAACATGGGACGACATGAAGCATTGGTTAGGAGAGCATCGATAAAATGATGCATGGGGTGAGGATTACAAGAGTTATGGGGAAGAAAATAAGTCAAATCAATATTAATGAGATTATAAATAATAAAAATATTATTTTATTATTTTAAAAAATTAATAACAATAAAAAATGACTCTAAATAATAATTTTTTTTAATATAAGATTATGTACGTCGACTTTATTCAGATTTCACGTTGGCAACTCTTATATATACATATATGGTCATATATCTTTTAGGGAACATAATTAATCATAGTGATTAATAACTTTCGAAAATTACTATTTGTGACCCATTTTGACTATTTATAATTAAATAATAATAATATTCCTATATTATCACTTTTGTAAATAAATATAAAAATTATTTTTAATTCTTCCTCATTTTTTTCTTTCACCTCCTCCTTCTCTTCTTCTTCGTTCGCTTGCAATTAATTCGCTCGATAAAATATATGACCTACGAGGCTCATGAAGATCAATTAAGATTATTTGTGTATGAGTCATCCAAGAGGCATCAAAGGAGATTGATAGTGATGACATCCACAACTAATAGGGTCAATGATAACCAAGGAATAATAGCAAAGTACAAGGTGGTAGGGAGCGATGTAGGGGGGAGTGTCAATGAAAGATGAGATGGTGGAGAGTATTAGCAAAACATTGGACAATAACCATAATAGGGAGTGTGGAGCATTAGTTAACGAAGCATTAACGGTAGGATGCCTGGGGTGAGGATCATAGGGGTTGTGGAGAAGAAAAAAATAAAATAAATATTAATAGAGTTGTAAATAATAAAATATTATTTTTAAAAAAATTATCAATATAAAAAAGATCTAAATAAAAAATTTCTTAGAGATAAGGTTATATACATTGATCTTGACTGGATCTCATATTAATAAAATCTCATGTATATATATATATATATGTCAAAAAAATTATAAATATGTTATTTTAGTCAATCTTTATCAATCGATGATAATGATAATACATTGAAATTCAATTTGACTTTAATATAGCTTCATAATCATCGAAAAACCTATATGATCAAATAAGTAAGGAAAGTAATGTAGAAGATTTTAAGAATTAAAAATTTAATATATTTTTCAAATTTATGCTATATTTAATATAAAAGATTTTTTTAAATATATTCCTTAAGCAATTTTTATCCTTTATCTATGTCTTCATACAATATTAATTATATGATCTTTGATTACTCTCCATAAGCTCCTAGGATCCCTGGGTCACATATCCAAAGAAACAACACATGTTGTCGCTGAATTATAACTTATAATTTCACAACGAACAAAATATTTCATTCATGATCACTCGAAATAGTACACGAGTATTCATGTGACATCAATTACAAAAATAATGCTTGATATTACCAACCAAAAGCCCAATCCGATCCTATACCAACCACTATAAATTTCCAAGATCATAAATTCACGTATTATTCTTCTCCCATTCGAGTGATCGAGACTTCTTCTGTAAGCTTGTCACATACGATTCATGAACGACCGAATGTAAAGACAGATCCTCACACCTCCATCCGTGACATTGCCATCGCCTGACGTCGCCCAATGTTTATGAAGGAAACAAATCGACATGGAAGAAGACATGATTACGATCAAATCTGATCTAATCTTGTGCCGTATCAGAGCAGTGATGAAGGGTCATCAATGTGCCATCTCATCCACCATGTACCCCAACTTGCATGGATGGAATCACGGGCTTGATTGCCCGTTTATTGTATTGCCATTCCGTGACTTGCGGCCCCCCCTATTTACTCTTTATTAGCTAGGCGAGAACAAAACCAGCAGCTCACCATGTGCTCACTCCGTAACCTGCGGCGAAATTGGACCCAACCGAACCGAACCGAACCGAACCGAACCACGACGGGATATTAAACGGTTTGCTTCTCAGGAAAGAATTTTGACCGGACCGGTCCATTAATGTCAACGGACTCATCTCCGGAATCAGATTACGGTTCCGAAATGCACGCGGGATGAGACGTAAATGGGCAATTTCATCTCGCGGGGGTTTCCGGACGTGAAGTGGCAGAATACCCGAGCTGTGATTGGAACTTACTGCGGGACCCATTCTTGATCTTCAGGTTTTGGTTGGGTAAGTGAAGGACCCCATCTCCTCTACTTTCGCGTTGCTGCCTCGAGTCGAACAGGGTTTTAGCTACGATCGCCGTATAGACAAAGCCCACGTTGACGGGATGCGGTTGAAGGTGGTGGCTCCCTAGCTAAACCCTGTCGGCGTCCGCTTCCCACACGAAGTAAACGACACGACTGCGGCAGCGACAACAGCAACGACGACATTAGAACGGCCTCCGACCTCGCTTCGGCTCTTCCGCCTCCCCAAGTCATCTCGGCCCAACTCCACCTCTGCCGCCCGCTGCCCGCAGGCCCGCCGGCCATCCTCTCCATCGCCATCATTCCACAATTCTTCGTAGTTTTGTTGTTCTTCTACTGTATTTTATATATACACCTCCTACAGCAGCAATAGAAGCTGGAGTGGAAGATATGGAAGATAGCCGCAGCGGCATGATGCAGCGCCTTCAATCCTCCTCCAACTCCTCTGCCGCGGCCGCCGCTGCCCCAACGTTGCCGTCTTCTTCCTGCTCCTCTTTTTCCTCGAGGCTGCCGAGCCCTTTGGATCTCCCAAATTTCGCTCTTCCGTTCCGCCACTTCTCTGCCAGCTTCAGCCCCGACGCCTCCACCGCTGCCAAACGGCCGGGCATTCCGCCGATTCCCCCTTCCCCGAGCTCCACCCCCGCTGCCGCCTTCGCGCCACCGTTTCACTCCCGCTCCCTCTCTCAACCCCTCGCCTTCGACTCCTTGCCCCACTTGACTCCTCCTCCTCCTCCTCTCCCCTTGCTCATCGACCCCATGATGGTCGACGACCGGCCGCCTGTGGCCCGGACACCGGGCCCCCGCGACGGCTTACCCCCTCGCCGGGCCCACCGCCGCTCAAACAGCGACATCCCCTTCGGCCTCCCCCTCCCCTCGCCCCCGGCGGCGCAGCCTCCGCTTCACCAGCGGCCCGCGCCCTCCCCCAAGCAGGCGGAGGCGAGCTGCGTCGAGGACGATCTGATCATCACCTACATGGATAGCTTCGACACGTTGAACTCAGGGACGGAGGAGAAGCAGGAGGATGTTGTGGAGAGCAGCAGGCTGAGCGGCACGAGGACGAGCGGGGCCGACAGCAGCGAGAACGAGGCGGAGAGCAGCGTCAACGAGAGCGGCGGTGATGGCAGTTGCGGTAGGGAGAGGAAGGAAGGAAACAAGAGGAGCGCAGTGGGGGATTTGACGGCAATGATTCCACGGCACCGCAGGAGTCTTTCCATGGATAGTAGTTTCATGGGCAAGCTCCATTTTGGGGATGAATCTCCCAAATTTCCAGCTTCACCTGGAAACCAGATGGGGCAACTCTCGCGAAGTGGTTCAATGGATGAAACGATGAATACATTCAGCTTGGAGTTTGGAAATGGCGAGTTTAGCAGTGCCGAGATGAAGAAGATTATGGCAGATGAGAAGCTCGCAGAGATGGCATTAGCAGATCCTAAAAAAGTCAAAAGGTGCTCTTTTTAATTCGAATGCCAAGCTCAAGCACTAGTCGTGAATGTGGATTTTGTTTTTACTGACATTTGTGCTCTGGATGCAAGGATTTTGGCAAACCGCCTGTCAGCTGCCCGTTCTAAGGAGCGCAAGATGCGGTATATCACAGAATTGGAACATAAGGTGCAGATCTTGCAAACAGAAGCTACTACACTCTCAGCACAATTGACCTTGCTACAGGTTTGCTGCCTAGGACTTTCTTCAGACTACCTGCATTTATTGTTAGTTGCTTGTTGGGGAATACAATCATCTGTTTATTTCTCTTTTACTGAAACCTGTTTGCAGAGGGATTCGGCCGGACTGGCAAGTCAGAACAATGAACTAAAATTCCGTCTTCAAGCCATGGAGCAACAAGCACAGCTGAAAGATGGTAATTTTCTTGTCAACAACTTTTGGACTTAATTTTAAATTAAAGAAAAAGAATTTTGAAAAGCCTTTCCCATGAAATATGAACGCTGACTAGATATGCAGTTGTTGAGGTAGTGTCATGCGGTATGTTTCCTACTGAATGACTCATGCTTTGTTTTAGACACTCACTAAGCACGGCTATTCTTTTAAATGCCCCTTTTGTCGTTGCTTGTGTACAAGTTATATTTGTGGATATTGTGCATCTGTTGTTATGACCCAATATTTGTCAAATTATGTTTACATTCAAGAATTTGTATGTCTCATCTACAAAGTAGTCCCATGATTTTGCATTATAACATGTTTGCTGCACTTAAATGGAAACACAACTGTACACTATTAATGTTTCACTTTCAATTTGCAGTTCCTTGCAATTTTGCATAAATATCCATCTGAAATCTCAATTATGCTGGACAAACTCACCTCAAAATGTTCAACTAGACAAAATCTTTGAAAATTGAAGCCTTTGAATGAAAACTTATGTCAAAAATGTTGTCTTCTTTGAAAAGAAAAATAATAACTTCAATTTGCATGTGTTGGAAGTGACTTGACTTCAAGGTTGATGCACCTAATCTACGAGTTGGTTTGAGTCTTATTGGTTATGAGTTGTATAGCAATATAGCAGACAGTCTATACAGGCTTTGTGGTTTAAGCAATAAAATCTTTTACTTACAAGAAAAGGCCAGAACCTAACTCTCTAAAGCCCTAAAAGAAGAAAAGAAAAACATAACTATGTATTTAAGAAAATTTAGAACTAAAATTTAATATACTGATCTGTAGTTTTTGCCAGAACTTTGTGACCTAGTCTGCAGTGGCAAGACACTTCCATCCATACAAGTATTGTATCACAATTTCATTTTAGCTTAACTTATCTCATTATTATTCTTTACGGTGGAACTCTTACGATGCTAGGATTGATGTAGTACTAATCATGTCATAGTACTCTAGCATTTGGTCTTAATTTCCATTCTCAAACAATATTAGGGAAGGGAAGCTTCAGGAGGCAGAAATTCTGTGATAGCCTGGCAATCGATCTGATGGTCACCCTAAGGATGATTATATATTTGTGACCAAGAAAATTCCTTAGAATTACTTTACTTGAAGAATGATCCCAAAGTTAGTGGAATATGATGATGTTGGATGAGATTTCTATGTTTAGAACATTAGCCAAATAGGTTGGCTGCTATATGATCCAATTTCTTATTCGTGTTCAGTTCTTATTTAGTTACTAAGTCTCAACTAGGGTGCTTATTAGATATTTAGTTATAGATATCAAACATGGTTCACAGTCTAAGTTGTTGTGGCTTGTTAATAACTCATCGAAGATTTTACAATTTTATAAAATTGAGATGTAAATACTAGATACGATATGTAAATCCAATAACATTTATACTTTCCCCTATATCTTATTTTTGTGCTGCTGCACTAGGCAGTTGACTTAGTAATATGAAGGTTCCTTTGTAATATGAAGGTTGCAAATATGTTGTGCTCCTGTTGCATCTATTTAAAGTCAGCGACTGCCTTCTACTTTCCTCTATCCTTCCGACCATGTGTGGTTCCTAGAGCTCAGTGATTTGAATCTTGAGATTGAGCAATTGGAATAATTGAATGATTGTTGTTGTCACCACATCGACCGATGAGTGACCGATGAAATCTTGTTCACATCGCTAGTGACTCCATGAACCTCACAAAGCATGGAATACAAGGGAGACAGTGTCTCATCATTGAGCTGAAACTATTACTCCTTGGGTAGATGATGCTCATGATGTTGCTGCCTTTCCCTTTCCCTTCGTATGTTCGGCGGACAGACGTGATGTTGCTGCCTTCCCCTTTCCCTTCGAATGTTAGGCGGACACATGATGTTGTTGCCTTCCCCTTTCCCTTCGCACGCTGGGCGGACGCCTATGATTGTGACCTGCCAATTTGTGGCAGGTATCAATTTGTGGCCTCTTGTCCATATCAACTTTTGGAAGGACGACATAAAGTGACTCGACTGCTATGATAATCTGAGAGACTAAATCCCACAACCTAATAGAGAGGATGTACATTTCCACTTTCATTTTCATGCAATGAACTTGAATATCAAGAATCGACCCATTCTGATAATGTGAACATTGACTTTAATATCCTTTTTCTTGTTGAATGGACTTTAAAGTGATAAGGTTCATGGCAAATGAGTGATGATTGGTCGGCAGATCTCTCTGTTGTGAACTTTTATATCTAGTAACACCTAGTGATAGTTATAGATGAATTTTGTGATGGATTGTGCCCTCGACATTGTTTTCCTGATCGATGACTTGTCAGTTCACTAATATCGTTCATCATCAAGTCCATGCAATGTTTACACATGGTGCCTAAAAAGTTTCCTTTAGGCTCCATCATTTGCACTCTAACCTTCTTCTTGAAATTTGCTCCGAATCATAACATGGACAACATACTTCAGAACAATCTCCTTTAGTACCATGTCCATCAAACACTCTATATAGTTTGCCTGCTAAATTTTTTGTTGCAATATATCGGGACGTTAATGATGCTCATTTTGGTGGGTTTGAACCAACTATCATACATCAATATCACACCATATGGGTCCCGTAACTTCTTGAATGTTTTGATAACCGCAACCTCGTCGAGATAAATGTCGTGTATCCCCTTCACTGGAGGTGGTTGGATGCAGGACCAGCACTTTGAATAGACAACATAATGCTTTGTTAATTCGTGTTATGGACCTTGGGTTGAAATTTTGTGGAAGTTGAAATCTTTAGGAAAGACTTTGCCAATGTGTTCTTTTCCTTCATATATGCATCATTAATCCTTCTTTGTTTTGTTGAGTGTGGACCGATCGTTTGGGGCTATTTGGGCTGTTCGTTTGAGCCCCATTGGATCAACGATCGATCATTTGAGGCCTAGAGTGGCAAATGATTAGTTTGCCCATCCCAATGGTCATATAAATAACTAGTTGAGGCTCAAGCATGCATTGACAATTAGACCAAGGCAGGAAACGAAAACAAGAGGTCTCCATGAAGACAACAAATACTTGTTTCGCATATCAATCGAAGGAACAATTGGGACATTGACATTAGAGTGATTGACAATTTTGTAATTTTATCAATTTTATATCAATTTTTATGTCACTAGACTCATTACATGTATTGAAATACATCAACTTTTCAAAGTGGCATTATAATCAACACTTAGAAATAAATTATGATTTTTGCTTATTTAAATTATTTTTCATTACAAATTAAAAGTGAAAAAAGGGAAACGAAAATGATTCGAACCGGAACCCGCCTTGTGCAGTTTAGTTCTGGTTCCCAAAAGTTAGGAACTGGAACCGTTGGTTCCGAACTAAAGTCAGGGCCACCCATGGCCTCCTCATATACATATGGCTGATGCTCCAAGGAGGCATGAACAAGAGCTGGAAGATCACATCATTGTCGTGACCCTCATTAATCATAGATTAATGCCTCGATTTTTTTTCTTATTCATTTCATCTTGGAAATTGGAATTGTCTTCATTTCATCTCGAAATCCATTGACTATTTGTTGATTTAAACAGGCTATTCCATCACCCTAACTGATAGTTGTAAACCAATGATGGCAGTTCTCTAAATGGCTAGCGTGTTGCTAAGCTGGATCCCTATGTTGGATCACTTGGTTGCTGTTTGGGGTAATTTTCTTACAAAAATATTTAATAGAATAAGTCACCTTTAGTTATGCCTATTTGGTTTAAATCAAAGAAGAAGATCCTAGCTCTAATTAGCCTTAATCCATCATAAATATCATAATCAAACAACAATAAGCATACTGTGATTAGCCCTAAATTATCCCTAATGGCTCCTAGTTGGGTCTAAAGGTAAGAAAATCACACTAATTAGCTCTAGTTAGCCTTTAATCACCTTTAATTAAGAATAAACTCTTAATCCACCAAAAATTTCATAAATACCCCTAAGTACCCCTATTTTGGTCTTAACTTAAGAGAATTATCGTAATTTCATGTTAATTATGATTATACTTCTTAATTATGCAATAATAAGCCTCTAATTAGCTGCAATACATGGTAGAATGAAGTTGAAACATGGTGCAATATGCTTAATTTTTTTAATTACCACTCATTAGGTCTAAATCATGCATAATCTACCTAAGCATGAATTAGTAAGCTCCAATTATCCATGTTTTATCCATCAAACATGGTAGAATTAGCTCGTAAATAATGCAAGAAGTCAAATACATGGTCAATCTAATATATTTTTCTTAAATACCTATAGTTAGGTCTTAGTTAATTAATTAGTCCCTAATCAATCAATATTTATCAATATTCTTTATGCTTAGATAAAGAAAACACAGATGCTAAATATCTTCAATTGGAGAGGCTGGTGTCGATGAATCTCAGCTTGGTACGGGCAAAATCTGATTGGTAATGGTCGAACACATTTTCTGTGTACGGGCCGAAACAGGCTGGTGCATGTCTTAGCCAGCCATCAGACCAATCTGTTTTGTACAATTTTGGGCAGTACGGCAGTCCATGCAAATTGGTCTGTCACTTCTTTTCTACTAAAATGTGTTTTAATTTTGAACTGGTGTCTTTTACTGAAACATGAGTTGTTCCTTCTATGTTCATCAAGGATTTCATAAACCTACATGCAATGAAAATTTGATCCTGCACTTGGTAAATGAATTTGTTACTGACATACAGTGGTATTGGTAGCTAATTATTTTTTGTTTCATTTTTTAGTTGTTTTATATTGATACATCTTATGAGTTCTCCGGTCTATGTTGCGTTTGATTTCCAATGTTTAGAGGACCACTTAGACCTTTACAAAGTTTTATTCTGTTTGGATCCAACTTAGTTCTGCTCTTCTCTCTTTGCTTATCTTTCGCTAGTTCATTTTAGTGCTTGCTATAACAATCACATATGATACAGCCCTGAATGAGGCACTGAGTGCAGAAGTCCAGCGTCTAAAACTCGCTACTGGAGAGATCAGCGAGGCTCAGCTCTCAAAGAGCATAAATCAGCAGATGCAACTGAATCCTCGGATGTCTCAATTGCATCAGTTGCAGCCGCATCAGCAACAACAGAAGCAGCAAACTGCAGAGACTTCTCTCCAATTGCCAGCACCACAGCAACAACAGAATGACGTTTCTGCTAAGCTAGAATCAAGCAAATGCTAGCATTCACCGAAAGAGGAAATCATGCCGTTTTGGTCTGCTTCGTGTTCCATCGTTTAAGATGCTGCGTGAAGTGAGATGTGATCATGCGACTTGATATATATATATATATATATTACATTTGACTCTACAACAATGTGACTACAGTTGCTATATATTCTACTAAAAAATATAACTTAATTGTGAGCTGGTGGATTGTTTCGATGAATATCGATGTGTTTTGTAAATGATATGTTATGTTGTAGAACAAAATATATATAGAAAAACAGTGTCTGTTATCTTATGACCTGTTCACATGATATTTATCTTCTCTTTCAAGAAAATTGTAGTGGTTGGGACTGTTTATATATATCACAATTGTTAGGTATTTGATTTTTTGCTTTCTCCATAAACCTTTTTCTTGTTTTTGATGCAAAGCTGATTGAATCAAGTGTTATGTGATTCAAAAAGTAGTTGACTACATAGTGTCATTTGAACAGGTTTTGACTGCACCGACCTTCATTCGAATTTGAGTTTGTTATCAACATAGTAAATTTCTTTTGATGCATAAGTTACAGTCGAATTTGAGCCTATTATAAACTTGGCATTAAAAAATATCTGTGTTCAACAAAATTTAAGTTAGGGGTGACCGAGAAAATTCTTTTCGATCCTTAAGTTAGAGTCGCGAAAATAATAAAAGAAATATAAGATTCAAAGAGTTGGATAATCTATAGCATATATATATATATAGGATCATTATATATAACTTTAATAGTCGTCAAGAATAAGTGAATAATTAATCTATGAAGAGAATTATTACTTGAGATTTTTAGAAGGTACTCGGATATAAAGGATCGGTCGAATGATCGAGAGTTGCAATTAACTCTGTCATACCGAGTTGACATGTTAAGGTGATGGAATGTCTACATAGGTGTCGATGAGTTTGTAAGTTATATCTCCTTAACATTTATCTATGATTATGTTTTGACACATGTTTTGTCGTATAATTAATTGGAATGAGTTAAGAATGATTGAATCATGTTAGAGATAAAAGATGCTTTATCATCAACAGATTCAGCTATATGAGAGATAAAAGATGTTTCATGATTATATTCGATCCTGTAGGATATAAAAGATGAGATAAAAAGGATAATTCGATTCGTTCTCATTAGAGATAAAAGTGATGCTTTATAGTCATCTGCAGTCATCCGACCTTTGATAGTTTCTTAGTTGCACTTCTAAATCCGATTTGATTTGATTTGATCTGATGATTCATACATTAACCCTTACACCTAATATTCTACATCTAATCACAACCATCTATGTTTTTGTTGAATCGACAAAAAAAAAAAAAAAAAAAAGCTAAGAGTCAAGCAAACAGTTGAATGGACAAAAAAGCTAAGGTAGGTTGTAACATCCCATTTGCCCCGTGGACCCGATGAGTATATTATTAAGAATAATTTCAGTTTAATCATTTTGATCAATTGTTTCGACCAAACGAAACGAAGTTGATAAGTTAGTTAGCCCATTAGAGTCATGTCAAATCTTTGTACATCGCATAAGATTAAGATTGACTTATAAGGATCTATTATTAATTTCAACTTAAGCATTTTGATCAGTTATATAATGATTTGGTTATCCTCAAATCATGATAAAAAATTTGGGGATAATAAAAAATTATTTTTTAATTCTAACATGTATGTGGAGCTTCGCATCAATAGCGTAGGGTATTCCTAACCATTGCACGAAGTTCTAGCCTAATTCTCGTATAACATAGCTTGTTAAGTTAGATTTTGAATGTCTAATATGATATGTGAAGGGATCGACCTTTGAGTCCAAACTCTATTTATCGAAAGTTTGGTGTCCAAAGATGATCGAATTCGATGATGTTTGAATGTCAAAACAAGATCAAAGGATCGAAAAAAAAAAAAAAGAGAGTTTCCTAACTCGACCTTAAATCTTGGGTTTAACATGGAATATTCATAACAAATTTTAATATAATTCTCTTAACACATAAACCCTCCTTCTGATATTAATATATTAATATAAATTTTAATTATTCATTCAGGTCCTTTGATTTCTCTTAACTCTACTCAAATGTATAATTGAAATATATAGAGATATTCCTTAGTATCGTCTAAGATGTACATATGTTTTCTTTAAATCCATCATTAGTGATATGGATAGTAATTACGATAAGACTTGGCTGACGTCAGCCGACGCCTTATGCCTCGATCGGTGCAACTGCACTCGGTCAACCGAACCGGAACTCTGGCCGAGGCACATTAACGCCTAACTCAGGCTTGGTTCTTCACGCCACACCAACCCCATGTCAGACGCTATCAGCCTGCCTCGTGCAGGCAGCCACATCAGGTAACATTAAACTCATCTATAAATATCCTAGAGTTCTAAACGAACTGGGGAGGCGGACGAACACAGACACAACACACAGAGGCACTTCCTCTCCCAAAACCCTCATCCACATCGCTGACTTGATCGTCAGAGGGGTCGAGCCGAGCTCCCGACCTGACCTGTGTGCAGGTGCGAGACGGGGTCGCCTCTTCCCGGCGCTACGGCGAAGCTCTCCCTACGACGCGACGTCCCGATCGGACCACCGTAACCGGCCACCGGGAGCCCCCGAAGGACGCCGCCCGAGATCCCCGACATCCGGACCCCTGAACCGAGTCGCGTCGACCCTAAGGCCACAACTTAAAAGTATTTACACTAACAATTAGATTTCCAGGTTGCATTTCCTGTGGTCCACGAACGAAGGGCGTGGGTCCCCACGGTGGTAGCCGAAGCGGGTCGGCCTCGCGGGGGTGCCTTCGGGAGGACCCGACCCGAGGAATATACTGGATCAATCTGTCCAATCGTTGCTTAGGCATTTTTGTGGGGCCCCCGTGTGCATGCAACTTTCCCTGTAGGCCCCAGCAGACGGATCAACCACGACGCACGAATCTTTAGGCACTGTTTCGGGGGATCCTGTCCCCAATGCGACCAAAAGATGAAACCTGTCCGAGTCCAACGAAGAACTCGGCCCAGAACACCGGCGTCGTCAAGCGGACGCTGCATTCCATCCGCAAGTGTCGGTGGCTACAAGACGACTCATGTCACAGTAACAGACGTCGCACCTTCAGACGTTCCACCACTATGGCTTCCTTCTAGTGTTGGATGTGGACCCAAACTCCCTCGCTTGGGATCCCTCCGTTGACGACGAACACCATATAATAGCCTGGCGGCGCCATGAAAGTTGAGCTTGGCGCCATCGCGTCCACCACGTACAGTGACGACTCCGCGTCGGCCGCCGCGGCCAGTTCGCTCTCCAGGATCAGCAACCTCTGGTTCATGGAGAAGGAGTGCGTCGCGAACGACGGCGCCACCATCGTCACCAGGACGCCCTTCTCGCTCATGGCCGCCACCGAGAACCGCAGGCTGAACGGCTTCCCGTAGTTCAACTCCACCGGAGTACCGGCCCAGGTGACCGTGGGTCGCGCGTTGGAGTTCGCTGCTTCCAGGTAGGCCGGTGAGTAGGCCTCCAGGCTGAGGTCCGTCGGGAAGTCGACCCCGGTGAAGTTGTAGAATGCGTGAGGGTTGCTCCCGCCGACGAGCACCCGGCCATCGCGCAGCAGGATGGCGGTGGAGTGGTACATTCGGGGGATGGTGGCCGGGGTTTTCACGTCGAAGCGGCTGCCGGCCGGGCTGCCGTGACGGTAGCTGACCGGCGTTAAGACTGGCTCCCGTCCGAGTTCCCATCCCGAGCTCCCAGCCGCTGCGCCGTTGATGATGAGTACCTCGTCGCCGCTGGGGAGCAGGATCATGTCGCCCATGACCCTCGGCGTCGGCATCGTCTCCACGGACCACGACGGCGAGGGATCGTTGATGCGGATCCTTAAGCACGTGTTCAGAGCCCCCACGAACACCTTCTGCGTCGAGGCTTTCGTGAACGAGCCCTCGGGTGCTCCACCGCAGATCAGCACCTCCGCTTCAGAGCCCGATGGCTGAAGCGGGAGGAGGACGGAGGATCCGGTGCTTGGGTAGTTGCGAGGGTGGCCGTCGGGCACGGTGGGGTACGTCCTCACGATGCTGTTGGTTTTGTAGTCGAGCAGGATGGCGCGGTTGTTGGCGAAGACGAAGAGATTGCCGTCGACGTTGAGGTAGACGAAGGGGTAGAGGTTGTTGTACTCGGCGTCGCGCGTCTCTCGGAGGAAAGGCAGGCTGACGGCGCCTGCGTCGGCCGCGCCGAGCTTGGGAACGAACTCGTAGTTGTGCTGCGACCGGCCACCGACCACGACGGCGCGGCCGTCGGGGAGGACGTGGTTGGTGGCGTACCACCGCGGCGCCGCGAGGCCCGCCGCGTCCTCCTCCCAGTCGCACAGGCGGTCGTGGCAGGGGTCAAGGTATCGGACGGCGCGCTCGCCATCGTTCGCGCCGCCGGTCTGGATCAAGCGGCCGTCGGGGGAGACGGTGCCGGAGGAGCACCAGGGGTCGGTGAGGACGGTGAGCGGGCGGACGGCGTTGGAGGGCACGTCGTACTCGGCGGCGTGGGCGGTGCAGTCGACGGTGAGGGTCCAGTCGCGGGGGTCGTTCCGGCAGCGGCCGCCGGGGAGGGAGAGGTTGGAGGGGCCAAAGTCGGTGCGGTCGAAGACGATGACGCGGTCGTTGGACAAGAGCTGCATGTGCATCGCCGACACGCCGATGCTGGGTTGGAGAAGCTCCCATCGCCCTCCTCCGGACGCGGTAGCAAGGCAGAGGAAGAAGAGGAGGAAAGGACATGCAACCGAGCGATTCATGTCTACAACAGCAAAGCAAGTGCGAGCCAGCAGCTCACTGCTCTCTGGTCCGTCTTGCTACCTCCCCGCTTACCGTTTTAAAAGGGGAATGAGATGCATACATGCACGAACTTAGAATTTGCATGAGATGAGAGCACGGCATACACGTTGTTGAGTTCACGTACTGGTCGTAAAAACAATGAAGATTGTGGTGGTGCAGGGAATTCATTAGGATGGGGAAAGTGCATAGATAGGGTGGACAAGAGAGGAAGGAAAGACATGGTCCCGCCTGGATTAGCCAGTTTCTACCAGGCAATGCCGATCGATCGATCGAACAAGATGAGATTGATTGGCTAAAAGGAAAAGGTCGACTAGATTGATTCTGTAGCTACTGCAGTGAAATCTGGGTTCCATACGAGATGGAATTTTGGCTACAAAGCATGAATGATAACGATTGTTTGAAGCTAAGACAAAATTCGGACATTTGGGTCCCCCATTTCACGATAAAGAAAAGTGCTTCGTACAGCATGTGAATGCATTGACTTCTCAGCACGCAGCATTAAGATAAGAGAAGAGGAGTTTTGACACCAAACCTAATAATGTACGTACGTAGCTCGAGTCTTTTATTTCACTTAATTTGATGGTTCATACGTCGTGTCATACACGGTAAAGGTCAATGTAATGACGAGTCAACTTTGTGGTCTTCTACATAACTGTTAGAGCCCAATCAAGCTTGATTCAACTGAAGCTTAAACCAAACAAGTTGAGAACTTTATATAGAAGAAGGCTAGCTAACGTTGCCAAACTAGATTAAGGACGATGATTAAGATCTGTTTGTGCTCAACACAAATCATATATGCTTATAGATTTCTTAGATACGCCGTTCGACGGAAACCTACAAAGAGGTACTCCATCTCTCCTGGAGAGATTTATCAGAGAAGAATAAACAAGTGGAGGTAATTTTCTACTGCAGATATAACTGTTCAAGCCACCATAGCAAAACCTATTCCATCGAGTTCTTCAGGTTTAAAGTACACATAGAATCATCTTTATTTCATTATAAGTTTATTGGAGATTGTTAAAGCATTAAATGGGAAACCATAAATTATATAAGTTTACCGTAACCCTCTTTTTTTTAATGACAAAATAAACAACTCAATTGTGTTTTTTTTTCTTTTTCTCTTGTCTCTCTTTTCAGCTACAACTCCTAAATTAAGTATCCTAATTTTCCGTAATATGCCTATGGAAGAATATATATCCCGATTATATCTCGAGCGATTTTCCTTCACAAATATCACCAATGAGACGGAGAGAATATACTTAGGACAATGATCATACTCATCGAGGTTAAACAATTTATACTCCTTGACAATGATCATACTCCTAAATTAAGCATCTCTTGCCTCTCTTTTCTAACTTCTATTTCATTTTATATCATTTTACCTATTTTTGTATTGTAACTAAAGGTTAAACATTATTATTCCTTCTAACAAAAATAGGCAAAAATGTTATAAAATAAAATATAACTTACAAATATTAAAAAAAATCACACATGATCACTATCCTAAGCATAATCTCTCGTCTCATGTTGGTGTTTGTGAGGAAACTAACCAAGAGGATGCTCCAACACAAGAAGAATATACAAATTCAAACAAAGATATGTAGCTTGAAAGAGAGATAAGAAAACAATGAAATTGTGTTGTGTATAAAAATATAAAAAGGGACTGATTTATAAGTTTTCTAGCCAATCGAAACCATCACTTGTGTCTGAGCGAAGGAGCAACCCAAGGGGCATTAAAGATAAAGGCATTTTCATAATTCTAAAAAGTAAACATATAAGTTATGATTTTTCTTATTTAATGCTCTAACCTGTAATTAAAATGAAATAAGATGCTGGCTCGGCAATAAAAAAAAAATACATATTTATTTATGTTTGATTACGTTGCTAAAGCAACTTGAATTAAATGTCATATTAGCATTTAAAGATAAAATTATCATATTATTATTGTTCTTGATTGATTATAATCTGATGAGGACTTTCTCAAATAGAAAAATCACCAAAGAAAACGTCACTGATTTATTATTTCTGCCGCAAAATAAATAAATAAACACACACTCTGTTCAATCAGTGGAATAACTATTATAAAGATTCATATGGTTAAAGATTATTCCCTGTTGATTAAAGATAGATGCCTATGACTATCAGTATCATTACCTTTCTTCCACATAAAGACTTGCACATATCAATCCTCCATTCACGTCACCTACCTACCTGTTTTGAACATATTGCACTGAATTATTGTACTCCCATCTTCCAAGCCATGTGACATTAACCTCTCTTTCCTTTTCATCGATTCCTCTAACAATTAATGGATCTGTTTATATCCGTCAAGCCGCCATCCAAAGCTCCTGTTAAGTCTGTAGCCATGTGCTAATTATTCTGGGGGGGGCAACGCTACTGTCCAACAGATCATAGATGTGAGATGCAGAGCGTAGAGAGCTTTGTCTGGCATTGTTATCACCGGGACCATGTCGAATCACTGTCATGACTCCAAATGACGGTGCATGCAACTGCTCCACTGTTCTTTCTTATGGGGACCCTAAATGGTAGAACAGTTTGATGAAGTGGAAGTTTCAGTAAACCACACACTGTGGTGATCGATGTTGTCAACTAAATGATGCTAATCGATTTAAGAAGGGGGGGTTCCCATCTACCGGCTGAGCTAAGCAGCAAGAACTTGTGTGACTCCCTGAGATGAAAATATTGATCACTGAACGAAAGAGAAGACCCATTGTGTTTCTCAACATTGTAGCATCCCTTACATGCTAACTACATTCTAACTTCCGACAAAGCATTGCTCTCCTTTGGACCACTGATTTTAATGGTGTGATGATAGGCCATTTAATACCATTGTCAGTACTGGCTAAATTTATTTGTTTACGTACCAGCATTATGGCAGATTGTGAACAGAGGCCTGTTTACTCTTTCTTTCGGTAATACTGCTTAAGTAATAAGTGGACATACATACCGCACATGAATTGCTCTATATCTTCATAAGGCCGGTTGGGCTTGCTTTGTTATCAGCTGCACGGAACTGATAAGCTTCTTCTTCACCCAAGCCTGGCCCAACCAAGTGTTCATTTTCCTGCTCTAGGCCATTATTTTGTGAGGTGGTCCATCGGGCTTGGTCGAGCATCACATGACAGTCTAATTTGGTGTGTTTTCAGCCTATTGTTTTACATTCTTCCCACTACGTACACCAATCGAAGCTGCCAGTTACTGGCACAAGTTGACTATAGTTTGAACATCCAATGATCCTTAGAGGTTGTATGGCTACTATGGTAGGCTAGAAATGAGGCAACATTCAATAGTGTTATGTGGACAAAACCTAAAGCTAAATGGTTTAAACTAAACATTGATAGCTATGTTAATTCGAGATGCTACTGGTTCTATTGCTACAGTAGGTCTATGGTAAAGCAGTCCGCGGAGTACTGTGAAGAGCCTTGAAGAACAGTTTTTTTCTTTTTATGGTGTCAGAGTAAAGCATGCTTATAGAGAATCTAACATGGTTATCAATTTGATGGTCAACCACACCAATAACCTCTCAAACCACTTGTACTCGCTGATGCTGTTAGGGAACCTTGTACTCGCTGTGCTATCTTTAATTATATCTTCTTCTTAGTTGGACCAAAAAAAAAGTGTACTCTAGTTAATTATCTCAAATATCTTTTCATTTTGAATTTAAATTTGATCGATTATATCCTACCCCAGTTTACGTAATGATGACAAATTATGGAGAGTTGGGTCCTTCAAATCCATAGAATGGCTCGAATAAAACCAACAGTGTCCCCCACCAAAACAAAACCAAGTCTAACAGGGCTGCGGAAAGCAGAAACAGCAGAAAGCTAGATGCTCATACCTAATACAAGTCAGGCACCTCTTAATTTTGATCGAATAAAAAAGTAGCAGCAGCAGCAGCAACAATAAAACGAGGATGCGCCCCCGCCTTCTCTACTCTCGAGAGGGCAGAGGACATCACCATCACCTAAATCGTAGCTGATATTGGAATCTAATGCACTGACGAGTACGATATAAAGGAAAGAAAAGCATAGAATAGAACGGCAGCAGCATGTAGTAGACGTTACCTTGTCCGCCAAGCCCCCTTCACACGCTCAAGCACCGCATGAACGTCCACTCCTCGCCTTCCTCCTCGCCGCACACGCAGCAGCCGCATCCTTCCGAGTCGCCGCCCATCCCATCCGTACGATCCCCGTCGCTAGCGCAGACAGGGTCGGCGCGGGAGCGGACCAAGTACGGCATGGAGTCAAAGGCGCGGGCGAGGGCGCACGACACGGCGTCCCCGGCCGAGCACTCCTCCGCGCGGTGCTTGAGCGACTCGAACATCACTTCCGGCTCATGCTGCATCGCTCGCAGGACGTTCGCGCACGAGGGGCCAGGCGCCGCCAGCGTCACCGCGAAGCCGTGTGGCCCCTCGCTGTGCGACACCCGCACAACGCTCGGCCCCCCGAACAGGTTATGCAGCCCCCCGAGCGCCTCCTGGTAAGCCCCGCCAAGAAACATCCCCAGGTAGTATCCGCCACTCCCGACACCTCCTCTCCCGAGCTCGTGCAATGGGAGGCTCGACTGCCCGCCGATGAACCGGTCGACCTTCCCGTCGCTGTCGCATGTCAGGTCAGATAGAATCCCCTTGACTCCTGGCCGCTGGTCGAGATGATGGATTGGGATTATAGGGAAGAGCTGTCCAATAGCCCAGAAATCAGGCATCGAGGTGAAAATTGAGAGGTTGACATGGTACGTCTTCACCGGATCAGCAACCCCCAGCTCCTGCGCAACCAGATCGCAGAGACCATCAACAGCCGCCAGATGCTCGAGGCCAAGCATGCCGTCCTTAAAATGGTCGATGGACGTCCGCTTCAACTGATCAGCATACAGAGCACAGGTCTCGTACTCGCCGCGGTAGGCAGCCGCCCTCAAGTTTTGGTAATCAGAACGAGCATCATCCGCAAGCTCCTCCAGAAGGGACGCAAAGTTGGGGCCGATGGACGACAGTGGCTCGGCCTTGGTTGTAGTGGATGACACCGCTTCAAAGATAAGCACCGAGTGGTGAGACACGAGAGCCCGACCGCTCTCGCTGCAAATGACCGGGTGGCGCACATGCTTCCTGTCACAGGCGAACATCACCGCCCGAACTACAGCGCTGGCATAGTCATGGAGGCCGTAGCCAACCGACATGTCCGATCCACCAGATCGAGAGCCATCGTAATCAATGCCGAGCCCACCGCCGACGTCGATGACGCGCATCGCGGCTCCTAGCCTCGCGAGCTCGCAATAGATTTGAGCAGCCTCGCCAACCCCATCGGAGAGCAGCGCCGTGGATGGAATCTGAGAGCCAATATGAAAATGCAGAAGCTGGAGACAATCGAGCATCTGGAGGCGCTGGAGCTTCTGAGCAACAGATAGAATCTGCGCGGTGGTCAGCCCGAACTTGCCCTTCTCGCCGGAGGTGGCCCCGAAATGACCAGAATGTTTGGTGCGAAGCTTGGCCCGAAGACCAATCACTGGCCGGATGCCGAGCCTCTGACTGGTCTCGACCACCGTGTCGAGCTCCTCCGCCTGCTCCAGAACAATCACCGTGTTCATATCCATTCTCCGGGCTACGACGGCGAGAGCAATGTACTCTTCGTCCTTGAACCCATTGCAGATAAGCAATGCCTTCCGGCTCGCCCTCGTAAGGCAGCTCATGGCAAGGAGGAGCTCGGCTTTCGATCCGGCCTCGAGGCCGAAGTCGAACGGCAAACCAAACTCCATGATGTCCTCCACGATATACCGATCCTGGTTGCACTTGACTGGATAGACGCCCTGGTAGCAGGCACCATAGCTGTTGGACCGGATAGCAAAGTCAAAGGCGGCATGCAGGGACTCCAGACGGTGCTTCAGGATGTCGGGAAAGCGAACGAGCAGCGGGAGGCGGAGGCCGAGCCCGCCAGCGGCCTTGGGGTCGGATGCCTTCTTCACCACCTTCATCAGGTCTATCTCCTGGTGGGAGACGGTGGCGGCACCGTAGGAGCGGACGGCGATGTCGCCGGCGGCGTTGACACAGAAATAAGGCGCGCCCCATCCGTCAATACGGTAGAGTGCGGCGGAAAGGTCGGCAGACCAGGGGGAGGGGTACTCTGCAGCGGTCAGATCGCCACCGCCCTCCGTCGTCGAAGCACCGCGGGGGTACGCTCCCGGCGCTGGAAGAGCGCCGTCCCACTCGAAGCCGTAGCCAGGATGTGGCGCTGCGGCTTCTACGCACGCCAGGGCCGGCATCTCTCCCCGGTCGCGGCCACAAACAAAGGGGAAAGCCCTACTTCCTCAGATCTCTATGTCAGGATGGGGGCTTTGCAAGCCGCCGAGGCCGGAGCCCCGGCCACCCCCCCAAACGAAGCAAGAAGGATCGGGTACGGAGACTAAGAAACCTAGCGCACCCTCAGACGATCCCGGAATCCCCACGCCGGCCCTTCAGAAGACGGCGGAGGAGAAGAAACCGATCAAAGATCGAAGGGCACGCAGGCGTCGGAGCAAGGCAGAGATCCACAGCACCACTCACCGCCGATCCGTCCGCAACCACGGATCAAGGGAGGCAAAGAGGAGGCCAAAGAGGTAAGGTGGGGGCGGGAAGGAGGGACGGAACCCTAGCGGGAAAGAGGGGGACGATACAAACAGGAGAGAGAGAAAGATAGGAGGGGGAAGGGGGGCGAGGGTTGAAGGCGATGCGAGAAGGGTTTATATAGGCGGGCGGAGAAATATACCGGTTTAGTCCGTCTCCGTTTTGTATCGTGGCCTAAAGGAAACGGTGGTGACGTGGAGGAATCTCGAGGACCGATGTAACGCACGCTTCCTGATCCAAATTTCTCGGGGGGATATATCGCTCAGGCTCGGATTCGGGCCTGACCGCGTCGAGTTGCCGCGTGTCCGTGCGAGGTGGGCCCGGCCAGGGGGGACCTTCTGGGTTCGTCTTGTGAAAATATCGCGGTGTGTTGTGGGCGTCGCCGCAAAGCGTGACGGAGACGAGCAGGGAGTAAGACAAACGCAGTCTTCGACGGCCCTGATGTCGCCATGTCATCACAATCCGAAGATCGACGTCACAAAACAACGGCACCCATTCTCTCGTGGTGGAGGACGGTACCCTTACCCTCCTCCTCAATTAATTGTGCGGCGTATGATCAAAATCATAGGAGATCCATACCATCAAAAATTTACTATTAATTTGATTTTAATGATCCTAATAAGAATAATTTCAAGAATGCATTTCCTTGAGTCAACGATTAGTCAAAGTGACGAGACAGTCCCACATGCATGACATGTGGAACCCCCACAACAAGGTTACATGGAGTCACATGTACTCTCCATAGCATGCATGACCTATTCAATTTTTTAGCGAGGAGCCTGCACCAGAAGCTGCTTCCTCTCTCGTGTTCTTTTCCTTTGGAGAGGAGAAGAGTGTCTATGTCTTGCAGCTTCTTCCTGCTGCATGTGAAGAGCCGAAAGAGAGCGTGATATGTCGGACGAAGGAATTCTCTCTCTCTCTTATTCTATTCCTGTTGCGGTGAGAGGTGAGTTTACTCGTGTTACTTGTTCCTGCTGCATCTGAAGATGATAGCCCAGCATGCTACTGAGTGAAGGATCTTTGATCTCTCGCCCATCTTGAGACAAGAAGAGGATCTACTATTCCTTCTTTTCCTCTTGAGACAAGACGGGATCGAGTCTACCTTCGTAGTTTGATGCTGAGCACTGAACGTGTTTTCACCGTCTCGCCGACTGATACACCTCTCTCTTTCTCTCTCTCTCTCTCTCTCTCCGGAGGAAAAGAGGCATATATGCATGTGAAGAGGATGGACAAGCGGCGGCCGAATGCAGATGCTTCCTTGTTCTGGTCGCCTATCCATCGTTGGGCTCTTCTTCGACGCCAAAGGACAACACACCATAAACCAGAAGGACAAGAGCAAGTCTTTTGGTGTAAGGCATCACTGTTTTTAAGAGTAAGGCATGCACATCATAAACCTTTGGTGCAGCATGTAGGTGTGCGAGGAATTGTTCACTTTGAGCGATTTGGATTGAGCACCAAAGAGTTTTGCCCTTTCGGAGCTCGTGAGCTCCAAAAACACCTCTGAGAGTAAGGAAGATCCAACGAACTTATGAACCCTTGATTCCTATACTCATCAACCAATGTGAAACTAAATGACCTTATCAACGGAGTATAAAGCTACAAGTACAAGCTATTTAAATACTTATATTTGGATTCATGATACTTTCCATCCTTGTTTTCCGAAGCTCATTAAGTGGGCTTATAATAAGGATTTGATATTTTGATTCTTTTATCGGAAGCCGATCGAGCTAAGTTTGATCATCATATTTATGCTTTACTTTGATACTTTTAATAAAATATTAAAGGAATAAAGTTAGAATATATTTTATACAAAAGAAAACTTGTACCATTCCAACACAATCTATGAACAATTTCCTTTTGGTTAGGAACTAAGCATTTGATTGGAAGTAGAGGGTATCTCGTAGTTCGGCTAGGGTTGGTCGGTCACCCATCTTTATTCTTTATATTGATTCTAACTTTATGATGAGGCACATTTCTAGCGAAGAAGAAGGAATGAAGATAAATGGAGCCAATTAGCAATCAAAACCCAAACTATCTATCGATCTAGTACTAGTTCTCTAGTTGTGTAACTTGACTCAGGTTTATTTGGGGTTCGGAATATATCATAAATGGTAAATGTTTTTATATATAATGTATTACTTTATTTAAATTATTAGCTTCCTTATTTATATAGTACGATTAAGAAAATAATTAAAATCAATTTCCTTAATCATACGAATAAGTTTTTTTATTAATTAATTTATGTATTAATTAATTAATTTATTTATTTTCTAATGTGTGATATGATTTTTAGAAAGTAAATAGCTTAAATTCTATTTTTGTGTGTGAACCATAAAAAATAAATGTTATAATTTTATATTTATATGTGCAACCAAAATAAATATGAATTAAAAAAAAAATACTACTTATCTTTCGGAGAAAGCTCAATGTTCTCGGTTGAGGAGAGGATTTCCCGAGAAGAGACATGATACTCTACTATTTACTTACATGTTTTTATTTAAAATATTTGATATTAGAATTATTAGAATTTGTATGATGTGTAATAATTATTTTAATTTTAAAATTTTATGATTAATAAATAATGATCATTGAATTATAATGTTAGAATGATTAGTTAAATTAATATTAATAATAATTTTAATTTATTATCTAGACATATTTATGTTTCATTTTTATGATTTAATTAGTTTTAATTTTAGAATCATGAATTTAAATTAGTTATTTCATTAAAAAAATTTGGGGTTAATTATTATTTTATAATATTTTAAGATACTTCTAAATATATTAAAATTTAATTTTGAGTATGACCCAAGTTAGGTTGATTGATTAGTGCATGTGGCTAAGTATTAAGTACTAATTCTCTAGTTGTATAACTTAACTCAGGTTTATTTGGGGTTTAACCTAGCAAAGAATATGCTAATACTATGAGAAGTACAATAATAAAAAGAATCTATTATAAATGGTAAATGTTCTAATAAGTACAATAATACAAAGAATATCCTGTAAATGTTAGAAAACCCCTTTTGCATAAGTTTAATCTAAGATCATTATATTCATATTTAATTATTTTTATTATCAAGATAATTTACCCAGAAAAAAAATCTTACTATTTAACAAGGTAGATATGCAACATCGTACTGTATCAGTGTTTCGAGGTTGGGTCGGTACGGTATCGACTTACCGAGCGATACATCGGAGTTTATCGAACGATTTCCTTTTACTGTACTGCTACAGTATATTACTATAGCACTGTAGCACGATCCATTCGATAGCGGGGGGTTTACGTACCAGTATATCATCATACCGGTATATACTGCTCGTATCGGATGGTACCGGTTTCTCCTTGTTTATATGGTTCCATCTTACCGAGAATTTATTGAGGAGTTTTTTTTTATTTCAGAATTCTTTGAACCGGTTTAGAACAGTGAACCGGTTCATTGAACCGATTTAGAACAGTACCGGTTCAACCGCGTCGCTCCTCCTCCTCCGCAGCCGACCGGTAATGGGTTTATATCGACATTCGAAACAGCGTCTCGTCATACTTAATGTTGTTTCGTTTGGTTCCGTCTCTGACGAGGAG
Organism: Musa acuminata AAA Group; assembly: GCF_036884655.1. Classification (NCBI taxonomy): domain Eukaryota; kingdom Viridiplantae; phylum Streptophyta; class Magnoliopsida; order Zingiberales; family Musaceae; genus Musa; species Musa acuminata. The sequence continues at coordinate 2,498,186 of NC_088327.1, forward strand.
AAAGAGGCTGTCGATGCCCAGCCCGACTCGTTTCGAAACTTTCCTTCTCGGACTCGGTTTCGACGTGCTTCAACCCTTATATAATCTGTCCTACTCCTCCCCTCCATGCATTCCATCGCTCGCCCCCGTCTCTTCTCGCTGTGTTTCCGGTATCTCTCTCTCTCTCTCTGCGTCACCTGCGTCGAAGTTGGGTACCGATTGCTGATGATTTCGATTTGGTGTTCTTCTATTACCGAATTTTCGCTAGAAGATCACGTATTTGGTCGAGAGTTTGGTGCCTCTGATTCTTGATTTTATCTTGATTTAGGGTTAGGTCTCGGTAGATGTTTGCTTCGTCGGTGACAAGCGACATGTAGAGGAAGTGATTCAAGATGAAACCTAATTAGGTGCATAAGCCTGCGATTAGGTTGAAGTCAGTGGAATCGGGAGATTTATCTTGAAATCACGTTTTCATCTACTAACTAAAACCCTTTATGTCAACTACGTCTAGAGCAACGCCTTACTATCTACAACTGCAGAACCAGAAAAGCATTTCATTTAGGGTTCACATGATATATGTTTGCGTATTGTTGGTGCCTATATGTGGATATTTTTCATGCTTATGCATAGGTCGTTGTTACTTCGGCTTGGAATTCGCATAACATTAACAGTTACTCAACGAGGATGGACGCTTGTTTATTGTAGATTAAGGTGTTTGTACACTTTGATCATGAGGATTCTGATTAGAAGTGTACTAGATCCCTTTAGGTTTTATGTAAATTTTAGTCAGGCTATGGTTTTAATGTGCAAAATATGTTATTAACGCCCTCTGATATATAGTTTTGGCATTTGTCTTTTTGATGTTGCATGGTGAGAAACGAAGGGAGAGTTTTCAGGTAGAAAAGAACCATTTGAATTGTCGTATTGAGATGCGCAAAGGTTTTTAGAATTTGCATATTCTTGAGGCCACTGTATGCTGGGAAAGATAATTTAGCAGATGGAAATTTTACTAAAGTTTGGCCAACTGAGGCCTTCAATTTGGTTTGCTTGTGTGGTTAGAGGTGCACTGGTTGGGAAGCATGAAGGATTGAGGAGAAAAAGTGGACACAGGCTGTTGGTTCATGGGTGACTCATGCATTACTTGTCACAGTCAGTTACACAGTTATTTAGAAAATAATTTGGCTGTGGTGACTTGCAATATATCAGGATTTAGTTGCTGAATTGAATTAAATTGCTTAGTATGATAGGATCATATGCCTTTTTTATATACCAAATTGTACATTTACAAGTAATAAATATGTCTGTCCTAAATGTATATTTATCTTTATGTATATAGCACTATCAGTGGAGAACAAAACAGAGTATCTTATATTTTTACAACCTTTGAATGTTACTTGCGAAACACCAGAGTTATGCTGAAGTTAATTGATTGCTAGTGTTGGCTTAAATATTGGTAGTCTGAAAGTTCTTCCCTATATTGGATATGTGCTGGCTAACAATGTCATCTAGTTAGGTACTTGTTTCATACTTATTTCAAGTAATCAATTTTGCACATACCTAGTAAAAAAATCAGACGCTTATAGGATACGTATGGTATGTGCACCTCATACAGCCGGATTTATCTGTTCTTTATTCGTTAATGGATCCTAACCTTTTCATTGTCAGATTAATCCTGTAGAATCTCAAAATCTACCAAAAAGTTTGTGGTAGTCTTCAGAAACTAGAACCACCATATTCTTGCAATAATGATCTAACAACAACTAGAAAAGAGTAAAATAGATTAGAAGATGGAGAGATGAAGAGGAAAGTGGGTACTCAAGCCAATGGGTGAAGAATGCAAAACTAATATGTCATTAGCAATTTATTTGTCATCTGTAAAGTTCCTTCAAACAGAAGACAGTTCCTCACTCAAATACAAAACATAGGTGGGAAATCATATGTCATTGAGATGTGTTGCATGTGACTGATGCATGATTTTGTCTACTGCATAAAAATTACTATTGTTTATTTGATTCATGAGCTTTATGATGAATTGGTGTTTTTTCATTTTAGACATTTTCATGTTAGATGAAATGCCAATGAAAATTATTTGAATGTGTTTCATGAGTATTGAATAGTGATTTTATGATTTTCAATGGTTCCTACTCAGCATGATTGCTCATATGTTTTTATTTTATATTTATTTTCATAGTAACATAATGGATTATATTAGATCTAAAGTTTGGGTTGAAAAGGGACTTTTTCATCATTAAGTAGCACTGCCAAGGAGTTGCAGACTTTTTCCGATTGTTAGATTTTATTGTAAATGCAATGAACATTGAATTTAATGAAAAGAATTTCTATAATTATGGATTTCAAAGGGGTGGTTTCTACATGATTTTCTTGGGGTGAAATATATTGGTCTTCTGAAGTAGCCACTAGAAATAAGGATCGAAGTTGTGATGAATTCCCAAGCTAATAGGAGAACACCATACGAACTGAACAAAAACTTGCTGAAAACCATAGGCTCAAATCTGATCGATTAGGACCATGTTTGTAATCAATGGCTAGATTTAGAATGACAACTGCTATCAAATTTCTTTCTTTCTAAATTATTATCAACTTTTTGAACATATGTGTAAATTCTTCCTGAATGTTGGAGTTAGAGTTGTTTATTAACTAGTGTTATGATTTATTATGAACCACAGCTACATATATATCATATATATGTATCCGTGCTGTTATCCGTGTACCATACTTGATATATCAAATCTGTCTTCTGATCTAATATTATTCTGATTCAATGGTTTTTTTAGGATATCTAAAGGGTGCAGCATTTGGATTGTACAAAATGGTATGTCACACATTATGATAATTTCAGATCTAACTTTTCAACATTTCTATTGTACTCGAACTTTTCAGTATTTATTTAAATGTTGCTCAAGATTCTCTTATGTATAATCTCAGCTGAGGATAGAGCATTTCTTTTGTCCATTGGCTTATGCTGCATTAAATAATTCTTATCCATTGTACATGTTATTTAGTTCCTGGATTCCAAAAAATAGGTATTAGACAAAATCATGATGTGTTCTACATGGATGATTATATTACTAATACGTATATTCTGGCAAGGATGTCCTCTGCACCTGTCTTTCATGCCTAGTGCTGCAGGTGATACTAGCTGAAATGAGTTAAGTACAGTCGATGCTCAGATGCTAACATGAGGTGCCCAAGTTCACTGGTAAAGCTGGCTATTAGTAGCTAGCTTATGTTGACCGTTAATGATGCACCACCAGAGTTTGAAGTCATGAAAAAAAAAATAAAGAATAAAGTTTAGACCCTTAAAGCATTATAGATCATACATATGCAAGTTATTTCAATGCTTAATAAGCTTTTAGTCTGATTCTTCATGGCATTTTATTTACTGGGTAGGATTAAAGGATAGAAAACAAGAGACTTGACTTAAGTGGTTAAGAATGTTCATACGTATGAAGAATTTCTGTCCAAGTTCCCCTTATGAGTTGCAACAGATTTTTTTCCTTAGCTGAATTCAGTCAACTACATTGAACTTCCACCAAGCACATGGAATGTCAACCCTATTCTACACACAAGCCTTCCAAATTTGATCACTATTATTGCTGTAACTATGATGCAACTATATCTGACATAGATCTATTCTATAGCATCTTGCATGTTTAGCTCAATTTGTATGGTTATTACTTATTTTTGGAACTATTATTGACATTGCATATTTTCATTTGCAATTTATTTTATATTTAGTTAGTTTTTTTTTTCATTTCCTTACTAGTTTTGACAGTTTTTCTTTTTTTGTATCAGTTTTTTGAAGGGTTTGGCTATCATAGAGATACATTTGAGCAGACCTACCGATGCTACCCTACATCTTTTATTGATAAGGTTTGAGATCTATTTCATCTAATAGATAATTTATTTTATTCATTCAACTTGTCTAACAAATTAAATGTTTAAATTCATAAAACAGATGAACCATGGCATATTTTAATAGTGAAAATAAACTTTATTAGGGAAATATATTCCTTATTAAAATATTACATCAGTCTATTCATTGGGAAGATGATTCCAAAGAGGATTTGCCTTTGTTTTTGTACATTGTGCAAACCCTATGTTTGAAGTGACACCTCTAACATGATCTTCTCCTGTTCGAGGGGAAATTGCCTTCGAAGCTATCAACTAAAGAAATAAACTATTAATTAAAATAATTGTACTACATAGAAAAAAGAAAATAACATCTAAGCATAGTCCTTGTTTATGATCCTCCTATATGTATGAGGGTTAGAGAGAGAGAGAGAGAGAGAGAGAGAGAGAGAGAGATAATCTCGTCATCATACTAAACCATTAAAAGAGACCAATAACTCATAATATGAATCTCAATAGTAAAATAAATTGCATAATTTTACTATGTCCACATCGTGAGTTTAGATCTAGATGGAACAACTTTGAGCAGTAAAATTAGTTACTGAAAATTTTTTGAAGTCTAGTATGAGAAGTATCGAAACATAAAAAGGTCTGCCCTATGACTACTAGAAGTGGTGATGAGGCTTTGTTAGCTCTCTCCTTTCTTTACTCAACTTGGAAAGACACGGGATTTCTCCACCCATTACTGTCCACTGTCCAAAGTTAATTTGGCATTCTTATTCTTTTTAAAAGCACGTGGAAGTCCTCCTTTGACCAAAGAATTACTACTCCAAGCTAGGCATGGCTCCTACCTAGTGAAGTTAACGAACAACTGGGCGCTTACCTTAGCACCTAGGTGAGGCGAGGCGAGGCACGACTCGAGCGCTCAATAAGTGGACCAGGTGGGCGAGTGCCTAGATGCAGGTGTTAAGCGGTCTAAGTGGTCGTTTGATTTAAATCGGGTAAGAGCGATCCAGATCACTAGATATTGGTCAGACCTAGTTCACTAAATCTGGTTTGATCAAACCATATCAACTAATCTTCACACACCCCCAATGCACGCACATGACACAATAACCCCCTGGAAACCTAATCAGCGAACGACATCTTTCTCTCCTCCTTTGTCATTGCCCACTCCATCGCCACTATGTTGTAGGCGTCAGCATCTTCCCCTCCCTTTCCCCCCACCTTCGTCGTATAAACTGTAATGCCGCCAGCCCAACAGAAAGTTAGGGATGGTACAATGCCGCAATCCTATATATTTCCCTTGAGGAATGCAAGGCTAAACCAAAACAGATAACTTTCATAGAAAATTTATTACATGATCCAATCAATAATCAATGCACTCACAAGACATCTCAATAAATTCAATAGCCACTTAAGAATTCATGATATTAACATCCAAATAACATATATACAAAATAATTTGAATGTACAATAGTTTCCAAAACTTTAAATCGTTCTTCTGGACATATCCAAAAATGAGAGAAATCCTTGAATCTGAAAAATTAAGAAATGATTATATAAGCAACCACAACTCAGTAAGCACCGTGATTCACATGCTGGCAAAATTTATCATAAAGAAGCATTTTACTTAAAACACATGAATTTTTTTTATGCATTCATTACATGCTTTCAAATATGCATGGATATCAATGTACATGCTTTCAAATATTTTGAGTTCCTAATAGTTTGAAACACTATGATTAATTTTAGGTTTTACTTAAGTTGTTTAGATTTTACCTTCACCAGTATTGATATTTCTGTGTATCTCTGCAGCCACAGCTGGAAACTGGTGATAAAAGTAAGCCATTTGTGACCTTGTTCTCTTTAGAATTATTGGCTGAAATTTTCTTCTTTATGTCCTCCTGATTTTAATGGATTCATTTGCTTTCTGTTCTTTCAGTTATAATGCCTCCCTCTGCGCTCGATCGTCTTGGTATGTTAAACTTCTTTGATTTAGTCACTTTGTGCTTCTGCAACAGCTTATGTTTTGTCTAGTGGATGATTTATTTGCTAGATATATCATGCTGACAATTGTACTCTGCAGCTGCTCTGCATATTGACTACCCAATGTTATTTGAGCTGCATAATGTTGCCACAGAGCGAGTTTCACATTGTGGTGTTTTGGAGTTCATTGCAGAGGAAGGCATGATTTACATGCCATATTGGGTGGGTACTACTAAGAATATCTTTTTAGTTTATGCTCATAATATATTTTTTATGCTGCTTTTTCTGGAAGAAAAGTTTGTTTAATAATCATCTCTTCCATTTGTAGATGATGCAAAATTTACTTCTACAAGAGGGAGATATAGTGCATGTAAAAAATGCCACTCTTCCCAAGGGTACATATGCGAAGTTACAGCCGCACACACAAGACTTTTTGGATATCTCAAATCCCAAGGCCATGTTAGTGAACATGCTTCAGATCAATTTAGATGCATCTGCTGCACTTTTTATGGAATACTAACCGCTGGTACAGTGGAGGTGCTGATTAACAATATCTTTTTTGTATTTGTTGCAGCTTGGAAACAACATTAAGAAACTACTCATGTTTAACAACTGGTGACAGTATCATGGTTGGGTATAACAACAAGAAGTATTACATAGATATTCTGGAAACAAAGCCTTCTTCTGCGGTTAGCATTATTGAGACAGACTGCGAGGTTGATTTTGCACCTCCACTTGATTACAAAGAGCCTAAACGACAACGAACTTCTGTCTTTACAAGCAAAGCACCGGCTCAAGGTTTCAATTCAAGCTATCTCTGGCCTTTTCCTCTTAAAATAATATTCTGCTTTTCACTTATCTGTCAGACTCATCCATATCTACGACATCATTTTATAAAAAGACTATTGCCGTTGGTGGTTATACCGTAAATATTGCAATATTTCAATGTAAGTGCTTTATATGGTCACCTTTTTTGTTATCATACTCTTTGTAGGTTCTGTTTGCTTTCAAGAAAGCAATTGTAGAGCTAGTTCTAAGTGAAGACTGCATAGTAGTGATACCATTGCATTGATGGTTTAGCGCGGTTCAGGGAGAATCTGTTCAGGCTCCATGCATTGTACCTTCATGACTGTGTGGTTTGGACTCTGTTTCATAGCGAGGTATCCGGTTTTATGATGGGGGGTTTCAGCAGCCCTTTTACCTGGTCCTTCTAAGTTTTTCTACATGGTAGTTGTGTGAGAGATACCGTCCCCTGTATTTTAAGATATTGCTTCCTGTCTTGTACTTTTCTTGTTTTCTGTTACCTATATTTCCTACAATTAGGTCGGTTGTCAGTTAGTCAATGTAGCATCCTAATGTCTATTGTTGGTTGATCTGTAGCGTGACATTTATTTTGTTCAAGTTGGCCAATTTCTATATTAATTGGAATAAGTTGAATATGCAGGGACCAAAGCTAATGTTGCTTGTTGATGCTAAAGTTTCTATCATCTTTTGCTGCTTAGAGGTACTTGTTTTGATGTTTCAGTTCAGGATGCTCAAGATGAAGCTGAAGATGAACACAGGTTCACCCCATTTACTGGCATCCGAAGAAGGTTAGACGGAAAGCCTCTGAAGGACGATGCCCCAACTATTACTTCTTCAGTGAAGGATCGGAAATCTGAAGCCGCGAACAGCAGAAAGCAGTCAACACCATCCACTTCGCAGAGTGGTTCTTCCCGTCAAAATATGGGAAAACTCGTCTTTGGTTCACATTCCAGTCATGCTTCCAGAGAAGCACAGAAGGTGGATGACTTGTTCTTACCTAGTCATTGCCTCTGTTATCTGATAGATAATAAAGGAACATAATGCGAACCGGTTTCTATGTTAAGGATATAGTACCAGTAGTCTTGCTGGTATATGGGATCCGATTTAAGTAATGTGCTTTTGCGAATCCATAAAAGATGCGTTCATGGCGATACTCTTTCTGAATTTATCTAAGCTGAAAAATGTTTTGTTATTTGCAGGATGCCCCTAAAGAAATGAAAGAAGAAGCTGCAAGGAATGAAGAACCAAAATTCCAGGCCTTCACCGGGAAGAAATACTCCTTGAGGGATTGATCTGTTGTGCTTTCCCCGATGTTCCTCAAAGTTTTCTTTTTTAATCTATATTAGATTACATGTAATCATACAAATATCAGTGGGTATGAACTATATCTTCCTCTACCCCTTCTTGTAATGCTACATCTTTATTATTTTCTTATTTCCTTTTATGATTGTTTCTTCTGTCACTAACAACTGCATTAATAAAACCATTTTATTACAATAGTTTCAGGAATAGTGTGAGACCATGAACCCTTGGGGGGGTTGAGGGTTTATTCTCAATCAATTATCATTTGAACAGGTCAACCTGAACCCACCCCCCCACCCCCCCATTTCCCTCTCTTAAATGTCAGCAGCATAATTTCACTACAATAGTTTTTGGCCTCTGCTCAAATTATTGAAAGAGTGGCTGTGCTACCTCGTGATCTGTATAAATCAACTGTTCATGGCCGTGGGGAATCATGGAAGACAACGTGCAGAAAAAATGCAGCTTTCCATGGTTAATTTTCGTGGGTAATTTGATGTCGATGCTTGTGGTCTCCTCGACATCGGTACAAAGCAACAGGAACCGTATTTTATCGGATAAGGGATTCCTGTCGTTGCAATCTGCCAAACCCTCGCCATCGACTGCCAATAATGCTGGTGCGCCTTAATTAGTTGCTGTTCTTTAGCCCACGCAAAACGTCGAGTCGAGATCCCCGGCATGTGACGTTTGCTTTCTCGCAACCGAGCACGTGACTCGGAGGACGCAACCGGTTCCTACTAACACGCCAATAATGGAGGCAATTTGAGCGCACCGTCGTCGCGTCCTTGGGAACAGAGATCGTTATGGTCGAGTCGGAGGTACATGCGAACGCATAACTGGTTGTCGCCGTGCTCCGATACCGACCTACGAATCCCGCACGTGACGAAATCCCGAGCGAGAAGCGGTCGCTGTCGAATGAGAAGGTGACAACGAAGGCGACGCGGTGGTCCACCGCACACGTGACGAAAATATGGAGCGACGGATTGCCGTCGCACGTATCATAAAGCAGCGCCGATGGTCCCAAGACGGCGACGTTCCACGCACGTGACGAAAATGGAGCGACGGATTGCCGTCGCACGGATCATAAAGCGGCGCCGTGTGGGGTTTCCCCCTGCAGGTCCCCATCATCCTTCCCTTGTCATGTGGGCTCACGGAGATCATCTGGTCTTCCGATGCTCCAAGTGGAAACGCTCGATCGCCGCCAATCGAACGATCGATCGATCGGTCGATGTTGGTCATAGATTCGAGAAATGCATATCGTATTAAAATGATAGTACCGACAGAACATTCCTCCTATAAAAAAAATGCACGTCGATCTTATTCTCTTTTAATTCTTATTATAAAAAAAAAAAAAAACTTAAATGCATTGGGAAAAAAAAATCAAATAAAAAAGAGAATCGATGGTGTTTTCGTTGTTCCAACAGTCGATCGATTTAATTAGTGAACCGTGCTGGTTCAAATGATATAATACGCATTTATAAAACAATTACATCACGTGACAATTACGCCTCCGTGAGCACAACCACATCGTGCTTCGGGACCGACGCGCCCCACGATTGCGGCTCCTCCGGTATATGCCATTGGCATATCCTTCCCCATCTAGAGATCACCCGCCCTTGTGGCCCCGGCGGGGATGTGGGAGAGAAGGGGGCGGGAAAGCTCCCAGCGGTGAGGCCGCAAGCGTATGCGGCGTGGCGGCACTGCACCAACGGGTACACAAGTTTCTGCTGGGATGGGAGTCCGTGGCTGCTCGCCACCCGTTCCTCGGCGGCTCTCCATTATTGTATCTGCATTTGTCGTTCTCGACATGGCACGTTCTCCTCCTCCCCCCCATCTACGTCTTGCCACCTCAAAGATTGCAATCATTGTACCAGACTTCTGCCATTCTTCCACCCACCCCTTCCTTGCGCCCTATGCTCGTTCATTATATTGCCAACTCCCTCCCTACCCTCCGTCTCACAGACGTAGCACACATACGACTGCATCGCAGCGCTGCAGACAGCGATGGAGGAGCTGCCCGTCATCTCCCCCTCCTCCTCCTCCCCCCCCACCCTCTCCTTCCACCAGCCGGCTTCCGCCACAGAGCTCCAGCGCCGGCTGCAGTGCCTCCTCCAAGCCCGCCCCGAGTGGTGGGCCTACGCCATCTTCTGGCGCGCCTCCCCCGACCATCGCGTCCTCTCCTTCGGCGACGGCCACTTCCGCGGCGCCCGCTGCCCCACCGACCGCCGGCCCCGTGGTTGCTACGCCGCCGATGAGGCCGGCGCCGATGCTGTCGATGATGCCGAGTGGTTCTACATCATGTCGCTCAGCCGGTCGTTCGTGGGGGGCGGGGCGATCCCCGCGCGGGTCTACGGCTCGCTGGAGCCCCTGTGGCTGACCGGCGCGCATGCCCTCCAGGCGTGCGGGTGCGACCGGAGCCGCGAGGCCCAGCTCCACGGGATCCAGACCCTGGCGTGCGTGCCTGTCCCCGGCGGCGTGCTTGAGCTCGGCTCCCCTGACCTCATCGGCGATAACTGGGTCCTGGTGCACCAGGCCAAGGCCGTCTTCTCCGAGGGTCCCAACGACGCATCCCCTACCGCCGGAGCCGCACTGGCGGCCGTCGCATTCCCTTCGCCTGCGGTGAGGAAGGAAGGCGCCGGCCTCTCGTCGTCGGTCGACTCGGAGCACTCGGACTCGGAGGGCGGTACGACCGTGGAGCGCCGCCGGCCCAAGAAGCGGGGGCGCAAGCCCGGGAGCGGCTCCCGCGACTGCACGTCGAACCACGTCGAAGCGGAGCGGCAGCGCCGCGAGAAGCTCAACCACCGCTTCTACGCGCTCCGCTCGGTGGTGCCCAACGTGTCGCGCATGGACAAGGCGTCGCTGCTGGCCGACGCCGTAACCTACATCGAGGACCTCAAGGCCAAGGTCGAGATCCTGGAGGCCGAAGCCAAGATGGCCAAGAAAGAGACCGCCGCGGACCAAGCCGCCACCTCCATCACCAACGCCGCCTCGGCGACGACCGGCAGCCCCCCGACCGCCGTGACGGTGGCGATCGAGATGGAGGTGAAGCTCCTCGGAAATGACGCGCTAATAAGGGTGCAGTCGGAGGACCAGAACCACCCACCGGCGAAGCTGATGTGCGCGCTGCGCGATCTGGAGCTCAGCGTGCACCACGCGAGCGTGTCGACCCTCAAGGACGTGGTGCTGCAGGACGTGGTGGTGAAGGTGCCGACCGAGCTGCAAGTGGAGGACACCCTCAGGGCTGCCCTCCTCGCCATCCTACACAAGAGCTGAGCTTCTAATCACACCACACCGTACTTAGTTCCTGTTAATAATCTGGGTGTATCATGTTTGGCCTCTCCCTGTCAGAATAAGCCATCGGCATCATCAATGCATCAACTTTCTTCCCCAAATGGCCGTTCGATTTCCTCCGTCTCACAACCTTAAAACAAGTAGAGAAGAAGGTTTCGGTTTTCCCCCAAAACAATTGGATTGAGCAGAGAAGGAAACACTATGGCAGAGGAGGAGGAGGAGGAACAACAACCAGTGTTTGATAGAATATGTGGGTCAGACGGGCGTTGTCAGCGTCGGTACCACCGTGAAACCCAAATGGAAAATAAAGATAACATGCATGCCACCTTCGCGTCAACATTTTTGGAGGCCTCTCCGCTTAGGTTCGGTACGCCCTCATGCTGCGTAGCTCATCTCACACACAAAAAGAAGATTGCTTGTCGTGATGCAACATTTCTTTCTCTCACTCCTACTATTATTATTATTATTATTGTGTTTTTTGGGGTGTGGGATGTCGAGAACACATAAAAAAGAACGGATGAGAAATGTTGAAAAGTCAGACCAATTACACTATAGCAGTCAGAATCAAACTATTCAATAATCATACACATAATTCATATAATCTAAAAAATTACAAGTATTTTCGATTTCTAAGGACAAGAAATATTTTATTGACGACACAAATATCATGTGTCAGATGGTTGGGAGGATTCAAATGTCATCCGTTCTCGAAAAAGAAAACATAAACAATATAAACATCATGATGATGAGTTGCGTCAATCCGGTCAACGCAAACGGTGAGGCAGTGAGGTGGGATTCTTTCGACGCAGGCAGGACAACATCAATCAAAGCGGGCAGGTTGGATGCAGATTACTCATCCTTATGTGGAGGAGTGGCATTGAAGAGGGATGGTGGCGTGTCTCGAGTCCCTAACCAGAGGCTACCGGATGGTAGGTTTCCGGTGAGCTGCGTTCGGTGAGCGTAGTTAAGAGTGAGACAGGCGATCAAACCAGATTTGTGTTCTGATGCTTCGACGATTGGGTGGATTGATTTGGCACATTGCTTTGGACCCATCCGACCTGTGTGAATAGTTTTTTCATTAAAATGTATCGATCATCCTTGCGTTGTGACTGGTACACTTTGGCTTGCATATATTCAGAGATGATAGAAGACATGGGAGAAGACACCCATCATGTGAACTTTATCTTCTCCTTGCCGAGTCCAGCAAATCTGTGTGCAGAAACTACTAAATTGCTCTCGGTGGATCACATGACGACTGCAGGAAAACTAGTTGTTTGATACTCCTGTTCCTCATATCTTATAGGACAATGATTGATGGTGGGTCTGAGTAGGTCATCTACATTATTTTGATATAAAAATAATTTAAAATGACAAAAGAATTCAAGATGATTTGACCAGAGGAAAAAAGAAGAAGAGATAGAGAGTGAGACGATGACACCTTTCTGAACATTAAATTAGATCCAAAGACCAAAGACAAGAAACAGTTTACTCCCAGTGTAAAATTATATTAGATCTCATGAAGATTTATTGTATTTTATTCTTCTATTGGAAATGCTAATTAGCCATCTCTCTCAGACTTGTGTTTTGGTTTCCTGCACCATCTCTTTCGACGGATGAAGATTATACTGTGCAGATTAATGCCATCATCCGTGGTTGCTTTCTGATGGTGTCACCCAAGGAAATTTGCCCCCACAGTTGAGGATGCGATTCCAAAACCATTGCAGGTGCTCCATCCCTTTCTCCGAGAGGTTTCCTCCACAGGCGAGAGGGATAACATGTCAACAGGCTTTCGCGACGCATTCAGACCACCTTATGTCTTCTCCTTGCATGCACATCCCACACTCGGATGGTTCTCCCACCGATAATGAACGATCATTTACTGATGATCTTGTAGAGAGATCCTCCAGTTTATTGACGTAGCACGGTCCTACCCAATTGGTGGCCTGCATCAAATTGCTACACGTACGTGTGTGCTTCCTGCTGCCTCGTTATTCTCGCGTACACGGATGAACGCAGCAGGCCTTCTTCCGCTCGTTTTATTGCGACGATGGAGCAGCAGGACATGGCAGCAGACACAGTGGTTGGCGAATCGAATGAGGTGGACCATCCATCGAAGTGAGATAGATGGCTACGCCCACAGGCAGCGAGAGGTGGCTGTTACTTGCATGCGTCTCTGTCACCGTCCTCCTCCTGGCCCACGCGAACATGACCTCCACCGGCTTCTGTGTACCTTTCAGTCGTCTTCTTGCTGGTTCCACTTTCGCTGTTTTAGGGTATGGGAAATTTCCACTAGGATCATAGGGAAAACAGTGCATGTTCTTGACATGAAACATTCTCATGTCATGACAAGAGCTTATTGTCACGAACACGAGAAGACAGACCTAAAGAGATTTCTCTGATTCCATACCTCTTTTCTGTATCCACAAAAAACAAGCTAAATCGTTTCCTATATAAGAATAATTAAATACATGAAACAAGACTCTCTTTTCAGAGAATAAACTACGTGTGATTCGACGTCAATTCATTCTAGAAACTTGAGTTTCGATACGTTGACTGTGGGTCAAACCTACTATCTATATTCATCATTAACTCCTTCAATAAAAGTCTCCGCTCTTACTTGACTTGGTATTATATTTCCCGGCAACTTCAACATCAACCCATCTTTCTAGATTCACGAGGCTCTTCAGGGAAGTAGTACAACGAGTCCCTCCAAAACTGTTCATCTCAGCCTTATCTCCCATCTTCATCGATTCTAATGCTTTTTGCTATTCGAAGTAAGGAGATGATTGAATCGTCACTGAGGCAATAAGACAAGACATCTTGGAATTTGGAATTCAAGGGCATGACGGGTTCCCGAATGAAGCTCGAGATTAAGGCCGGTGAGACTTGCGTGAAGGATTCCAAGTTCTCAGGTCACCCTCAAGAAAATTCAGATTCGTGTTGTTTTAATCATATTTTCTTGAGATTTTTTTTGAAGAAAAAGTAAATATAAAGATATTTAATGGCCGGTCATATATGTAATATAATAATCATCCACCAACCCTCGGTCACTAACGTCAGTGTGGGGGCGTACCATAACGTCTGCATGTCATGGCGAATCGGTAGGATGCTCCGTAGGAGGCGACGTGTGGAGACAGAAGGCGGTCTCGTGTGGAACGAGACGGGCTGTTGCGTGCTTTGACCATCGTGCAAACCATGCACGTTGAGACGTGGCAAGCGTCGTACTGACGAGACAGAGACAGAGACGGAGACAGAGACTGAGACGGACAGGTCAGGACCGCTTCATCACCGTCACCTTCGTCTCCACGTGATTCGTGCCACTTTGTCGTGTCCACGTCGTCGACCTTTCGACCGGACGAAGGGTCACATTAATTAACAATGGATTAAGTTAGATTTCTATTCACCAACTAATTAAGACTCGTTAATTATTAATAAATAGATTCGATACGTCACCATCTAATCAATATTTAATTATTATTATTATTATTATTATTATTATTTACTTTATCTTATTTATGTTAAAAAAAAATATCAACGAGCATAACCGATAAAAACTTTTTATTCTGTTGTTTTCATTATCCATCTTTTTCTAAAATAAAATAAAAAATCTTCTTATCTAAAATAAAATTCTTTTCTGGAACATTAAGATCTTAAAAAATTTTACTCTTAATATTTCGAGAGTACCTTTAGATTTCTTACGAAATAATTTGATGAACACTCCCAAAGATACATCAGATACTTATAAATTAATTAATTTATAATATCTAAAATTATTTTCTTCGTACAAAAGTCTTTCTATATTTAAATTCTTTTTTCTTCAATCAATCTCTCGTTCTACTAATTCAAAAATAATCACAACATATATATATATATATATACATATATATATATTTTTTAAAAACTTTAAATACGACCTGTATCTATATATATATATATATATATATATATAAACATAAGACGATGGACTTCGATAGTTCAGATAGAAGATGTAATTACAATAGTGACAAGATTGACCGCACAACACCAAAGCCCAAATGAGACCAAAATTGGCTTACATCAATTTTGTTTATTTATTTTGTTTCATTTATTATCTTACTTATTAATCTCTTTTTCAAGCACTTTTATTGAACAAAAATTCAAATATATGCCATTTATATTTTTGTATATAATATAAAAATTATATATAATATTAAATATTATCAAGTTTATGATCCGACCGTTCATCACCGGTTCGACTGCCAATCCAATGGCCAAACACTTGATTGGGTTCATATCTACCACGGAACTATGCGTCGTCAAAACAGATGCGGCGCTGTGCGATCATCATCGCGTCGAGGAAAGATCGGCACCGTCGGATTGGAGAGAGAGAGAGAGAGAGAGAGAGAAAGGGTCCCATTTCGCGTCCGTCGAGCGCACACAAGTGCACCTTCGTCTCGTCCCCTCGGCCGTCCGCGACATGGGAGTGGTGATCGAGAGCGATCGATGGGAGCCGAAGCCCTCCGCCTTCATCGTTCTCTCCGCCGCCTGCTTCGCTTCCGTCTTTCTGCGCCCTTACTTCTCCAAGAGCAACGCCGCCAGGGGATCCGGGGCGTCTTCTCTGCTCGATCTCGGCCCTACGGCCCCTTTTCTTCGCTTCCAGAGGGGCTTCTTGCTGCTCTACTCGCTGGCTTCCGGTCCTTGATCCTTCCTTCCCCGTCATTTCTTGTTTTATGAATACGATTAGGGTTTTCGTGGTTTCTTTGCTTTTCGGTAGCGGGTTCTTGGATTGGCATCCACAGTTTTGGATCTTGATATGGATTCATCGATTTGCAGTAATGGACGGCCTTGAATCGATGTTTGGTGAGTATGAGTTCGCACTATACGGAATCAGCCGTGAGCAGATGACATGCTATCTCTCCATAGGAGCTGTGGTTGCTCTCGTTTTTGGTACTTTCTCCGGCGTTCTTTTTGATATGGTGTAAGTTCTCATTTTTCTCTTTCTATTTCTCTAGTAGTCCGTCTCAAGTTAACGATTGTTATTCGGAGGATAAATATTTAGCTTCGTCTGGGAATCAAATCGACTCGATGGCTGAAAAGGTGAAATTGAACACGAATTAGGTTCTTACAGAGGGCAGGACTTGGTCTGACTAGGCTTTAGGTCTGGTATGATGGTGGAATGCTTGATACGCCTTGGTATAGTTGGTACGACAATTCTTGGTTGTAGGTGACTTCAACTGCAGAAGAAGTGAAATTATGATCCTTCCATAGCTATTGTATGTTACACTCGGCAACTATTTGATGAATTCATGTTAATGCAGAATGCCTCCTAGCGAGGAGTGTGTACCTGCAACACTTGTAATCCTTAGACTCTAGAATATGAATCGGACTCAGTAGATTGAGATTTGAAAGTAATGGACTTTGATGAAAGATGAATTAAATCAAGAAGAGAACCCACTTAAGTTCATCGACAAATGAACCTCTGTAGTTGCAGGCTCTATGGTGAGAAGTTTTTTGAGAAGAAACTTACAGAATAGGTTATCTATAGTGTGTATATTCATGGTTTAATTTATAGGATCAATGTAGAGATTATTTGGAAAAGAAAAGATACTTGCCATAGGATAGCTCTCTACTTTTGGGCTTAAAAGAATCTTTAAATAAATGTGTTGATTTAGTTAGCTGGTCTGTAACTATTACTAGGAAAAAAGTAATGATATCATGTTTTTTTTCTTCTTTGATTTAGTTAGCTGGTTTGTTACTATTACTAGCAACTATTACTAGGAAAATGTTAAATTACTTTTTTTTTACATTTTAAAGTCATAATGTTTCTTGTAATTTACATATCTTATTAATCACCACAAAGGGTTTAATTGCTAAAGTTCAACTTCTTCCCACGCCACTAATGATTTTAGAGCTCTTGCCATGTTTTGGTTTTAAGATTTGTCTCTCCTTAAGATCAGTTCTCTAGGTTTCTGCATCAGTCCTTGATCCATTTTGTAGATTACTGATGGCTACAATTGTTCTGTATTTAGAAAATATTAGGTGGTTCTCAAATCATTTATAATCATGCATCATGAGGCATCAATCTAGACATGCCAGTGTGTTGGTCATATGACTTGTACACAGTGAATTAAAAAATGTTAGACGCCAAGGTCCCAAAATGCTCGAGGCATTAGGTGATCACCTGAGCGAAGCGAGACGCATTGAAATATTAAAATAATAAAATATATAGTACAATTGATAAATATGATTATATAAATAAAAATATGATATTAAATTAAAAGATCTAAAGTACAAAGTCACATTATTCATTGTCTAATAACAAAAATGTCAAAAGACTCAAAACAATAAAGTTTTACAACAAATTCAATTATTATCATAATCAACATCGTCATTCTCAAACATATCATCATCATTCTCTTCCTCTCTTCCATCTTCATCGAAATAGGTTTTCTCCTCTTCGACAATGACAGAAGATAAATTTGAGGCTTTTGCACTCATTTTTGCATTCGTTATGTATCTCGTATATGTTTGTAATTCTCCAACACCTGAGGATCTTACCACATCAGTCCTTGATCCATTTTGTAGATTACTGATGGTTACAATCGTTCTGTATTTAGGAAATATTAGATGGTTTTCAAATAATTTATAATCATGCATCATGAGGCATCAATTCAGACATTTCTATATATGAATGTGCTGGCCATATGACTTGTACATGATTGGCAAACTGTGACTGTGGCACATTGTCATGTCCTGTGTCAGGTATTGCCAATAGAGCATCGGGCTCACGCCTCCTTACTAACTACATTCTTACTATAAACCATTATGGTTATGCTTTAAGAAGACTTTTTTTCTAGGATAACTCGTGATCTGTGGGATGTAGTGATATCTTTTCGATGTTAACTTCCTATCTTCTAAGGCTAGTTAAGGGGTTTCAGATAGAAATTGTCAAGCCACTGGTTTGTTGTAGCTATCGAGTTTTCTGGAAATCATCGAGTATGTCATATATTAAAATGATCATTTTGCTATGATATTTGCAAATCAAATAAAATTTTTTTGACAGTGAAGTTACAGGCCAGTCTGTCTTCATCCTACTCTAGTACATGCAGATTCAAGGCTATGATATGCATACTCTAGTAGTATCCTGATAATTTCAAATTGAAGCACATTTCCCTCTTTGCTATTCCAGTTTCTTATCCTTTTTATGTTAGCATAATATTTAAGTTAGGAACATCATATCTGTAGATATGCCTATCCAAATAGGCATTCAACCTTGATTTTATAAGTAACCATTGCAACTGGGAGCTGGGAAAATATTTGGGTCTATCTGTGAGTAACCAAGTAGTTGTTCCAAATTATGTAAAAATATGTAACTAGGGTATATTTCTTGCTATATTTCTGTAATGTAACCCATCCTATTAGTGCATTCTATATCCACACTTGTGTGGTTTAAATTACTGGTTGGATCCATAGGTATTGATTAGTATTAACAAGTCTGACCAAAACACTAATAAAAAATCATACAGGTTGGTACCCTTTTTTTGGTGATACCAAGTTTTATACTGCTTAGAGTCTTCATTTCATATTGGTTAGACAAGTTATTATAACTGGCGTCAGATTGATATTTAAAACCTTGGCTCAAGGATTCATGAATCTGTAGAACAGATGGTTCATCATTATACTTTTAAGTCTTTATGAAACTTTTTTGGGATAAGATGTGGAGATATATAAAAAATGTAATGGAGACTCTGTTGTGGTGGAAAAATACTATGTAAAATCTACTAATATCACTAGTGGTTTACATGTTAATTTGATAATTTTCCACTCATTGAAATGACTCCATTTCTCTCTATTCATCTCCGTTTGAACATTCCTTTCATATGAAGTTCTATTGATTGTATACTAATAATATAATCATTAAACTGATTTTTGTAGGGGTCCAAGAAAGGCTTGTCTGTTATTTTGCATTCTTCATCTTTTTGTTGGTGTCTTGAAGAGTGTGGTCAGGCATCCAACTGTCTGGATATCAAGTATATGCTTATCACTTGCTTCTTCTTTGTTCTCATTCTGTTATGAGACATGGATGGTAATGGAACATGAAAAGGTTCGCTTTCTGCTTCAGCTTTTTTCTTAATGTTGTTTCTCAGGAGCAGGCTGATGTCTCTTCTTTCATTTTTGCAGCAAGGTCACAAGCAAGATCTTCTGAGTGATACATTTTGGTTGATGACCTTTTTTGAGTCTCTATCTCTAATCGGCAGCCAAGGGCTGGCAAATTTGTTAGTTAAAGATCTTAAAAGAAGATCCCTTTCCCCTTATGTTCTGGCTGCCTTATTGGCAATTTTAAGCGCTCTCTGTATCAGGAAACAATGGAGCAGAAGTTATCATATAATTTCTGTTGACAGTTATATAAAATCATTCTCAGCTCATGTTCTTAGAGGTGAGGAACATTTACAGCACAATCTGAGTTATGGATGCAATAATTTTAGTCAACAATTTTAAATGCAACAAATGCTATATCTTAATATAGAAAGTTTTACTGATGGATATATTTTTTCCGCTTCAACCAAACATCTGTAGAATTGAGAGCTTAAAGTACATTGGATGTTTACCTAGCAAGACAAAGCTCAGAACAAATTGTTCCATGTATGGTGCCATGGATATTTTTGATGTCAACCAACGATTCACTATACTATCTATGCATGAAATTCCATACTCTAACTAGAATGAAATTTACTCTATAAATCACATATCAGTAATATGATCATTCTGGCAGTAAAATATGCAATGGTATTGAAGACTAAGAAAACTATGAATTCACATTGTGTGCACAGAATATATGAATGAGAGAAGTATACTATTCATCTGTGTTTTGAATTTGACATGCACTTCATTGAGTTGGTCGTTTATGTAGAAGTGTATACTTCTCATCCAATGAATTTATCATGCCTTAAAAGCTCAGCGGCAATGTGCATTAGTTGTTTGACAGCTGTAATTCATGAATGCGTTTGTCTTTCTTTCTACTAAAACCAAAGCATTTTGCATGAGTGGATAAGGATTTCAGGATAAAATGTGCTACATGGTGTCATGCATATCAGACTGATCCTGCCTTTTTAGTTTATGCTCGAGCTTCGTCTTCTTCCTCCGTGCCTTTCCCATGCTTGTATTCAGTAAAACACACCAATTGGTGTGGATAATAACTCTTTGCTTCTTGCATAGCATATATTCTTTATGTGGTTAATGAAAACTGTAATTTTGTAGAAATTATTAGCAAGCTAGATAGCTTAATGATTTCTCAGGTTCGACATGGTTATCTAGTTTACATATGATAAATTTATTGTCACTTTCCTGCAATATCTGCTATTTTAGATTCATCACATGGAGCGGATAGGTTCTTTTAAGTTATTTTGGCATTTGATTATATGCTTTTGTAGACAATTGACAAACCATTAAGTTTTAGACTTAAGCAACTAGTGACTTGTTAGACGACTTGATCATAATGTTTTTCTGAAGAATTTCTTGATCATAGTATTTGTTTAGAGTCTATCTTGATTTTTAAGCATCTTATTAGTATTTGTTTAGAATCTATCTTGATTTTTAAGCATCTTATTCTGGGCTGTTCTATATTGATTATTCACATACTTGAAAGCATTGTGATAATCTCTATTAACCATTTCTTATAATGATTCTTCCTGCTAGCCAGACAAAAAGATTTTGGCTCTAGCATGGACTCAAGCAAGTATCCATTTCTCCATGTCAGTTGTTTGGATCCTTTGGGCACCGACCTTAGTGGTAGGTCCAGTTTACCATGCAATTTCATTTTTATTTGGAAGTTCTGAAAACATCAGTCAGCATTTTTTAGGTTCACAATGTAAAATTCAGGATGTTCTTCTATACTTAATTATTTATAGTTTTCTACACAATCAATCACCTGAGGAACCTGTTTTTATGTATTTCAATTGGATTATGCAAAATCCATGATTTTCTTTTTTGCCTGCTATGATAGTGCCAAGGAAGAAAGACACTTTTGTCATCAACCGATGAGTTGTTTGTACCATAATAAGAAAGAAAACTTTGGCATGGGCCAATAGACTAGTTTACCATATAAAGAACTTTGCATGTCCTGAAGTTTCAGGTGAAGCTCGTAAAAATGAAAGTTAAATGCCTGTGGAGAGGAAATTTGGTACATCTGAAAATCTTTGCTGAATTTAATTTATGAGACCATGCTTTTTGTTTAAATGGTCAATTGACTAGTTTTGTTGTTTGTTTCTTTCCTCTTTCATAGTAAAAAAGAACATTTCCTGAATATTGAAATGAAGATTCTGAAATACTTGAAAATATGGAAGTTTGTCTTGGCTTAAAAGACTAAAAAAGAAAAAAAAAGGAAAAACTAATAAATAGCCAGAAATTTTCTTGTTGTTCTATTTGTTAAATCTTGTGGCCTTTTGGGCACTTGGATGTGATTAGTTTGTCCAATGTCCAGTCATTCTTTTGTGAACCTATATGCTTCACAGTGACAACACAAACTGACCCATTGTCTGATTCTTCATTTTTTTTAATATTAATATATACATGTTATTGTGATGGTTTTATGCTCCCACTTGGAAACCATTTGTAATAATTATGATTCTGTGATATGGACTAGCATCCTGCAAAGTCTCCTGCTTTATTAGATGAATTGGGAGTTGATGATTGGAGGCACTCCAGATGAAGTACTTTTGTTATTTATGTTATCTCAGGATATACTGTTAATTTGATTCATTGATGTGTGACTGCAGGCAGATGGAAGGGAGGTGAATCTATCTATGATATACCCATGCTTTATTGGCTCAAGAATGCTCGGGAGCACTGTTTTTCCATGGTATTTTAGTGAGGTAAAATCATTTGGAAATGAGGATTGCCTAACAACCGCTTTGGGGGTTGCTGGTTTAGCTTTGTTCATTGTCGCTTATGATTACCAGGTAAGGAAAGAGGAAAAGCTCCATTATTTGGTATTTTTCTATTTGATTTATTTTTCTAGCTTTCTTTTCTAATATCTCAATATCTTTTGATGACAGGAGATTGGATTTCTGGTTATTCTATTTTGTGTCTTTCATGCTTGTGTCGGGTTTAGTTTGCCTTCACTTGCAAGATTGAGGACAATGTGAGTCATTAATGCTCATCAATTCTTAAATGATTCAATTTCAATTCTCATTCTCCCTAGGCAGGTACCTACCTAATGAGCTTCGTGGGGGGATGATAAGCTCCTCGCTAGCACCGGCTAATGTAGCAATTTTGTTATTTCTGCTCAAGGTATGTAGCTGTGTTTGCAACTTTAGAAAAAGCTTTAAAATCTTGATGGTAAAATGTGTCACGTAAGCTGATTGGAAGTATTTTAAAAAGTTTGATGTGTGAACATTTCATTATTGCTAGGGTGGTTATCATCAAAATCTTGCGAATTCTACAATTATGGCTCTTTCTGCTTTTGGCCTATTAATTGCTGCTGGCTGCATTTATAAACTGAGATCATGGCGAAAGCAGTGCCGTCAAGACTGGCATTATACATAACCACAATAAAAATAGTCCAAGAGCTAATCAGGCACATCTCAGATAGTCTTTTGTTCTATGCTCATAAGCACAGAAAGCCAGGGTTCCTTTCAGTTTGTCGATTCTTGTATCTTGCATTCCTTCATGGATCTTGTTGAGGCTGAGACAACCGTAGTATTGTTTGTTTTAATCAATGTTTTGCAGTGAATTTGAAAGACGTGAGGTGTTGTAAGAATGGGACTCAGTACCAGTCAATTTTTGGCACGTCAGAGGACAAGAATTTACTAAGATGAGTCCTAACATGATAAAAAAAAAGAATAAACCTGTAGAAAGGGCGTTGCAGTTTCTTTCTTCTGCAACTGGAGCCTATACTAAGGTAACCCAAGTGAGCACCCCTCTATTTGTTCCCTCAGTACAAACTTTTTTTGTTTTTTGAGCAAGTTTAATTTCTGTCAAACATTGCAAAGTGACTATGTTACATCTCAAGTTAGAAAACGTATGTTCCATTACCTAATTATCAAAGTATTCGAATGATCGATCGGGTTTATTCATGGTTTAAATATCCAAAGTTGAAGTTTAATATGATCTACATGGTAATTCGTATAATAATTTAGACTTGCATAGCCGGAGTGCTGGTGTTTCTGTTACATGATAGTGTCACAGGTTTTGCTATTTGAATGTTTATGCATCAGCCACTGCTACATGAAATGGTGTATCTGAATCAGTGCTTCTCCATCGGTGAATTAATCAAGGAATAAGACGGTAAAGGTAAGCCTTTTTTTTCTGCGTCAGCTGTTGGATTTCTTTTGGACTTTCTCAAGAGCAACTTATTGGACTTTTTCTATGTTGTCGTTTTCTTGAGCCCGACTTTCATCGAATACGGCTTTCCACATAATTCTATATGTATCTATGAGATCAAGTATGGAATTCTGTTTACTCACTTTAAATTAAGTATCCGTTTCCCTCCTTTTCCTGTTAGGATTGGAAATCCTGTATTTTACATATCCATACGGTCGAGTCCTTAGGTTTCCGAAGTAGTGTAATGTAAAAAAGAAGTGCTTCGTATCATTGTTATTTGATTCGGACCTGTTCTAAAAAAATCGAGGTATTTCGAATTGTTTGTTGACACGGATAAAGTAAGGAAAACCTTTGAAATGATTTCAATATTGGACCTTGGACATATAATAGTTTCGAATCGAATCTCTTTAGAAAGAAGATCTTTTGTCTCCTGGTAGCTTGCTCCAGTCCCCTTAAGAAACTTTCGTTATTGGGTTAGCCATAACTTCACATGTTTCGATACAAGTTCGAATCCATGTGTTGATGCCCATTGTTGAGTGAATACAATATACAGAATTAAGTATACATTTTCGTGCAAAATACAATGGTCTTTTTTATTGTCTGTACATTTTCTTTATATTATTTCGATTTTCGATTTTTTTAAGGAAAAAAACTTGGATCGGTCTAAATGAACAAATGACCTGTTTTTGTTAGTTTTTAAATGGTAGATAATGAACAAATCCATTTTACCAAATGATTCTTAATATGTTAAAAAACCCATTTGCAATCTCTTATTGAAACCCATTATGTATGTTATGCATTGAGGAAGGTGAGCCAGCACGCGCGCACTATTTATGTTTTAGCACACTTGATTCTGATTATTAGATGAATTAGTAGTGTTAGAACAAAATGTAAAAGAAAATAACCCTATGATAATATTCATAAGTTAACTTGATATCAAAGTGGAAGATTATGTAATCAAATTTCCAAGCCACTATTCAAAAAAAAAAAAAAAAAAGAAATCTTGGCCAGCGTGAGTAAAATTAATCTACTTAGTATATTTGTCCTATATGATCACTAAAAACTTCACACTTCACCCCAAAGATGTGCCTCAGTGACATGAAATCAATGACTAGACAACGTGGATTAACAAGTGCTATTATAGCTGTCTCAAGGTTTCCTAAAGGTATTTCTTTTGGTGCACTCCTAATTAATCTGTTAATGATCTTGCAATGCAAACGTCTCTAATATTTGTTTTTTTTTGTTAAACCTAATTTGACTAAGAGAGATGTAGGCTTCAAATAAATATTCTTACATTTATATTACTGTTAGTATGTTCTTGGAATCTCTCTTTTTTGGTTTTTTTTTTTTCTGGAAGGTGTCTCATATTTTTATTTTTCGCAAATGGTGTTTCTATTTACTGTTATACCTATAATGCCCATCATCGTCGCCTGTCACTTTTGCCCTCGCTCTCGTTTGTAGTTATCGCCATTAAGGCCCTCTCTTGTTGTTATTATCATGTTCTCATTGTTATCTCCACCCTCGTCCTCGTCAATGGTTGTCGTTATCATTGTGCTTTTATTCGTTGACTTCGCTCTCAACCTTGTTTGTTTCGTCATTATTGAGGTATTGCAAAGGCTCACCTTGACGATCTTGCCCTCCTTTGACTCCTTCATTATTGACCTTTGTTGGCTGTTTCACCATCATCCTTCCTCTATCGTCATTGATAGTGGAGGCATCAAGGAGGGCGAAGTCCTCCTGATGGGGCCTTAGCGATACCTCGATAATAGCAGACAAGGGTGAGGGTGGTGGACAAGGGCAAAGGCGATGGACAAGGGTGTGATAACAATGATAGCAACGAATGAGGGTGACAAACGAAGACAAGGATAGAGAAGATGGACGATGAGGGCACGGTGAGGGGGGAGTTGGTAGATGAGGGCAAGGTGGTAATGATAGTGGCGAATGAGGGCCTCAGTGACGAACAAGAACAAAGGCATAGGTGATAAAATGATGGGTGATGACGAGGGGCATTACGACTATTACAAAAAATGGGAAACAAAAAAAAATTAAAAAAAGGAAACACCTTCCGAAACAAGTCTAAAAAAAAATTTCAACAAAATTGCCTTATAATCATCAACTCATCGGATCCCAAAGTAGCATATCAAAAACGCATTCTACTTCTTATATATATAGATGATAAGAGTTAACTATATATATTTAAACATTTCGATTCTTACACTTTAAAAAGTTACATTGGTATCCATATAGTTACGAAAGTGAAATATTTAAATCTATTTACCCTAAGCACATCAGTTTTATCGATGAAAAAATAAAAATAATGGGCAAAAAGATAATTTTTACGTTCGTTGGCGGACGATGTCGGTGGTGGTGGATGGCGGCATCGCCGACGTCGACGTCAATGTAGTTGCCTTGCCACCTCTGATGATGATAAGGTCTGCTCTCACCGTGATGCCACTCGCATCAATGAGGAGCATGCCACTGACCTCATTGTCGCCCACCTTATGTTGCTTTGCATTTGTGTCGACTTTAACACAGTTGTCGAGCTGCAATTGCATTGGTATCGAAGCAGATGGTGGTGGTCGCCGTAGTGTCTACGACGAGGCGGTCACCGTCTTCGCCATAGATGCCATGGCTGTCACCACCATTTGCGTCAATGTTGATGCAGTTGTTGCTTGGCAACTGTGTCAATGTTGACGCAAATATAGAGCGACACGGGGCGACGATGAGGTTAGCAACGCGCTCCTCATGGAGGTAGATGGCGTTGCGGTGAGAGCGGATTTTATCGTCGTCGGAGATGGCCGACAACTGTGTTGACATCGATGCCAACGACGTCACCGTCCATCACCGAACATTAAAATTACTTTTTACCTTTTATTTTCGTGTTTTTATTGGTAACACTGACGTTATTATGGTAAATGGACCTAGATGTTTTACTTTCGTAACCATCTTCACCGTAGATGCTGGGATAGCTACCACCATCTTTCTCGATGTCGATGTAGTTGCTGCTTGGCAACTGCATCGGTATCGACATAAATGCAAAGCAACACGGGAAGGGCGACGATGTGCTCATGGAGGAGGATGGCATCGCGGTGATAGTGGATCCTATCGTCGTTGAAGGTGGCTAGCAATTGCAACGACGTCGATGCCAACGATGTCATCATTTACCAGCGAACGTTAAAATTATTATTATTTTTTATTTACGTAGTTTCGTTAGTAAAACTGACGTTATTATGGTAAATAGATTTAGATATTTTACTTTCGTACTTAGTCCGAATGATTAGTCTGGATGTTGATATAATTTTTTAAAGTATACGTGGTAATATGTAATTAGCCCGGATGATAATGAATTAAACTATAGGGATGCCACACGTTCGAGGAACCAACGAACATATGTAAAGGCCCCTATGGATCCGAGATCGCATTACAAATAGATGCGATGCCGAGACCAACAGCAGGAGCTCCTCGCAATTCCACACACCCCATCATCGAAACCCTCCCGTGTCCGTTGCAGACCATGGAATCCGGTCGCCGGAAGATCCCCAGCGGCCGCGGAAAAGCCTGCGCCGCTGCCGCCAATATCGACCGGCCGATGCCGATGGCCGCCACTGCTTGTCTGCTCCTAATCATCCTTCTCGGCGTTGCGCTACTGGTGTGGTGGACTGCGGTCTTCCACCCGGGCAACGAGCAGCTGTGGATGGTGCCCCTCGGCCTGCTCATGGTCGGCACGCCCGCCATGATCTGCTTCGCCCTCTCCTCCGATTGCACCTCGCCAGCCGTGGTGCCCGATCCCGACCCAGAAAGATGATAGCGTGAGCTACTCGCCAGTTATCCTCAACATATACATCTCTCTCTCGCTCTGTATCATCATCTTCTTCTTCTCTACCTGATGCTTCCATAAGAACAAGCATATCATGACACTCAATTCTTCCTTACTTCGTGGAGAACTCAGAAATGCTTGCTGCAAAAGGTATGATTGGGTCTTTCATGCATCATATTGCTGCATCCAAGCATCTAAGCAACCCGGAACACCGGTTGCACTCGCACAGCTGAAGACAACAATGGTAGGTTTAGCATAGCACGTAGACTTCCCATGTGATGGCAGCCCCTGCGATAGGGTGACGATAACTATTTAGACTCAATTCTTCGACTGGAAGAAGGAGTTGATTCTGAGGAAGCTATAGGAAGCTAGTTCATGATCTTGATTGCGCAGAAGCCGATTGAAGCTTTACTCGCTTCCTTGGATATTGGATGTAGAAGTGATCAACAGTGGTCAAAGCTGGAGAGGATGATCGAGTACGAATCATTAGTTCCTCGGATGTTTGGTACTGTCGAAGAACGAGCTACTCAGGGGAGGTGATGAACCAGGGAAGCTTCGGCGTAGGGCAGCATCATCTAAGTGTGTCATTTTCTCTGGTGAGGTAGCATTTGGGGGAACACATATACCTATACCGATGTGTGGAGAGGTGGTTGCACGCACACGCAACATGGTAGAAAATAGCATGACGGGGCTGCATCCGTCGCTTTTTAGGACGTGGAGATGGGTCCTCGAGTGACCATCCTACTTGCTCGAACCGATGCATGCTATGGATCATCGTAATAATAATAAGCATGAACATAATTTTATGTTTTATGGAATTGGTAAAAATATTCAGATGCAATTCAAGTGGAACAGCAATTTAAATTTTTGAATGAAATATCATTAATTAAAATTTTAGGAGACACTATCCATACAATTAATTTATGACCGATGATAATATTGCTCCTTGATACTAACAAAAATCTCTTTTTCAGTATCAAATGAATGAAGGTTGAACAAAAATGATTTGAATTTGATTCACAACGACGACAACTTATTGACGACTGAGTGAAATCGGACGTGAGCAGTTGAAAGAATAAGGTGGGTGGAAAAGCAGACATTTCTGGGGGAGGCGCCTCCATCTTCAATGCTGATACAGATTGGAAAGGGACACACAGCACCAACATCACCATCATAAGTTCCGAGTCTTCATCTAATTCCTGTTTGTCAACTTGTTTGGATCAACACCAACTTGATTGTCGATCTGGGTTTGTGTTTATTGAGAATTTGGACTGTATGAACAAGCTGTTGTCGCGCTGTACGTACGACTGCAAATTTACCTCCCGACTCCCCTGCAGCACACCTTAACTATTAGTATCATGTTTTCCCTACATATTAAGACAGAAAATAGTTTCTATTTCAAAATGAAGTTCTCATCAATGTAAACAGTCAACAAGGGTTGGCTACTGATGGCACACGTTGACAACATGGAGAAAATTCAACCATCATAATTCCACATGAGATCTTGAGATGACTATTGTGTATATAACAACTACAATGTTTTCAACACCATCTACATGTTTTTTCTTTTCCAAAGCGAGAAAGCAATCGAGCATCTAAAACATAAATTCAGTTTTGTGGAAGCTCATGCTTGGTTGTTTTCATGTCACCAAAGCATGCAGGAATCTGCAGCTATCTTCATCAAAAAAGTAAAAGAAAAAGAAATTTGAGAGATAAGCATGCAGGACTCACCAAAGCATGCAGGAATCTCTAGCTATCTTCATCAAAACTAACCACAAAACACAAATTGATGTTGTCCGAAGGAACTATGGCTTACATTTCTGTTTAACATGAAGATTACACAATTTCTTGAGTTTACTAGTTGGAAGTCTCGAGTCATATTAGAAGCTCTCTGCTTGTATAAGATGCAAAAAAAAAAGAAAAAGAAAAGGCAAAGAACCCTTTGGTTAGCATAACCAAACACAAAATGTTTTTGACCAATGTATTTCAGCTAATCGTAGCAAAGTATTCATTTCTAGTGGCCAGATTGTTCAGGGAACCGCAAATTCATCAACCATGACAAGCACAAAAGAAAACAAATCTTAAGATGGCTCTTTAAAATCAGAGATGAATAATTGTCAAGATTACCATTATCCTTCCATGCTCTCCCCTCCGAGCTGAGATTGAGAAACCTTAACTTTACTCTTCGGAAGAGTAATTTGTGAACCATGTTGCAGGGCAGCAGGTGCTTCGTCCAAATCACTACTGTTTCTCCAACTCCTTAATTTCTGTCTGCCAGAAAATAGATTTTTTACCCTTCATCATGTAAAATGTGCAAATAGCATATCAGAAGATGTGGTGCAGATAGAAGAAAGAGGGACAAATCATGCACATACCAATCATGCCTAGCCTCCTTATTAACTATGATTTTGGCAACTTTCTTTATAGCCTCCGTTGCCATCTATGTGATGTTCCTATCATACCTTTCAGGCCTGTTATGCTTCCTTTCAAACTTGACAGTTGAGTCCCTGATACGGATAAGAGTTATTAGATAGTGGATCATGTAATCGAATATTCTCGGCTTAAAACAAGAAACGCAGAGAAGTATCACATCAAAATCTCTAACCTGTCATATCCTTCTGATGCAATAACCTATATTTCTTTGCCAATTTCACCTTGTGAGCATTTCTCTTCATTTGGAAATTCTTATGATATTTTGATTGGTGCAATCAGAATATCTGCAGATAAACACTCACCAATTACAACAGAAGGCTAGCAAACAGGAAATTCATCATTATGCATCGAAAGCTCATTTATTCATGCTTATATGTGCATTAGACTTGACGAACCACAACAACATACAATGCAAGGAGCGACAGCATCGGTCGTTCCTACACACAAATTGTGAATATATACATATTTGTGAATATCAATCAGAGGCATATGCTATTCTGCAACGAATTATGTATGGCATGGGGATATCTTGTCTCTGAATCCCTATGTAGTTTGTTCTACATATCAATCCCCTAAAGAGGGCCAGCTAACAAATCAGACACCATGTGATATGAACAAAGTTAAACTGCATACGGTTTAATACTAATCCGATAGTTTATCAGTCCAATCCAGTTATACTGTTCTGATTGTACAATTCTTAATTGGATCAGATAACCAACAACATCAAATCGATGTGCATATGACTAAATCTAATGATCCAATACGTTTTAGATATTATCGCTGAAGTTGGAATCATCCAGATTAAATTGGGTTTTCAGTTTAGGACTCTTGTTCTTAAAGGAGATTTTTGGTTAATCCTGTAGTGTTATTGGATCACAATTGGCAGGACACCTGCCACTGCTCTTGATTTCAGAGAACATCTCAATCTTCCTTGATCAAGTATCACTTAGCACCCGCCTTATCATATGAAGGCTGTGATATGGGATCATCGTCATTGTTTTTTATTTTTAAGTAAAATTTCTATTAGTTTAAAGGGTCTTTTACAAATTCTATAAGTTGCCACATGACGACATCTAGAATATTTTCAATTATATTTCCTAGATTAATTATGAAGAAAAAAAAGAGGTATATAAAGAAAAAGAGAACAAGAATCATATGGCTGAAAAAGGAAACCATCGAGCACTAAGAAGAAAAAAATATTTAGTAGACGAATCTGAAAACTTATCTTCTTTAAAGAAGACAAAAGAGACCCACTTCCTGTGGACATGTTGGTAGGATCCAGCTCCGGTACCAAATATGACATTGGAAAACCTAAAGAGTGAATTTTCTAATGTGATGGGAGAATTGGGAGGGGAGTAGGTAATAATAAACAAAGGGGCAAATCAAATAGAGAAGTGAGAAAACACAATTCGCAAAAGATTTAATTCTTGCAATAGAAAAAATAGATGTTGTAAATTCAGAACTTACCAATTCGGTCAAAGAGGAAAGCCTTAAATCGTCCAACTCGCATGTGTTAATGAGAAGTTGAAGTTGCAAATATACTCCATAATGGTCGAGCTTGAGCAGATGTAGATGATCGACTCTTGAATGAATAGGAATTTAGTTTCCTTATAATGTATGAGTGGTGCGACCCTATAATTTTCCCTGATGTGAGATACAGGACTTGGAGTGGGATCCAAGACCAATCACTCCTCCTTCCTCTCTGCTCCTGAAAAGTCAATCATCTACATCCTTGTTGAAGCGCAACCATCTAAAGCCAACTTGCAATGAAGACTTGTCAACAACACAAGCTATTCAATTGGACGATTCAAGGTTTTTCTCATTGACCAAATTGGTAAACGTTGAATTTGCAGTACTTGTTTTTTCTATTACAGGATTTAAAATTTATGTGAATCAGATTTTCTAGTCTCCTCTCTCTCTCTCTCTCTCTCTCTCTCTCTATTTTGGCCTTTTTTTTGTCTCTTATGGCCTACTTAACACCCAATTCTCCCATCACATTAAACGTCACTCTAAATGTTTTCCTACTCCACAAACAATGGTGATGTCGTAACAACAACAACTAAATAGTAGAAGTTGAAAATATTATACAACTCAGAAGCAAATTTAGAGCACAAAACAAAAAAGAAAAAGAAAAGAACACAGCAAACTACATGAACGTAGATACACACAACAATACAAAGGTAACAGAAGAAATTCTAGGAAGTCCAAAGGCAGTGATCTTGACACTAACAAGAAACTACAGTTTTGAGATAAAAAGTACAAAGAAACAGTGATTGCAAATATAACATGGTTTAAAGTTCGCTAAAAATGTATAAATGATGAAAGATTTTGTTACATGATATCAAACGAGGGTTGGGGCACGCAAGAAATCCCTGCAGATTATTCTACTTCGAATGCTCATGTCTGGATCATCGTATCCACATGATTCTGATTTTTGAATCAATGGTGTGATATCATGACTAAGTAGAGGCTCCAACAATTCAGATGGGAAGCATGAAAATTGCAGGAGAACAACAGAAATCACACGAGCGAAGACAATTAACAAATTGCAAATCCGATTTGCTATATTACAGAACAAATAAATCAAGTAAAAGCCGACGGCTTTGCAACCCTAGAAAAACCCTAGTGATGGCAACAGAGATAAAGACATGGAGAGAGAGAGAGAGAGAGAGAGAGAGAGAGAGAGAGAGGTACCATGGGGAAGGATGGCCAAAGGTCGGAGGTCACAGGAGGCGGCAGAGGACACGCAGCCAATAGCGGCTCGATATCCATATAGATCCACAGAACCCGCGGTTTGGTTTAGAATACCGGTTCAAGAAACCCGACCCACTTGAGCTGCCAGCGTGAGAGAGAGAGAGAGAGAGAGCGATGGGGTTCCTCTTCCGAGTGAGGTTGGCGTCCTTCTTTGCGGGCGCCGCCGCGGCGTCCCTTGCCGGCTTCTGTCTCCTTTACAAGGATTACATGCTCGCCCACGACGCCATCGCCCAACAGGTTCGTCCTCCATCCTATCTTTCTTTACATCCACTAAGCCTTCTATGAACGATGCACAATTTTCTTCGATCCCATGGCTTGTTGATCGATCGATCGATCGATTCACATAGGGAAATTGGACCGATAGCAGGATATAATTAGAAAGCCTAGAGGAGGTTAATGTAAAGGGGAATCCATTCGCAAAGGCCTAAATGTTTGGGACGTGAAATCCTGTACTGTGGAGATGCCGAATCACTTTGACAAGATGTCTACTTTATATAAGAGATTGGTGCTTGGTGAATCGAGTCCATTGTACTTTAATGTGATTGTGTTCGTGATTGGTTCTTTCAAGTCTTCTTGAGATGATTACATTAGAGAAATTTGTTTGGAGAGATCCCTTTTCATCTGATATAAAATGAGCGTGATTGTGTTCTTGGTTATGCACCTTTTATGCTCTGGTCCTTTCATGTCTTCCTGAGATAATTACATGGAGAAATTTGTTTCAAAAAATCCCTAGTCTGATACAAAATGGATGTGATTGTGTTCGTGGTAATGCAAATTTGTGCTCTGGTTCTTTCATGTCTTCTTGAGATAATTACATAGAGAAATTTGTTTGGAGAGTTCCTTATTGTCTGATATAAGCTGTGACACAGGGATAGTCATCGATCGAGCTTGTCTATTCTGATCTGAGATCATTCTGCTTTGATGCTTTAAATTGCTGAATTTCCTCTGAATGATATTTATGGCCAAAAGATAATTATGTTTAGTAACAAAAAACAGTTTTTTCATCCTATGTGAAATAAGTTCAATAACTTTCTGTAGTTCTTTACGGAAAATTAAGCCCTTTGAGCTTTCCATGGTTATCTTTGTTTCTTTTTCTAAGCACTGTCTCTAAATCCATTAAGTACTATCCAAGTTATTATTCATGATTATTCTACTTTGATATCAGTTCTATTTTAGTTACTTGTTCATCTGTCAGACATAAGTTTCCAAAATTGGAAAATCTCTTGTCTCCTTTTCTTTCTTGTTTTCTTAGAGACATCCTCAAATCAAAGGGGTGCATTCTCTCTTATTCTTGCTTGAATGTATTGGGTTTGTTTACTGTTACATTTTGTGCTTGATTAGTAAACTGTCTAGTATAGCAGGTCAGAGAAGGATATACTTTCTGTCAAAGAAGTTTATTTTTTAGTATTTACATTTTTGTTTCATATACAAAAAGTTGATAATGAGAAAAGTTATCGTGACCTCCTAGTCGACCGTATCGGATTGGATGAATGGAAACAAAATGAGATTTCCTTATAGCTCATCTGAAATAATTATTCCATGATCTAAATACATGTATGCTGTCTTTTATTTTATTTTATACTTTATGTAATACAGACAATCTAATATAAGAATAACAAACCATTCTCTAAGAAGAAAATTCACAAAAGTGCATCAAACAAAAATAAATAACACTGAGGAATGAGTCAAAAGTCCAAGTATAAGACATGGGCATAAGTATGGATGGTACAGGAGTTATATGTCTTGAGCAACCCAATATGTGTTGAAAAGTATTTGAGAAGTTTCGATGTCGACATGACACTGATATGGCAAGTATCTTGAGGAACCTATGCTTCGCATATTTTCTTAGTTTGGTCATAAGGAAAAAAAAAAGGGTTCAGATCCTTAATGACAAATAATTGGAGCTCCCAAGATGAGCTGAATGAGAGTTGGATACAATTATACAAGGATAAAGAAGATGGTATCATTTGACATAAACTGTATGGGTTTGGTTCCAAGCGATCAGCAGCCATAGTGGAATAATGATTGTTATGGACAAGCATATGTCCGCCAAAAGGTCACTAGCAAAGTCACATGCTTCCGTTGTTGCCTAAAGGAACTCATAGTTACATGCCAAGATACTATGTTTTGGAAGTGATCAACAACAAAGGTATTAAGTATTTTTGCTCATAAAATAATCATGTTTTGTTGGAGATTACAAAGATATAAGGTACTTGTCGAGTTTGCATGGACAGCTTCGTGGGTATAGGCCTTCATTGGAGGTTGTTTCTAAGTATTTTTTTCTAATTTACAAAACCATCTTTCTATAATGGTTGAACCCTGCATATATGTAACATGCACAAAGGTTCAATGCTATTATGTCCTATGACGTTGTAAGGAAGTAGGAATCATTGACAAAACAGTTAGAACTTACATCGAAAATGTATTTACAAGTCCAACACCATGCCCATGTTAAAAACTACTTCAGGAAAAATAAATGAGAAAGCACAAATAAGGCCAATCTCAATGACCAGTAGCGAGAGGTCAATTTTGCAGAAATACTTTTATGATGCCCCTGTCTAACTTCATTTCAGTTAAAATAATTTCTGTTTTTCGTAGTTGACCATATCACATTTTTGTTTCTTCTTGTTACTTTACATGAGCTGGTTGTCATACTTGGCCTAAATCCAAACTACAAAATCCTGCTTCCAAGGCTCTTAGTTCATATTCTTAACTATGGCCATATTTTTTGATCGATCAAGTTGGTGACAGACCTGAAGTTTGAAATTGATATGTCAAAGATGGCTTTTGTGATGTCAAATTTGCTTGGAGGTTCAGACTTAAAATGGTGCACAGTGATATGCTAGAAACAAATTCTTACCATGTTTTCTTTTGTAGGTTCTTCTACTTTTTGCTTATCTATTTATTGCAGTCGCCCTCAATCTATATTATTTTACTTTAATGTTGCCTGTTATTTAGATGGTTTTATAAATTGTTTTAGTAATAGTGACTCATAGTTACTTGCTTCTCCAGGCTAAAGGTGTTTATGAAGATTTTGATGAACGATTTGAATCTCTTAACAAGCGTGTCACGGCATTGGAAAATCAGAAGAAATCGGAGACCACAAAACCTGCAGAGATTTTTGACTAGCTAGACATGTTTGTTGCTTTTCAAGCAGCCATTTTGCTTCCTCCAAGATAACGATGCTGAAGAAATCACAACATTCGATTCGAGTTGGATGTAAAAGAAGTCTTAAAAATTTTATTCATGCACTTCGCAATGTTGTTTTGGTGTTCTTCCATTTTTGTACAAGGTGCAGCCATTTTAACTAATCATCGATGGCTGTCAGTCATAATTGCTATCGGACGCATACCTCACGGTAATGTATACATCCAAGAAGATTGGGTTTTCGCTGTGTTTCGGTGAGTTTGGTATCGAAATCACCGGTTTCAACTCTCAAATCATACTTCCTGCTGTATGCCAATTCCACTGTCCTTGTTTTCTAGTTGAGCATGATGCATACTAGTTACATGTTCTTGATTTTGTTAGGGTTATTATTCTACACAAAGTTGAACAGCAAGAAAAAGATATAGCAGTTGAGAGTACAATTAGATTTTTTCCCTTTTAGAATACTTTGATACCAAAAAGAACAATTTAGAGAATCAACAAAATTTTCTTCGTTCCACATGTCACGGGCCACAACCTGCTCACGCAGCAACACTCAAAGACACCGGAAATCTCGGACTCCAAATCTAACTCTTCGATCTGTCTATCTGCTGTTCCTGTCAACGGGAACAACAACCTTTATGGCCTCCAACCCAAATATTTTGCTTGCTCAACTCAATCCCAACCTAATAACTGGAGCCTCGAATCGGTCGATCAGATAGTTTAGAGTGTCAACGGACCCAACATTTTGCTTCCTCAAACTCCAACCCAACCTCACAGTGGTCACAACGTGATTCATTGTATCCATTACTCAATGCAAGCAATTTACCATTGAGGAGGCCATGACAAACCCAAACCACATTCGAGCCACCCGGTGGCTCGTGACGCTCGCACCCCACCATGCCGCTCCATTAAGCCGCCCCTCCAAAGTCACAACCCGAGCGGCGACATGTCACGGGCACGGAAGCATTCCTTGGGACCTCTGCGTCTCCCTCGCCTGTGACACCCCACGAAAGCACATGGAATCCTATGCTGCAGCACTACGCATACATACACAGCAGCCTCTCCTTTGCCACTGTTCATGAGCTCCTCTATTGCCTGAGCTCTTTCTTCTTTCCTTATCTTTCGCATGTGATTTCACCCCCCTTTATTCGTCCGTGACTTACTACTACCGGACAAGGAAGTATGAGGAAGTAGAGGACAAGGAAGGGCGAAGGGGGAGAAAGAGTGAGATGAAATGTGTGCCATATCATGGCCGTGATAGCCTCAAATTACGGCGTTCGACGGCCCTCGTTACCGCCATCTTATGTGGGCGTTGTCCGCTGAGGAAGACGACTTGGCTTAACCCGTCCTTTTCTTTTCCAGTTTCTTACCTTAAACGTGGGTATTAGTCTTACTTAATTCGTCGAATTGGGTTTGAGTCGTGTCGTCGTTCTCAACGTGTCAATCCGTGTTCCGGTTTCACGCAGCTAATCCCGTGACCATGAACGCCTCCCCAAGCCGACGCCGTCTTTCTGTTACCTCCAACGAACAACTGCCGGAGACCCACCTCCTCGTTCCCCTATAAAGCTTCTCCCAGCAGCCACCATGCTCTCCCCACCATCTCTCAACTCAGCGTAAACAGAATGGCCGCCAAAGGCTTCCTGTTCTTGTCGCTGATGAGCCTCAGCTTGCTCCATTCCCCTTCTCCGGCCTCCGCCTTCAACTATGCCGACGCTCTCGCCAAGTCTATCCTCTTCTTTGAGGGCCAGCGCTCCGGGAAGCTCCCCGCTAACCAGCGCGTCACATGGCGCGGCGACTCCGGCCTCTCTGACGGCTCCTCTTGCAATGTCTGCACCTCTGACAGCACATTTGAGTTCCTGTCGTTGCCGTGCTTACGAAGGCTTTGCATGGGCGTGCGTTGCAGGTGGATCTGGTCGGCGGCTACTACGACGCCGGGGACAACGTCAAGTTCGGCCTCCCGATGGCCTTCACGACGACGATGCTGGCGTGGAGCATCATCGAGTTCGGTGGGCTGATGCATGGTGAGCTCGGAAACGCCAAGGCCGCGCTCCGCTGGGGCACGGACTACCTCCTCAAGGCCGCCACCGCCGCCCCCGACGCTTTATACGTTCAGGTGATCGACGAAGACGTCGAGGCATGGGTTGCTGCGGCAGCACCGCGTCTTACTCCTTTTCCCGTGCATTGCAGGTGGCGGACCCGAACCAGGATCACCGATGCTGGGAGAGACCGGAAGACATGGACACCCCCCGCAACGTTTACAAGGTGACGAGCCAAAACCCCGGCTCCGACGTCGCGGCCGAGACCGCCGCCGCGCTGGCGGCGGCTTCCATTGTCTTCAAGGATTCCGACCCAGCTTACTCTTCCAAGTTACTCCACACTGCCACCCAAGTAAGCGTACGAGGACATGGCGGATTCCGATCTGCCTTTTAGTTCCATGATTCCATCTGACGGTGAACGATTCCCGCGCTGCAGGTTTTCGATTTCGCTAACCGGTACAGAGGTTCATACAGCGATTCACTGAGCTCGGTGGCGTGCCCATTTTACTGCTCCTACTCTGGTTATAACGTAAGAGGCTTGATCTGCTGCAAGCTACGAACTTGGCCTCGATTGACTTCTGCAGCAACTGCTGACTAAAACTTGATGTGCAACCAGGACGAACTTCTATGGGGAGCTTCCTGGCTTCACCAGGCGTCGCAGGACGTCTCCTTCATGTCGTACATCGAGTCCAACGGCCACACTCTGGGAGCAGAAGACGATGACTACTCCTTCAGCTGGGACGACAAGCGCGTGGGCACCAAAATTCTCCTTTCCAAGGTAGTGACGATGAAGTCTTCCTCGGAGAGCTTCCCTTCTTGCTAGCTCAGCGTAAAGAGACTTGAGTTCTCCGTCTGGGTTTCTGCGCAGGGATTCTTGCAGAACGGGATTGAAGTGCTGCAGTTGTACAAAGCGCATTCGGACAACTACATCTGCTCACTGGTGCCAGGAACGAGCAGCTTCCAAGCCCAGTACACACCAGGTTGGTGCTGCTCATCACCCGTCTTCCAAAGCCGTGTCCTCGAGGCCAAGACTAACCATATCACGTTCTTGTGAGTAGGGGGGCTCCTCTACAAGGAAAGCGGGAGCAACCTGCAGTACGTGACATCCACCGCCTTCCTTCTTCTGACCTACGCCAAGTACCTCGACTCTAACGGGGGATCGGTCTTATGCGGCACGTCGAAGGTGGCCGCCGCCGACCTCGTCTCCGTAGCCAAGAAACAGGTGCGTTAAACAAGGATCAGAAGTTCGAAGCAAGAAATGTAAGCTTCGGCAACCATGCAGCTTGCTGACGTACCGAACTTCGAAATGGCAGGTCGATTACATACTGGGAAACAACCCGGCGAAGATGTCGTACATGGTGGGGTTCGGGAGCAGATACCCGCAGCACGTCCACCACCGCGGCTCGTCGCTGCCGTCGGTGCGCGCCCACCCGGGCCGCATCGCCTGCAGCGAGGGGTTCCAGTACCTGTATTCGGGGTCGCCGAACCCGAACGTCCTCGTCGGCGCCGTCCTCGGCGGCCCGGACAGCCAGGACCACTTCGCGGACGACAGGAACAATTACCAGCAATCGGAGCCGGCGACTTATATCAATGCACCGATGGTGGGAGCTCTGGCCTTCTTCGCGGGGACGCCGATGTAGTGGGCTTGGCCGTGGCGTGGCGGTGGATAGTATGCAGCATGGTAGAGTGGGATTTAGCAGTGTCAAGCTCCCCTGACCATGCAACCAAATTAGCTATCTTGTCATCTACATAACCCAGATGCTTGTACTATGTTGTTATCTTATTATGATCACTGCAACTAACGACCCACTGCACTTGGCTGTTGTTGTACCTAAATACTTGTGATACGAACCAAATCGTTAAACAATTGGTAACTAATAACTAATAGAATCAGATACACCTCCTAAAACATTGACAATATATTGAGAGTTCAATACACCATCCGATAATAAAAATCTAATTGTTTTTACCATCAGCAAACAAAGGCCTTAGAATCGAGTTCCATCATCTGACAAAATATATATTCCTCTTGTCATCTCATTTAACAGTAGTAATTAATTTGATCATAGAACTCAGAGCTAGCATATGATGGAAATCATCACAAACGGTATGATCCTAGAACTAACGATGATTCTGTGCAACCACGCATCATATGAACTAACGAAGTAAAATAAAATTTGGCTTTGGCAGGAGGAAGATTTTAGACCTCCAACTGCTTGATGGAAGCTGATAGGTGAGCATGAAGGAAGCCTTTATCTAACTGATAACAACAAAAAAAGACACTTCATACTTCAAATTAGATACAAATTGAAGTTTAATCGAGATCTCCAAACACATGCATGTTTACTTCGACAAAAACACTAGATAATCACGGAAAAATGTCAGCCTAAGTTCCAACCACCAAAATGTGCTAACCAGCAGCGTTGATGCTAAATTTTCTTTTAAGTAGGAAGAGTAAAAACTACATGGAACTTACAAAGCAAAAGCTAAACCTTAAATATCCCTGTGTAGTTGTGTGTATATACTGTCAAAAGTCACCACATGGACCTTCAAGACTTAATACATGGTCACGCGAAGTGCTCGTGGACGCACAGGAGTCTTCGAGGGGCTTACCCTAAAAGTACAGAAAGGAACAACATTGTATTTACGAATAAATATTCAAGGAAATTAAACGATGCACAGCGTTTAAAAAATGAATGAAAATATCATATAAGGCATACCTTATTGGCAAGGATCCTAAAACCACACCACTACAGTTCAGAGCAGCAGTTGCACTATCAGCCTGAAATTACAAGTTCCACATAATGAAATCAGATATGCCCAGGAATCAGCATTGCAGTTAAATTTACATAGTAGTAATTTATCATGTTTACAACAAGCCATAGTTTCCCAATTATTTAGGCATTTATATTATGCAAACAAGAGATAAGATAATGAATAATCAGAGAAAGACCAATGATGTTGGCGATAGAAAATAAAAGAAAAGGGAAGGCCAACAACAGAATATAAATCAGTAAATTCTAGCTCCATGTACATTAGAAGTTCTGTTAATGTTTAATTGTTTCCATTCATGATAACTAGGTTAAAAATGATAGCTAGTTGTTATATGCAGAATGATATGTAAGACTGTAGTCAAATGTGTTATACATTTCAGAAGTATCTTCTGTTTGTATCTATGTATCATATACCAATTTTCCAAGACCCAATGTGATATTTTATTATCAGTATTTCATATTTGCATCCATGCTTCATAGAACTTCAACCAACACCATTTCGCTATCATTGTGATCAATTCCAAGCCCCTTTAAACGATTTTATCTTTTATAACACAATAGTGTGCATTCATAATTAATTTTTCTCAGGTGAACCTAAATTTTTCAGGTAGAGCAGGCTTATGTTGACCCGAAATCAACCAGAACATAACCTGACCACTTCTGTCCGAATTATCACACCAAGAATTTATCAGACAACACAAAAACCATGCTAAACTTGACAATAGAAAGTGTTACACGTTGTTCTCTGCTCTTTGCAGTCAACCTTTCAGAGAATGATTTCTTGCAGCCAACATCTAGCACAAATAATGCTGAATCGCGTAAGTTTTCATAGCTCCATTAGAAACAGGACTTCAAAAATAGATGTGCTACTTATCATCTATGCAGTACTATTCAAGCATATACAAGGTATCTAATTTGTCTTGGAAATGCAAAGAACAAGTTTGATCAGCAAAGAACTACTTGGGCTCACTCTGCTAGTCCAACCTCTTTTATTCCAATGACTTCTCTTTATATGACAGATTAAAGTAATCAAGTGTGACAAATACCCTTTTATATCTCACTGTACCTTTGCGCTGCTGACATCAAGTTCACAGGATAGTGATCAGAATTTAGGTTATACTACCTGGGATCAGGATCAGTGAATGGTAAATGGTAAAAATTAGCATAAATAGCAATGCAATAAATGGATTATCTGCAACTCTTCAAGATGTGATATTTTATTGGTTTGGGCTCAATTTTTAAACAGCAACAAAAACAATAGCACTTGATAAATGAACTATAAAGATGCAAAGGAAATTGGAAGAACACATAATAGCAGCAACACCAGATATCTAAAAGAACGTTCAGCACAAGGACACAACACATTACATTTAGGGTTTTCACAATTGTGTTTCCCATAATGATCTTATATTAAGTGGTCAAGAGAAACTGCACATCTATTTTCCTACAAATCCACTGTCTGACTCTAGTAAAGACATTTTTATATGTGCCGCCATGTGGTTTTCCATTTTTGATGCATGCACATAATAAGTTAATAACATCTGATTTCTCATTTAGCAGGTATAACCCTCAATCTAGCATATGTATCCTTCCTGAACATTTGCTAGAATGGTAGGTGTATATCCAGATTACAGACACCCTAACAGGGATTGGCACCATTAAGTATACAGTATTCTTAGTAGACAGCATGGCAGTGATTAGTTTGATTTGACAAAAGGTGAACTAAGGTGCCTACAGCAGGAGTGCTACAAACAAAGACACTAGAAGGCAACTTTTTTGTCAAAGATACATGTTTATTACTTTTTTGGAGATGACAAACCACCTTAGCATGAATATCGTGTGTATATGCTTATGATCTGAGTGCCTATTGATTTGTTTTGAATGAAACTCATCTTCTAGATGATGAACAATAAAAAGAAGGGAAATTTAAAGAAAATATGACATAATTAAGATGAGTTTATGGAGTTAAAGATTCTAACCATCACAAATTCAACAAAAGCAATCCTTGTGGAATGATGATAATCTCCAAGCAGTCTTAGGCGATAAACCTGTACCATATGATTTGCGCTGTTAATTTATATTACAAAATTTACTTTCTTATATCAGAAGATATAAATTTGTATCTTAGACCACATGGAAGAATCTGATGAAGTCAAATAACAATGAAAAGTGCAACCAACCTCTCCACAAAGAGACTCAAAGAAGAGTTTAAGATCTGCTTGAGAAACCTATAGGAAAAAAAACAAGTTATGAAAGAAGATTGCAGAAAGAGATAAGAAATTTATTTAGACACAAACAATAATAGAATTGAATAATAAATACTATCATCAACCTTCTTGTCAATATTTGTACAGTAGACGGTCCTTGAGCACATCTCCCGTTCATCATCAGACTTAAGGCACAGAAATAAGCAGATAGACAACGATGAGAAGAATTCAGACAAGGCCTAAATGTCATTCACCAAAGATATACCTGATGAATTCATAGCTAAGAAAAAGCTCGTATTTTCAGTGTTCTCTTACCCTAGGCAAAAATGTTGGGTTGACAGGTGCAATTGCAGTTTTTGAAGGAAGCACCTTTACTGGATAATACCCAAGAACAGTTCCTGACAGATTTAAAGCAGCTCGTGCACCCTCTGTTTTTGAATGAGTCCATGGCAATGACCAGTGATGTGAAAAAAAAATCATTTAATTTGAGAGAGACCAACTATGCAGAAAGGACTTACCCTCATCAGTGAACTCTATGAAAGCAAAGCGAAGAACTGTATTTGGGTCACCACACATGCGACAGTCAACAACCTGAAGCAATACATGTAATATATTTAGAAGCATTAAGTCATTTGACGAGACACACAAGGACATAAAGGTAATGCACCTGTCCACAGTTGATGAAAAGTGCCGCAAGCTGTTCTTCAGTAACCTAAATATCAGCAGAAGCTACATTAATATTCCACTATGAAAGATTTGAAAGGTTAAGTAGGTGCTATGACAGTCACATCAATCTAATAAATATATTACTTCTACCTAATAATATTGTTTATGATACCTGTTTAAGAGTCTCAGACTCTGAACTAGTGCAGCACATAAGGCTACAATTGATTAAAAAAAAGCACAGAATATCTATCAATTACTTAAAGCCAGCTATTGCATTAGGTCATATATTAACATTGAATAATGCTACTTCTGAGCATCCAGGACTCTCCTTATGATAGTAAGGCTCATCTATCCACAAATCACATATATTAGATGCAATACTTAGTCTAACACTGTGGATTTGGTGACTTGGATGAGGGTTGGGCTCTTCCGGAACATGTTCAACATGGATCTGAGATGAACCCTACTGTAGAAATATTTGACGCATATGGTTGTTACTTTTTGCAAACAATGATCCACGACTGGCTTGTAAGCTAGGCTAGAGAGAGTAGCTAATTTTGCAAACAAAATTACCAGGTAATATTCCACCAAAATATAGAGATTTATTGAAGAATCTTAATGTTGAATTTGCAAATACAATAAGAAAAAATAAACTTCACTTTTAAAACAAATTTAGGTGGCACTATGTGTCAAAAGCCTGTAACATGAAGACTTTCTTATTTACCAATTTTTGGCAACGAAAACAACTATTATCAAAAAAGTTCATGCATCCAATTCTGAAACTAAAGAAATTCTTTGGTAATACCAGTCTTTGCCTAGAAAATTTATATTTTTGTGTGCAATTAGATTTGGAAAGTCATCATTCCTTAAGAGTTACCAAATTTATAAAATCAAATACCATATATATTTTTTCCTTTTCCTATTAAGATGTAGAAACAAATAAATCATTCGTATTATGAAAATGATCATCGTTGTTCAACATGCCAAAATGATTCAAAATATATCTTTTGCATAATCAAACACCAAACGGCATTGTACAACAAAGTACACTTTTTAAGAACCTAATATTTATATAAATGTGAGAATAGCCATATCTATGTCAGCTCAATAAGCCTAGAATGTGGAGTTCCACCTGAACCAGCTTAACTAATCCCCTCCATCAATCTTATGTTTTGCATTCTACAACTTTCAAATCATACATGCATGTGACAGAATAGTTCTCAGTTACAATCAGTTATCTACAAATGTATAATGGTCATTCATGAGTTTCCAAATGTTAATATCAAGTTATAGATAAGTGAGTTGAAAAATAAATTAAATATCTGACAGTTAAAATCAGGTTAAAGTCCAGTGGGTTGCAAAGTAAACTATCTTGAACCAAAAAACAATAATAATAACTCAATTAGACATGTCAGTTGACAAAGTCCTACAATCAATATT
Source organism: Musa acuminata AAA Group (assembly GCF_036884655.1). Classification (NCBI taxonomy): domain Eukaryota; kingdom Viridiplantae; phylum Streptophyta; class Magnoliopsida; order Zingiberales; family Musaceae; genus Musa; species Musa acuminata. The sequence continues at coordinate 2,542,995 of NC_088327.1, forward strand.
AAACTAAATCAATTATTGTAAAACCAAAAACTGGGCAAACGAAAGACACCTTAAAGTAATATAATCTTCTACGATGAAAACTAGTGGAAACAAAGAACAGAATAAAGTTTTGCGTCACTGAAGCTCTCATCACTCACAGAGGTGCGGACCACTCTATATTTCCTTTTGCTCTTTGGAATTGGGAAGAGTTCTAGAGACAAAAGTTTGAGATGTGTATATGGACTCAAAGAAATATATGAAAAATATCCTCACAAAGACTTTAGAAAGCTGTGATTTGAAATGGCCGACCATGCATGATTCATCTGTTCATTGCTTTTCTTCACCGTCTTAGGTAGGCACATATTCAAACATTTCAATCTAAGATTACATTAATACATGATATACATGCGTGCTGATCATATTATGCCTTGGCCTATATACAATCACCCCAAACCAGAATGCCTAAAGACCATCAACACATCAGCAAAAAAGAAGATATCACGATATGAAAAAGACATGGTATGATCATTTACAGTATGGAACAACACACATCTGTAAAAGAAGGCATATATCAAATCAAAAGTACACGAATGGATGATCCTCCTAACCTGATGATCAATGTCGGAGACATACACGGTTCTCCTTATCACCTCCTCTCTCTGCGCCAAACTCGTCCGACTGTTCATCCTGCGCTTCCCCTGGCCATATCCGTTCTTCTTCTAGTTGGAAACACCAAAATGTGTCAGCAAAGAACGAAGATGTAAGACATCGAAATGAGAGGGGAAATAGATTCTAATCCGAAACCCTTACCCGCCTCTCACCATTCCCAACAGCGCCGCCGTCCCCAACCCCGTTGCTCACCTCAAAACCACTCGCATAAAGCCCTCCACCAGCGGCGCCGTACCTGTTCCCCATCCCGGCGAGAGACGGAGGTACGAACTCCTCCGCCATCGGGTTCAGCTTCGAGAGCAGCTCCTCCAAATCCCGCATCTCCCGCTTAAACCCCTCCCCCTGTGACCCCACCACCGCGGCCGACGGTCCGTCTCTATTCAGTCCCAAGGCGAGCGGAGGCTTTGCGTGGAAGGAGGAAGCCGCCGGGGCGGCCGCGGAGGGGTCGCGGTGGGGGCGGAAGGCAGGCTGTCCGGATGAGGCCGAAGTGGAAACCAGATCCTTGGCACTGCGGGGGTCCGCCGCTCCACCGCCGATGATGGAGGGGCCCGCGGCTACCGCCAGATCGACGCCGTTCGCGCTCTCAACCACTGCCATGATCACAATGCCGATCGACCAGCTTCTTCTCTGTATATTTATCTCCTCCTTCCGCTCTGGCTTACTATATACTGAGAAGAGGAGAAGGTAGTTGGGTTCTGGGGAGGGAGGGGGAGGGTAACCTCACCGATCGGATCGGATGAGTCCCATCGAGGAGGGATCGGGTAAGGGAGACTGAAGAAGGCTTTTCTTTGGTAAGACAGGAGGAGCAGGGCGGTCACCGGATCCCTCTTCCCCCTTCCCTTTCCAGGCCCTTCACTCTGCTTCTCCTCCTACCACCACCACAGTCTCTCTCTACCTTCTTTCTCTTTCGCTTCCGTCTTACATTGACGGTTGGATTAAGCTTTAGGATCCGCGAACTCTTTAATCCGACGGATGAAAAGCTTTCCGAGTACATTACCGTAGCGTCCAACCACCAAAAGCCCTATGATAAAAAAGCAATAATTTAGCAACCGTGGCGGCAATCGTGGGTAGGAGTACCAATTGGAGAATCTACTTTGGGCCCACAAGGAGCCACCACCGCCACTCAGGCCCAGAGAGGCGGGTAAGGCTTAGTGTCGATCTAAGGAAAGTTGTTCCTTCTGGGTTATGTAATGAATGCCATGGCATGCAAGGATGTCGTGTGGGCGAGAGATGATGACATAGGACGGTATCCAAGGGCGACGCGTGGAGGAAGAAGGGTTGAATGCGCGCCACGTGTTAAATGGTGCAAATATATTGGCCAAGAAATACTCATTTATTACGATTTAAATCAAATACACAACCAACGTTTATTTCCACGTATGCATCGAAACTTCTCTCTGGAATAAATGGCTGTCATATGGTCCACCCACCATAATGATAATTCGAAACGTATCTCGTAACTTTACGTGCTTCTACAATAAATGACGCTGCTTTCATGGATACATGTCCTATACGTGATCATGATGTGCATTGCGATTAATATCGGGTTACTTAAGTTCGAAATGGTGTCAACATCACACAACAAACAGCAGCGATTACAGCCTCCAAAACCTCAACGACTCCACAATTATCTCTTCCAGTGACAGTTAAAAAGCCTGATTCCCAGTGTCGTTTTCGTGTTCTTTTTGACTGCCAGAAGTAAATTGCTCCCAATAAAAATAACGTGTATACGATGAATATTACGATTCTTGCAATCCCATTTGGAAGATTATAGTAATTGTCCACGTGTATATGATGAATATTACGATTCGTTTTCTCGTTGCATTTTTATTGACTCGTTCAAATAGACTTGTCCACTTGTGCTTTTTATTCACTTTTGATATTACTAAAATACCCTCAGATCACAGAAAAAGCAGCGCTGATTGACCGCAAGCGTGGCGGACATTATGGGTAAAAAAGTAATTTTGGCTATTGGGCGAGGGATGGGCACGTGTCGCGATGGCAGATCCGCAACGGCTGTTCCTCGTCGTCGTCGTCCTCGACGGCTCCAAAGGAATCGTTTGGTGACGTGGCACGATGGGCAGTGGATACTTCCGGCCACCCTCCGGACGCCACCCGGTTTTTCCACCACTGCGAACCCCCGAAGCTGGGGCCCGCACCTTCTCGTGGCCCCATACACCAGCCCATTAACTCACCCGGAGCAGCTTCCAAGGCCCCCGGGTACAAATACCCATGCGCCCATGCTCTCTCGCAGGACTCTCCACTGCAAACTGAGGGAGTGAGGGAAAGAGATAGCTGAAGTGACGTGAGGTGACTTCGATTAGATCGAGAGAAATTTCTTTGTGATCTTTCGTTAGTTTTGTTGCGAGAAGAGCTACCGCGGTGGCTGATTTGTTTTGGTTCTCTGGCTTTGGTTGCATGGTTTCGTGTTGAAATCATGTAATATGTGTTACATGTTGGTTGTTTCATGATCTCTGTTGTTAGATCCCTTTCCTTCTTCTACATTCCAGAATTTAAGGTCACTTCGTCTGATGATATGCCTCTTTTTTCTTCTTGTTTCACCTTTAATTCTTGTTGGTGATAGATCGAAGTAGTAGTGTTGTTTCGATGAATGATTTGTCTTCAGGTTATACAGTGACGTCTTTGGGTAGGGAGATGGATTACATCTTCCCAAGATTTCCTCGAAAAATAAAAAAGAAGTAAAGATAAACAACGATTTTTATCGATCAACCTAAACAGAATTTAAATGTGAAGTATCAAATGAATAGATCAGTTGGTTTATAATTGTTTGCACAGAGGATTCTTCAATGGTCTATTGTCCAATGCATGTGGATGTTAAACAATTTCTTAAGCTATACCGTTGTTTATATATAGTGATTCTTTTTTGAAAAATGAATTGCAGATGTTATTGAGATTATACAGAAATTATCTGATTGAAAGTATCTTTCTTTGCAGTGGACAATTCTCAATGGCTGCTGTAACAAAGTCACAATTCATCTCGAAAGGCTCATGCGCTGGCTATGGGGGTGTCGTCGACTCTGAGCCAAGGACCTTCCTAAACAGAAGGGTTCTACACTTGAGGAACCAAACCACCGCTTACGAAGGATTGAGATCTCGAAATGTGGTTGATTTGATTCAGATGCCGTCTAATGCCAAGGTGATTTCGAGGAAAACTGTGAGGGGAACTCAGAATCCTAGTCGTAGACCTTGGGCTGTTGTCATTTGTGGAAAAGGGATGAACATAGTCTTTGTCGGCGCTGAGATGGCTCCCTGGAGTAAAACCGGAGGACTCGGTGATGTTCTTGGAGGACTGCCACCGGCCATGGCTGTAAAGTTTTCATTCCATACTCCATTAGATTGTTTCTTTCTTGCAAGTTTTTACATTTGCTGCTCCAATGTTCTTTTGGTACCTTGTGTAATCTTTTTTTTATTTCCATGTATTATGATTAAATTTGATGGCCTCGATCCTCCTTTAGGCAAATGGACACAGAGTGATGACTATAGCTCCACGCTATGATCAGTACAAGGATGGGTGGGATACAAATGTCCTGGCTGAGGTATGTTGCCAGGTTATTGACACAGGTTCATCCTGCTGCATTTGTTAATACATTTGGCAATATTATGAAGATCATAATTGATGTGTGTTGTTATATGCAGTTAAAAGTTGGAAATGAAATTGAAAGAGTCCGCTTCTTCCACTGCTATAAAAGAGGAGTTGACAGGGTTTTCATTGATCATCCTTTGTTTCTTGAGAAGGTTCATTTAATATCTATGATAGAGATCATTTCCCTCTTTTTTTTTTTTCCTGATGCTGACTTTGTTTGGCTTATCAGTTTAGTGGCATAGAACTCACTGGGAATGTGCATGTATTAGGTGTGGGGAAAAACTGGAGGAATGATATATGGTCCTGTCACAGGAACGGATTATGAAGACAACCAGCTAAGATTTAGCCTTTTGTGCCAGGTGAGTGATTTTACTAATGCCAGGGAAGTTTGATTGTTTCCTGGATCAATAACATTTTTATGGTTGTGATACTCGAATGAAAAGTTTGTATGAATCATAGGATTTTTTTTTTTTTTTGGCATAAGTCTTTAAGTCTTCTCCCTATATCTGAAACAGTATTGCACTGTTTTCTATATTATTGTTTTATGATCTATCACTATGGAAACTAATTAATATGACAATCCTTTTTTGCTGAGACAAATGCGGTCTAACCATTCCATGTTTTGTCATTAGTTCTGATGAATGCTTACGCTATATTTGGTGCTTGCTTAAATCAATGGAATTCTTGCAAGTGATTATCTTTATTTGATAACCACTAATATGGTATACGTTCTCAGATATCCTCCATTAGGAATTAGAAAGGCCTTTTCTAATGCTTACTGGTTGAAGCAAGATTACTTGCTGTGCTTAACCATTTGCAAAACTCCTGCTATGTAACCCATGAGCATCCTTAACTTACAGCTAAGATTTAAGGAATTCCAAGATTGTGTGAAGTATATCACAGTCAGATTAGGAATCTGCGCACATGGATTTTTTTTATCACCATATCACCACTTCTTAGTCATCATCATCTATCCTTCTTATGCCCTAAATCAGAAATTACTTCTTGGGTTTTCATCTACAACATAATTTAACAATGCAAATCCATGGATCACCATTTTCCAGGCAGCTTTGGAAGCTCCAAGGATTCTGGATCTTAACAACAGCAGATACTATTCTGGACCATATGGTACAATTTTCATTCATTAATTTCCCAGGCTTTCTTTGGTCATTTACACCAGTGATTATGCTGTGACCATCATTATCTTACAAGCAGGGGACGATGTGGTGTTTGTTGCGAATGATTGGCACACTGGTCCTCTTCCATGCTACTTAAAAAGTATGTACCAATCTCACGGGATATACAAGAATGCCAGGGTAAGACTTCAGTGTAATTCAATTTCATTCTTCTTTCTCTAAGAACTACAAATGATGGAGGCAAGTGATAACTGAGACAGGGTTTGACTTGATTGTTAGGTTGCTTTCTGCATTCACAACATTTCCTACCAGGGCCGCTTTGCATTCTCAGACTTTGCGCTGCTAAATCTCCCTGATAAATTTAAATCTTCATTTGATTTCACTGATGGGTATGCCCTCATGTTTCTCTTACAGTCATACCAATTAACTGGATGTAGATGAATATCCTGGTGATGCAAAATCTAAGAAAATGTAATTTATTTTGCAGGTCTAACAGGCCTGTGAAAGGAAGGAAAATAAATTGGATGAAGGCAGGAATTATAGAATCAGATAGGGTTGTTACAGTGAGTCCGTATTATGCACAAGAGCTTGTTTCAGGTGTGGAAAGGGGGGTTGAGTTGGAGAATGCCCTGCGCATGACAGGCATAACTGGAATTGTGAATGGGATGGACACTAACGAGTGGAATCCCTCGATCGACAAATATATTTCTGTCAATTATGATGCAACAAATGTGAGGACCTACCAAAACCTTTTATCTTACTTAATTCAGTGCTCATTATAAAACTCATCAAAAATGATTTCAGGTGATGGATGCAAAGCCTCTGAATAAGGAAGCCTTACAAGCTGAACTTGGTTTACCTGTTGACCGGAACATCCCTGTTATAGCCTTTATAGGGAGATTAGAAGAGCAGAAAGGCTCGGATATTCTCGCTGCAGCTATTCCTGAATTCATTGATGAAAATGTTCAAGTGATAGTGCTTGTAAGTATGAAGATCTGCAAATAAAATTTGCTGTGTTTGACCTATTATTTATTTGAAAAGCGTAAATTCTACTTTGTTTGATCTACAGGGTACTGGGAAGAAGCTGCTGGAGCGTCAGCTTGCACAACTTGAAGATATGTTTCCCAATAAAGTGAGAGCACATATGAAGTTTAATGCACCTTTGGCTCATGAAATCATGGCTGGAGCAGATCTTCTTGCTCTTACCAGCAGATTCGAACCTTGTGGCCTTATCCAGCTTCAGGGCATGCGATATGGAATTGTATGTCTTCTGTTTCACCCTTTAGTATCATATTGATCAGTAACTTTGACTAGCTTTTGCCATAATCAAAGTGTCCCCATATTGAAGCAGCAAATATTTTATTAGTCCTGGAACAAATTCTTTGTTGTTCCCTTAGTCACCAACTCCCGACTTACTCATTTGCAGTTTAGAACCATTTACAAGGTCATGCTATCTGGACTTTTTTGACCTGGACTATCTTCTTCTAGGTTTCCACATGTTTATCATTTATACAAGGTTTTAGTTTTCTCACACCAAGCCTTTTCTAGCTGACCAAAGGTGTAGTTCATGAGATAGCATGTTCTGACCTGCCCTGTCATGAACCAGCATGGTGCCATGGACAGACTCATAAGCGGCACAGTATGTATTGGCTGGTATTTGAAGCAGAGAAGCAGCATACTAATACTTGAAGTAACTTCTAGTATGATGTTAAGGGGTTGAGGTTGATTGGGCAGCAAGTGAGGATGGCATCTAGCTTGAACAGTTTCTTGGATGGAATTATCATTATCATTAGCTAGGCATTTCGTTCCTCCGAGAAAAAAATGAGCATTTTGATTTGTAGATAGCAATAGAATTAAGGTCCTCATTAATTCTCTTACAAAGGGAAAAACTAATCATTTCTAAATTGTATTGTAGCCCCCCATGTGCGCAACAACTGGTGGACTTGCTGACACTGTCATAGAAGGCATCACAGGGTTTCATATGGGTCCCTTCAATGCTGATGTAAGGATGTTCTCTGATTAACTCACCCTTTGATGCACTAATATCATTCGACTGAGCAACAGTTATGTTTCTTTTTCTAGTGTGATGTTGTCGATAAAGATGATGTACAAAAAGTCATTCAGACAGTGAAAAGGGCCCTTAAAGTCTACGGCACACCTGCATTTGCTGAGATGATACAGAACTGCATGACTCAAGACCTCTCCTGGAAGGTAAGCCATAATACAATGAAGTGTTTCCATTTCGTTGTGCACTGTTATATGGAAGTTCGGAAGAATGCAGTGCAAAATTTCATTTTCTTCAGTATCGTCCGCATGCATATACTGCAAGACTCATGTTTCTTCACACTTACCTAATGCTCCAGGGACCTGCTAAGAAGTGGGAGCAATTTCTCCTAAGCTTAGGAGCTGCAGGTAGTGAAGCCGGCATCGATGCTGATGAAATAGCTCCTCTTGCAAAGGAAAATGTGGCCACTCCCTGAAAGTGACTAATGTCTATGTTATAGTGTTTGAGTTTGATCCTCCTGAATAAATTGCTATTATGCTCCAAGTTTAGTGCTGTCAGTGACTGTTTTCTCTCTAGTGAGGAATAAATATTGTAAATGAAGTACTATTGTACATAGTTTTGTGCTGCTACTTGAGAGAAAGTATGACATTTCACTCTAAACGATTGCTTATGTGAGAGGAGGTCCAATTTACTGCTTTGAGACTCTCTGTTGCTGTTTGTTTCCATGTCATGTGATACAATGCATTATGATCTAAGGTTTTAATTCTTGAATGACTAAACTTGTGATAATATTTATCTCAAAAGAAAAAAATGCACTGATATTTCCCTCAAGATATCATCATTCAAAACTATTTGTTGAACCCTGTGAATCACATAGGTAAATTGGAGGTCAAAGAGTTTGAAGTGTTTAAAAATCTTAATGAATTGAATTTGATCCATGGATGATCTCTTTTAATTCCCAGAGCTGAATGCACCCAATTCATAATTGACAAAAAGATGAGACTAATTGCATCCATAGCTGAGTGATTAAAGTGTCCATAGAGCAAATTCAGAGCAATTTGCATTGATTAACTCTAATATGATGCTTTGCTTCAGCCCTCTTGGCACAAAATATATGAACTTTATTTTAGATGATTTTTCACTTTCCAAAGCATAATAAAATATAAAATATAAAATATACATTCTTCAACATTTTTGCTAATGTAATTTAATTATTGAGGGAATATAGGTAAATTTTTATTGGTTTTATGTGACCTAAATAGGTCATTTGATTTAAGAATGATAATGGATAGAACTGATATCCATTCTCAAATTACTATTCATTCAATAGTTGAACTCATTTTTAACTTGTTTTGTTATAGGTATCCATGCTTATTATTTATTTTATTTTTTTATTTCCTCACATCTCATGATCAACATTCTCCAATGCTCTTTGTTATCGATCATCATCCTTCGATCATCGATCGTCATCTTCTAACTTACACTCCAAAATTACTCATCGTCCCCTCGATATTAACAAAAAAAAAAAAAAAGAATAGGAGAAAAAATATCTATATCTATTTATAAAAAAAATAATATTATAATATTTTAAAAATAGAGTTATAAATAATGAAGAGAGATTGTAAATAGTAATCTCCGTCTATTTATAGGTAAGATAAAATGACCCTAAGCGAGGCGGGTTAGACAAAGCCATCCGGAAAAATCCGAGTCACGTATCCTAATCGACCCACTCGAGCACAACCCGCAATTGGCTTGGCTTGAGGTTAATCTGACCCGAGTTGACCGAACCCAAACCCAGCCCGATCAATCTTCCCAGATCTATTTATCGTTCTCCCCACGTCTCTTCGTCGTCACAGCACGCGCTCGAGCCGGCGAGGTGTCGAAGAGAGCCATAGAGCGAGAGAGAGAGAGAGAGAGGGAGAGAGAGCGACGGAGATGGGGGCGGAGTGCTGTTACGAGGTATCCCAGATCGCCTACATAAAGCTCGTCCTCCACGCCCTCAAGCACCGTTCCGCCGCCGTCAACGGCCTCCTCCTCGGCCGCCTCCGCCAAGACGGAGGCGCCACCGCCACGGTCGAGATTGCCGACACCGTCCCCCTCTCCCACTCCCAGATCGGCCTCCTCCCCGCGCTCGAGCTCGCCCTCATCCAGGTACCCCGATCGCCACGGAACTACTCACTTCTCTCTCTCTATCTCTCTCTCTCATCTAGGGTTTGTTACATCCGTGATCTGGCCGGTTCGTGCCCGATGGGGTAGATCGAGGAGCATTTTGAGACACAGGGGTTGAGCGTGGTCGGTTACTACCACGCCAACGAGAGGCACGACGACGTGGAGCTCGGCAACGCCGCCAAGAAGATCGGGGATCATATCTTCCGTTACTTCCCTCGGGCCGCCGTTCTCCTGGCATGTCTCATACCCTATTTTTGATCCCTCTAAAGTTGTCCTTGGCTTTTTTTCTACTTTCCTCCTGGATGTTGATTGTTTTCAATGTTTTGATGTAAATGGCCCAGTTGGATAATAAGAAGCTGGAAAGGCTGCAATCATCGAAGGGCAGGGATCCTGTTGTGCAGGTAATCGCCCATTTATCTTCATTGTCTAGTATAGGTTTTATGAAATGATAATAATTGACTGTGTGAAGGTTTCTTGCTTTCCTCTATGATCTTTGTGTCCATATCTGTTGCATATGCTATTTCAAGGACGAGTATTAGTACAAGAGTAAGGGTGCGAGGGTTGGAATTATAAAAACAACCTCTTTACTTATAGGGGTAATTCCAAGACTACATATTGGCAGGAGCCTCATGCATTGAGTTCGCCCATGTCACCTTTTTATTTATTGCCTTTTGGGGTCATATTCTTATTTATTATAAACAAATATTGCTGCATTATTGTCTGTTTAATATCCGTATAGTTACAAATATGTTTTCTTTCCCATATCTGAGCAGTATCTCATCATTTTTACCCCTAATTCCAGTTGCCCCTCTAGCTGTAATGGTAGATTTGTTGAGCATCTGCAATTTATCAGGGCAGAAGATGATGACACAAATAAGACAGCCCACAAGGATGGGAGTTATGTCAATTCCTTGTTCTCAATTTCACTAATTGCCAAGATGATATCCCTCAAACATAAGGATGAGGTCACGAGAGTGACAAGCTGTATGTTTGATGTTATATTCCTGGATATGGGGCATGAGTTCCTGATTTTTTGAAATGGACTCTAATTTGTCTTCATCAATAATGTTCTGCTTATTTTTCCTTGGTGCATCAATCTGGAACCATGTTCCTCCAAATGCCTCAGGTGTATGTTGTGTGGTGTTATTGCTAGGTAGCTTGCCTTACTCTGCATAGATTATAGTCTATTGGGTGGGCTTGAGCAATCTTTTCTTGCCTAATAGGCTTGGTTGGACCTAAAAAGTAAAACCAAATTGTTTAATGCGTTTATCTCTAAGCCAGGGTTAAATGTTACAATATAATTAACTAGATATTGTAGTTGTTAGATCATATCTTGGTTGTCTGAGCTGGAAGTTGATTCGGATTCAACCTTGTTCTTCTTCAAGCCGATTTCAAAGTGAAACTCTTCGAGTCGAATATTTGAATATTGTAAAACGATGTCGAGAGGATTCTTCACAAGGCCTCTTCGATGCCTAAGTAATATAGCTGGACAAGTCGGGCTAAAATTGGCTTTTGTGTGTAAATGTACTTGTGCGCCCCCTTTTTATGGTGGGCATTTGAGACCATTACGCTCACCCATTATGCGGTTTGTGTAGTAATGGGGGCGCCATAATTGCCATTCACCAGCGTTGGATTGTTACACTCGACTATCGGAACCCTTACACCTGCCTACTAGAACCGTTCCACTTGCCTATTATGCTCTCTATGCAGTTATGGGAGCACGAAGGTCGGCCATAACTATTCTCCAGTTGGCATCTACTAGACGTAGCTATGTAATGCTAACGTGGTGACGAATGGTGGTCTAGGTGGCTTGGCCATGGCGACTATGCGGGGCTAACACGTGGATCTTGCCAGTCGTACACGGGGAGTCGTTATGTCTTTTATGTGGAGCCAAGGTCTCAAAAAATAGAGCTAATAGGTCGATATGTGATGCTAATAGGTCAACCACGCCATTCGTACCATAACCCCTGCCCCTAACTTCCCAATCCGGAGAGCATAGCAGAAACCGATCGGGAAGTATTGTTTGGTCGATCTCTGTTGTCGACGTTACAAGCAATAGAATGGCCAACATAACAAGTGCTGACATGGTATATCGTGGTTTGACACTATTACCAAATATGGTGGCGCACAATGGGCCGACACGGCCAGGTGCGCTTGTGCACAAAGGGCCAACATGGCCGGGTGTGGTGGCATAGAGGGCCGATAAGGTTGGACGCAGCAGCGCACAAAGGGCAAATAAGGTTAGGCTAAGCGGCGTTAGTAAGGTTGGGTGCAGTGGCACAGAGGGTTGGTAAAGCCGAGCGTGGTGACACACAAAAAGGTCAGTAAGGTTGGGTGTGGTGGCGTAGAGGGCTAGTAAAGCCGAGCGGTGGCGCACAAAGGGCCGGTAAGATCGGGTGTGGTGACGTAGAGGGCTGGTAAGGCTGGGCATGATGGTGCACAGAGAGTCGATAACCGGGTGTGGTGGTGTATAGTGTCAGTAAGGCCGGGCGTGATGACGCACAAAGGGTAACGTCGGATGCGGTGGCACAGAGGGCCCGTCCACATAAAGGACACGACTTCCCGTGTATTACTGGCAAGATCCATGTGTCCAATCGATGAGCCTCGCGTAGTCGCCACGGCTAAGCCACCTAGACCACTTACGTAGTTGCGTCCAGTAGACACCAACTGGAGATTGGTTATGGTCGACCTTCGCGCTCCCATAACTGCACAGAGAGTGTGATAGGCAAGTGTAATGGTCCAACGCTAGTGGATGGTGGTTATTACATCCCCATTATTGCATGAACCTCATAATGGGCGGGCGTAACGATGTCGAATGCCCACTATAAAAAGGGGGTGACTTAAGTACTGGAGGGGCCTTGTTGGGAACGCCTCCGATATCGTTTTGCAAGATTCAGATGTCCAACTCAAAGAGTTTCACTTTGAGACTGGTTCGAAGAAGAACGAGGTTGGATCTGAATCAGCTTCCAGCTTCGACAACCAAAATATGCTTTAACAGTTGTAACGGCATAGTGTGTTGTTAGAATATAGGTTTGAACCTACTAAAAAGCTGAGTAGAGTTAAAGACCCAGAACCGACCAAGGATTTATTGTGGCTAGGCTTGTGTTCACATTTGTAGGTGTATATCAGTGTGTGTTAGGCTTTGCCTCAAGCCTTACTATACTATTTTATTCTTATACATAGGGCTGTCCTGGTCCTTGCGGACCAGAACAAAACTGCACATACTTTTGTCATTGATATGCCATCTGAGCATTCTTTATATTTTTGTTGCAATGAAAAGGATTTACTGGTTTTTTCTATTGAGATGGGTCTAAGCATTTAACACTATAGTTGAGGTGGAATGTCACAGTGATCTCAGTTCCTTTCTAATAAGTTGGATTCCTGATTCTTCAGTTTCACAAGCGCTCAGATCGATTAGGATGAACAGTATCAGTTCCTGTCATTTGTCGATGAAGTTTATCTGATGGCCTTACCGTTTGGGTTTGGGAACACACCTTTTCTATTATGGGGCAAGCTACTATTCTTGTCCCTTCAAGGAATGAAGTTTGTATGTTTTTCCATTGAAAAGTTAAAAAAATATGTATCTCCTTCTAAATTTCAAAGATCATCAATTGATTTTCCTTATGGGTATATATGATTTGATCGGAAGAGAGATATTTATGATTGTTTTTATGTTTTAGAGGGAAATTACATACAAATTTCAAGTTTCAGAAAGTGAGAGCTACATACAGTTTTAATTTTCATTCCATATATTTGATTACAAGATCTTTTGCACTGTGCATATTTTGTATTGCCAGCAGAAATGTTTATGCAGCAAATGGGTTATTTGTACTAGATAGCTGCATGTGGACCAAATGTTACTTTTTTTAGTTGAATGGACAAAATTTTTTGATGAGGGAGGGTGATGAAGCCATCACGTGGGGCCAAGTGTTCTATAACAGTAGGTCAGTAGCAATATACCACATGCATCACTACAGTGTGACCTATTTATGCATGTATGCTGTCTTCGTATACATCCATTTAGTAACAGCAGTGGAGATGATTAGGATTATGTTTATATTATTCATTTATTCTTCATGGTGAATATAACTTAGTAGAATCATCCTTCATGGCAATTAACTTGGCAGTATAGACTCTTCAGATCGGTGCAGCCATGGACTCCTGACTATATTCTCAAACTGGACTGATTATGTACCAATTGTACTGAAGTTAACACTTCCTAATTCTTCATTACCAACTATCATCTTATATGCAGCTATACACAAGGGATTCATCAAAAAGTTGGCGTCAGAGTGGATCAGATGGAAGTAACCAGTTGACTTTGAAAGAGCCAGCAGCTAATGTAGTGTTATTAGATTATATTTCCTCTGAAAAATGGCAAGAAATAGTTGACTTTGATGATCATCTTGATGATATTAGCAAGTAAGATTATCATTTTGTCAGGTTCTGCATTCCATTTCGTTTTAGTAATTTTACTTTTGTTTCTAAGGTACAACAAACTCAGCCTAAAATTATCTGCATTTAATGTTTTGCAGGGACTGGCTGAATCCGGGCTTGTTCAATTAATTCGGGTGGTTATTTATTACTTATTTGTTATCTTTAGACATACCACCAGCATCAATTTTCATAAAGTAAATTTTTGTTTGCTAATCTTCCCCCCAAAAAAATTGGTTCCTGCTGTTCAGACATGTATGCGTGCTCTGCTTTACGCACAAAGACTGCTTTTACTAAACTAGCTCGAGTGCCATGACTGTCATGTCTTCATAAGGGACACTGTTGCTGTTGAAACCTTGGTAATTTTTGCATGTGATGGACATTTTACTTGCTTCTTCTCCCAGGACTGACTGTAGTCTTCAAGTAGTTGGTACTCAGATCGAAGAAATGGAAACTAGAAACAGGCTTCTCTATCTAATCGCACATTTGCTAACCCACTGATGTCCCTGTGATCTGTGCTTCATTTCTGCCACATTAGGCTGTCGAACTAGATTAACCTATGTTCACTTTGTTCGTTCAGTTGTTATCTGGCGTTCTGTGCTGCCCTTTTTTGATGGTGAAATGCTTCCTTAGGTGTTTATTCTGGTAACCTTCTGTTTATTGTGGATGGATATGCCTCGTCCATTACCAAAATTGCAATTAGCAGTAACCTGTAATTGTCCGTCCAGTCTTCAGATATCATTTTTTTGTGATCTGATTTGTGCATTAGCCTTCTTTGAACCCATAGCGATAAAATTTCCAAGCATTAGAAACTAGCGAGCTTTAAGGCTTACAGATGCCAACAATAACGTAAATTACATGTTAAAATCGACATGATTGGGATTAAAGGTGGGTACGGATAGCTTGAGTCGGCCTATTAAGGGCCCAATTAGGAAGGTTGACCAAACGGACCCTATCTCACCAGTACTTGCAATCCGCACGTGCCGAACGTGTGCTGCAAAGTGTTGTGGACGCCGATTAAGTTCGATGACCGATAGGATCACAAAGACAAGGTGGGAATGGAGTCGCTACTTCGTCTCCGCAACCACCATCACTGCCATTCTCGCCTTCGTCCTCCACCTCTTCTTCCGCACCACCACCGTCTCAGGAGATGTATCCTCCTCCTTCCTCGCCCCTACCACCTCCGAGGATCCTCTCTTATCGCCCGAGCAGAGCTGCCACCTCGAGAAGCCGGAACCGGGCAGAGCGCCGGCGAAGCACCTCTGCCCGTCTCTTCTCCTTCGCCTCCATCTCCTACACCTACAAAGCCGGAAGGAAAAGGGACCGGATTCGGTGGATCGCCCGCTTCCGAATCGAAGAAGAGGAAGAAGAAGGGCTCGGTTGTTCGACGCTCTCCCATAGACAGGAGCTCTCTCGTGTATTCGGCGAGTAAAGAGGACCAGTCGCAGCAGCCGGCTGTGAACGAGAGTGCCTTCCTTCTCACTTGGTTGGGCCTGGGCGTGATCATCCTCGTTGAGGGCCTCGGGTTGGCTGCGGCAGGTACTTCGCTGTGGCTTCTGCTCACGTTGTTGCTCCTTAAGCAGTTCTTTCTAGCCCTTTTTGTGCTTAAGTAGTCAATGAATAACAAATGCTACAAGTCTAAGATCTGGTGATTCTTTTGCTCTTTCTTCCTCTGAAACAATCTGATATTACAACTGATAACTTGGATTTTTTGAGGTTTAGTTTTGATTCATAAATGAATTAATGGAAATTAGAGAACAAATTGACAGTGGTTAGGACCTCAATTTATTTCTTAAACTGTATGTCTTAAAAATGAATTGGAAATTGAAGGAAAAAATTGAATAAAGGACCCGAATTAGTTGTTCCAAGAAAAGTAATATCTTGATGGAATAATTGACCTATTAGTTTTGTTGAGCTTGAATCACTAATCTCATTCTTATAAACCAATCCAAATCTCCTAGACTGATCCAAGGTATTATAAAAATTCTGTTTAACATCGGATTCATTCTCTATGGCCCTGGTGAAAGTGGAGTTTGAATGTCCATTTAAGCCTTTATTTGATGGCAAGTATCCAATCGCATTATTTGATTGTTCATCTACCACAGCCATTATTTCTTGGTCTATCTGTAGCTACAAGACTTGAGAGACTAAAGATTCTCTACGGCCTCTGCATGGAAAGTTTAA
The DNA here is from genome assembly GCF_036884655.1 of Musa acuminata AAA Group. Lineage (NCBI taxonomy): Eukaryota > Viridiplantae > Streptophyta > Magnoliopsida > Zingiberales > Musaceae > Musa > Musa acuminata. The sequence continues at coordinate 2,559,175 of NC_088327.1, forward strand.
AATGTTTGAGATTTAAGCTGTGGAAGATGCTTTAGTCTTTATAGTTGTTGACCTATTAATGACCCTTCTTGTTATTGCCAGAACTAATTGTGAATTAATCATCTGTTAGTAAGCCAAGCAAGAGAGCTTAAAACGATACATACTCATAATTACTGGTTATCATCACACTATCTCCTGTGGATGTCACTTGCAACCTAACTCATGGACAGTTCTTTTTCACTAGGCCATATATGGTATCTCTGATCTCTCTGCTGAAGATGATCATTCCATCCATCTTGGTTGGTGCATAATGAGTCAACTTCCGAAAATTCTTGGACAAGTTATGATTCCTTATCAGATCATATCCAACTACATTAATTTTCTTGTACAGGGCATCCTGGGACCATTATGAAATGTTCAGCATTGCATTTGTGCTTATCACTGAAATTTCTTGGTCAATTGGCATTAATTAAGTTCCTACCTTCCGTCCGAAAATAAAAGTTAGCTACATCTTTAATTTTTGTTATATTATCTCTACTTCATCTTCTCCATAGCTTGTAAAGCTCAATAAGAAATACTTGGATTGATTCCACATTGACCTTTGCTTGTCTCTCGTGCAGGCTTCTTACCAGAGGAGTGGGATAGCTTTTTTGTGAAATATATTTATCCTTCCTTCACTCCAACAGTCCTCTTGTTTCTTGGTGGTACCGTTGCTTATGGGGTCTTCAAGTACTTTCAGGCTGAGAAAATGAAGAGCTAAGTGGAGAACAAATGGTAAAACCAGGGAGTTGTTCTGTCGTTGTATCATACGAGTCATTTGTGATTATTACATCTGATCTTGTTGGTTAATTTTGTTGCAATGTATTTTAGTCAATGTCCACAGGTGTTCAAACTCCTTTTTCATATGGGCAAAGGAGCTAACCGAGAGTGGCTTAAGATGGGCGGATCACTCCCAGGGCCTACCCCTCGGTGTTTTAACGATGGTGCGATACATTGAGGCATTTGTCATGTCATATAGCACCATTAGCACACAGTAAGCTGCTACATGTTTCATCGGGTTTGCGCCCCCATCAAACACCTCTTAGGTTGGTAGCCAAAGGCTCACAGGGATTTGCTCATCTTGGATTGCCTAGATAAATAAGGATTTGGTCGGGGCGAAGTCAGTTAAATCTCCCCCGTAGCAATATAAAATTCTCAACACATGTTCTTGAGGTGTTGGTCCATCTACTACAGCTTTGCTCTAAGGGTGTACTCTGGTAGAGTCCACGGATTGGGCCTCTGACTCAGGTATTGTTGATTGTGGACGATGTAGTTTGTTGAACTCAACTGTGGGAGATGGCAACATTCCATTCGTCAAGTGGTCGTCTATCGATCGTGGATGCTTTGAGGTGACAGGTATCGGGGTTGGTCGAGGCACCTCGATAGGTGTTCAAGGAGCAGTTGGTTGTTGTAGGGTTGGTGTTGCTACCGATTGAGCTAACTAGGGGAGGAGGGAGATGATAAATTACATCATCTCAATGAGTTTGCTGAACTCGACCAACATTCCATTCGTCAAGTGGTCGTCTATCGATCGTGGATGCTTTGAGGTGACAAGTGTCGAGGTTGGTCGAGGCACCTCGACAGGTGTTCGAGGAGCAGTTGGTTGTTGTAGGGTTGGTGTTGCTACCGATTGAGCTAACTAGGGGAGGAGGGAGAAGATAAATTACATCATCTCAATGAGTTTGCTGAACTCGACCAACATTCCATTCGTCAAGTGGTCGTCTATCGATCGTGGATGCTTTGAGGTGACAGGTGTCGAGGTTGGTCGAGGCACCACGACAGGTGTTCGAGGAGCAGTTGGTTGTTGTAGGGTTGGTGTTGCTACCGATTGAGCTAACTAGGGGAGGAGGGAGAAGATAAATTACATCATCTCAATGAGTTTGCTGAACTCGACCAACATTCCATTCGTCAAGTGGTCGTCTATCGATCGTGGATGCTTTGAGGTGACAGGTGTCGAGGTTGGTCGAGGCACCTCGACAGGTGTTCGAGGAGCAGTTGGTTGTTGTAGGGTTGGTGTTGCTACCGATTGAGCTAACTAGGGGAGGAGGGAGATGATAAATTACATCATCTCAATGAGTTTGCTGAACTCGACCAACATTCCATTCGTCAAGTGGTCGTCTATCGATCGTGGATGCTTTGAGGTGACAGGCGTCGAGGTTGGTCGAGGCACCTCGACAGGTGTTCGAGGAGCAGTTGGTTGTTGTAGGGTTAGTGTTGCTACCGACTGAGCTAACTAGGGGAGGAGGGAGATGATAAATTACATCATCTCAATGAGTTTGCTGAACTCGACCAACATTCCATTCGTCAAGTGGTCGTCTATCGATCGTGGATGCTTTGAGGTGACAGGTGTCGAGGTTGGTCGAGGCACCTCGACAGGTGTTCGAGGAGCAGTTGGTTGTTGTAGGGTTGGTGTTGCTACCGATTGAGCTAACTAGGGAAGGAGGGAGATGATAAATTACATCATCTCAATGAGTTTGTTGAACTCGACCAACATTCCATTCGTCAAGTGGTCGTCTATCCATCGTGGATGCTTTGAGGTGACAGGTGTCGAGGTTGGTCGAGGCACCTCGACAGGTGTTCGAGGAGCAGTTGGTTGTTGTAGGGTTGGTGTTGCTACCGATTGAGCTAACTAGGGGAGGAGGGAGATGATAAATTACATCATCTCAATGAGTTTGCTGAACTCGACCAACATTCCATTTGTCAAGTGGTCGTCTATCGATCGTGGATGCTTTGAGGTGACAGGTGTCGAGGTTGGTCGAGGCACCTCGACAGGTGTTCGAGGAGCAATTGGTTGTTGTAGGGTTAGTGTTGCTACCGACTGAGCTAACTAGGGGAGGAGGGAGATGATAAATTACATCATCTCAATGAGTGTCTGAACCTCACCATATGGGTTTCAGAAGACCTTGATCAAGACCACCATATGGGTTGGGGTCCCTATGGTAGAGAGAAATCGGGGTCGTTGAACAACTGTCGATACTATATCGGGGTTCGCAACGAGATGGAAGTGCCAAGGGATGTCATTGTCGATGGTGGAGCATCCTTGCTCGAGCGCTCATTGAGTCGATGGAGTGATGTTCTTGTAACATGAGCCTTCCTTTGAGTACCAAAATGATGTTGTGGATCTCGTTTATGTCCAGATCAACTTGGCTCAGTTTGGATCTACATACGCATGAAGTCGGATTTGGTTGAACGAAAGGTTCGAGCATTCGTTTAGTTGCCAACTTGCATGAAGAATGAGGTCTAGTAAAGTCCTCGACGAGGTCCCTCCGAAGCTCTAATTAATTTCGAGATAGAAAGTGAGAGTTTTGAGTAAACAATAACATACCTCAATCGTTGTGGCATATGGGTTTTTTTATACGGGGCTTGACCCAGGGGGAATATTATGTGGTATGAGCAAAATAATTCTTCTGAGATTTTATATTGAACTGATATCTATGTGGCTTAATTGTTGACTGGGTTTGTTTCCACCTACTAATTGTACTGTCACGTGTTGAGCAGAGATTGAGGATAAATATTTTTCATATCAGTATTGGTATCAAAATTGGTATTAATACAAGGTATTGGTAATGGTATATGGAATGATAATGGTATTGATATTTGTATGGGAAATTATTGATAATTATAATGAAATTTGTAATGCTGTTAGTTATGGTAATGATATTGGCAACGATAATGGTATCGGTAATGGCTATGATATTGATACTGGTGATAGTATTGGTGTTGGTAAAGATAATAATAATGTTAATGTTAATGTTAATGTTAATGCGACAGGCAAGTAGGTTCGAAAGAGGAGGATAAAAAAAAATCGATTACAATGAAAAGTTTATATAAAATTATGTTTTTATCTTTTTTTGTACGTAACAATCATCGAAGAAGTTAACGATGAAAGGATAATCGAGATTAAATATTTTACTTTCGTAAGTATAGGAATCTCGATACAATTTTTTAAAGTATAAGAATACTAATCATAATTAACTATACGGGCAATATGCAATTACCTTTGATATTGTTAATGAAGAGCGTGAGCCATCTGCTATCGCTACAATGGTGAAAGCATCTTAGATTAACATGATGACACAAATCAAAGGCATCACTCGTCGACGTACTACTGTCAATACAACTCTCCGGAGGGAACATTATCCTTTGTTTCATGTTCGATCTGACGTACTAAATATGGATTACGAAGATTGCCACCGGCATGCATACGATGGATCATATGCAAATCAATGGTTTGAGAATCTAAAAGAAGAATCTTTCGTTATTTCTGGTGATAAGTTCGCCGCCAACAGAGTCACGGTGGATGCAAACCTCAAGAGGCGGAAGAGACTCCAAGGAGGAGTGAAAGGAAGGGTGCAGCGAAAGGATATCCTCCGAGGTGAGATCGATAGGGTAGGTAAGAGAGTAGGCAGGAAGAGTGGCATCAGTTGAGTTGTGCAAGATGGTGTAGGTATCATAGGGTGATTGCAGTGGCGGAATACTAGGGCTGAAGTCAGCATATGCAACTGGAGGAGGAGGAGGAGGAAGAAGAAGAGACTGGACCGGAGGAGCCACTGCGGCGGTGGTGGCCGCCGACCGCTGTTGTGCTTGTTGATGCAGGATCTGCTCCAGATTCAGCTGAGCAATCTGAAGAAAGGCTGGTGGAGGTGGACCACCATGATCCAGACTCTGACCTAGCGGTGTTGGAGTCTGCTGCGGTTGCAGCGTTGCAGCTGATGCCTGCTTTGCGGCATCGGTAACCCTCTTCTCCAGGAGCCCAGATGCCGCCGCCATCGGCCACATCTCCGCTTGCAGCATCGGAGCAACGAACCTCGGCTGCATCCACGGTGCAGCAGCGCTGCTATGAGCATTCAGTGATAGAAACCCTAGGTTTCCACCGTTCTGGAAGCACATCAGCGGTGAAGCCAAATCCACGTTATCGTCATCTTCACCTAAACATTTGGAGCTCACAGGAAGATGAACACATCACACACAAAGCAAGTGATGACGAAGTAGATGATGTTACCATGGTGGCAGGGGACTGCAGTAGGCCACGAGTGCTTCATCCCCAAAGGAAAAGGAGATGGATACATCGGAAAGGTCGGCAGCGGCTCGATCTCCCATGGTGACACCCTGAACTGCCTCTCTCCAACTGCGTGCTCGTCCCAACTCACCTGCCTCCGTGCACAAGAAGTCACTGAGACAACAACACGCGCACGCAGAGAAGCACAGCTAAAGAGACTCGTTACCTTCACGGAGCGCCAGTGCGAGTTGGGCCAACGCACAGGGTCGAGATCACCGATCCCTATAATCTTTCCCATGTATCTAACACCAACAAAGAAGTGAGCAACCTTCATGAGTCGAAATCTTACATGATGTTGGACCGAAGAGTTTGAGGGAACGAGCTCGGACATACCGTCGAACACTTGACTCTGACGTCTCGAAGAGCATCCGGAAGCGCATGCCCACCAGCAAACGCGTGCGGAGGACTGCTTTGACGTACTTAGACAGTGGAATGACGAACTCAGATGGGCTCGCCCTGCAAGAATGCCATGAAACATCAGTCTCTCTCTCTCTCTCTTTGAGGAATCGGAACGAACACTTTGAGTGAAGCCCCACATTTCACCTTGGGAAATAAGATAGGGTGAACGAGCTATTCGTGGCAACGGCATGAGCAGCGACGAGGCCTACGTGCACGGCGTCGGCGGAAGCAACTCGCTGCGGACTCTGAGCGCGCCGAACTCCCAGGAGCAACTCACTGTAGCCGTACCTGTTGAAAGAAAGCCAGTGAGATCGAAGAAGAAGCCGAAGCTGAGTCGACAGTGGCAGACGAGTCGTAGGTGCAGTGATGTATACCAGATAAAGATCACAGAGTCTCCTGCGACCAGTCTCTTTGCGTTCACGAAGAGAGTCCATCCTATGGTGAGGAGATGCCTCTTTGGCTGGCCTGTATCAGGAGAAACACCATCCCCTCCTTACACGTACTTTAGCATGTAATATGAGTACATGTAAATTGATCCATGAAGGGAGATTACAATTCATATGAACCAAAAACATGACTTTGTTCAACCCACCTTATGAATGATTAAGAAACATTGAAACCCATCAGAAATGATACTATTGAAACCCATCAGAAATGTAAGAACATCAATGCACAAATTTGTAACTATCTCTTGAGAAGGGATATGTTTCTAGAAAGATATTATATATATTTGGTTTGAAAGTATGGTACATAAAAAATTCATGACGCATGAAAAATGGTGTATATTCTATCAATGCAAGATGTAAAGAGCATCCATGTACAATAATCTTACCTCTTTGTCATCACACAATCTCAATCTTTCCTTTCTTATTTTTCTATCAAATTGGGTTGAGTTCTTCTCGATCTCTCCTTTCTTATTTTTCCACTAAAATGAGTTTTGAGTTATAATAAAAAAGCTTTTCCTCCCAAGAAAACAAAAAAGGGGCCACCAAACTCTTCTCTTTCTTTTGTCAAAGGACAAGAGAGGTGGTGTTACTGTATCATTTCTCACATGAACATAAAGAAGATGACGCTTTAAGTTTAGTAGCAAAGCAATTCAATTCCTGTTTAACCAAGAACATAAGATTGTTCCGACTAGCCTCTGAGAGTTGGGATCAATGCCATGCTGCAGAAGGGAAATGTACCTCGAAAGGTGTGCCGAAACTTCCATTCATTGCCATGGAGGTCCTTGGCGATCAGCTCCTGCACAGGGGGGTCCCGTGAGAAATCCTGCAAGAAGAACAGCACAGGTAAAAGAGAATGAATGGAGCTGCTCATCCCATCCCCTCGAAACAAATGCTGAACATATTATATATATACCAATGGAGGGAACACTTTCTCTGCAGCTCGACGGGGAATGGAGCAGCAACCGTGCGTGCTGGTGTCGCTTGCCGTCAATGTCTTGCGGAAGTAATTGGTCGGATGTTTGCTTCGCGTGCCCAGTTCAGTAGGCAGATGAAGATCGTTTTGCTTCACATTACAAATCATGGAAACTTCTCCATCAAATGCACGCATATACAATGTTGGAATAGAGTGCAGAGATGGAGTTCATTACTGGACTTAGGGCTTGCAGTGTCATCTGGGCATATACTTCGTCCGTCTCTTCATCCGCCTGTGGATAGAGAGAACAAGCGTTCGTGTTCGCGGGTGTGCACATGATCGATCAATCACGAGATAAGTCTGGGACGAACTTACAAGCATGGTAACATTATGCAGCTGACACACCAGGTGAGGAGGCAAGCTCGGGAAGCTGGGGAGGGAACCGGTCACCCTGTTGGTTGATGCAGCCACCTGCGGAGACGACCTAAGTGGCAGCTCAAATGCTCAAAGCAAATGGATTAGAGCTTACCAGCTCGCTGTGGCCCTGCGGAAAGTACACCACCCGACTTCCAACAGGAGGCAACGACACCAGCGGTCCAGCGCAGGCATGCCACAACTCTGAATTCAGACGCAACGCTCATCACGAGAAGCAACATGAGAGAAATGGGAGATTGCAAATCGAGCCTTAATCATGTTCGTAAGGCATTGGCTCGTCAGGTAGACTCGAGATAAGTGAAGAATTTGCAGGAACGAATGATATAGTTTGGAGTATTGGCTGTTATCCTGACATCAACGAGCTGCAGGTTCCAACATAAGACAGGTGGAGATTCTTCTAAGATGCCTGCACCGCAGAAGAATGGCTGGTGAGCCAAGACTCTGCGGCCGGTTCTTGCAACGAGCAAGCAAAGTTTCATGGATTTGGAAGGACAAGCAAAAGGAGAAGCTGGACAGAGGGGAACTCGAACACGGTTATGGAAAGTTGGAGATTAGAGAACCGATGGGATGCGGTTTGAGTTGGAATAAATCGTTGAGCTGAACAGACTAAGAAAAGCTCACCTTCCTCCTGCAGACGGCCGAGACCGGACGATGAGAGCCTCATCCTTTTGTCTCCACAAGAGAGATTACAGCAATTGGGATTCTCGGAGTCGATTTCACGGAGATCATCACCGGACTCGGAAGCTACGGGAGCGAGCAGGGAGTTAAAACCGGCTTCGAGGGTGCACCGCCTGGCTCCCATTCGTCCCCCCCCGGAGAGTTAATGCACCCGCACCACCACCTTCTCTTCTCTCTGCACAGGAAAAGCTACCTTCTTCTATTTCACGTAGGATTCGCTGCAGTCTCACTGTGGGCAGGGAATGTCGCATACGTGTAAAGAGCAGTTCTTTTCTTACAACCCTTACCCGTTTCGGCGCCCTCACCTGAACGGGCAAGTAGGCGACTGCAGGGAAACAGGGGTCCCCCGGCGGGACCCATCGGTGACTAATTTCGGCAGGTGGAGACGGTAACGGGACCTGCCACATCGATTTTAGGGTTCTTGTCATTGTGGTGTGCCCATCAGTGCAGCAAACTCTTTTGTGAGATACTTATTGATGGCGGTTAGGTGCTGCTGCTTTGGATGGTTACTGGGAAGATGGGCTACAGAGAAGATCTAGCAACTGTAGTTTGCCCGGATTCCTGACTCCCACCCCGACGCTCTCGACTGGTCTGGCTGGCTGTGATACGAAAATAATAATAGCACGTAGTTGTCAGCATTCGTCAGAGAGGCAACGAAGCTTTTGACACAAACACATCACGCTCACTTGTACTCGAAGAAGCGATGTGAGCTTGCAAGCTCTTCAAAAGCGACGAGTACGTACCCGACTGTTTTGAGAACACGAGCAGCTTTGCCGTTTACACTTACAAGTCTGAGCTTTTTAAATCAGGGAGTGAGGGAATTCTTAGGACCACAATGGATCGATCGGCTCGGCTCGAGATTGGTCCCCCGACGAGTAGAGCCACCGGTCACCGCATTAATGGAACGAGATGAAGAACCGCAAGATGCCTGCGGGCTGCAAATGGCAAGGACAAGTTGCAAGACACATCAAACATGCAGTAGAGACAGTGACAGGACCGCATGAGAAAACGCCAGCTATTTTGCTCCACAACTTAGATCTCAAGTCCAGGTTAAATTTTCTTGTCCCACAAGACCTGTTCACTTGGACACAAAGCTAGCAACCTAAACGAGGCAGTAGTAGAGTCTAAATTGTTCGTGAACCCAAAATATGCTGCACACCCATAGTAATAATATTTGTGACATGAAATTGGTGGTCCAAAGCGATGGCCCTAGTGATGTCACATACAGAAATCATAGGGACTGGCTGCCCAACTTGTATTTAGTGCAAGGATGGCAAACTACCATGCTTGTTATGTACTTAAAGCTCTCAGATGCCCTATCAAAGTTCTCATTTCATGGAGCCTCCGGCCTTAAAAGGGTTGGTGCGTGGCTGCGATCTCATCCTTCCCGACTCGTGTGGTTGCTGGGTTGATGGAAGCGCCCACCCTCTCGTTTCCTCTTGCCGGTTCCCTACATAATCAACAACATGGGGGGGTCAGGTCAGATGGCATTAAGTTAAAGGGGGCAGCGCAAACATGTCATGCAAGTCTAGACCGCAGAAAAATATTATTAACTTGTTTTCCTGTCATTAAAAAGCAAACCGACAGAAGAAGATTATATACAAGATATTGTTAGTTTCCAAGGGTCATGTGTCACGAGTAGAATTTGCATTGATCCAAGGTCTCCAAATCAATACACGTGAATCCATGAGGCAACAAGAAAGGTGACCACTGTTGCAAAGTGAGGTGTAATATTTTCAAACATTGAAGGGGAAAAAGAGATCTATTTTGGCGTGCTGACGGCCAGACGAGCAGTACCAACAGCAGTCACCATGCCAAAGCAGAGTTGCTGCTGCAGCAAAGAAAGGAGCAGCTACTGCATATGGTTGGCCAGACTGGTAGTGGCAGCTGCTAGAGATGCTACCAAGGAAAATGGTAGCAACTAGCATCCTGAACACTAAAGGGTAAAACAAAGTAGGAAAATTTAGTCAATCGTAACTTATTTGTCAACCAAGTTGCTATCCATTAATCATCCGCAAGCAATCTGTGACGGAATAGATCATGGATCGTTAATTATTACTCATGTACAGGATAGGATATTCTGGAGCTTGAAACAAGAACGGATGAATGGCTTGACACATATGGTCTACCAGGGGAATTTAGTTTTTAATGGTTCCTAAATACTGTTATCTCTGCAGGGACGAAGTGGCTTTGCCTTAGTGCAGCACAAGAGGCTTTGGCTCACATATACATTTCCCAAGCACCTGATTGGAAGCCTATAGAGATATTACCATACACACAACTATATTAGGCACAATGATGACGAAACAACAAATTTTATTACACAAACTATTGACTGTTAATTGCCTGTCACTTTCTCACCAAAACCAAAATTGTAAGGATACCATATGGGACAACCACCAATCAGACATCAACTAAATACGACCTTCCAACACCAAGACTGTATAGACTCTTCCCTGCACCACATGCATGAAAGCAAAGGCCATCATAACCTAAACAAACTCGTTCCCATTTAAACTAAGTTCATCCTCAACACTATACAAGATAATTCTCAAAAACAGTGATTTAAAAAGCACTAAGCGCTAAAAGGCGCCAAAGTCCCACAACGCCTAAGGCACTAAGCACTCGCCTAGGCGCCTACCCAAGCGAAACGAGGCACTCCCGAATATTATAATTAAAATAATATACAACTAAATAAAAAAATGCTAAACATGTTTATGAAGACCTATATTAGAGTTAAACTACTTTGTACACTTGTTATTAATTCTAAAACCTAATATATAATTTCAAGACAATAAAGATTAAAGATTTAACAATCTATTGTTAACAGTATATTATTTATTGTTAACAATAGTTAAGAGGGAAGAAAAAACCGTTAAAAGTAGCAGAGGGTGAAAAAACCAAGAGGAAAGTGTCACTGATGGTTGACAGTGGGGAAGGAGAAGCCAGCGGTGATGGAGGAAGCTATGGATGACAGTCGCAACAGCGGAGGAAGCTTCGGACAACAACTGCGAGAGCGATGTAAACTACAGACAGTAGTAGTGACATTGGCGACACCGACGGAAGCTACGAACGACAACGTCATGGATGGAGGAAGCTTCCAAAGTGTACATCAATCGCGGAGGAAGCTACGATCCTCTCCCTCGACAGTAGAAGGAACTACCAGCGATGGCAGAAGGAAGCTACGAACGAAGGCTAAGCCGTCGAACATCTTCGATGACAACAGAGGAGGCCTTGGCCCGCTACGTCTATGACGGAGGCAACGACAGAAAGCGTCGACAGCGAAGGCAGGAGCGCTCGCTAGGGTTGATCGCTTGAGGTCGAGTGTGCGTGCGGGGGTGGCTTTTGCCAATAAGAAAGGGGATCGCTCGAGGTCGAACCAGACTTAAAAAATGTGGTTCGGTTCAAGTATTTGAACCGGGCGCTCACCTGAGTCGCCCAACGCTTGGGTTCGAGCGAGCGCCCAGGTGACACCTCATTGAAGCGCGCCGCCTGGGTCTCTATTGAGGCGCTTGGGCCTTGCCTCGCCTCGCCCGAGTGCCTAGGCGAGCGCCCGGGCGCCCATTTAAATCATTGCTCAAAAGGAAGTTTTTCATCCTAAAAACAAATTATAGAAGCTGTTATTAAGTGACTACATGCATTTCAAGAATCTACAACAAGAAGCTATAATATCCCAACTATTTGAGACTGACTACATGTATATTACTTGCTGTGGAGCTTTATTTAGTGCAATTTCACTATTCAAACTAAAAGCAGGTCAAATCTTCACATTCTAGCCTTCCACCCATATTTCATAATCGACCCACCGCATCTTAGAAACCTATAATATCTACTTTTGGGAATTTAATGTTCATTTTACTTCGTTTAAAATCTCTAACGTCCAGCATTGGCCTCTATGGTCAACATTACCTAAAAATAGTAGGCAGAATTTCACATGGTAATTCATTGACTGACGCACAGGGTACTAAAACCACATACTAATGGTGGAACATACTGTAATTCCCACTTCAACAAAACCAATGAACCATGTCCATTGCTATATTATTGTCAACAAGATATGTTAATTTGATGTACTAAAAAATGCAAACGTATAAACCAATTTAAAAAACCTGTTGTGTACATGAGATTCATATTGAATGTTTGCCTTATTAGTTTATGATAGACCAATCTTTCCATAGTTTGGCATAGAAATGCTATTGAGATTCAATGTTAAATAAGCTGCATACACACCCAAAGAGGACTTGACCTAAAATGAATTCCGTCAAAAACTTCATTACATTAACCCTTCTATACAACCTAAGGCATGGCATTCATAGAAAGTCATTATAAAGGACAATCAAACAAAAGAAGTTTTATTCCCTTCAACCAACCGCACGTTACAAATTCTCTTTCTGATTTAATTAAAACTAAAATAAATACAACTGTTTTCAAACTCTTCTTTCTGTGACTTTCAACATCATTCAAAGAAGAAAGAAAGTTCTATATTTCACAAATAATAAACTAAGTCAAAAACAAATTTCAAACCAATTTACTGCAATCCAAACAATTTATACTTATCTACCACAGTATATTTCCATTTTTCCTAATCTAACCAAATAGAATCTTAGGAGTACTACCATTTAGAAAGAGAAAACTTGTAGCGAACTAAAATATTGATCTCTTCAACAAGTCTCAGCAAGTTTCTGACAAATATTATAACTTTTGTTGGCTTCGATGAACAGTTTGTCATACTACTAGAGAAAGACATCCAACTACATAAAGATGCATGTCGAAGGCCTTTTAATATATTAAATCAATAGAAAGTAGGAAAAATCAACATAAACAATTATGTCTCCATTACAAATAATAAGATATAAATCTAAACCATATTTTGTCTTCACTGCATCTGCTTTTCTTTTTGTTTTTTTGTTCTTCCTCTTCTTCCTACAACTGCTGTTCCCCCTTTTCATCGGTTTATATCATTACTTTCCTGTATTTTTCTCAATTTTGACTACAACTACTGCTATCGCTACTATTCTCCTTATCCACTTCTACTATTTCTTGATAATAAATGTTGCCTTGATCAAGATATTTTGTATTAGAAGTTAATTGAATATCAACTACATTTAAGATATCCCTCTTATATAAACAAAAGCTATGTAGCCAAAACCCTAGGAAGCCAAGGTACAAAGAGGCAATATATTGCATGTAGCTCCCTCCAAGGCAGAGTCTAGGAATGGTCAACATATGCAACCTTACACCTACAAGCAAAGACACTATTTTTGTGACTTCAGCCTAAGCTCACTAATCTATTGCATGTGTCTCCCTCCAATGGAGGTCTATATGATCAGTGTAGGCAACCTTAAAACTACAAGCAAAGACACTATATTTGTGACTTCAACCAAGGTATGCTAATTCAAGGAACCAAAGGGACACTGTCAAGTAACACCATATAATAGCGAATCGAACAATGCAAATGCCTGATTAAAAATCATACAAGAAACAGTTTGCACGCCTAGCTAGTTAGATACTTAGCAAAAAAATTTACATCACATACTTCTAGATATAAAGGAGCTAGTTAGATACTTGGCAAAAAAATTTACATCACATACTTCTAGATGTAAATGAACTATTGGTTTTTCAGACTTCTTACATGGCAATCTCCAAAAAATTCGGGTTCTGATAACATGTATCATTGATACACAGAACACTTTGTATCAAATGCACAAGTTAAATATGTACGCAAACATAACTGAATAGCTATCGACTCAACAAAAATAACTTAGAGGGCACTAGTTACTTGTCATGCAATCCGACATAGCACCCGATACATAACTCAGGAGGAAACTTTCACATAAAAGGTGAATATACTTGTCTCCCCACTTTATGCAGGCTATTAGCAAGGATACACCATGATTATTAACCATCTAGAAAAAAGCATTCCACAGTAATAGCTGGATATATAGATAAATGCAGATGCACAATTGAAGATAGTTCAGTTTCAAATCGTGTTAAATAAAGAAATAACAACAAACTAAACTTGCCATTACCAGGCAAATCAAGCCCCGGGTTCCATCCAGGTAAGTGTTGTTTGGCCTTTCCTTTCCAAGTTTCCTCAAAAACAGGCATCTCATCTGATATTTAACCAATTGCAGTTAAAAGAAATAATTTTAAAAAAAATCATCCTAAGTTGCAGCTCGATGAAGTGACAAACCTTCATTCAGATTATGTAACATCTGCACTGTGTCTACTCTCCCATCAGAATTTAGTTTTCTTGTTACTGAGTGGCCCTACAAAGACAGTGACCAGGATGCCTAATATTAGCAAGGTACACGAAACATTCCACTGAAATGTAATTAAGAGTCTTAAAAGATTATTTAATGTGGACAAATGATCAAGTTAGTACATACTTTCTCACGGATCCCTCGAGAAACCCTGTGAGAAGCTCTACCAGTAGTAGTATCAGCCTCCTTGCTTTCCTCCATAATAACCTGTCTCAGACAAATGGGGTGATAGCATTAAGACAAACATCAATCATTACTTACGTAATGTTCTAAACATTTTATTTTAAGAAAAGTGCATTAGTTCATCAATCCTGATTACTCACTCCGTCACCACCCATTCTCCTTGCAGTGGATGAAGTGTAATATGCTCCATTTGGACCGCCATAAGTGACTGTTGAGCTTTGGAAAGAAAAAGAACGACCTTGTGGTTGCATTGGATTAGACTGGTTATAATTGTTCCTATACTGCATGTACCTGCTCTTCTTTTCTGCAAAAATACAACCCAACTAAGAAATCCTGCATCACTTGACAACGATCAAGTTGTTCACAGTGCCAACTATAATGAAATACTGAAGCTAACAGATCAGCATCTACACCTTCAACTTCATCAGAATCCTGAACAAATGGCTCTTTGGTTGTCCTAGAATGTTTTCTTGTGTTCTCTTTCAGCTCCTTGTCAGCCTTTTCTCCTTCTCCTCCATCATCATCATCAGAGAGCTCCTGAATAATTGGACCCTTCGACTTATTGACAGGGGGAGCCTGCTCCAAAAACCCAGCATTGCTAGTCTCTCCGAAGACGCTTCCTCGACCAGCAAACATGCTGGGACCAAGCATGCTCGGGCCCATCATGCTTCCAAATGGCTGCGTGAAGAAAGGATCATCGAAGGGGTCCCTCCCACCAAAAAAGCTCGAAATCAGACTCCCTGGTCTGCCAAAGCCACCAAACCCAGCAAATGGATCCCCAAATCCAAAGAAGTCATCTCTACCGCCTCTTCCCCTCTGCATCTTCTCTGAAAAAAACTCTGTACATGACAATCAAAGCTTAATCACGCATCGACAAGCAGTAAGAACCAATTACCGTTCAAGAAAAATCCTATGTCTTACACAAAAGCGAGAAAATAATAATCGCTGTAATTACAAAAAAAAAAATGAAGCAAGGATTGTTTTAATTTTTTCCTGGAAGTATCCAATCAATCGATATTCTCCACATATAATTCACCAAACCCATTTCTCGCCAATCAAGCACGTCAACAGAGAACTAAACTGAATCCCCAAACCAAATCGAATTCTAGCCAGAAATAGAACAGCCAAGAAACCCTATGTAGCGGCACCCAATCGTAACAAAACTCTCCCCCCGTCCCAAATCGAGGGTAAGATCATCGATCAACATATTCATCGGGATCAAAAAAACGTCTGGAAACGCGCGCAGAAAAAGTAATAAAAAAATCCAAGAAAATTACGGAACACGAGCGATCGAGCCGGGAAGCAGTGGACTCGGCGGCAGCCGAATCGATCGGAGGACCCGGATGCGCGAACTGGAGAATTGGGGGCGACGGACGACGAAGAGGCGAAGCCTTCTTCTAGGGTTCTTCTCAAGAGGACGATGGATTCCCCAAAAGTCGCGCAATGGAAGCGCCGAGAGAATACCCCTTCACACACATATATTTAATATAATGGGGAATAGAGTAGAAACATCGAGAGAGGACTCCTCGACGGTCGTCATTTGGGTCGGTCGGCTGACCAAACCTAACCAAGTAAAACATGGTTTACATTGTACATTAATATTATTAATAATTATATATTATTAGTAATACTAATAATGATATTAATATTAATTAAATTAATATAAAATAATATTAATATTAATATTAGATTAGTTATATATGAAAATTGATATGTGGATATTCGCACATTGTTGCATTATAGTGTCTGATACTGATTCACTAAATTCGAATAATTACTTAAATGACCAATAAATTTTACCATCATTTTATCTGACTAAGTATGCCTTCAACTTATCTTACTAACATCAACAATTAGTTAATATGATAATAGAAATTGATAATACACTAAATTCTTACATCATAATATGTGACCATGTTAATTATATTATTATATGCTAATACAACAAATGCTTTCTACTTCAAATGCTCTTTAAGATGAACAAGCTACCTATATCTGTTTATGAGCATGAAAGCTACAAGAGAAGGTAGGTGAGCATATGAAGTGATGCATCGCATTGGACCAACTTGGCTCTCAACCCTTCAATATGCAAAAACAATGCAGGGAGAAACTTGTGATTATGTTCTATGAGCACTGGGCAAAACATATCAGAAACATTAATGTACATGTCAAATGCAATTTTGTTGACAAGAAAAATTATACGGAAAGCAACACATTGAGAAAGGTTTATCACATCAAATCTCTTGATTAAATTCAAGCTCGATATCAACTAGTTAATGTCATAAACGGAGTATGACAGCTAAATGAGGAAAGTATTGTCCTCTTGTCCAATACTTTCGAAATTAAGATACAAGCAATCTATCGAATATATATTACTTTTACATGTCACAATAATATGCAAGTTTCTTTATCAAAATCTCACCACCCATAAATTAGGTGATAGACAATCGGCGGTGTTAGAATCGGTGACTTCTGTAATCTACTCAGGGGGCTCGCGTGGTCTCCAAACAGTCCCCTTTGGTTCATCCATTAGAGCAATGCCCTTGTCATAAAGCTCTTTTCTGATCTTGTCTGATTTCTCATACTCCTTATTTTTCCTTGCCAAGTTCCTATCTTCGATCAGCTGCAGGACTTGCTCCTCGATTAACCCTGCTCTCGATAACGCTTTATCCTTCAGTTGCTGCAAAACCTATCAAGGCAAACAAAGAATGTTTTTGAATGTGAATAACTCTTCAAATCAACGGTTCAAAAAACTTGGGTTACCTCGGCGCAAGAACTACCCAAGAGGCCCAAAATGCCAAGAACATCCTTAACTTCCTTCTCCAATGCAAAAAGAGTAAGAATAAGTGGCTTTTGTTGCTTCTTTCCCTATAAAAATAAATGCAAATTAAACTACATAGAAAAAACTCAGTATGATTAACTCAAACACGGTTATGAAGCAAGAAAACATTTACGATGAACAAAAATGTTCACCCTGAGGACAGCACATTCTTACTGTGTTATTTTCTACGAGGTAAATAAGGTAATGCAAGAATTCATTATTTCTGAATTCAGATGGGGAAAGAAATATTATGAATACCTTGAACTTCTTTAAGTTGCTATTTATCGCCTTAAATGGCTCCATAAGATCATCTAATATAACAGCAGTGTGGAGATCATCCGACATAGATGCTAAAAAATCTGAGTGGAATTTGTCAATTAATTCCTTGATATCAGCTGGGACTTGGCCCTGGATATTTTCTTGACGAAATGGAGAAAGAGCCTGTTCGCAGTCATAGAGTGTCTACACATTTCAAACAAATCCATGAGATTAGTGGAAGTGGCCTTTAGAAACCATATAGAAAGCATAATCATAATATATAACAAAGAAAGCCATCACAGATGTACAAGTCACAAGTAAACACCTGATATATGTAGAAGACGCGATCAGATGCAGTTTCAAGCTGCCTGTCAGAATAATTGACATCGGAACGGTAATGTGTACGCATCAAGAAAAACCTCAAAGCCAATGGATGATACCTCGCAATAATCTATAGCAAAAGTTTGATTATAAGATAATAGAAAATTAAGGTACAACAAAAAGAAATAAAATAAAAAGGACATCATTGACCATTACATCTCTGATCGTGAAGAAATTGTCATCAGACTTTGACATTTTCTGATTGTCCTTGTTCACAAAGCCATTGTGCATCCAATAGCTTACTTTGTGCTCTGGGCATGCAGCTCGGCTCTGAGCAAGCTCATTTTCATGATGAGGAAAAATCAAATCTTTTCCTCCACCATGAATATCGAAAGCATCACCTAAATATTGGGCACTCATAGCACTGCATTCAATATGCCAACCTGGTCTTCCAGGGCCCCAAGGACTCTCCCAGCTTGGTTCACCAGGCTTAGCAGCCTGAAAATTAGACAATAATTGGAGCATGGATGAATGAGCAAAGGCCAGGTCTAGAAAGACAGTGAGGAAAAGTTAGATAACGCATGACCTCACCTTCCATAATGCAAAATCACCTGGATTTCGCTTTCTCAAGTCAACAGAAACTCTTCCACCTCCACCAGCACGATTATCATCTAACTTTCGTCCAGACAATTGGCAATAATCAGGAAAGTTATCAATGGAAAAGTAAACATCTCCTTCTATGGTATAGCCATAGCCATTCTCAATGATCTGCCATAAAAAAATAAATAACTGTTAAGTTTTTTATCAAATTAAAATTAGGATGTTATCAAATGATGTCCTTGAGTGTCTAAATTCAATATCTGAGATTACATAAGGGAGAGAACAAAAACAAGGTATCATACATGATTATTGTACCCAAAAGTTTACTTCGTTTGTCTAACTATGACATCTGCTCAGACAATATGAAACAATTACATTATATAACGCCTGTATTTGTTCAGTATTTTGCTTTGATATTTTAAAGAATGGGTATGAGCTCACGCTTCAAACATAGGCCACAAGTATATCTGCATACTTCTGCAAGTCTTTAACATCACTCTTAAGATAGTATAAGATTCCTTCTCTCATGGCTTATGAATAGAAAAACTATAAGATCCATAACTATTTTTTTTTTAAAAGTCCTGAATAAAGGTGGACTATATTTCAGTGCATTGAAACATGCTAGGGGTGCCACAAAATCTATAGAATAGAGGCTATTATAGAATAGAGGTCATTGGGCACCTAAGTCTTTTATGTGGAATCTTTTAAATGATAGCATCTTTTATGTGGAATCCTCCAATGGTGCCAACAATAAAGAACTAAAAACTATAATTCACAAATGACATAACAAGATCAACTACAAGACAGATTTATCAACTACAAGACAAAAGACAAACTTATCTCTTAATTTCAAATTGAGTCGAGCATATATTTACAGTACTACATCAAATACCTTAGTTATCATATCCTTTATCTGCTCTATATGATCAGAAACACGTGGTTCAAGTGTTGGAGGCAGGCACTGAAGCTCAGCTACATCTTGCAAAAATGCTTCAGAGAACCGACGACTCAAACTTAAAGGATCTTCCCCTGATTCATTTGCTCTTTTAATTATCTGCAAAGTGGATAGAATTATCACATAACTGACATGTTACTTTCTATGTAGAAATCAATGGCAGAGGCAGCAGAATAAAAAAATCTTGGCCAATTGGATTGTATGTACAATAATATCAAGTGCCAATGAAACATGAAATATAGTTTATTACAATATTTTCTCTGCAGTATCCTTGCTATAATTTACACAAATCATGAAAGATGAACAACTTGAGAAATAAAATCTAGATTGATAAAAAGAAACTTAAGTAAGTGACTAACGTTTTATTTCTATTTAGGTTCTTATTAAGCTCTATTTTGATGTCTGACCCTCCTCAAGCCCAGCATTGGTGGGAGCCCTGTGCAAAGGGTCATCCTTTTTCTATTTGGGGTACCCAACACAATTCAAGAGATATGCAAAGTAGCAAGATCAAACATTCTGGGTGAGAAATCAACTAGATTATTCTGATTATAGAAACTTTTGACAAAATAATAACCATTCAAGTGCTAATTACAAGTCATCTATAAAGTGAAACTCTATTCACCAATTAACTTGAGTTGAAGCATCAAGTGCTGTAATTATAGGCAAGTATAATCTAACAAAAATATTCATGGCCTCAAATGTGTGTTTCCTGGATCACTGATGGTAGCAACCCACCAGCACACAAGAATGGAAAGTGAAAGCATTTAAAAGTACTAAAAATTACAGTGTTCATCACTTTGTGTAGCAACATGGAAATTAAAAATGTTATAAATCTGGTTTCCTTTAAATAGTTACAGTTCTTGCAATTTTGCATAAGCTAGAAATGGACTTCTATTGAATGTAGATAGTTTAGCAAAAAAAAAAATGAAGAAAACAATAAAATAATTGCAAGCTTAGGCACTAAATCAGTAAAAAAATGAAAAAAGATTAAATTATTATGATTTTTCTTCAAAGAGTAATCTACAGTATGGATTTACAATTGTTAGGCTGCATGATGTGCAGTATCGTTCTAACAACATTTTGATAAGATATTTGTGATGCGTTTCAATGTAAACCCTCACAAAGTCCTGACACAATTGCATAACTTCTCAAAGTTTAGAGATTTGCAAAATATAAAATTCATTTACAGTAACTATGTAATTAGAGGAAATAAGGAGAGAAAAATCAGTTCTAGATTGCATATTTATTAACTTAATCTCATGTCAGATGTGAAGAATGGTCATAGATGTGATATGCTATGGACACAACATGGCAAATCTTATAAGTTTAGGGCACAACACAACACGGACTATACACTGTACATTTTCATATGTTATTTTAATTTAATTCTTGGTATAACATAAACAATCTATGATTATCATATGTACAACTTCTAGAAGACATAAAAATCATACATACAACTAGCAATTGCTCACAGAAATACTTGCAATATGTAACACTAATAAATAAAACAAAATCCAAATGGCATACATATTTGTTGATATTCAACATGGCTAGAAGCCTTATAAAAAACAATTTAAGTGCTCTAGAAGCCTTATAATTTAATACTTTGTATGACATAAACAATCTATGATTATCATATATACAACTTCTAGAAGACATATTAACCATACATACAACTACCAATTGCTCACAAAAAGTACTTTCAATATGTAACACTAACAAATATATCAAAAGCCAAATGGCATACAAATTTGTTGATATTCAAACATGTCTAGAAGCCTTATAAAAGAACAATTTTACGTGTTATACACATACTTAATACAATAAGCGCTAATGGTACAAGACTTCTAAATGTTGTGAACTACAAACAAGCATCAAGAAGTGTTCCAACATGCATCAAGAAGT
Source organism: Musa acuminata AAA Group (assembly GCF_036884655.1). NCBI lineage: Eukaryota > Viridiplantae > Streptophyta > Magnoliopsida > Zingiberales > Musaceae > Musa > Musa acuminata. The sequence goes on from NC_088327.1 coordinate 2,580,432, forward strand.
GTCTGACAAGTCTTGGTGTCTAACACGGGTGTCAAGCATTCTAGAGTGCTTATGCTCATAGTAAGTCCTTTTTCCCTTTGGAGCTCCAAAACTCAGTTTGGCTAAAGATACACCCTAAATTACCAAACATTTAATTTACGAGTTTTGGATAAAACCCTAGAAAAACTGACGATACATCAGTCACTATTTTTACAGATCTTCCACTTCTGTCACTATTTTTAAACTAGTAAGACCATACATCAGTGAAGAAATCATCTGCCATTTGGATCATCCTTGCCACCATTATATTAAAGAACTGACCATCAATCACTGAAAGGATTAAACTCTTAGACTTTGACCAAAACTCTTCTGACAAGCTTCTGTTTTCATACTCTCACAGACTGCAGATTCCCATGATAGAAAATTCACTGTCAAGTATTTTAATTGATTAAAATCATTGGACAGTCAGCAAATTAGCTGAATGCAATTTGCATGTGAGCTACTCAATGGTCCATGATTTACCACCAAGTTGAAAGGGTGCAAAGACCACTGACCTAAAATATCTATGGAGGCAAGAAGTTAGGCTCCCAGAGGGCATACATGGCTGTACAGTAGTCAAATAATTATCGCATAATTTTATACTATGACATTCTTAAGAAAGTCAACCCCAATCTGAAATGCTTTATAAAGCAAATTTTAACTGAAGGAGAAGCATTAATGTTGTAGAAATTTCTACACGCCAACAACTAAAAGAAATGTCATCCACCAAGTCAATGATCAGTATTTGTATCCCATGAATGCAAATTCTATGATAAACTATATGACCAAAGCTTCTTTTAAGTGGCAATTTTATCTTTCTCATCACAGAAACATAAAATAAAAAAACTGAACAGAAACCTCTGTTCGTAAACAATGAAACAGGTAATATGACCAAAAAAAAAACTCTCTTAAGTAAAAATTAGACATACTATAGAGACCCATCATCTGCTACATCTCAAGAATGTAATTATCCGCCATCAACTATTCAATGTGAAAAAGCATCTAACCTTATCATCAATGTCGGTGAAGTTCCGCACGTATTTAACTTCATAACCCAAGTGTTTCAAGTACCTGCTAATTGACAAACTGTTACATAAGTTTTGACAAGATATTTTCATTGCATTAGATCTGCATAAAATTCATGGAAATATACTTGCAAAAGTGAAATATACAGTCAAGAAACAAAACACCTATGTTACATGCATCATAATTTACACAACATGAAAGCAGTCAAATTTTGTAAATAGCATAGACACATGTTACTAACTTATGAATCTAACATTTTTCACCAGATTCTAGCTCACACAAATTTGCCGATATATGCTCAAAAGGTGTCTCGAACATCTCAGAATCTTCATGGTTAACTGGTTAGCCAATGGTACTTCCAAAATGTATGGATGGCTTGGACTGACCATCAACAAGAACAACATGATTGCTAGCTAGATCATGTAACCAGCACAACCAACAGAATTTTCTGGAACACTCAAAAGTTAAGCCAGTTATCGACAACTTAAAACAATCTGAATGGTTTTAAGTTTTCTGGTTCATGGATCAACCACCAAGGATTTTCTTTGCACAACAGTTGCGTGTGTAACTTAGTAAATGGTAAGCACATGCAGTCAGAATAGATAGTGCAGCCACTGCCAAAATAGAGATATTCAGGGAAGATAAGAAAACAAGATATACAAAATAGAGATATCAATGCCTGTCAATTCTTCAACCAATTTATCATCTTCAGGCTCTCCTCGAACAATTCAAGAAACTAACTACTTCTCTACACTTTTTCATTCTCCACACTAAGACAAACCGAACTAATCCAGTATAAGAAATTAACTAAAGGACTGAACCATCCCAAGAAACCAAGCAGAGTGGGTCAGTGGCCATCAGTTTTAACTGGTTTAGCAATTCTCAAACCAACTGTCGGGCTTCCAGGCCTCATTCTTGAAGGATAAAGGTAAGACTTGATGCGACAAAAAATGGTTGGAAGATCACCAGACAGATTTTCCTTTTTTGTTCTGTGTTTTTCATTGTTTTCTTTCCTCTTTTGTTGATTTCTTGTTTCTGTGGCACACTGTCGCTTGCTATCAAACTTGACAATAATGTTTTACAAACCAAGCCAACTCATTAAATAAGGTCAAACCAGCCTTCTCATACAAAAAAGACATGTCCAATCAAGGAATATATCTAAAGGACTGAGCTGACCTAAAATTCAACGCAAATGGACTGTGATCATCAGGTATAAATGGTTTCACATATAATCATCCGAGCCTTTTGGCCCAGTGATTTACTTCGATACCTTCAACTAAACCACATTAACGGCGAAGCATCATGTCGCCCATATATTCCCCAAACGCATAAAAAAGAAGACAAAATCATATGCATCCCAAGACAGAAAATTTACGAACAAATCGCAGATTTGAAGCGGAAAACAAAATCAACTAGCGAAGGACGAAAAAAGGGAACGACGCAGACCTATAGAGTACGTCGAAAGCGACGTAAGCACGGGCGTGGCCGATGTGGCTGAAATCGTAGGGCGTGACGCCGCAGACGTACATGGAGACCTGGCCTTCCACGCGAGTCTTGAACACCTCCTTCTGCTTCGACATCGAATTGAACAGCACCAGTTCCGGATTCCCCATCCTTCGCCCCCCTTTCGATGTCTCTTTCCCCTCTTCCCAAGGACCTAAAAACCCTAACTCACGGCGACGGCGACGGCGACAACAGCGTGTGCGTTCCTTATATTCCTTATATTTCTTTTTGGGATTTCCCTATAAAATATTCAGATGTTTTTCAAAAGATACTTCCTCTTTTATTTCTTTTATTTTTTTTATTTTTTCAAGCAATATCCCTAATTTAATATATATATATATATATATAATATCCCTTAACAGTTTTTCTGGTAAAATTTACTCATTTTTTGTTCATTTTTAATTGTTATAATATTTTTTTAATTTATAAATAACATTTATAATAGTTTATTTATGTATTGAAAATGATAAAACATTATTGAAAAACACTGTAAGTGATATTATTGTATGTTTCTAGTTATCATTATTTATAGATCATTATAACATAATATATTTTAAGTTTATAATTAGCTTGATTGAGATTAAAATTTGTTTAGTTCACTTATAGTATTTTTAAGTATACTTTACAATGTTTTTATTGTGATGGTCAGATCATTATTATAATAGGTCAAGAACACCATACTGGACCATAACACTATAACAAAAGAAAAAACTTTGAAGGTGTAATTTAGATATTTTAATAGTTAAAGAATACTATTTGGAAAAAAGCAAAATGAGAGATACAGATTAGAAATATCCAAAATGAGGATTTTTTTAGCAAAATCACCCTTTCTTTTTTTTTTTTTCTTTGTACAAAAACCCTCCATTCTATTTTTTTTATATTGAGCTTTCATCGCAATTAAAACACTATAAAGTTTTAAATAATTTGAATAGACTCTTATTCTAAACTAAACTAATTATAAATCTAAAAATATGATAATATAATAATCTATAAGTAATATAATATCACTTACAGTATTTTTTCAATAACGTTTATAGTATTTTTTTTATAATTTATTAATTAAATATTATTAAAAAAGTTGTTAAAAAATATTATAAACAAGTCAAATAAAAACACTGAAATAGTTAAAAACTAGTTTAGAAAAAAGGACAAAAAATTTCGGTGAGAAAAGTTGTGATTTGGATTTTTCAAATTAGAAAGCAATATACTTTGTTCCTTTTTTTTCGTGAAAAAATAAAATTGAGGTAAAAATAGCTCACGATATTTGAATTGGCTTTTGTTACAATTGAAGGTAATCAATCAATCACACAAATTGCGAAGGCAGGAAACGATTACGTACCTGAGCGGAGCAGAGGAATTCCATCCCGATCATGAAGGGGAATGAATGTTTCTCATGGGCGGGCATATCATAATAGATTTGTCTTTGTGAAGGAGGGGAGAATAATAGTACGAAGGAAGCACGACTACGCCTCTGTGCATTGGCTTCCATTGTATTGACGTAACATGCGAAGATGGACACTATCCGTAAAAGCCGTGGCAATTTGTATTATAATTTCAGGGCGTGGATTCTTCCATGCCAGATGGATCCTCTACTGTGAAAAAGAGAGTGCAGAGTTAAAGAGATGATGCAAAGAAATAATAAAGATTGGGATTCTAATGCAAATGCACGGGTTGATATGCTACAGGATGTGATCCATTTCAAATGTTATCCAAGTTTTTGATCTTTTTTCTGAAAATTTAAATTACACATTCACATACAAAATGAAATAGAAATGCTGTTCAATTATCTAACTGAAAGTAATAAATATCATGCTGATACTTCAGAAGGTTAAAAAAAAAAAAGAAGAAACCAAATACTGTTTTATGATTGTTTTGCATTAATTCAAAAAACACAATAAATTTCTTGTTTCCATTAAATATACTGTCGGTGAGATTCTTTCTTATTGATCTTATGACAAAATTAAAGAGACAGAAAAAATTAATATGTTTTAAGTACCGCTGCTCAGACCCCACATTGACAAACTGCCATAGCTGGACCGTATTCTCTCAGGGAAAATAGTTTAATAATAACAACGATAACAACAAAATCGTAAGTATTTGGATTGGATCTTTTGCGGAAATAGTTATTAGGTACAATTAAACTGAAACTAAGAACACTAAACAATTTCCACAGAGTCTGGTAAAGTAACTCAGAATTATTTGGTGCAGCTAATCGAACTAATAATCGATCTTTCCAATCCAACCTTTCCCAGAAGTTTTTGCATGTCCAAGTGAACGAGCAATCTGCAGCAGCAGGCACTTAGCCTAGGCCTGACCCTGCTGTGCTGTTTCTTTACGCGGGGCATCGGCCTTGATGCGTGCTGGTCTGAGGATTCGGTCGATGAGTCCATACTCCAGAGCTTCTTGGGCATTGAAGCGCTTCACATAACTTAGATCCTTGTTAATCTGCAGAAGCCAAATACTATGTCAATCAAAGACAAGTAGAAAAGAAAAACCAGATAACAGACATTCCCACATGAGATTTTTTATCTCTGTTCCACAAAGCTAATAAAGAAATTTCCTAACGGAAATAAATTGCAGCCAGTTACTTTCATGTGTGCTTCTAGATGACTGAATTACCATGAAATTAACGGTAATCCATGCATATCTTCATGCTTTTGACCAAATCATGCATCAAGCCTCAGAAATGGTCACCAATTGTTAATGTGTTAACCTGTACTGGATCCAACCATTTGTTTATGGGTCAGTCACTTTTCAGTCAACGAATTAACAAGTCTGATCAGGTGGGGTTTATAACAGACTTCTTTTGTTAAAAGATCAACTAGAACTGATGTGACATGGCCCAGAAACAATCTAATCTTAGAAGGTCAAATTCGACCAAAACCAGTTACATGCGTTCACTCTCTTGAAAGTGGAAATCAATCTGATCTGAAACAACCCCACCTACTTTTGAGTATTGAAGTCCAACAATTGCGCACCACAAAACTCAATACATATCAAGTTCAATACGTTTGATAAAAATATATTGCATGCATCCTAAAAAGATTCACTGTAAAATTCAAAAGGGAACACGTACCTTTTCAACAGGTTGCCCTGTCTTTTTAGCCAATTCTCCGAATAGGTAATCCCTAATTCGAAGGAGTTCATTTGCTTCATTACGAATATCATCAGCCTGCAAAACAAATAATTTTATTATTTATGGTTTTAATTCTGGAGTTGAAAGAATGGAGCTACAGGGCAGAGATCAATTGTCTTTTGCCACATGACATCAATTCTTCTTTAAGATTTCAATCCAATAGAAAAAGCAGGCAATGCTGACAATAGTATGGATTTAAAACTTAGCACTTTACTAATAGGGAGTTACATCAGCAAATTAACATGCATGATTTGATATTCAAAGACCAGATTGACTTGGTGCAGTCAGCAACTAGGAGTATATAATAAACAAGCAACTCGAAAGAATTAGGTGTATTGTCTGTAGATGCAGAACAATTCAAAATCTAAAGATGATTTTCTTGAATCCTGGTATTTCAGATAAAAGAGTCAAATACCAATCAGATCGACATATATTGACCGGTATTTACTGGTCCTACCAAGGACCAATTCTGGACAATATAGGTCAGTGTGTATAAGTTTGTTTGATAGTTGTTAATGCTGATGTATTTTTGTTGTAAAATTTAATTGTTTCTCGTATTGGAGTCAGCAGATTTCTTTGATTACTGATGTAGATTAAAAGTAAAATGCTTATATCATTTCTTTTCTTGCTTAAGCTTAAGGCACTGAGTTATTTGTAGAAATAAAATGATTATTAAATTACCAAAAAAAAATTATGATGTAAAACCTTGTTGGTTAAACATAAAAAATTGTGCTCCATTAAAAGTTGTTAAAAGGAATAAAGACCTGGCCACGAGCTGCTCCGGCAGGTGGTTGAAGGGTAACACGACAAAGAGGCATACCAACACGGCTACCCTACATAACAACAAAGAAATTGACAATATGCAAATAGAAGTTGACAAAAAAACAACCGTGATGACAGCACAATAGCATCATTTACTCATAGATGAACCAAGAAAAACAGCCAAACCTTCTCTCCAGCCGCAAGAAGAAACCCTGCCATGTTATATGCATGGCCTATACAGTGTGTCGCAACTGGACTTTTTAAGCTTTGCATAGTGTCATATATAGCCATGCTTGGAGTAAGCTGCAAAACAAGCAAGTTATTAAGCAAGTAAGAATGAAGTGAAGATGACAACAGTTACATATGTAATTGTGACTAGTTATCTCCGATAGACTTGCCAAGGCTGCCACACCAATGTCGGCATGAGCAACATGCACTGGGATAGGTTCTTTTCTGTTTCAAGCAGTGATATGTTGCTAAGATATATCAGAAGATTGTAGGCTATAATAAAACATGAGAAAGTTTAAGTTTTGGCGAATAGAAGAGACTCCAAAAATCCTTATTGCACAAGAATCTTCTATACAGCAGACAAGATTTGCTGTTAGTTATCTATAAATATGATATTAATGAAGTTATATTAGTCACGAAACAAGCAAAGAAGCATAAGACTGACAATCTATTACCAACCATTTAAAAAAAAAAAGTAATGGCAGTAAAACAATCTTTTGTCAGATGTTTCCCAGTTAGCCCTTTTCCTGGTTCAAATACTAATAACATCAAAGAAAATTTAAAAAGAAGAAACTTATCAAACTTAAGATTTGAAGTCATATTAGTGATAGTATGTTAATAGGTATTTAAGTTTACACTCTCTCATAGAATCCTTGCTGACTAGAAATTTGTTCCAATTAAATAGCCCTTGATGTCTTAAATACAAAACACCAAAACCAAGGAGGACGTATTCAAACCTCTAAGATAAGACAAATGTGTCCAATGCATTGACAAAAAAATGATGCAAGCACAATATATGAGTCTGATGTGAATTACAATGATGAGTCAAACATCTACCATAAGCTTGGAATTGAAAGATTAAGATAGAACTTTTTCTAAAATAAACTGATAATTAAAAGATTTTTACAAGTAAATACAAACATCTTAAATAGAAATTACATTCATCCACCAACAAGACTATGTCACATTAAAAAATTATATATATATATATATATATATATATATATATATATATATTCAAACATGTCTGTCACAAAGTCAATATGTAAGGTATATATTTCTTGATGCCAAACTACACTGTTTCCAATGGCTCAAGTGACCTTGGATCTAAATACCACAAAATCCTACTTCTCTTAACCTTGAAATAGAGAGTACATCCTTGTTCAAATTAAAGATATGCAAATTTATATGCATGAGATTTGTATATGTAAAAAGTAATTCAATTGAACATTACAATTTTAAATAAATTAACTAGAGAGCTTTGATTTGGGCAAGGTGCATAGTCAAAAAAGGAAACAAAGAATCTATTAAGTACTCACATCTCCACCTGGGCCATTAATGTAGAGGTACATCTTTTTGGAAGACTCGATGCTGTCAAGATATAACATCGTTGCCAAGACTTGGTTGCAGAATTCTTCATCTATATGTTCCCCAATAAAGATAACACGTTCTCGGTACTACAATTTAATAAATTAGATTGAATTCATAGTAATACAATAATGGAACTCATTGGAAGACAAGTACATTGAATATATGAATCAAGATAGACTTGTTCTTCTTACTAGAGCATTCCACAGATCAACCCATTGCCAAGTTCCTTCACCTGGAGTTCTGTATGGCACTCTTGGAGTACCAATGGGCATCATAAATATGCGTCCTTGTGAACCTCTTTTTGTAGGATGCCTAAAGTACATCAGAAAGATACAATAAAGAAAATTGACATGTGAATAACATGATTAAAAAAGAGCTTAAAGTTAAATACATAGCAAAAAACCAAGTAAATAAGTTTTTTTAGTTATATTATAATGCAATCAGGGAGCTAGTTATTTTAGTTTTGTGATCATCAGTCATCAAAACTAAACAAAACATAACATGTTCCTTCTGAAGCATCAACTAGATTCACTTTAGAGATCATTGCGATTCAATTGGATATACTAAATATAGGAAATACATCAAAACTTAACAAAGCTCTAGGCAAGAAAGCTTCCTTGTTTTTAATTTGCAAAGCTTTACCACATTCGTCTCTTCAAAATTCATCGATATGCAAATGCTAAACTTAGTTAAGTCATATAAAGATTTGTAAACTATTTGTATCAGAAAAGTTTATTTATAAGATACACAAAAAACTTTAACAACAACAATCATAACAAGAAGCCACCATGTCACAATTATTCAGGGCCACCTATATGGAATTTTTCCCACCACTAAGCAATATCTAATAAGAAAATTTTCATTACATGATTCGATAACAAAATGTAGGTTCTGACTTGGGAAATACCTCTCTGCACTGACATATTCATTTTAATCCACATACATACATCAATTTAACAAGTTTATTAAAAAGAGTGGTCTAGGACTAGGTTATCGCGAATACATGATCTAGGGAAGGTCAACGTGTACAAATTTATCCCTACAAGTAGAGGGTTTCATTTTTTGAAACTCAAGCTCAGTCACACAGGTTAAAAGAGCAAACCTAGTGTTGTGCCAAGGTTCGCCCTCTTGGAAGTAAGTTTTTCAATGATCATTACACAATATTCTATGAACTTAAAAGGGATGTCTATGATCCCAGCTACAGTTAATGCACTGCTTTTGATCCTTTTTGTTGCCCAAAAATTTCCATCAAAACTGCATAGGATTATGTTATAGCAATGAGTTTTATATTGTGAAGATCAAGAGTGTATTAGAACATAGATCCTAAGAATCATTCATTTGATAAAATTATCAAAAGAATCATGAATCATAAAGGATGCCCAACTTGAATGAGTTAAAAGTACATAATATTTCAAAACCATTCATTCCTGTTCAGGACAAACAAAGCTTATGTGAGCCACTTTAAAGAGGGACAATTGTAGCTGAGAATCAACCAATCCATAATCAAGCCATTTCAAGTTCTTTTTTGTTTTCTATCTTAAATCTCGCAACTTGGTCTTTTCATAGAAGGTTCTTATGTTACCCTTCTCTCAATGCTAATCCACCATTAAGAGTCGAGGTTATCAGACAGCAAGAAGTGGTGAAGACAGGCTGATGACTGTTCTGCCCCCACTTCACTACCAATCCAATGAACTCTCCATCAGTCCGTCACTCGGCAGGTCAGCTGTCGATACTGCCACTAAATTACTTCATCGAGAGAGGACTGCACGCTCCTTTTTTTTCCATAACAAATAAAGTGAAATGACCACAGATATGATGTTAGCAGCATTCTTGTTGGTGCCAACCTAACATTGCGAAGCAGTCAGAAGAAGAAAAAGAGCCACAAGTTGAATAACTCTTAGTCAATTAATTTACTTAACATTGCTGAAGAACATTTTTATTAAAGAAAAAATTAGTAGTAAGGTAAGTGAAATTTGTCTCGAATGAAATCAATATACATCATTACTTTTTAGTCTAATTTTAATACTAAATTTTACTCCCAAAGTTAGCATAATGCTCTGGAAAGACAAATTGGAATATATGGCAATAAAACAACAATACTAGTGCATAGTTGCTACACAAGTTTATATTAAACATCCTGAATGGTGCCGAAAAAAAAATAATCACGATCATAAGGACAGACTTTAAAATCTCTAAGAACAAGAAAAGAATCCGATGCGACTAATGAGCAACGATTACCTCAAAAAGAGGCTTTGATGAACCCTACAGTGAAATCCAGCGCTGACATTAGGCGGCCCATACCCAAAAGCACCTGCTCCATCGAATCGAAACCAATGAAAAAGACCGACAGACACAATTCTCCACCCAACCATCATTCTAACCCTAACGATTGGGAGAATACGTACCAGATGACTGCGACTTGAGCCCGACAAAGCTCTTGCTAGTTAAGCTGCCATGAATAACAAGAACAAGGGGCAAAAAAGAAACCGATTAACAGCAGAGATGAATCAAGACAGACAAATCGAGCACGAGTACGACGACCCAAACGTGAGGTATTGGGAGGGGGTTTCACCTGAGGGAAGGTTTCGGATCGAGGGCTAGAGGGCGTAGGCTGGTGGATTGCAGGGAGACCGCCATCGATGGTGTTGCTCCGCTCCCTCGGTTGTGGACGAGGGTTTGGAAGCGGTTTGGGAGTGGCCAAGCGGCGGACGAAGCATGGATAGAGGGAAAGCTCAACCGGAGTAACTTGGCGTGGAGGTCGGATCCTCTCCAAGTCGCATGGATCCAGTTCCCTTCCAATTCCGCATTCTCCATCCTTCATCCCGTTTGTCCTCACATCACGACCGTCAACCACACTACGAGCACTGTTGTGGAAATGGACGGATGAGATTGAAGAAAATGAAAGATCGACGATCAAGATGCAAAACTGAAAGGGAAATTGGGAATTAGAACTTTTTTTCTGCAATGTTTCAAAAAATCCTAAGAATAAAAAATATTTATTAATTTTCAACCGCTAAAAGTATAAATTTATTTTTATGATTTATTCACTGAAATTTTCTTCAATGTTGATTTGTTTTCTTTATAGCATCTTTCACCATTATTAAGAAAGATAATGAACATTATTTCTCAGCAAAAAAATATGTACTTGCATACCATCTTTTGTTGGTTGGAATATAAATATGAAAAGAATTGTGATTATCAATCTTTTTTGGGGGGTCCAAATTGATAAGTTTGTCTGTTTAATTGAGTTGTTAGGATTGTGATTAACATGTAATGAGGAAATGATTAACAAATGTGTAAAAATAAGTCATATGGATATCTATAAATAATAAGAAGATTAACTATTTGTGTTAAAATTGAGAAAATAGGAAAATTCAAACTTATTTAATATTTTGAAGATATATATGGAGCATAAAGAATAATGTTTATTGTTACATAGTTATTTATCTGAAATTATTTTATGTTCAAATTAGTTCATATATTTATAGGTTTGAGTGAAGAAACATAATTTAAGGAAAGCTCATTAATGTTTAATTAGAAAAAAGTAGTGGATTAAGATATAATTTTTTGTAATGATTAACACAAATAAATGATATAAATTGAAATATATATTTATTTAGTATTATGGTGATTTTCCTAAAAAATACTTATATGTTGGATATTTTCAAATAGTATCCTACTTTTGTTTTTCTTAAATAACACTCATAATTTAAATACTCCTCAAAACATCATTCTCCCCCGTCTCCTCTACAACTTCTCTTTCTCTCTTCCCCTTTGTCCCCCTCTCGCTCATCCTTCGTTTTATTCTCCTCTTCCCTTCTTTTTTATCGTCCATCCTCTCTCGTTCTCTCCCCTTCTTCTCATCACCCCACTCTCTCCTCCTCCTCTTATCATCTCCTTCATTATTGCTTATATTTTCCTCTCATTTTTTTCCATTGCTTGCCCTCTCTTCATCCTTTTCTCTCCTCCTTCTGTCTCCACTAGCGACAATGTGACAATAGAGAGGTAGCGGAGAAGAAGAGATAGTTTAGAGTTTTATGAATTATGAATACTATATAGAAAAATAAAATAAAATACTTGTTTAAAAAATATACATTAATTATTTTTTTTAAAAAAATTATTATTGGTATCATTTCCCATGATCATGAGCATATTTTGATAGATATTTTGTATCAAAAAGACTATTAATTCTAAATAATTAAGTGCATAATAAATTACGTAACATATAATATATATTAACTTCTCATTTCCCCACTTGCAAGCAAATTATGTTAATTTTAAATTAAACTTAAGTGCATGGTATACACCAATTAAATATTTGAGAGAATGGGTTTATTTAAATATCAATAAAATATTAGAAAATTATAAACTGATAAATATAAATTTTAAGCTAATAAATTTTCTCAAATATATTATCAAAAACCTTATTATCTTAAGCTATTAGGAAAGGATAGAAAATTAAAAGAGATAAATATATGATTTAAACTCATACTATTGTTACTACTAGTACTATAATAAAGATAAATATATGTGTACGTATGTATGTGGCTTAACGATGTTTAACCTTCCTTCGAGTGAATTTATGACTTTGCAAAGGAATTATATTTTGACTACTATAAACATAAATTTGAAAAGAAAGATTGATCTACTTTAATTAGAAATTAAAATATCTAAAATAGAAAACTAATTAGATGTTTCTCAAGCAACAACATCAAACTTCTCATGCATAAGTTGTTTTTGGCTTTTTCTCTCTTCCTCTCATTTATTTTCAATGGGCATTACTTTTCTTTGATTTTTCTAGAGAGATAATTTCTGTCCTGTTGCTACATATTTTCCTTTGTTGTGGATAAAGGAAAAGAGAGAGATTGTTGTGGTTGTTGGAAGTGGAAGAAGTCGATCTCCTCATTTTCTGATCATTGAACTCGCATTCGATATCGAGTTTAGTCTGATGAGATCGAAATCGATTTGAAGTTTGATTCAAGCTTGAGTTGATCATTCTTATGTAAAAAATAATAGAAGATAAAAATAATTATTAAAGAAATAAAAATACTTCAATATATTAATATATTATTCCCTCTCATATTTATATAAATTAGGAAAAGGATTTCAGTTAACAGAATAGAAAGATTTCCTTATATAGTTGGAGAAATCTTATCTTCTATCACCTTGATTATGACTCTCAACATAATTTTATATATTTTTAATATAAAATATTATTCATTAATAATATTGTTGTTCTTCAATCCGTTCCATCAAGCATGAACCGTACTGACACTTAATCTATCCTTAAGCATGACCCAATTAAGAAACAATTGGAAACATACCGAACCATTAATCTATCCAACACCAACACAGTGTTGCTGGCAATCGAGCATGGAAGATGATGGAAGCTATTCATTCGTGTGCCGTTTCACTGGAATTCTTACACTTGTTTGCTTGCCATTTGCATGTAAAGAAGAAGAAGAAGAAGAAAAGTTGCACTTCTCTAACAAAAGGAAACCAAAAAAGGAGTTATATTTTAGGTTTAGATTCCTCTTCTGCAAGATATATTACGTTAAGGAGTCCAAAGGACAAACACTCTTGTGTTCTTAACCCTTCACCAAGAGCCTTTCCACTTAATATAATGCTAAGGAAAGCATCAAGACTCTAAAATAGTGATGCAATTCATGTCCCTTATACCTTCTGACCTAACCCAATGATATTTTTATCATTGCTATCCTCTTCAACCTCCACTTATGTCATGCATCCCATAAATTAATTAGGGGCTTTGCATGTATAATATCTATGTTTATATTAATAACTTAATAAATTTCATCTAGAAAACCTAAGCGAATCAGTTACTATTATAATTAATATTAATAATTTAATTATAATTACATAACAATATTTAAAATATTCTTGATATCCTAAGCATCATAATTAAATTTGATATAACAAACGACAGCTTCTATATATATATATATATATATATATATATATATATATATATATATATATATATATATATAATGTGATGTACAATTAAATACACAAGTACTTTCAACACCTGATCGTGATATACCACTTCGTCTACTTGTCCGTTAATTGGATCGATTTTGACTTTCCTTGAGGGCCCCAGATGGACTCAAAGGTAAGACTGTCGGCCGGTTAGTGACGGTGGGGTTACGGTTGATACCTTTCCTCGAGACCGCCCGATTGTATGAACTACAAGAAATACCCTACCTCAGATAAGGAGCAGAATGGGTTCTCATGGGGCCCATATATAGTCCAATCATAGGGCAGATGTGCGATTGGGTAACGTACAGTACGTAGAGAAAGCATTGGCTCTTTTCGTGATGCACAAGAAGGGAAGGGAAAGGCCACGGGAAAACCGTCGAATGTTTCTCGATCCCACTTAAGGAATCCGACGGCCGCGATTGGTTTTCGATGACCCACGGCTTCCTCCGCCCTATAAATACACCACAAAAACACTTCAACCTCATTTGGTGGTGCCGAACAGGTAGTGGATTTCTAGTCCAGTTGTAGAGGGAGAGAGAGAGAGAGATCAGCGAGGTATGGCGGCGATCGCTAGCGTCAAGGCCCGTCAGATCTTTGATAGCCGTGGCAATCCCACCGTTGAGGTGATTCTTCCATGGAGTCGACCTTTTTTTGGTAGATCTGGCAATTACTAGTTCAAAACGATGATCCAGATGAACACTTGTGCTGGTTGATCACACTGATCCTCCGGCATTAGGGTTTGTCTCTGTTGGATAACGATTTAGTTTGCTTTTCATATAATACTGGTCAGTTAAGACATGATGGAAGGATGTAATCTCTGAATACATATATGATTTGCGTCAGGTGGATGTTTGCCTAACTGATGGGACGTGCGCAAGGGCCGCTGTCCCCAGCGGTGCTTCAACAGGTGAAAGATCACGATTCGTTCACCTACAATGTTGTTTCTATATCTGTGTTTATCGCATCTTGTTCTGATTTTTCACATGTTGAGCTTGAAATGCTTGCTTCGTGGATGATCCAACCTCTGGTGCAATATATGTATGTTGTATGAAAATTTGGTATATGGTTAATTTTCATTTAGCCAGCACCAAACAGTTTGGGGGATTATGCCTTGTTTTGCTTGCTGTACTAATTTCCATGCTGTCGTGCGATAAAAAATAATGATTCTGGCTTGGTTGCCGGTTCTCCTATCATCTATCAGTATGAACGTCATTTTTTTTTCATTTCTTATCTCTTTAATAAGCCATCAAGTAATGCTATTGGCTTTCTGATGCGGACAAATATGTGAATGGAGATTTGTAAACTGTTGTTCTCTTCTGGATTTTTAAATTGCAAAGAGGACTTATTTTTTTTATGAGAGTACGACTTCGAACCATCGTAATGGAAGTTGGTTCCGTTCAGGCTTCCATAAGTTGACATATGTGAGTAAATGGTTACATGAACTCAGCATGGAGAAAGTAATGCAACGAGATTATAAGCAAAAACTAACTTCAAAATGATGGCACCCTTTTAGAGTGTTCGTGTCATTGCTTTTGTTACCATGAAAATACAGCTTATTTAATTTTCTTCTCATGGTAATTTATCGTATGCTTAGTTGCATTTTCATTGTTAATTCCTATTGTATGCTAACTTTCAGCTGTACCTTATTGGTTGTTTAGGTGTATATGAAGCTCTAGAATTAAGAGATGGAGGATCAGATTATCTTGGGAAGGGTGTCCTCAAGGTTTAGTACCGATCTTTATTATTCTAGCTGATGTGTTTAACTACCTTTTTAAACATTCCTCGTGTTGGCTTCTTAAGAAAGCGTTCTTTGTGTTTTACTTCTTGTGAGAGCAAATATCTAGACTAGCCAAACAATGATAGACAGAAGAAACTCACACTTTTACTTGAATGGCCTGATATTCCAAGATGGGAGATAAATAATCAAATTGGACGAGGAAGGAAACTGTTGATTTGAAATTTTCTGAAGTTGACTATTTGTGAAATGTCCATGAGCAAGTTGTGGTTCTCCACTAAAAATTTAATATTTATTGCATTAAATATAACAGTTATTGGATATTACACTCGCAATATGTGTAGGAAACAAGATGGATGGAAATTTGATAAACATGATCCTAGATCATGTAACTTTTGAACATCCGAAGCACTTGAAATGCATGCATAAAGGTCACATATCTTTTTGTTCTTTCGTCTTACAGCACTTCTGTTGTTAAAGCATTTATTGAGTTTTCAATCCAACTTATGTACATTGTGGAGTGAATCTTCTACCTAGAACTTTGGTGGGCATTGATTGGCCCTGCTTCTTGTCATGTTGAACATTGGCTAACTTTTTGTAAAATGGCAGAGCTTCAGCTCTTCTTAAGTGACAAGTAGATGTTGATTCTAAGAGATGATTCGTGATCTTACATCTTCCCACTATGTAATTAAGTGGACTTCTAGTTTTGTGATCACTTTTTTTTTTTCCAGGTGTTCAAGTTAAGTACCTTTAGATGTATTTCGGATTCATATGTTATTTTTTAATGGTTTATACTCTTCTACCTCTATTGTCAGTATGATACTTCAGAACTATTCCATATTTAAGTATCAGTTTGATTGTTCTCCAATATAATTCCCGCATTATGGACTGATTCTGAATTGCCTGCGAAAGATGTCTTCCTTTGTTTTCTTTTCTTCAAACGTTCTTATGCATTTTAGTTATCAGATGTAACTGAACTGTGATTTGTTTTAGTGTTTTTCAGTGTGCGAGTCTTTGAAATTTCTTCTTTACATTGAAGATTTTGAATATATCAAGTGATATGCATTATTTCCAATTTCAATTATAATTTTTTAAGGTTCTCTGTTAACTAATTTTCTTGAAATGATTTAACTGATTATATATCTGGCATTTTCTGATTTAGGCTGTTGCAAATGTTAATGCTATCATAGGACCTGCTCTTATTGGCAAGGTGAGTGCTACAAGATTTTACATGATAGCTGCATAGGATTCAGTCTTGGAAAGTAGTGATTAACTTTGTAAACTATTAAAAAACTTGACCTCTGCTATTTGTCTTGTAGGATCCAACAGAACAGGTTGAGATTGATAATTTCATGGTCCAACAGCTTGATGGAACCTCAAATGAGTGGGGTTGGTGCAAACAAAAGGTACAATTACAATTTGTTAGTAACTTTCATATTTTTTCTATAGTGCTGCAAAAGGATGCATTGTTTTACTTTAATTCACATTCTGACTTTATTTTTGGTTGCATATTGCAGCTAGGGGCAAATGCTATACTGGCTGTTTCTCTTGCTGTGTGCAAAGCTGGAGCCAGTGTGAAGAAGATTCCTCTTTACCAGGTTTGTGAAACCTAGTTTCATCGTTCGTGGCAAACTGATGTCCATTTCTAATATATGCTATTATTTCACTTCAGCATATTGCTAACATTGCTGGAAACAAGAACTTGGTGTTGCCTGTACCAGCTTTTAATGTTATTAATGGTGGATCACATGCTGGAAATAAGCTTGCCATGCAGGTAATGCTCCATTGCCATCTGTTGTTGAGTAAACAGCCAGTCCTCTTTTTTCTCATTCTTGGCTTCTTTTAGGAGTTTATGATTCTTCCTGTTGGGGCATCCTCGTTTAAAGAGGCCATGAAAATGGGTGTGGAAGTTTATCATAATTTGAAGGTAAAGATATTATGGATTTACGGTCTTTGATTTTGCTTTTCTTTCTCGGTGCATCATTATTTGTTTTCTTGTTCCTCAGGGTGTAATCAAGAAAAAGTATGGACAGGATGCTACTAATGTTGGTGATGAAGGGGGTTTCGCTCCAAACATTCAGGTGGGTCCGATTATTAGTGGAAATTAG
Organism: Musa acuminata AAA Group; assembly: GCF_036884655.1. Classification (NCBI taxonomy): domain Eukaryota; kingdom Viridiplantae; phylum Streptophyta; class Magnoliopsida; order Zingiberales; family Musaceae; genus Musa; species Musa acuminata. The sequence goes on from NC_088327.1 coordinate 2,598,316, forward strand.
TATGTCTATTGCAACTTGGCCTTCTTTGATAGGCACACATGTTCATTACCCAAATTCTGAAACAAGTACCTTTATTGAACGAATTTCAGGATGCAATTTTTGACTTAACTTTAGACCCTTATAGTTCCTAAAATATGCCAGGGAACATTAGAGTAGTGGAGTTCCTTCAAATTAATGCATTAGATGAATTAAAGCAAATGCTCGAGAACTTAAAATCATATTTCAATTTCTTTTCCTTGCTTCAACACCTCTGACTTGTTTTATTAGCTGACTTGCATCTTTTGCTTTGTATGGCTACCATTATCATAGGTAGAGTAGGAAATATCACACTCAGTAGAAGTACTAGTTTTGGAAAGATTGAGGTTCTGTGTTCCATCGTAGTGCTTGCTGGTTATTCTCCCACTATGTACTTTGATACAAACTGCAGACACTGCATTGTGATAGACTTTACATTCTTTATATTAAACACACCTCTACCACGGACATGGTAAATTGGCACTGATAGAACCATTATAAAACAATATATCATTTCATATAACAATCTTGCTCTTCATAATTGCAATATCCATACTGCACTACCTTTGTTTTTTCCTGCCCCTCTTCTATTATTGTTTACAGTTAGAATATGAATCTAATGATAACATATGCCGTCATCAGTGGAACTTGTTTGTCTAAAGTAATGGAATTTTGATCAGCTTCTTTAATGGTCTGGGCATGTTGTTTCCTCCTGAACTTAACAGGAAAACAAAGAAGGCCTTGAGCTTTTGAAGACTGCAATAGCGAAAGCTGGATACACTGGCAAGGTAACACAAGTATCTTTATTTCCATGCAGTTCTTGATTTTCTCAGCAACGTCTGTGCCTGCTCAAGGAAACACTTTGCTTGGGGATTTCAGGTAGTTATTGGGATGGATGTTGCTGCGTCAGAATTTTATAGTGATGGTGATAAGACTTATGACCTTAACTTCAAGGAGGAGGTAATGTCTAGTTTTGCTTCTGAGAGATCTCTACTAAATTGAAATTGGTATTTGTAATGATATGGCTACGTGGACCTTGTCTTGCTGTGTTTTATTTTTTGATTCTAATGTTTAGAGTGATTTGTTACATTAGATTTTTTGAACACCACTGGGCCTCCAGTAGTACCAACCAACAGCTACTTGCTGAACTGAAATTCCCTGGTTTTTTTCTCTGCAGAACAATGATGGTTCACAAAAAATATCAGGCGACAAATTGAAAGATGTCTACAAGTCTTTCGTATCCGAATATCCAATTGTGTCCATCGAAGATCCATTTGATCAGGATGATTGGACCCATTATGCCAAGATGACTGAAGAAATTGGGCAGCAGGTCCAGATTGTCGGGGATGATCTTCTTGTCACAAACCCCACGGTAAATTTTGATAGGTGATGCAAGTTGCAGCTCTAAAGAGCTCTAAAGATTGTGATTATAATCCTTGACTTTTGATAAACTGTTTCAGAGGGTGTCCAAGGCAATCAACGAAAACGCATGCAATGCCCTTCTCTTGAAGGTAGTATTGGATTCCTTATCTTTTACAAAAGCATATTATTAATCTCCATCCTTCGAATTTGGTTGCAGTTGTTTAGGGATCTACTTCTTCGACAAGTGCTATGCTTGAGATTTATTTTGTGCCCAGTCATAGTTATATTTATTGTGGTACCCATAATTCTCAGGGTTTTTGTTTTAGTCCACTGCTGATGAGGTTAATCCCCGTTGTGGACAGGTTAATCAAATAGGAACTGTTACAGAGAGTATAGAAGCTGTGAAAATGTCTAAGCGTGCTGGCTGGGGTGTAATGGCAAGCCACCGAAGGTACTGACATGCGATGCATTTGGATTGTATGTGGTTTTGATCTAACTTTCTTTTACCTACTTCAGTGGTGAAACAGAGGATACATTTATTGCTGATCTCTCTGTCGGTTTAGCAACTGTAAGTTTCTGTTTCTTGTTTCTGTTGCGAATCATTCAAATGACTTGTAATATCTAAGCTTTCGGACAATAGTCCTACTAAACCCATCTTAATCTCCCACCCTAACAGGGACAGATCAAGACAGGAGCTCCATGCCGCTCAGAGCGCCTTGCCAAGTATAACCAGGCAAGTCACTTGTATGATGTGGTTTGTTTTGCTGTATCTTCATTTTTGTCTAGTCTTTATTCCAAGCATGAACATCATCTTTCTCACCGATAGTTTGCCTAGTTCTTAAAAAGTGCCTGGTCCATTCCGTTCCAGAGTATGGTTAAGTCGGGCATAGTACAGAAACACTGGGTTGATGTTCATCTTTGGTATGATAGCTAGAGAAGACCACTAGAGATGAATGAAAACCATGTTTTTAGTAAGATATTAATCCTTCTTCTGCACATATCAGAATTTTGCATTCGAGTTTATCACAGAAGCGGTAAGATTATGGTTGGTATGAAGTATTTGAACAGTATTTTGCTGGATGCAGCTGCTTAGGATCGAAGAGGAGCTCGGCGATGCTGCAGTCTATGCCGGGGTCAAATTTAGGGCACCCGTGGAGCCTTATTAGATGGAGCTGCTAAACTAAGACACTCGTTGCTGAGTTCTATGATTTTGGTGCCCCTCTTTGGGTGGGTATGGTATGTCCGAAGTATGTCATCTGTGTTTTAGCAGTTGGCAGAATAAGTGATTGTTTTGGTATATGGTCAACAATGACAGCGTTATTGTGGGTTGGGACTTTCATCTGGTTGAAGTTTGTAGAAATCTCTCTTTCCAAAGAGATTACATGTTGTTTATTGAGTGATTTCTTCTTGGGATGCATATGATTTTGGTGGGAAAATATAGATATGGTGAAATGTTGGTGGGAACTGATATATTCATACTACCTAGAAAAAACTCAGTATTATTAATTCAAACACTGTTATCAAGAAAGAAAACTGACATATTTTTATTGTGTTATTTTCTGTGAAGTAAATAAGATAATGCAAGAATTTATTATTTCTGAATTCTTATGGGGAAAGAAATATAATGAATGTCTTGAACTTCTTTATATAATTATTTTAGTCATTCAAAATCATTTTAATTATATGTCAGATTCATATTTATATAATCATGTTGATTGTAATTGGAGATTTAAAGGTGAAAATTTGATTGAAAGATATAAAGGGTGCAATATGTTGGTGCAGTTTTTCTTATATTTATGGATGTAACTTTCTTAATATTTTTTATGTCTCTCGCATCTCATATCTTAATATTAAGATATTAAGATATCTTAATTTAAATTTTATAAGGAAAAATCAGGAAGTTTTAACTATTAAATTCTTGTATTTAATATCAGGAAATATATGCAATTATATTTATCTGGTACTTAAATTAAATATTTTAATGACTATTTATGAGAAATAAGAAAATTATTAAACTATAATTTAAATTATAATTATATTATTGAGATTTTTATTTTTTATAATATACTGTTCTATTTTCTTTTGCTCATAATTAGATCTCGCAACATAACTTTTTTCACAATATAATTTCCTACTAATTATATTTCTTATTAAGAATAATAAATCAAAAAATTTCTCTTGAGCTAACCCTAAACCTCATATCTAAAAATTTTCCAGGAAAATAATAACTAAAACCAGTTGAAGTCCATGGAATGGACAAAGGAGAATCTAACCTATCATCCACTTTAATGATACAAAAAGCTCCATAGTTGATGTAGAAATTTCAAACAACAAAGACCATAAAGTTCACCAAGGTGGGAAGCCAATTGACCAAAGTTTCCGTCGTCAAAAGTCCGTACTAAACATCAATTCCATATACACAAAAGTGTCCCTAACATTGCAAAAGACAAAGCTATCAATACAGTCCGGCAATCACACACCGCCACCGCCACCGCCGCCGCTACTATCTTTCTTCTTCTTCCTCCCACGGTAACATCTATTCCGATTGCTTCACTATATCCTTTCCCTCCCGCCATCTGTTATGTACACAGACAATTTGGAGGCAATGGAAGCAGAGTTTGAGTTTAGTGTCTATACACAGACACAGAGGTAGACCTCAAGAACAGGACTTGATCAACCCCAGATTGTACAGGTTTCTCCTGAACAGATTTCCCAGGTAGAACAGGCCAATGCCAACGGCACCACCACCCTGGTCGTCGGGAGCGGCCGCCTTGCGGCGGAACTGCGGCCGCTGCTCCTCCTTCACCGTAAGACAATCCGGGCCGATTCTCAGCCGGACGGCGTCGATCGCCTTGGGATCTGCCGGTCTCCCGGCGGCGTCGGTCACGTAGAACACGTTGGTGGCCATGTCGCCCTTCGTCGAGACCTCGGCTCTCGTGACCAACAGGCTGTTCTCTCGGAACGTCCGCGTCACCTCCGAGAGGAGCCCTGGCTTGTCCTCGATGCAGAGCTCTAATCTTATCCCCTGTTGTCGATTACAGGGTCAAAATCTGAACTAGAATGCTTCTTCCATGGTGGAATTAATCGAAACTTTTGCGATCTATTACCTCTGATGATCTCCTCTCGATTGCTGCTTGCAAGCATTGGATCACCCTTTGTCTCTCTGCTTCCGAGCTGACGGGGCTGCCATCTTTGTGCCTCACGTAGAACTCCTGAATTGATCCAACAGATCGAAAAAATTAGGGCGACAAACAGAGAAAGATCGCAACTTTTTGGAATTTGGTGAATCTTGATGAGAAAAAGGTCAAACCTGATGAGCTAAATCGCCGTCGGTGTCGATGGTGCCGTGGAACACGACGTATTCCATGTCCGTGAGAGTGCACACGATGTCGAACAACAGCTTGGGCCGGTCGCGGCACTGTACGGTGACGACGGAGTACCCCCTTTCAACCCAGTTTTGGATCGAGACGGAGGGCCGCGTGGACGCCGGTGGCGATGGAGGCGTCCGCTCGTAGTCGCGGTCCGCGAACATCATCTGGTGGAGGCGGCGGTCGGTCTGGGCGACGGCCATGGAGGAGACAGCGGTTCGGGCGCCGCAGACGCCGTGGTCGCACTTGAGGACGTGGCGGAGGCGGGACTCGATGTGGTGAATCCGCCGCGCGTCGGCGTCGATGGGGGAGCCGGAGAGCTCGTCCTTGACGGAGACGAGGCAGGCGATTCGGCCGTTGTGCGTCCACACCTTGGCCTCCACCACCCCGCACCCGAGATCGGCGAGCACGGCGAAAACCTCGGAAAGGAGGCCCGGGCGGTCGGCTCCGGTGAGCTCCAGGGTGGTGAGGCCCTCCTCGGCGCAGGACCGGTGGAGCCCATGGTCCTCCGTTTCCAAAGACTGCGTTTATATCAGTGGGTGAGCAAATGCCGAACCGAAAGGGCAAATCTTTGGCGTCAATCACGCAAGACAGAGATGGATCGGCACCTGTTCGAGGTAGGAGATGACGCTGTCGTCGGCGAGCTTGCGGCCAAACTGATCGGTGACGTGGAAGACGTCCATGAACCAGCGGCCGTCAGAGGAGATGTAGGCCTTCTTGACGGAAAGATTGAGGTCGGTGAGGACCTGGACGGCCTCGAGGAGGATTCCATGCTTCCTGGCGCTGTCCACCTTGGGTTGATTGCCATAACACACCGTCAGGGAGAGCTCTGTTACTCTTTCTGCTCCATAGAACATAAAATAAAAATGACGGCTTGGAACGAAAACTTTCTTTCGGCTTACCTTGACGAGAGTCGCGGTGGGGCAGACGGCATTGTCGATGACAACCCTGCAACAGAGAGCCAGAAAACAGAGGAACGTCAGGCAGAGCTTCTAAAGGAAGAAGATGGAAAGCTCTCGATACCGGCAGAACAAAATCGACAGGTCTGAAGCGGCGAAGCTGAACCTAACCAAATAAAGCAGAGCTTACAAATCACCTCGGGTTGTTCATCCGAATGACGAGCTTCTCGTACTCATTCAAGCACGCCGGCCATTCCATCTCCGCCGCTTTCTCTGCGCCTCCTCGCTCCATTCCGGCTGAGTACCTCTTCAGCTCACAGAGCCAGTGCTCTTCTCCCTCACCCACAGCCCTTCCTGCCTCCACCTCTGATCTTTGTTGTGATCCTCACACAGAAAGGCCGCAGCAGCAAAGGTCTGCCTTCTCTTACTCGCCTACGATTGCTTTGGTCCAAGCCCCGCTCTTTCCTGCAACCAATCGCCCCCTTCTCTCTCTCTCGACTCTGTCTCTACCACTTCAAGAAACGACAGCGGAGGCCGACGGCTGTGCGCGGCAGCGGCATATTTAAAGCGGGAACCCGCGGCGGGTCACGGTAAACCGGAACGGTCCTCACAACCCATCCACCCTCCACTTCACCGGCCGCTGGGGCCCACTCCGCGACATGTCGACGGGATCTTCGCTTTCCTTGGGGACAAGCCTGTGTCGGGTCCTCGCGTGCCGATACCACCGATGGGGGACAACGTGGTCGAACGTGGGTTGCCGCCGCTCGCCCTAAATCTTAGAATGCTACAGCCATCAGTCTCTCTCTCTCTATGGTAGGATGTTACGGTTTGCTACAAATCTATGCCGAGGGGGTGTTGTTTGGATCAGCAATCCCGCAGATTTGTTGATTGCTGTGGAGTTACTGTTCCACATTCGTAGGTTAAATGGGTTGGATGACATGCAGGCATCCCAACACAACTCACTCTGCATGCTTTTTAATGGCTAACTGTGGTCATTGTCAGGAGAAGCGAGACAAACAATGATTAGGTCATCCGCATGCGTGTTGAACAGCTGCCACAGGTGGAAGGAGAAAGCATGCAAACTGTGATCACATGTCCTCCATTAAAGACGACGACGAGCGTCACCGCAAGGTCATGCCACTCCACGACTTCTCCATCATCTCCTACCTTTCTCTTCCTCTACCGTAACCGAGTCAGATTTCTCTAACCATTAGCACAACAAAACACAGCTATGATATTATATCGGCTCAAGTCACGTAGTTTGGCGTGGATGTAATGCATGATTCCATGTGTTTCCCGCATGACCTCGCCATGTCGGAGACGCAGGCATTCAATGCCTTCGTCGTGCGCCACACCTTGTCGGCAATGATGTGTAGAGAGAGAGAGAGAGAGAGAGAGAGAGAAGCGGCTGTGCATCAAACCTCCGCATGATCGGTCAACCCCTGGGCGACGTGCTGAAACTTGCCTGCTAAATCTCAAGGTCTGCATCAAAAGTCAACCGTTACATATCAAGCTGTTCATCAAAAGTCATCGCATAGATTACCAATGTAGATCAGATACTTCTCAATCAGACAATTAGCATAGAGATGTGTATGTGATTAATCATGCTCTAAAACATGGCTCATTTCACCCAAACAATATCAATCATGATTCATGCCCTTCTGTGATGATCATACAACCTAATTTAATCAACTGAAAGAAATCTTAAAATAACATTAAAATATAGGAAATAATTTGTATGTTCGAAGATTAATGTATCCTTAAATCGTTACATTTATCGATATCTATTGTAAAATATCTTCATATGGGATCCTTATACTTACGAAAGTCAAATATTAAAATTTTTGTATAGAATTAAAAAGATAATTTTATAGGATTAAAAATTAAGAGAGAAAAAATATTTTTATTTTTATAAATATAAAAAAAATCTTAATCTAACTTTTAAAAATATAAAATATAAAACTATTTTAAAAAATAATTATAGAGGATAATCTATAATTAACCGTTACAGAAAGAGAAATAAGTTTGGAGTGAGTCGTCACCGCGACCAAATCCATCCCGAGATTCTGTCAGCAAACCGTAACCCTAAAGTCGGATGTCAAACGAAAGAGGGGGAAAGGGAATGGCGGGAAACGAAGGAAAGCGGCGGCGGGCTTGTTCCCGCCAAGTCTGCCGCTCGCCACGCTGTTCCTGCCACGTCAGTAACGGTAGTGTACTGCGTCCAACCCAAACTAAGCTCAATAAAAGAAGAGAAAGCTGAGGAGGCGGCGAGCAAATCGATGGCTTTGAATCTTTTACTCGTCTTTCTTTTGTATTGTGTTGATCCCATGAACGCATGAGGAGGTGACAGCTACCGGACACGGCGGCATTGTCTTAATTGCCGTGTCACAGTCGCAGCAAACCAGAGGAGGTGCGGTCGCTGCCATTCGATGAACACAAGCTTTTCGCCACAATGCGGCATACTTTGCTCGACTTCAAAAGCTACGGTATATTGTATTGGATCGTTCTTGTTTTCCTTCTCATATGATCTGTTCATAGTTACTAAGAATCTACGCCAGAGAATACACAAGGCGACTCAAATCTGCTAGAAAAGTTGGATTTTTTCCCCCCTTAAATTATGTTGTTTTCCTGAGAATAAAAGCAAGTTCAGTGTCACCAAATTCAAAGAGATTTATGCACCGAGTGGTCCTGCTTTCAAATCTGGAGTTTCTCGAGGTCAGAGAAACAGTAAAGCACGTACATGTCCCAATTTGCGGATTTTGTGCTGCCAAAAGATAACCATAACATAAATATCAGATCTTTGTGTTTAGATCTTCTTAGCAGGCAAGAGATGAGCGATCAGGTGAGAAGAAGACCTCCTCGGAGAAGGTGTCACGATTCAAAACAGTGGTGGAGCCTTTTTCGGAACCCTTTCTTCCACACCGGTGTCCCACAAAACCCTCGGTAGCGGGAGTAGTCGACGCTCCCCTGCGCATGCCATTCGCATGAGCCATGGCCAGCTTGGTGTCCCAGTAGCTCCTCATCAATGGCGAACCAGCAGACCCGGGTTTTCCGGTAGCTTCAGAGGAGATGGTAGCTTCAGAGAACAGCATGTTGAGGAGGCAATGGTGACTCCATGAATTTGAGGAGGATGTTCTTGTTAGAAACCACCCCATGTCTTGTCTTCGATCTTCAAATTTAGATTCCCCAACAACAGTACAATAAATCTTGTCATGCATTTTGCATCTGGTGAGAAGGGACCATCGGTGGTATGGGTCCTGCCAATCACATGAGAGCTGCAACTCAGCAGTTCTTGGATACTGCTGTGTTGGGTCCATATGGGAGACTGGTATTAATGCTCACGACAGTTGCATCAATTATTATTCTTCCAAGCTGGATAATTTAGTGTTGGAAGGCAGTCGATTCAGATCATATGTAGGCACAGTGAGTGGCCTGCACTCTGTTCTTTAGGATCGCTCCTTCGTCACGAGATTTCAGTGTCTCAGCCTCGCAAAAATTAAGGTGATGATGAAGAGTTCTGGCCGCAGTCATAATGAAAGCTAGCGGAGAGTCATTGCAAGAACTGATAAGAATCACAGCACTGGATTATTCAGGACCACTGCATCCGGGCACAGAACTCTGCTGCTGGATGTGCCATGGCACACTGGCCCCTAAATCTTTGTGATCTGGAGCAGTCATAGCTCCATCTGCATTGGCCATCACTGTGGTGCTCAATAAATCCTGCTTGCTAGCCTACACTGAGGTCAATTGAAGCATCAATTAGGACATTTCTCCCTTTTCTTTCCGCATGCAAACAAATCAAGTAATTAATCGACAAGAAGATCTCCGAGTGAGATTACCAAACAAACTTGATGCAATGATGAGTGAGCCAACATGGTGCTCAAGTCCAAGGACTCTGCAGCCTCGACAGACAGACAATACATGTTCCACAGTGGCAAGGAAGATGAGCTACTAACCTCAACTTTCTGGATCGGCTGCTCTTTGCCGACCTGGTTGATTACTTGATTCAACTGCAGACCATGTTGCATCACGGTGGGGTGGAGTGGAAGATGGAGGTGTCAGATGCGGAGATCAGTGGCCACAGGAAGAGTGGTTGAAAGCGATGAAGCCGTGGAGACAAACTGCTGGTTTCATGAGCCTGTTTGGGGACCTCCGATGAAGTATGCGTTACAGTGGTGGTGGCTCCACGGAGCCTTAACCTGGAGAAAGTTATCAGCTTATGATAGACGAAGAATACAGCGGAAGAAGAAGACAGCGTTTTGGTCCACCGGTGATGTGACGTGGACCGAATCGGTTCAGCAGACGGGCCCTAATTGGGCTGGAAAACATTGACCGGCCTTTGGCCCATTTCTCTCATGTTCTGTTGAGTTACCTCAAGTTCAAATCAAAAGAGCCTTTTATTATATCTCATTTGATCATGTTGATGCAGGTTGAATTCCATTGTGAAGACCTTATCTCTTGAAGCCACATTGTCTGTGAGCCATTGCACACTGTTGGGTGTTCTTTTACTATAGCAAAGATTAAGATAATAAAAAACAAAAATGTTCTTTTACTATAATATATCACTTCGTTCTGAAAACACATTTGGTGTTGTGAAAAAGATACATTCAAATAACCATAGAAAGTTAGTTGATTGGTCTTTTAGTGTATAACAATCATCAAACATTTATGGGTGAGCATGAAAGCTGCTTGCTAACGCTGTACAAACGGATGGTGATGCCACTTCGCGTGGGATGAGGACATGCAAGCAGGTGTGGGAAGAGGACAGCAGACGAGTCCAAAGCAATCGCCATCACTCACATGAACGCTCTTTCTCTCTCTCTCTCTCTGGTCGGCCGCGCCGGCATTACCAAATAAAATAGTCCCCAAGATGCTCGCTGCCATGAGCATTAGTTTAGGCTCGGTGCAAGTCCTCTCCTGGAGGATGAGGAGCACCTATCGTTGCTTACTCTTGGCTCAAAGAATGGACTCCCATGAAAGCGAAAGCTTTGGTGTTTTACCGACGCGGTGCAGCTGTTAGTGCCGGTCACATGGACGTGGATGATGTACATGTTTAGTGGAGATGTTAATCATCAGTTGGCCAAGAGTATAATATACGTGAATGAAGGGGGGAGGAATCAATCAAGCTGATGACTTTGGGTGTCACGACTTCTATGCTCATAAAAGCTACAGGCTGCTGCAGTGTGGAGTCTGATGAGTTCCATCTGCTGTCATGTAATCCAAGAATGCCACACCTAAAGCACACATGCCGATCGTTCTCTCATACAAGTTCAAGTTTATCTAGTTCCAGCAAGCAGTCACAGTCAGTCACCATGCTCGCCCTAAGAATCTCTTCAACACATCAATCAAAAAGGCTACACAGAGAGAGCGAGCGAGCGAGAGGGAGAGAGAGAGAGAGAGAGAGATAGAGAGAGAGAGAGGGTGGAGCAGCAATAGAAACGCATGTGCATGCAGTTTCTGAGGCGGCCATGCCGCCAAGTCCTCGAGAGTGCCTCGTAATGTACACGACAGTGGGGCATCTGCATGTGGGCGTGTGCGATCACTGCCAGTCCGTCGTGATGGAGCTTCTCGGGGAACACGAAGAGGCCGATGCTACGGCAATGGCTCGTGGCGTGCTGCTGTCAGCACGGAGCTCTTCGTTCTTGGAGCTTGCAGCACGCAGGCCCTCTCTTCATCACCACCCCCTCGATCTCTTCCCCTGGTCAAATGGATCCACAGGCAAAGCACATCTGGGAGACCGCTCGCCCATGCATGCCTCTTATATAAGTATTTTTGAATATATTATAAATATAATATCTTTACAAAAATACTGTAACTTAGCATTCTTATATTATGTTATAATAATTTTTGATATTATTGAAAATATTATAACACAGTAAAATCAATTCATATTTTAGATATTAGATTAAAAAAATGGACACTTTGAGAATCAAAGATGCTTCTCGAGAAAAAACTAGTTAAATAAATATATAATACTATAAAAAAATATATAATTTCCTAAGGAGAAAGTTTTCGGATTAAAAATACAAAAAAACATAGAGACTATTCTTCTGCAAACATAAAAATATTCATCAGATTATATTCACGTCCGAGATTATACTTGTTGGCAAATACAGCTTCATCGTTCTTCAGTGAGGTGGAACGAAGTCCATGGGGGGAATTTCTCGGCGACGGCGCCGGTGGAGAAGTGGTCTGTCTCCTCCTCCATCATCCGCACAAGCTTCAAGAACTTTTAAGGGTTCAAAATTGCTAATCTGTCGTATACTTGACGAGGATCTCATATCGTGGCTCTGCGTCAAACTTCGAACCTTTGGCTTCTTCGTCAGCAGCCACTCCCATGTGTTTGATTACACGTTTGCTTTGCATGCTGAGTTTGCCCTCCATGAGATCTTTGTGTCGACATATAATGATTTTATTGTGTGGTATGAAAAATAAATAAATAAATATTGATGTGATCGATATGTCAGCACTATATATCCAACACGTGGATTCTATGTGTCCGATACCTTAATTTTATGCGATTGATATGTCGACCCATCGATGCCTCTTCGCCATGTGGTCAACACGGTTTTATGTGACCGACACATTGGTTGCACTTAGCATCACATAGACTATCAATACTATATGTCCGCGTAATCCCAAAAGTATCGTAGGTTAGCGATAGTTATGGTTAGATTTTTCACCCCCATAATCACATAGACTATGCATTAGACGAACGTTTCGAGCGTCACTATAAAAAATGATTCATAGGTATATCTCATATCACCGAGCACTTAGATCTAACTTGTTTGATTGATCTATTGACTTAGGCATCGGAGGGATATTATCGAAAGTATCTGATGTAGATTATCTTTAGAATAGACACATCCATCGAATTGTCTTGATTTGGCTTAAAAAAGAAATTAGATTGGATCTGATTCAGCTCGAAGAGTTTATCAACCATGTAATAAAAAATTATCCTAAATTTTTTTTTAGGCCATCTATGGTGATGTCAAGTAGCATTTAGATGTGTTCTTACATATTGCTTTGAGCAATTGTTCTTGAGACAAATTTTTTGTTTTTCCATAATATCAACTTTACAAATGATTTCAAGCAACACAATAATTACATCCTATTTTTGGATCAAAGTCTGGCATTATATAGTTATTCATTATATCGAAATTGTTAATCATATGCTGCACTTGTCATTATCAGTTACTAATATATCGAAACAATAAATCAAAATTTACTCCATTCTTTTAGCTACATGCATAAAATGTGGCGAGATGAAGCGAAACTATCATGCATTTCTAGCACTGTAAAACCATGTGACGGATCAATCACCTACATCAAATTCGATAGCATCCTAATTATTCCTATAAGACACAGTGATCAGAATAAGTTCTTGGAATGTACCAAACTCACAAACAAGGTAATAGTTCCATCAAAGGACAAAAAGAAGGGATGCTTTGGGAGGACTATGAATCGTATGACCCAACCAATGTCATCATGATTGAGACTCCGACAGCCTGCGTCTATGCATGCTTATCCTTCTACGTACATTCGCTAAACAAGTAATACAAGGTTTACTAATATAATCACTTAGATTTTGTCCTTTAGGGATCCATCCTTCTTTGCGAGTGGTAAGTAACTCTCTCCAGAGATGTTTTAGTAGGTACAGCTAATAAATAGCCCATCAACCATTAATCACAAGACATCATAATGCTTCAGAGTGATCTTTTGGCTGCATAAACTAATCAAAATATTCACACTAATCGAGATTTGTACAAAAATATTCTGAAACATTCTTCAAACAAAGACCATAAACAACAACTTGCCAAAAATAAGAATAAAGCATTCCAACACATTCAACTAATCTTTATCGAACCCTATATCGATGAAAGCGTCCACCATACGTAAAGTATCACATTTGATGCTCTAAGAAATGCATGACTCGAATTTGTTATGTTATTTTCTCCATTATTCAGATATCTCATGAAGAAATCCAACGTATTTGTTATATTAACTTGACGAACATGCAAGTCAAGCTGTATGATGATCTGCGAATGTGTGTACGCAACGACTAAACCCTCTCCATAAATGATATCAAAACGATATACGTCGAACACCAAACACGTCTCCTACGACCGAAAGAACACGTTTTAGTTCCTGTTCTAATTGCTGCCTTGTCTCCGTGCAGAGTTCGGTGGGGGAAGCAGTCATTGCCGATCGCATTCAAACTGCAGCAGTATGTCAACACATCCAATCATCGATTTCGACTGCCTTGTTCTCGTTCTTCTCCCTTCATAGATGACAAAAAGACAAATCGATTCAGTATTTTCTCCCAGTCTTCCATGCATGGCTTAGTGTATACGTATCCAGCCCCCCCTCTCTCTCTCTCTCTCTCTGATTTGCCCGTCTCTATCATGTAGATGGCTGACATCAACTGTAGCTGGGTGCGTTCTTTCGGTGAAGAGGCAGTGAAGTGGCAGACGTACTTCACCTGTCCATCGACGAAACGGAAGATCTCTTACCGTGGTGAGGTGACGTTGACGACGAGGAGATGGAGCGCACGGCCGCCTCGGAGAGCGTGGGCGCCATCGCCACAGTGGGTCAGCGGCCGGCCAACCCGCGAGGCCCCGCGACGACACCCATCTACGGTTCTACTGCTGCGTGGACGGGTTGGTGGCGCCGTGCAAGGCTCCCCCGTCCAGGAAAGCTTGTTTCTCGATTGGACAAAAATGTGGGAACCACAATGGGACCCGCTGTATAAACCAACAGTGTTGCGAGTCCCAGTGTTGGCGCAACCACCACGAATACGGAAGCTGAGTGAGTCCGGGATGCGTCGGCCGGCCCTCTCCGCTTGTGAGCTGTCGGACGGCTGTGATCGAGACATCACGTCGATAGTGGGGCCGTCATGGGGCCCGCACGCTGGTCAGACGCCGGGGACCACGACTTAGGACCCGGGCGCGATGTCCTCGAATGCCACATGTCGACGCCCAGTCACCGATGCGTCCTCGAGATTCGAGCCCCTTTCCCTCCTCCCCTCCTCTCCTGCTCTGTCACGACAGCCTCTGACCTCGCTGGAAATATTTCTCCACATGGAAGAGAGAGACACACACGCACCCTCACTAGATTCTCTTACCCCTTGTACGTGGCTCCATGTTTCTCGACCCGTTCTGTCTTACCCGTTTCGAATCTAACCTGTGATTTGCAATGCGGGTGATAGCAGTGGGACCCTACGTGTGCGAAATCTCTCACATGGCAGGTAGTCAAGCGAGTACAGAATCAACGCGTGGGCGTGCTATTGCCCCCAACTGTGTCATGCGTGATGGATTCCATAACGTGGGAGCCACGCTGTTCCTCCAAAGTCCAAATCGAGGTGGTAATCACTATAGTGTCGGATCCGGTGTCCAGCAACACGCGCGGTCCAGCTAACTCAACCGATCAGCATCACGATCCCGTTCGATGATGGGCGATGGTTGGTGGGATTCAGTGAACTGCGTCCGTCGTTTCCAGTGACTCTGTGCAGAGTGTAATCACAAGGATAACTACGAAGGTAGTGTCTTCTGTAGCAACTACATCTAAATTTAAGCTGACCTTGACTAAGAGAGCTCTGAGAGAGAAGCATAATTAATGCCGTGGTTCGATCCACTGCAACAAACAATACAGAGGGAAGATCAGATCGAGAAATGAAGAGAGAGAGAGAGAGAGAGAGAGAGAGAGAGGAGGCAGCGGATATGGATGGGGAGAGCTGTTGACGGAGAGATTAATGAGGAGAAGAAATGGAGTGAGGAGATGAGTTCAAGAACGTGGGGAGGGGACAAAGGGGAAACAAAAAAGAATAGCATATCAAGAGTTGAGGCCCACCCACCGCCAACACCAAACCCCGGCCACAGCCATCCCTTCCCCCCACTCTCTCCTTCCTTCCTCCCTCCCTCCCCTTGACTTGCCCAAACCCTAATCCAAGCGCCTCCTAAAGCAATCCCTTCCGCCCCTTCCTCCTCCCCAAAACAACCCCCTCCCCTCCGCGGGAAAGATGAATCGGTTGATGTAGCTCTTCACTTCCATTTTTGCAGCTTTCGATTCCTAGAAAGATTGGTATTAGAAAAGCAAGGAAGGAGAGACAGACCGCCGCCTTCCTTTTCCCGTCTAGATTACCTTTTACTACTCCTCATCAAAGCGTCCACCTTCGATCTTGGTTTCAAGAACTAGATCTCCTATTTGTTTGATCCGCACAGTTGCACTTCCTGAGGGTGCACACCAGCTAGTTTCGTTTTTTATAAGCAAAGGATAAAAAAAGAGAGAGGAACGGCGTTTAAGGAATTGATGGATCCAATTTCAGCATCCACGCATGGCCACCATCTCCCTCCTCCCTTCCATGGCCAAGAGTTCCATCCCCTCCACTTTCAGCACCTTCAGCAACAGCAGCAGCTCAAGGTCGAGGAAGAACACAGTGGCCTCCGCCGTGGCACGAAGCGCGACCATGACGACAGTAACAACGACGAGAATAACAATTCCAGCGGCGGCGACGGCAAGGAGCTGGCTCCAGCAACTTTCTCCGCCGGCGGAGAGGGGGAGATCATGCGCCGGCCGCGCGGCCGCCCAGCCGGGTCCAAGAACAAGCCGAAGCCGCCGATCATCATCACCAGGGACAGCGCCAACGCGCTGCGGTCGCACGTGATGGAGATCGCGGGCGGGTGCGATATCGTCGAGAGCGTCGCCAGCTTTGCCTGCCGCCGGCAGCGAGGCGTCTGCATCCTCAGCGGCAGCGGCACCGTCACCAACGTCAACCTGCGCCAGCCTGCCTCTTCCAGCGCTGTCGTCAACCTTCGTGGCCGCTTCGAGATTCTTTCTCTCTCCGGATCTTTTCTTCCGCCGCCTGCACCACCTGCCGCCAGTGGCCTCACCATATACCTAGCCGGCGGGCAGGGCCAGATTGTCGGGGGTAGCGTCGTCGGGGCTCTAATAGCATCAGGACCAGTAATTATAATGGCCGCATCCTTCGGAAACGCAGCTTACGAGAGGCTGCCCCTCGACGAGGAGGAACCTCTACAAGCTCAGCAGGGTGCTCTCGGGTCGCCTGGACTGGTAGGACAGTCGACTCCACCGCAGCAGCCCCAGCAGCAGCAGCTACTCGACCCCAACAATCCGCTCCTCCACGGCCTCCCGCCAAACCTCCTCAATAATCTCCAGTTGCCAGCCGATGCATACAGCTGGGCCACCGGCGCAGGAGGGCGCGCCTCCTTCTGATCCTAACAGCAATTCACCACCCACTTTGTGAAGAAACCCCGCAGGAGCTCATGCTGATGCCAGCTTTAGCCTCAATTCGGAAGATTCAGGAATTCTTCTCTCTCTTCTTTCTCTCAACTTAATCTTCTTTTGCTGCTTTCTTCGTTTCCTTATTTCGGTTCGGCATAGGATCATCATCCTCATCTTTCTTCTGATTTGGAGAAGCGTTGTACAAAACCATGAGTTCTCGGAGTTTCGACTCCGATGGCAGAAGATAAGCTTATGTGCAAAAGGCATGCATGCACGGTGGAAGAAGAGACCGAAAGAGTGATGCGCCGTCGCTTCTTATCTGGTATGCTTGCAAGGGAAAGGGAAGGAAGGAGGAGATCTGCAAGTTAACCCCGGAAAAAGAGGTTCAGCGATGTACTTCCACTCTTATTGTTAATTTGAAGTCTTCGAATCGTAATTATGCTGCTGCATAGGTTTCTTGTATGCTACTCCAATATGAGTATCTTCTTGAAAGCTACTAATTCTATTACTCGATTCGAGTCCGCCATCATCACGCACACATGCTCTTGCCAAATTCTTACAGTCTTTCTTTCAGAAAAGGAACACTGAATCTTACTACTTTGTGCACTTCTTTCGTTCTGGTTAGTCTGTCTGTTTGTGCTGTTGTGACGAAGAAGGCGGTCGTGGCGCAGACAGAAGCCTGTAGTTACGGGTCTGTAAGCTCTTTAAGCAGACAGTCGGAGGAATCGGAGCTGAGTCCCGAAGAGAGGGAGTAAATGAGGGGTGTCGTCCTGTTCTGAGGAAGCTGTTTCCCGAGGCCAACAGCTTCACAGTGCAGCGAAAACTACGACAGGCGTTATGCGTCTTGAGCTTCTCATCACCCGGAAGGAAATGTAGGAGAATGAGTGGAGAGAGAGAAGGAAAAGCTGATGATCTCGTAGTTTAACTACTCTTTCTTGTCCTCATCAAGTCCCAGCGGCAGCCTCTTTCTTCGTGCCGTTTCCTTGGAGGCTTTACTCCATTTTGGATTTCGTTTTCCTCTCTTTTGGTTGCATCCGTGACTAAGAGGTCTTCATCATCATTTGCGTTCAGATGCAACTTGTGTTGAATTTAGATCATTTTATATCCTTTTTAAAGTCCCCATCTGATATGACAATTTCACATTTTAAGATTTTCTCGAGTCAAAAGTTGGGGGATTTATTTGTGTATAATGGACTTTGAAATTTCCATGAATGATTTGAAGGACAGGATATAGTGCAAGAGAGATAGGAGTTGGATCTATTAGGGGGTTTAGCTTAATGAAGTTTCCATATCAAACTGTTCTATAACTTGGATCAGATTAAGATTTAGATACTACTCTCTTGAGTATGGAATTTTGAGGATGAATGATTCTTAGGTGGGTGTTGACTTTAACTAAACTCCTTGGTCTTCACAAGAAAACATCTTTTATGACTTTCTTAGGTGGAAGTTTTAAGGGTTGCATATGATCTTAGGACATTTTAGGGTTTAATAGTCAACCTGAGCAAAAGCTTCATCTTCTTCGATGGGACACCAAATGCAAGTAAAACTGAATTCTCACATGTTCTGATCTGTAGTGCTTATATACTTCATTTGTTATTTGGTTGACTGATATTACTTTGAGGTTATGTTCATAACATTTACAAAATAAAACTCATCACCATTAGCTGACAGAACAACATGTACTATTAGAACTGAGAGTAAGAGAAAGTAGAAACCCTAAAAATTAAGAGATTGTTACACCAGAAGAGCAAAGGATTAAATATGCCACTTGAAGCTGTAGATGAAGATCAAATATTTTGGATTCTAAAGGGAAGGAAAATTAAAAGAAAATGTCAGTTGGAAAGTAAGATGAAGAATTATCAACTATCAAGTTCAGTGTTTTAAGGATATTATGTTGTGGATTATCTAAAAAAGATGAGATCATGAACATAAGTTGGGACTATTTTGGGGAGTCTTTGATGTGAAACCAATTTAGTTTATCTCTTAGTGAATAAATTTAATTAGTTTAGAGGTATTTTGCATATATCACAAGTTGTGATGTAACAATATTTACTAAGAAGGAAACAAATGCAGAAAGAAAAAGTCAGATTTGATCTTTCATTGATCATTGTAAATTTTGATTGGAAATATTAAATTTTCATCCATGGAAGCTTATCAATCAAAAAAATCATTATAAGAGGAAGATTATTTTTCAAATTAAGACTGAAATATAATTATATATATTTTTCGTATACTCGAGCCTATATAAAAGGGTCATACTGCATAAAAAAAATTAATCAATGAATTAAGTTTATGGACATAATTTGAAACTATTTGGAGAGTTTTTTTGATAAAAAATAAAAATAAATGCATAAGAATACAATATGGTTAGAATTAATTATCCTCAGATACAAATGACATAAGTGAATTAACAAAAGTGGTAAAAGGAATTTGTCTAAAATTTAATCTATGAAAAAGAAGCTTTTATATGTAATTTTGAACATTATAAGACAGAATCTAATTCAACTCCAAACACAATAAAGAGCCGTCAAATGATGAATCAAAATCGGAAGATATATTGTCTTCATCTAAATAGATATTTATGAATGCTACTGGAAACCTTGAAATATGTTAGAATTATGACACTGTAATGGATTGGAAGTTTAGCTATTTAGGATCAAGCAGTCAACAAAACAGTAGACAACTTTATCCTGGAGAATTGACAAATTAATTGGTAAAGATATGTTACAATTGCAGGAATGATGAATATATTTATATAGAGTGTAAAAACAAATCATTCTGTCATTAACATAAGACTATGTTATTGCCAATTAAACATATTTCTCAACCATCTTTGGATGTATCTCCTACATCCGGAGAAGGTTTGGATTACAAACTAAATTTAGACCATGAGAACATACTTTATAGTCACTCTTTTTTATGATTGAGAATCTGATATTTTTAATTTTTAATTAGTTTTTGAAGATTTTAACAAAAAAAAAACCCTTTTTTTTATCACTTTGAGATTAAGAGTCTCATACAATTTTTGAAGCAAAATGTTCGACTCTTACCTATTTCTGATTGCTGTGGAGATCATATTCCTCTATAAACCATGATTCCCTTGGAATCAAGATTGTTAGAGCCTCCCCACCAATCAATACCTTGGAACACAGTTGCTGTGAAGGAGGCTGAGGCTCGGCAGATGTTGTTATCCATGAGAACCCTACTGGGAGAGGCTCCATCGACAAGGGATGTTTTTGGCCGCTGTCTTCTTGGTCAATTGTGACTAGAGAAATCTTTTGATGAGGCAAAACAAAGTCTAATACCAAACGAGGTTCCATCAGAATTCTGTGTCATCCTTTTGAATCGATTGGATCGATCAGGTATGCCAATGAGAAGCAGCTGAGTCTTGGTTGCGATCATCCTTCGGTAGTTCTGTCTGTCGTTTCATTAACATCGGTCACAAACCTCGTTCTGATGGGTTCTGACTCAACCGGGCCCCACATTTTCTTTGGCTGTGGAAGTGGGTCCGGTTCTGGGAGCGTCGCGGTAGTTATGCAGGCTTGCTTCGACGCCTTACCGTTGACGTCGCTTCGGCAGTCTTCATTCTCCTACACGCACGCCCCAAGTCTCCCATCTCCCGGTAGCGTAGCTGTCCGCGAGAAGATTGGTGGGTCCCATCGTTGTGGTCTTTGGCTCACCTGTGTTGACCGAGACACCGTCCAGGAAATGTAGCCATCCCAATCGGTCCACGGTCACGGGCACTCGAGATCACAGCATTTCGCGCGCCCGATTCTGACGTCGATAGACCAGTCGCTTCGTAAGTCGTAGCCAGGGGGATTTGCCACGTCCTTTCTCCGCGAACTGCCCCCCGTGGTCCCAGTGATTGCGGGCCGGTGGGGTGGGGCCGCCTCAGATCTGGACCGTCCACTCCTTGATGATAGAATACGCGACGCTGTGGGTCCCTTTTGCATCAGACGACGATTATCCAATCAACACATGGGTATATTCAACCGGGTTCACCGGCAGCACACCGCACCGCACAAAAGCGATTCCTTTTCCATCTAACCCAACCTACGCACGCCATCTACCCTTCAGTTTCTCAGCCTAAACTAGTTTGTGGGCTCCACAGATGGGACTCTAATCTCCAATGGTATCGCCGGTAGGGAACGGGGCAGACAGGGTAGAAACACTGCTGCAATTAAGAGTTGGAGGGCCGAGAGCGTGTTGCCCTGCCTTCGCCCGCACGCTCTCCCCTTGCACGATACTTTTCTTTTCCTGAGTCAATGGTTCATTTCGTCCGCTGTTTTCTCCGATGCGCCCCGATCTCAAGATCCCAATCGCTTGACGCGGACAGATTGCAGATCTAGGAGAGCGGTTGTTTAGGCTTCGCCTTCGTCTCCGTCTCCTCCATCTGGGCTATATTTGTTTCTTATGAGACACAGGGCCGCCTCCTCTCCTCATGGGACCTCCTCCTTGACTTCTCGAGGCAAAATGAGGTAAGCTTCTCTAAATCTTCTCCATCTGCTCTTATTTTTCCGATTCAGTTTGTTTATGATGCTCTATTGTTATCATTATATATTCTTTTGCGCTGAGGATTTGGTTGGCGTTCGAAACATTAGAATGTTTAATTGATTCGGGGCTTTCCTTGATATGACAAGCTTGTGGTAATTTCTCTGATAAATTTTGGTAACTACTGCTGAAATATTATTCTTTGATGCCATCTACAGCTTGATTCTTTTCCTATATTGCTCTTTCCTTCTTTGTGGTCTGAGGAAGGGAAGCAAATGCATACTGGGACAATTGAGATAGAAGAACCAACTGGGCTGGTTTTAACCGTATATCCGATCCCATAACAAAGCAAATTCGAATGGCTGGAATTTTGTGAGTGTTTTCGTCGGTTTTCTTTATTGTAGGAGTAGACTCTGATGGTACTAACAATTGGTTCTCTTTCTGATCTTGATTCTGATCAAATATTCCATGATCACTTGAATAAGATATGAACTACCCGACCTTGATCACATTTATCTTGGAATACATAGAAATGTGTAACGAGGTTGCCCATATTATAACCATGATATGAGTTAAACATCTGGGTGAACTCAACAATATGGCTGGCTAGGTAGGACAACCTATAAAGGTGTTGCAGGGATATCTTACTGTATCGGAAGTGTCTGGGAACTAACTGGTGCATCAGTATGGTAATTGGACATTCATCCAATCCCAAAGTTTTAAGATGATAAGTTATTGGTTAACACCAGTATATCTAGCCATATTCTTTAATCTTTTCACTTTGTAGTGCTAACACCTCTCACATGTCCTAATAATCTCAGCCTTATACAAGAGTTCCACAGCGCATCCAATAACTAGTCTTCCTCCATGAATCGACCATGCTATTACACGATTAACCACACAGACCAACATGGCATCAATTAAATCTTGCAAACTTGGATCGAGAATCAAACACATCTTCTCGCTAGTCCATGCTAGCCTTTTAAATTGCAGGTTATCCAGCATTAGCAAGCATTGCATTGAGGTTTAACTGCATAACGTGACTAAAACATATCAAACCTATATATTCATGGTAGTCTGCCACTCATCAAATCAGCCCATCCCTGTGCTCTAATACCTCTGGCAGGTAGATTTATATTTAAAAATGAGGAATGCGCCAATTAAGTTAGGGCATCAATATGGAAGTGAACATGATTACAACTTAAGAGCTTAAGCTAATATGTTACAAATATATCTGGGCCCATTTAATCTTTTCACCATGTGGAACTAATCCCTCTTATATGTTCTTAACTGTCACTGGACAAGGGAACATGAGATTTAATTGGTATATGGAAAATGAATAAGTTGGACAGAACAAAACATAATCGAATTTGTTTCAAGAATGCCTGACTTGTAGGAGAACATTTACAAGATATCAAAGTACATTTAAAGCCTAATCAAAATATATAAGTACCTGGAATTTGAATGGTTTCTATAGCTACTCCATTTGCATCTAATGTAGTAGAAGTTGTACTTGTTCTACAAACTGTTAAAAGAAGTTGAGGCATATATTAAAAAAATGAGTGTAAGTGAAGTTGAATAATAAAATGAAATAAGTTGTACTCTAAGTTTATGGAGCTTAGATGTTTGTAAAAGAGCAGAACAGGGAAGCTAGATTATGATGGATGAAGAAGTAGGTGAGAAGAATGGATATCTTAGACTCATTCCAAGTCCTCCGAACTTACTATCATCGAAAGAAAATGGATCCACACCTCTCACCAGCTGATTTAAGATGAAATGAAGTCAGCAACGACTCGTCTCTCTCCCTGGTGGATGTAACTTGGAAGTCTTGTATAATTTAGACTAGATTTTATACAGTAGATAAGTTGGTTAGCGGAAGATGATATACTAGTTGTGATGCGAATATCATATCTTGCTACTTAAATTTATTGTAAAAGAATTCATGTTTGCAGGTCTATGATTGGTGTAATCCTGTTTTTGGAACTATGATTGTGTGTTTTCTAGCAGGCTTCTATTTGCATTTTTAATGACTGAATTTGTCTGCTAGTGGTTTCAAAAGATCATACTTTTATTGGTTTTATTGAACTCAAAGTTGAATTGCTTGAGGCTTTTTAGAATTGCAGGGATGAGTGGTTGAAGCAATTGACTACTGTCCTGATAGCTGGTTCACCAATTCTGCTTAGTAGTTTGATATTGAGTTGCTGCCTTTACCACAAACATGTACTTTGTCATAACATGCCTACTTCCTACCAGTACAAGAATCAGATTATGAATTAATATTTCTAAATATCATCCATTGTGAATAATTTATATAGATCCATATTCAAACTTCAGTGTGTATTTAATGGACATGTCATCTCGATTCATCTAAGTGTCACACCAATCCCTTGCTGTACATGTATGCTTCAGTATCCAGCATCATATTGCAACTTTTGGCATCATATTCCATTTGTGCTATATAATGGTCTATCTATATAGGACAGAGTCATTTAATCTGACTCCTGGCTATTGTGTTAGTACCTTTTAGAAGCATTATTTCAACATGAGAAAGTCCAGGGTTTGGTAGTTTATGTTTTTTCTTGTGTCATTTATTTACACAGTAAGTTTAAGAGGCATTGTAGCCATCCATAGTAGTGATATACCTGATAGAAGATGGTTGTAGTGACTTTCTTTTCTTTGACGATCGTTCATACTCTGAGGTATATCTTATTGCACTTTATTGTTAAAATGCCATTTCAGGGGAAAATATTTTGTTGCATGACTTTCAAAAATGAATTTGTGTAAGCCATTCATGTTATTCTTGTTCCTTGTTCCCTTGTATCGACTGTTTCTTGATGTCATATGCATGTCACAAGATGAATATAGAATGACATTAACAGTTTTTTGAGCCTAGTTATTATTGTTTCTTTTGACAGATCAAGGAGAATATTTGGGTTCTCTCTATCTCTTATTCTCATCAACATGGCTTCTATAATGGAGCGTGCTGATGAGAATCTCTTACCAGCTGTTTATAAAGAAGTTAGTGAGGCCTTTAATGCTGGACCCATCGAACTTGGATATCTTACCTTTATACGTAACTTTGTGCAATCAGTATCATCACCCATGGCAGGAGTTCTAGCCCTTCATCATGACCGTCCTGTAGTTCTTGCTATGGGTACCGCATGCTGGGCTTTATCAACAGCTGCAGTCGGTGTAAGCCAGCATTTTAATCAGGTTGCTTTCTGGAGAGCAATAAATGGCTTGGGTTTGGCCATTGTCATCCCTGCACTCCAATCGTTCATTGCAGATAGTTACATGGATGGTTTGCGTGGTACGGGATTTGGATTACTAAATCTTATTGGTTCGGTAGGGGGCATTGGAGGTGGTGTTTTGGCTACAATCATGGCAGGACATGAGTACTGGGGAATACCAGGGTGGCGTTGTGCTTTCATCATGATGGCATCATTGAGCTTGCTAATTGGAGTTCTAGTGTTTCTTTTTGTTGTTGACCCTAGGAGAGACCCTTTAGTTGCTGTCGGTGCTGATGATGACACCGAAAGGTAACTATCATTTTTCAGGCTTCAATATTGTGTTTAGATATTGTTATTCTGATTCCTCTAGACTTGAAATTTTGTTGTGGTTTACACTTCACTATCTGATTTTATTATGTCCAATCATATATTAGAATTTAGAATTGCAATTCATTATGTGCAATGCAAGTCAAGGCATGATTATAATGCAGCAGATAAATTTAGTCAGTTAAGGATCTTTGTTGAAGCTTTCTCTGCACACTGTCACGAATGAGATTTTTGTTTGGGTGCTTGTATTTTAAAACATGAGCCAACTTTAGAGACCTTAATCATGGCATGAAGCCAGCTTGAATAGCATCTAATTTTTTTGGCATATTTTAACTAGATATAAAGTGACTGCTGTGAGTTAACCTAAAGATCTGATAAATCAATATGTGGATAAAGGATAAAGTCTGCAACCAAAACATGGTGTTTCAGTCCTGTGCTAATACAGTTAATGCTGCCTGGACAGCCTAAGAAATATCTCATGTTTAAGGAGGACAAAGTCTGTTAAAATGGTGTAAAGTGAAAAAGTTAAAACAAACAGGGTGTTATTACTTTTATTTATATTCCCATTTATAGGAGGGGCTACTACTACTTCAATAACTAACCTAAATTTAAATATGATCTTTTCTGATCCTGAAACAGGTGATATGCCTTAATATTTAAACATGGTTCATATATATTTTTCTGTTCTTCTGCCTGGTTCCTAAGACATTTGAGAACATAATTCTTGTTGATCCATCTTTTGACCCATTCTCTGATAATATTCATATATTGTTCACACTTGGAGTATTAATAATCAATTTTATGATTAGTTTATGTCTCCTTGTCTTTTGAATCTAAGATTGCAGTGATTATTTTCTGAATGATCTGCATATATTTCACACCAATTCTACCAACATTTTGATGATTACTAGTGATTCTAAATACACTGGACTTAACTAGTGCATCAAACTGGTTTACTAGTTGATCTTCTAATTGTGTGTAATCTATGCTCGTTTTTCCAGGGCTAACCTGGTAATGAAAAGTACTGTACCTCCATCCTCGATCTGGAGCAATTCCTGGTTGGCAATGAGATCTGTAATGAAAGTCAAGACATTTCAAATCATTGTCTTGCAGGGAATTGTTGGTTCACTACCTTGGACAGCAATGGTTTTTTTCACAATGTGGTTTGAACTGATAGGTATAATAAAATATTCACATATGATCTGTTATTCTAAGTATCCTTTAGAACTTTGTTGACTATATGAATTTTGAATTTTTGACAAGATAACTTGTTACTTTCTAATCCTATACATCTTAATCGTATCTTTCAGGATTTGATAATAACAGCTCAGCTGCCTTAAACAGTCTTTTCGCCATTGGATGTGCTATGGGTTCCTTCCTTGGGGGGATGATAGCTGATCGATTGTCAAAGTACTATCCAGACTCAGGCCGAGTTATGTGTGCTCAGTTCAGTGCCTTCATGGGTATTCCCTTTTCATGGATTCTTCTTACTGGGATCCGGCCATCTGTGAACAACTGGAACGCTTTTGCTGCCACCCTACTCCTCATGGGCCTCACAATCAGCTGGTGTGCTTCCTGTGCCAACAACCCCATGTTTGCTGAGGTTGTCCCCCCGAAGCACCGTACCATGATTTATGCTTTCGACCGTGCATTTGAAGGATCATTCTCCTCATTCGCAGCACCAGCCGTAGGTATCCTTACTGAGAAGATTTATGGCTATGATTCAAAGTCGCTCAAGTCAGTTGGTGGCTCTGCTGAAGGAGCATTGGCACTCTCGAGGGGTCTATTTATGATGACCATCGTTCCTTTTGGTTTGTGCTGCTTGTTTTACAGTCCCCTTTACATTGTATTTAGGCGAGACCGAGAAAGCGCCAAACTGGTTTCTTCAAAGGAGCAACAACTATCATCAGAAATTGATTTTGGAGGCAGGTGATAGCCACAACTTATCACGTAGTGGCAAGTAGAACGCATAGCGTCTGGCATATCGGTAGGGGGTTTATTTGATACGACCTAGCAACTTACGTATGTTCTCTGCTTGTCTTCAGATCAACTTATTAAACATATAGAGATTGTTGTTGAAGAAAGCTGCCCTTATCGGTGAACTCATTTAAATGTCGTGGGAATTCTTCAGTTGGATCCATTGTTGTAATCATGCATTCATCTGAGTTGCAGGTTCTCATGCATGCATCAGAAATTTTAAACAACAACCATCTAAAGCACCATGTTTGGCCCTCATTTCCAACAAATGAGCGAGAGTGCCGACTACTAGTTGCTTCATATCTTGAGAGTCGTAAAAGACGGTTAATTCAATGGTTGGTTCTTGTATTTATTTGTTCATCCTGTGTTGTATTACTGAATCCAGACCAGCATAAATGTTGCACGCAACATTTTTGATCCTCTTCTAAGCAGGTTGATCATCTTGGCATGATGACTTAGGACAGCCTCAGCTGGGCAATAATATTCATTAGTTGTAATTGTATAACAGAGGCTGTATGTTTATGGATTACGCCCTACACATTGCTGTTCCGTTTCTTCTTCCATGCCGATACAGATAGATACATCAATGAAAATGAAACTCTCAACTTTTGAATTGAATCTGTGTGCATTTTGTTGCAGGATGAAGTCCAAATGAGTATGAAATTTTCATGTTTGCAAGGAAATCCATGACCTGAGATTGAATCCGAGCCCAAAACTTATCTGATACGTACAGAATTCCACCAGTTTCTTCATCACTACGGAGAGAGAGAAAGGAAGCGAGAGAAAACCTTAGCATCAACACTGTTGTTTCATGTTCGGCTTCTTAAGTCTCCTCCTATAATACATCACTATCGAGCTGGTCACCATCTTCTTCGCAACAGTCGTCGTCGTCGTCGCGGCCGTGTCGCGCGCTCGACCCCAAATCCTGCCGCTGATCTCGAACGCGGCCGCGTCGCCAACTCCGACGGCCATCCCGCTCCGGATCACGGAGCAGCGCTCCTCGTAGCTCCTCCTCAGCTGCTTGACCTTCGCGAGGATCTCGTCGTCGGTGAACGACCTCTTCACCGCCCTCCTGATCCTCCCCACTAACGAAACCGAGGGGTCGAAGGACTCCACCGGCTCCTCCGCGATCTCCAGCGCCGCCCGCAGCAGTCGCACCTCCTCCTCCAGTGTCCATGCCATGACCAGCTGCAGAGATCGGAGCCTGAGTTTCTCCACGAAATGGAAGGCTTATATCTTGCGCTTGCGGTAAACAAGGCATCAATGTACGTATGAATCAAAGGAATAAACTATTCTATGGATTCCCAGTGGATTCTTCCCTGATATGGTGACGATGGTGGTACGATGAATGATTTGCTTCCGAATCCACGCTTCTGTAGTCAAATCTTGAGTCAACTCATTCCATCAATTGTCGTGTGCTGTCGATGCCTTATCGCAAGCGGATCATACATTGCTGCATATTCGCACCAATAAGGGCTGAGTGCACTGCTGTCCGATCAACACGAGAAAAGGGAACAAATTGCACTGCCGTCCAATCAAAGTAATTCTTATCTATTCTGATGTTAATCCGAGTGATGGGCAGTAAGTTTTCACAGTCCTCTCCTGAATCTGAATCTTTGGATTCGCAGATCTATTTTTGGATTTTTTTGGAACTTAATGGTTCTTTTTTCCATGGGATGTAAGATTGCATTGAATGAGTGATATCCTTCCTCTCGTGTGGTCGATTTTGATCCAACCTAATCCACTTTCCAAGTAAGATAGATATATCATTGTTGTTTACCGGGCTCATCTCGTCAAGCTTGAGGGAGATCTTATCGAGACTGGTCGTCTGAAACTACTACTGAATCAATCTTCTCTAGAATCTGAATCTTGGATTCGCAGATTCATTTTTGCACTGGGATTTTACAGGGTGGACGATATCCTTTCTCGTGAGGTCAATCTTATGTCGATTTTGATTTGACCTATTCCGCTTTTGAAGTAAGATATATCATCGCAGTTCATGATCTTGCTTCACCATACATACTCAAAGAAAGTCTTCCCAAGACAGATAGATAATTCGAAGTCAAAATATAAGATAAGAAAATATTTATTCCTAATCTAAGATAAGAAATATTTATTTAATCCCCCTAAAATAGACAAAACAGATTCTTTTAGGTTACTTCAAATATAGATATGTAGGAGAAGAAATATGTCATGAATTAACTGAGAAGCTTTGGGCAGTGTGGAGAAGAGAAGAATGAGATGTCAATGATGAAGAAAAGAAATCATGGTTATGGTCAACCAGAAATCATGGTTATGGTCAACCATACCACTGGCCTGCTCTTCATCTGCATTGACGCTGATGCATTTGTCGA
Source organism: Musa acuminata AAA Group (assembly GCF_036884655.1). Taxonomy (NCBI): domain Eukaryota; kingdom Viridiplantae; phylum Streptophyta; class Magnoliopsida; order Zingiberales; family Musaceae; genus Musa; species Musa acuminata. Next base: position 2,627,580 of record NC_088327.1, read on the forward strand.
GTGACAATTACATTGACGTCGACACAGATAATGGTGGCTACCACGACGTTTATGGCGAAGATGGTGGCTACCTTGCCGCTAACCTATTGGATAGATTCCAACCTCAACCCCTCCCCCTTTGCATCTGCATCGATGTCGATGCATATGTTGAGCGACGCTTTCATCAATGTAATTGCTGAACAGCGAAAGGATCGCTTGGCATCTACATCAACATCGACGTAGATGTAGAGCGACATCACTCGACATCTGCATTTGCATTAGCACTTCATTTGTGTCGACACTGGTGTAGTTGCCAAGTGGTACTGTTATGCATTTGTGTCGATGTTGATGCAAATTTCAAACGGCCCTTTCGTCGCTCGACAACTGCACCGACACAGATGCAAAACAACTTAAGAGTCGCTCAGTGAAAGGTGGTACCGGAACTGATGTAATAGTGAGGGGAGCGACCGAAGCTCCAATGACCCCCAACTTTGGGTCAAAGCTGGGATCTGCCTAACAAGTCAACAACGATGCAACCACCATCTACGTTGGTGTCAACGACACCATCGTCCACCACCACCTTCGACACCATCCGTCACTAAACATTAAAATTATCTTTTTACCCTCTGTTTTCATATTTTCATCGATAAAACTAATGTCGTTACGATAAATATACCTAGATGTTTCACTTTCGTAATTATAAAGACGCGAATGTAACTTTTTAAATTATAAGAATCAAAATGCTAGTGGTAGCTAACTACAAAAGATAAAATATAATTAGACTTCAAAAAGATATTACTATAGATTTTATAACCATTATATATATATATATATATATATATATATATATATATATATATATATATATATATTATTGCAATAACACAAAACACAACAATAAATGTTTTTCCCTGTAAATGAAAATCACAACAATAGTTCATATATCACCTTGATTACTAAGCATAGTAATAAAAATTACAGTAATAATTCAATTATTAATATAATTATTCAATATTTTTATCCTGTAAAAGACAACCATAGTAGTAGTCCATGTATTGCTGCTGTTATTCAACCACAGTAATAACATACATATTACCGGGATTGAGTAACCATAGCAATGCTTTTACCCTATGAAAGTAAATAACATTAATAACTTTTTATAGTATAGACAATATACAAGATAATTTACCAATTGATAACAAAACTGGTAACAAAAATTGATTGTTACCAGTTTCAGAATTGTTGCAGTAATTTTGATTGCTTATCCAAATGTTACCTGATCGAAATAAAGTTACAGAATTAAACATAATGAGTTGTATAACTACTGTTATTTGACTGTAAAAAACAATAGAAAGTACGACACGAGAGAAACCACTGCTACAAGCTCATATTTCATAATTCCATGTGCTCTCAGCCATTAATTTTGGATACTTCTGTTGCTCTGCCAAATTGAATGATGCTGAAATCTGCAGGAAAAAAAATGATAGTGAAATATTGCATCAAAGAAAAATATTACTCCTCAAACATAAATAAGAAAAAGAAAAACCCTTGCATGATGCAATTCTAATGCATTCAACCAATATAGATTACTTGGACGAGTCTCAAGAAGCTGATCGTCTCACCATGAGTCAACTAGAAATCTTAGCAAGTTGAGTTTCAAGTCAACTGAATGATTTTCTGAATTATGACCATAGCTATACCCATCTCTGATCCTATTACTATTGCCATAAACAAATGCTTAGCTACCAGTAATACAAGATAAAAAAAAAAAGTGAAAAAAATACTGATGTGAGACCATTTTAATTTATTTTTTCTTTAATAAATTTAACTAATTTAACTTGTCTTTTGCAAATGTGACAAGTTGCTGATTGGAAACAACTTCTTGATTTTGCATTTGCTACCGTGATTGCCTATGGAGAAAAGAAAAAAGAAGACAAACAAAAAAAGGAGACAAATCCTAGGCTTAATTGGAGATCACAAAGGTTGTTTAAAGGTTCCATCCATAAAATAAAGTCATATCATAATTGAAGAATTTGCAAAGAATGAAGGCTACCAGTCAAATATCTTATCAATAAGAAAGATTAATTAAAAAGACAAATCTGAAAATATATCATCCCAGAAAAGGATGTAAGAAAAAATTAATATACTTAATATATCAATAAGAAAGATCACATTCCTGATAGTGTGAGCTCATCGTACACATGTAGCGTATGAAGGTGCAACACCTTTAACCCATGAGATTTAATCCTTGAGCTAGAATGGATCTAATAGTTATTTTTTTATCTCACCAAAATCTTTTATCGTCAACTATCATTGTCATCTATGCTTTCCTCCTACATCATATCAGTATCAGAGTGATTATCCTACATCATAGACACATACAGAGCAATATACAGAGTCTTCTATGACCATAAGAGTTTGAATTCAGAAATGCCTCAAGACTCGAAATACAAGAGAGAACACAATTCATGTTATAAAGTAATAACATAAAGAACTATACTAAGTTTTAAAGTTTACCATCCAACAACATGTGTCAGAATCAACCAAAGGTTGATCAGTGTTGGTGTCAAGACTAAGACCAAGGTTAGGATCAAGGACAAGAGACCATGATAAGGTACAATATAACAAATTAGCTGGGGCACTATTGGCTAACACCTACAGAAAAATGGGGAAATCTATGGAGGTCAATGTGTTTAGAGGACAATTAGCATCTTACTGTAATTAATATTTCCTTTAGTGCTTAAACAGGGTTTCAAGTCATAAACACCTATCTTTGTGGAGACATGAATGCAAAGTTCCATCCTGATCAAATAGCAACCTACAGAACCTTCTTGCTTGATATGTTTAACAGATTAGGCATTCATTTTATTGAGGCAAAACTGACCAAAGCAGGCCATAATTTAGTGAAGCAAATTGCAAGAAACAAAGTCAAGGTCATGTTGTAACGCAGTGTTGACATGAAAAAATATTTGAGGAATTGATCATTACCAGTTTGGCTATAAAGACACTTCTATTTTTTTGACCATTTGTTATAACAAAGAGGTGATATATAATATAGCCTAGTTGAGAAGATCTTCAAGTTGACACTTAATTGAGAACATATGAAGCTAATTATCTCGCATCAAGGTACTAAGCATAGGTGAAATTATACATTTAAAATGAATTGGTGAAACAAACATATGAATGGTGGACCAGATCAATCACAAAGCATTAAGACTGACGACAAATTGGATAGAAGAAAAGCTAAGTTAAGTTGAGCCAAAAAGTATGCAGCAGTATAACTGAAATGAAAACCATGAGTATTTTAGAACATGCCACTAAAAGCCCTTGAAGAACCATTGTCTAATTATAAAGCTTGCCAATTTTACCTATGTTGAACTGAACAAGAAGTCATAACCAATGGTTGCAATTAGCACCTCCCTCAGGACCTCAACTAAAGACAAATCTGTTGTTACTATCAATCTAGATCCCCTCAGGGATTCTTTGATGTAAAACCCTTCAGAATATCAAATTGTTTAAGTGTTAATCAACATATCACCCATATTTGTTCTTCAAGGAAAGGAGCCCTTGAGAAGGAAACTACAATCATCCATGTTAGACAAGGTGCAAAAGGTCAAATGCTTAAATTAGCAGATGTAAAAACAAAGCAAGGAAGACCAAACACCCACATAAAGGGATGAGAATTATGATGATGGGAACCAAAGATTGAAACAAGCATGATGACAACTTTGTTGAAATAAGACAGAGTGGATCTATAAGTAGGCTCTGAAGCTAATGAATCCTATTGATAAAGCTGAAAAACAAGTCAATTCACAAGGAAACAATTAGACGCACCAAAGAAATATAAAGGAATTAGTTTAAATTTTACTGGATTAAAAAAAGAGCTCCATTTGATAATCTTGGTTAGTCTTTTCAACGAGTAAAATCAAATTTCAAATCCAGTATTAACTGAAGCACTGAATTCAGGTTTCGATTAGTCTTTTCAACAAGTAAAATAAAATTTCAAATCCAGTATTAACTGAATTACTGAATTCAGGTTTGAAAGGGAGCTTGGCACAAGCAAAGAAGCTGCTAAAGCTTTAGTGACGATAAAGGACATCAACAATGATCAAACAACGCAGATATAATATGTCATAGAAGTATGGTCTATAATTCAGATAATATGGCAACATTTGAATCATACAAATTAGTTTATGCAAAGATCAAATGTATTTATCAATTCCACTTCAAGAACAACTAAACCAGCATAAAAACTTGGTAAGTTGGTCATAGATTACCTTGAATGAGCTGTCCTTGGAGTCCCTATTCCACTCCAATCCGAGATTCTTAGTGGTGGTCTGGTAGGTCGCCTTGAGGGAATCACCACCCTCGAACTTCCTGGTCAAGGCGAAATCCCACGCGTTCTTCGACACATCATAGCACGGCTCCAACACCAAGCGTCTCAGCTCGCCGTGCGCGTACCAATATTTCACCTTGCAGTTCCCCGACCCGAACGCATAGTTCATCGATACCTTGTTCGCCGGATCGAACACCAGCGACCCGTCCAGCGCCGTCCGGTTAGCCGCTCTCGCATGCGTGTAGGTCAAGTTCACCGTCTTGTCGACCGCCTTGAACGAGTTCATGAACTGAAACCTCACATCCTGATCGGGGAAAGCAACAAAAATCCGGTCAATAGGTTCAAGAAATGGCGATCTTAAATCGTCGGAGGGGGCGAGAGTCGTTGCCTTGTTGGGGACGTTGTAGTCGAGGATGAAGGCGCCGGGCTTCTCGACGGAGAGGACGAGGCCTTCGAGGGAGGGGCCGCCGGCGAAGGTGGCGTCGGTGAAGGAGGTCTTGAGGCGGGCGTCGCCGGCATGCACGGCGAGGGTGGCGGTGGCGACGCTCTTGTCGACCTCGTACCGGCCCTTCACCGTCGCCTTCATCTTTGCCCTATCTATTGCTGGAACTGGAAATCGGGATTGCGAGATGTAAGGAGAAGAATTAGGAGGCGACGGCGGCGGCGGGGCTCTCCCCTCAACACATTGGTTGGTGGGGCTTGCATGTCTCGTGTCCAAGACAGGCGCCAGGATATTTTACCGCTCTCCAACATAATCCACGTCACACTCCAGTGCAGGAGTCGAAATTTAGATGCACGCGTCCAACCACGCTAGTCGAAAACATTGTTTCCCGCCTCGTCTGAGACAGGTGATCTCTACGACTATTACCACGCAGTGGATACCACGAGGTCGTATATAATATTTATCTGAAATTGTATATAATTAATTTGTGTTCATTAAGATTTTGCCGTTCTTTCTATAAGGTTTTTACCGATTAAATTATTTAACATCTTAAAAAAAAAATTATATATATATATATAATTATATTTTGAATCAATAATCTTTGATGATTGATACAAAAAAAATCTACTGGATAACATTTTTATTCTTTTTAACTCTCGACAATTATGTTTATCGAATAAAAATTTAAAAGCATGAATTTAATATTTTAGATATAAATATATCGAATGGGACTATAAGATCTAAATCTTTAATAAATGAATTAATAAAGAATAATTTATTTGGATGAACTTAATATTCGTTGTTCCATATATGTTAGACAATAGGGAAAGAAAGTATCTTCAAAACTATCCAAACGTTTAAACTAATTAAAAACTAAAATATTGCTAGTGTATGATATATTTTGGACATATCATACACTAGCAATATATATCTATACATATTATAAAAGAATGATACATGGTCGTTGATGGTTAGATATATAATTCTCAAGACTCTTTAAATTTAAGCAAATGATGATTCTAATATTCGTTGGTATAATGGGTTAAGTCTGATGCGACGGGGGCATCATGTTAAGCCGTGGCCTCGGGGCCGTCGCGGCTCGGTTCGGGGGTCCGGATGTCAGGTCGACAGAAAGCTCCGCCGTAGCGCCTGGAAGAGTCGACCTCGTCTGGCGCCTGCACAAAGGTCGGGCCGAGGCGCTCGGCCCGACCGCTCCGACGACCAAGTTAGCGATGTGAAGAAGGTTTTGGAGGAAGAGATGTCTCCAAGTGTGTTGTGCTTCCCCCCCTCCCCCCCCCTTCTTTTAATGAACGAGAGGGTATTTATAGGGAATCATTCTGCTTCCTGAGCTGCCCGCTTGCAGGGGGCAGGTTGGTATTAATGTGCCTCGGTCAACGTGTTGAACTTAGCTTTTGCAGAATATTAATGTGCCTCGGTCGGTGTTCCGATTCGTTTGACCAAGACTGAGATGTGATGCGTCATATGGGACAGGTGACGTCAGCCCCAGTCTTGTCGTCATTATTTTCCTCATTAAATTATTCGAATTGATGTATGATATGTTGATGTTAGAAAACATAATAAACATTACAAATATCAAGAGGAGCATAGATATTGTCTTTTAATGTATTCTCTTTGAAACTATCCAAGGAACAATAGGGATTATCTCAATCGACAATGGACCATTATGCACCAATTCATCCAACTTTATACTCTAATAAATCAATCTTTTTTAAAAAAGTTGTTTTGGATTTTTTTATATTTTTTTGACATGATTAGTAATACTTCTTTAATTAATCACTGTCATTCTCAATTTTTATGCTATTGAAAATATTTTTATCTCCATTGACTTTAAAAGTTTAACATCATCTTAAACTCATGCTCATGAACTATATCTCTTGGTATACTCAATTTTATTTTCTTTTAATCGATTATGATCTTATGGGTTATATAGATGATATCATCACTTATCCTTCATAAATATTCAAAGATAATAATCTTAAAATTATCAATCCTAAACGTGTTTTTTTTGGATCCATAAAGATCATTCTCTTACAAGTATTATCATTATCTTGCTCTCCTTAAATCATTCCCTACTTACCCTCTGTAAAAGCCTCTCATAAGATGTGATGTAAGTTTAAAATTTTCGAAGGGTATAAAATTTATTTTTGACTATATGCAGACTATTAAAACTCAAATAGATATATTTGCTATAGTGGATGGATATCTTGATAATAAAAATATTATTTATATATATTAAAATGATCTTGGTTCGGATTACAAGAAGATCTTGAATGTAATTTGTGATTATGATAGTCCTATATCTTTTGAACAACTTAATAATAAGCTTTATGAATCTTAATCTTAAGTGAAAGTCATCATATTCTAATATTACTTTTATTATTATCGATTTTACTAACAAAACTAATTCTAACAATAAAAACAAAATCTACAACTAGTAAAACAATCATCTAAACAATAATTATGGAGATGATATGAACAATATCATAATTAAATAATAAAGTTAATTATCAAATATGTAACATGTAAGGCCATGTTACTAAGAAATATCATCGTTTGTGAGCTTCGATTCAATTAATGTTTCAACCTTTACACCTACCATATTCTATATATCCTACTGTGCTATATACTCGGTTGTTATTACCATTGTCATTTGCTCAATCTGCTATTTAATCATTTCAACCTTCATCAAACTAGCCAGTTGATTATATGGTTTCTCATCTGATTGATTTAATAATCTTTCTTCTCTTTTAGATTACGATGGTTTAAATGATATCATGATAGGTGACAGAAAATATCTCAAAATAACTCATACTGATTATACAAACCTTTTATTAAAATATTTTTTACTCTATGATATTATTTGTGTTCCTAATACGAAGAAAAATATAATATTTATCTTAAAATTATATTATTTTAATAATATTTTATTAAATTCTTACTCTCTTTATTTGCTGTGAAAGATATCAACACGGGAGCACATCTCATGGAGGGATTTGAAAATAATAGGACCGTAGACACATTGTCATACACTCCTTACTCAAGCTTCATTAACTCTTCAATTTTAGCCTTTTACATTTGTTACATCAACTTATCTTATTAATCGCAGCCTACTCTAATTCTTCACACAGTTTTATAATTTAAAAAATTATTTAAATTTATTCATAATTATAGAAAATTATATTTTTGGGTGTCTATATTATCTATAGTTAAAACCTTATACCTATAATGAATTGAATGCTCGATCAAAATCATGTGTTTTTCTTAGATATTCTAGTAATCAAAATGTCTTTGAATATTTTGATATATTAACGAATTTTTTTTTTATTTCTCATTATTATAAAGGTCCTTCCTTAATGGTGTATAATGAACAACATATTACCTTATCTATCCGGTTATCTCGTAAGAGTGTCACATATCAAGAAAATTGATAGCAAGATTTGATTTTAATATCTCCTATTTTAAGTTCTTGTTGTCCAACACATCCTAAAGATGTCATTGACCATATACAAATTAATTCGATGATTATTAGATCCAAAAATTAAATCTTTAAACCAAACATATATTTTTTATTTTCATAAAATTACCTCAAAATTTTATTTTTAAGCCTTATACAATCAACCAAGCTTTAAAAATTTTAAAATAGTGAGCAATAATGGTTAAAAAATATAATGCTTTATTACGAAATGATATATGAGACTTTATCTCATCTCATCAAAGACAAAATTTTATATCGTGCAAATGAGTTTTTTTGTATCAAACGAAATTTTAATGGGTCTATTAATAAATATAAAATAAGACTTATTATAAAATAATTTCATTAATATCTAAAGGCCTGGAGTACAATGATACTTTTAGTTCAAACAACAATTTGTATCATCATCATATTTTCAAGGATATATTTATTAGATAACCTTCAAACTTTATTGATTAGAATATTTCCCAACATGTATGTAAGTTACTCAAGGCTCTTTATAGTCTCAAGAAGACACCCAGTGCTTTATTTCATAAACTTTGAACATATTTAGTCTCATATCTAGTCTTAATTATATTTTATTTCTTAATCTAATAATTTATTATTCATTTATTCTTATGAGAGTATAATCATATTTTTATTAGTTTACGTATATGACTTAATTATTACTAGTAATAAACTAATAATAATTAATTAGTTTATTCAATAATTTAAAAAAATAAGTTTTTTTTTTTTATCAAAGATCTTGGATCATTCATCTATTTTCTTGGTGTTCAAGTCATCCACATGACAAATGGTCTTTTTTTTTTTTCCAACAAAAGTATATTTGCCTCAAAATGCTAAAACCAATATTATTTCTATACTAATCTCTACTAGTATTCCTCGTAGTGTTAATCTCAATAACACCACTGAGTATCGTAAAAAATTATCTTAATTTATATACAAGCATATTGTCAACTACTTTTTTGAAAGACTCTTTTGTTGCTTCATACATTTTATATATAGATTTGGGAGGTACTAAGGTTAACAGGACATCAACTAGAGCTTATGTTATACTTCTTAGTCATAATCTAATCTTTTTGAGTTTTAATAAATAATGTTTTATTACAAGATCTTTTACGAAGGTTAAATATCGAGCGATTGCTCTTATAATCGATAAACTTTGTTGGATTCAATCTTTGCCATATGAATTATTTGTTATATTATATGATCCTCTATTTATATATTGTGATAATATAAGGACAATATATCTATATGCTACTCATGTATTTTACTTTCGAACGAAGTACATAACTATCGATTTTCACTTTATTCGTGACAAAGTTCAAAAATGATGAGTTAAGTATCTCTCATGTCTCATCTTTTATTTGGTCCAAAATCAATTCCCTGATGATATATTGAAGAAAATAAATCATACTAAGATTATCATGATCCTCTCAATATTTTGATAATATATTATAATAAATTTAAATACTAAAAATTATGATAAAATATTATCATGATTATATCAATAATAAGGATCATGATCTCAATGTGATATCTTTCATTATGTGAAATGATTTAGATAAATATTTTTTATATTTATTATTAATTAAAAATTATATAATTATCATATTTTATAAGCTCTATATACTTAAATTAATAATTTCTTTCATCCTTCACTTAATTTGTACTTATAGATTCATATAGAAGTATTTTTAGTGAGATCACTCCTGCAAACCCAGTAGTAAGTACTATTACTCCTTACAACGGCACCCATTGTTTCATCCAACTCTGGTACATGGTTTGGCCATGTAAGTAAAGAATCCGAGACCAACACAACTCACGTTTTGAAGCCCAACCACACATATCTTGCTGCCACAGACACAGTCTTCAATCAAATCAAATCAACTGACCACTTCCACTAATTTGGTTGCGTCGGGTAACCTAATCCGGCTTCATTTTGTCAGGATGATTTAGACTCTTAAGGTTCTTTTCCTTGTTGACATGCACATTTTTTGGTTATGTATATTATTAGTTTGATACACCCATCTCCCTTAGAAGGTATTTATTGACTGCATGTTTTGAGAGCAATTCATCATTCCCTATCTATGTATTGCTAGCTATATGCACCATGAGAGGCATGGATACTTATGAAATGATATATAAATATAAATATAGTGAATAAACAAAGAGGAGAGGAAAAGGGAGAAAATAAAAGAGGAGATGAGATATGTGATGACTTGGTCCAAGAAGCTCTTGTTATGGATCTCAGACCATGTGCACCATGTTACCCTTTTCATTAATAATAATAATAATAATAATAATAATAATAATAATAATAATAATAATAATAATAATAATAATAATAAACATGAAAGCTCTTCACAAACTTAAGCTATTGACTATTGATTAAAAAAAAAAAGGATATACTTAAAAAAAAAGAATATAAAAGAGCACTGCAGATATATCATTCTCATCTGTAAAACTTACACAGAGATTATATTAAAAACAATAAAATTGAATGTATCTATATATCCCTTCCAAATTACTGAATTTTACATTATATATATAATAATTTAAAAAATTAAAAACTGAGACTTTGGTTAGTACAATTAAAGAATATTTTAGTGTTATGCTATTAAAATCCAAATTATTTAAATGACAATTAAACTTCACCAGTTGATAAGAGACTTTGGTTAATACTATTAAAGAATATTTTAGTATTGTACTAGGAAAATTCAAATTATTTAAATACACTTATTTTTATATAATTAAATAATTAGAACATTGTGACTTATAATAATAATAATTATTATAGTAGTAAAAATCAAATTACTTAATTATGATGGGTTGGTATTTACATGAGATATTTTTTAATGTTTATATTACAAGTTACAGTTACAGGGCAGATATGGTATTTCAAGGCTTGTGGGAGGATAGAAATGGAAAAGGGGGGTTTGAACCGGCGACTGGTGTTTGGGTTGGCATAAGGCATCGGTACTTTATGGCCGCGTATGTGTTGGAGCATATGCCGCTTGCAGTTCCCTCCCACCCCCAACTATTCGGGTGATTCCCAAACCGGACGCCCTCTCGTTCCCACCGCCTCTCCTCCTCCGTCTCCATCTCCATCTCCGTTCCCTTCTCTCTGGTATTCTTCCCTGCCCCCGCTCTCAAAAATTAGAATCTGTCCCTTTTCTCGCTTTTTTTGGGGTCATTCTTGTATTCTTGATCGGTTTCCGTTTAGTATTCTTGATCAAGCGTGTAGATGACGCATTCCGCATGCATTTTTCTTTTTATGGATGAGACGATGGAAGGCGTCGCGTTTCTTTATAGGGATTTGTTATTATTGGATGAGTTTTGGCATTACGTTCAACAAGAGAGTCATGATTGATTTTCCTTTATCTTGGTGGTTGGTTCTATTCTTGCCAAAATTCAATTATATCATCTAGTTAAGCAGTTTTTAACGTGTTTAGCGTCAGGAGGCAGAATGCTCTTTCTATTTTGGAGATCGAGGAGCATGTTAAAAATTTTGTGTTCTTTTTTATGCATCTCACTTGGATTGGTTGAACTTGGAGTGTGCTTGCTTATTGCTGATGCAAGTTAGTCATTGTTCTGGTAGTCTAGGAGGCTAGAATAATATATTTAGTGGCAGATGGTCTTTGAAGAATTGTGCATCTTGGATTCGCTTGCAGGCCATTTTTCTCTTTGACGATTTTGGTGTATGTCCAAAACTCCCAAGTAAAGAGAAGCTTCCTTTAGTTCTCTGAAGCACCTGGCATGGAAAACCTTCAATTGGAAGCTTTCCTTAAATCATAGTTTTGTTGCATACTTCATGGTTGTAAGGGTGTCTATTGATCTTAGAACATGAGTGTAAGGCACTCGATTGAGCATGCTACAGGAGTTGAAAGCTCTATCTCCCTCAGTAAGATCGTGATGAAATCAAAACTGATGCTCTCTAAGTACAATCAACAGTTTGCTCATCAGTGTTTGATTCTGTAATTCATACTTTACTTTCCTTTTTATAGCTCGAGTTCTGTGCTCCTTAGGACATGTTATTCTGCAGTTTTGTCAGTTTCTGGAAAATGTGGTTTCATCTATCGGTCAAAGGCAGTTTTGCATGCTGTTTATTGCTGACTGAACCACTGTCATTTCCGAAACGTGTTATGACCAGTATAACAGTGGAATATGAAACATTCTGAAGCTGCTTATTGTTCAGGTCTTAAGAACAGTCTGACATGCATCAAGAAATTAGGATTTTATTTCTTTAATAATTCACCTTCTATGACATAAATGCTTATGCATTTGTTATTATTTGGAATAGTATTTTGTTGGTAAAATTATATTTTCTTGAGGAAATAGATAGAGTTTATACTTCTTGGTTTATTTCCTTGTTGCCATGTATTTATCATTTATTTGGGTATTCTCTGTACAGGACTAAACTTGCTGTTTGGTGATTTTGTGGAAGATGTTGCATTCTCTTTATTTGTTGGCAAATGTATGAAGTGTTTGGAGAAATTTGAAGTGCAAAATGATTATCTGATGGGAAATAATAAGCAATCTATGAGCCCATTGCTGGATACACTTAAAATGGAGAGAGTTAGTACAATCTTGAATCCAGCATATCCTTATCCACATGAACATTCAAGGCATACTATTATGGCAGTAGTTGTGGGATGTCTATTCTTCATCTCGTCCGATAACATGCATACCCTCATACAGAAACTGGATAGTAATGTTAAGTGGTGGTCTATGTACCTCTGTTTGATTGGGTTCTTCTATTTCTTTTCGTCCCCATTTATTGGGAAGACAATTAAACCAAGTTACTCCAACTTTAGCCGTTGGTATGTAGTTTTTTCTTCTTGGGAAAAATTTGCTTTTCATCTTTTGATTGATTTGTAACATAGCTTTATATATTCGAGTGTCTTACACTTTAGCAATCTAATCATGCTGCAGGTATGTTGTTTGGACATTTGTTGCAGCTCTTTACCATCTTCCTAGTTTTCAGTCTATGGGGGTGGATTTGAGAATGAATCTCTCTTTATTTCTCACAATATATGTTTCATCAGTTGTATTCCTTACTGCCTTCCATATTATTTTTCTTGGCCTTTGGTATGTTGGGATTGTTGCTCGTGTAGCAGGAAAGAGACCTGAATTTTTCACCATTATCCAAAACTGTGCCGTATGTACTTTTCATATTCTAGTCAGCAACTTGTGAAGTGTTCTATTTAAAATTCTAAATGACATAAACTTGGTTGGTGTTGCCTCTTTCCCTAGTACAGGTTATAAGTATCGCGTGCTGTGTTTTTTATAGCCATTGTGGTAATCGTGCTATTCAAAGAGACAAATATTTGGACCAAAGAAATTCTTTGTATTCCATGTTATTTATGAAAAGTGAAGATGGGAACAGCTGGCTTTCAAACTTTCTCCATATATATGAGTTAAAAGATCAAATATGCTCATCTTGGTTTGCTCCAGTTGGATCTGCCAGTGATTACCCTCTTCTATCGAAGTGGGTAATTTATGGGGAGGTATAATGATTTTATGTGAAAAATATGCTCAACTTTTTGTTCAAACTTCAAATATTTCTGTTGTTTCAACTTCCAATTGCACTAATCATGCATTTCTCCAGTTAGTTTGCAGTGGATCATGTGCTGGTCCCTCAGATGAAATTTCCCCTTTATATTCTTTATGGGCAACATTCATTGGCCTCTACATAGCTAACTATGTTGTGGAGCGATCAACTGGGTATGTCTTAATGTATCTGTTATCTCTAGAAAGTTCTGGAGGAACAAATTTAGTCTACAGGATCTTGGCCTTGCATTAATAGAACCTTTCTCAGATTAGGTCTACTTTTGATCGAGAAATATATGAATTGCCTAATGAGTATATTGAAACTTGCTTGACTCCTTGATCTCCATTAGTCATTGTGCTCATTGACCCATATTTATCAAACTATCTTAAGCTGGTGGTTGTCATGGCCATTTGATGCTGGACAACTTTTGTTACTTAAGTGTTGATGCTAGTTTTTTGGTTTCACTATTCTTTCTTAGCTTATACTAACACAACATCCATGCTTAACAGATGGGCTTTAACTCATCCTCTGTCACTTTCGGAGTATGAAAGGTTGAAAAAACAGATGAAACCTGATTTCTTGGATATGGTTCCTTGGTATTCAGGGTGAGATTTTCTTAAATATGAAAGATTTTCCGATTTGAGATCCTAACAAAGATGTTACCTTGGTTATTGATGCATTTTACAGGACATCAGCAGATTTATTCAAGACAATGTTTGATCTATTGGTATCTGTAACCCTTTTTGTTGGTCGATTTGATATGCGCATGATGCAGGTTAGCTTACAAGTGATATATGATTTCACAGTATCTGTTTTCTGCCAAATTTATTAGATACAGATGAGACTTGGCCTTTACTGTTTCTCCCAAATGTGGTATGCTATACTTCACTAAGTTTACTTTGTAGTTTGTACCACAGGCTGAAAATTGAGAAAAGAAACTTTGGAGCACATGTGGTTGTATTGACTTATTTGAAGCCATCATTTCCAAGAAAAATGTTAAATGATATGCAAAGCAATGTTTGCCGTACCTCAGCATACCGCTCGGTATGGGCGGTATGTACCAGTCCGATAAGAGATTGGTACGAGCAGTACATATCAGTTTGTTGGTATGTCCTACCGTGTCATATATCGGTATATCGGTACGGCATGTACCATATCGATGGCTGGTTGATACACTAGTACGGACCGGTAAGGTGAACCATGATGCAAATATCCACTGCTAGCTGGGTGGCCAAAGTTTGAAATTGCGGAAGAAACCTCGACTAAATGCATTGGTGAAAGCCATGTGCATTGATTCACTATTTTTTTTAAACGTGTAGCAGTGGCACGTAGATTGGGTAACAGAATGCATAAACTATGTCAGAAAAATTATTTCGGCAAACAACAAATTTGATATCAGTGTTTAAACCTTTGCAGATAGATTAAATGACAGAGGTGACCAAGTAAGTGATTGGAAACCAAATTACTAGAATATAATCGAGCAGTATACTCTCATATCCATTAATTTGTATTATCAGTCTTCATTTTAAGGTTTGACTTTTGAGAAATTTATAACTCTTCAACTTTCAAATTGATGTGACGTCAAGTGCATTATTTTATGTTTTGCAGTTGACTGCTACTCCTGGGATCAATGTTTATAGTATAATGCAAAGACTGATTGGGTTGGTAATGAGTCCAATGGGATATACTCATATGAATCAACTAATTGGGTCAACTTGACCAAGTTTCAAGTAAACTACAACTTCTATAACAGATTATGACATCACAAATTTTTTGTTCTTGTCTTAATCTACTTCTCATGATTAGTTCATTATTTTTTAATTTAGTATGTATGCAATTTTCCCTTTAAAAATGTTCTTCTTGAATCTGAGCTCCGTGCTTGTTAAAACTCTTTTCTTTCTCACAAGTTTATGCGTTATGATGGAACCAGGCTGCAATGAACAAAGTTCCTGATGAGGCTAAAGATGGTGATCTGCTGTACGACCACCTTAATGAAAGAGATGAGCTATGGTTTGATTTTGTTGCAGACACAGGGGATGGTGGAAATTCGTCATATGCAGTGGCTCGATTATTAGCCCAACCTTCCATTCAGCTTAAGACTGATAGTCCCATGTATGCTCTTCCACGTGGAGACTTGCTTCTTATTGGAGGAGATTTAGCGTAAGCTGGTCTAATCTTTGTCTTATGATCTTTAAGTCAACAAATTTCCATTTATTGGAAGAGATCCACTTATTAAGTGAAACCATCTGAATATCAACTGAAGACAAATTTTAGAGATTATGACTTTAGTATTATGAACCCCGAAAGCCTGTCAGAAATTCTATATCAAATACCCAAACTTATGTTGTTCATTTGCACTCTTCGAATTGTAGCAGGATTTTCTACTTGAAAGCAATAGGCAAACATTATGGTCTGATATTGGCCTCAAAAGTTAAGCAATAGAAGTGTCATAGTTTTTTTGAATATTGATATATTATTCATACTTGTAATGATTTGTGTTTCTTCAGTGACTCGAATTAACTTCTGATGCTGAATACAAATCAGTTTGTGTGGCTAAAAACTGACTGTTAAAACATCTATAATAGATGTGTTACACAGTGATGAATAAAATTAAGGTTAGTCAGCAACAACAACTTTTGCATTGATTGTCCTGGGTGACTTTTTAAACTAGAAATGATACACGAGTTGCAGAGTATAAGGGAGTAGCAGATGAAGCGGACCATTTCACCACATGGAAATGAATTGTCAAGTTAGAAAAACTAACAGTGGAAAACTTTTCTATTTTAGTTATAATTGCCACCTTTATTGTCTTTTAAGTTTTAAGTACAATTAGTGGTACACCCACACCATTCCACACAAGTTAATAACAACTTTTATGTCAATGTTCTTGGTCCTGAGTATGCAGTTTTAACGGTGGTTAAACTGTTATTGGTCATGATACCATGGATGAAGAATATTATAAGAATTAATGGTTAAAAGATTTAAATTGCAGCCTCAGTCCAAGATTGTGCTATTGTGATAATCAAACTTGAGCCACTCATTGCTTCAGACTTGGAAGCTTCATGCTGCTGTAAATAGACTCATCTTGAGAGATGTTGCGTATGATTTTTTAACTACATTCAATGTAGTGATGTGCATAAAATTTCCTTTTGTTTATCACAATTGTAGAGTAAAAAAGCTATAAGCATTAAACCAATACTGAATCCAAAGTTATAATCATTCTGTTGAGCTAAGGTGGATGCTTGATGCTAATTTCTCTGATTTGGAAAATATATCCATTTTCTGTGCATGAAAAGCACATAGAATGTTGGTTGTCCAACTTTTCATGATAGAACAAGAATGTCTCCATACTTATTGTCTTTATAATTGTCACATTTGCATTGATAAATATTTCTCATGCCAGTGAGTAAATATTAGAGCCGTATCTGAGATTAAAAAAAAGCTGAAAGGTAGATCACTTAATTGGTTGGAATCTTTGAAAATATTTAGTTCCTACTAATGGTTTCAGTTTTCAAGAATTTTTTGAAGTTTTTCAAGCTTTGTGTAATTAATTTGGTTATTGTACAGGTACCCTAACCCTTCCATGTTTACATATGAGAAGCGTTTTTTCTGTCCATTCGAGAGTGCTCTGCAGCCTCCACCCTGGTATAAGGCTGATCATATAGCACTAATTAAGCCGGAGATTCCTTTTGGAATAACAGACTTGCATCAGTATGATGGACCTCAGTGCTTCATAATTCCTGGAAATCATGGTACTTTTTAATTAAAACCATATATCACATGAGTTCCAAAAAAATTGCTAAACATCATTCACATCTGGCATTTTGTTATTTCATAAGAAAACATATAGGAATGTTATTTTATTTCCACATGAGGTTTTGATTTAGCTACCAAAAATGCATCTTATTTAGCACTATGTCGTCTTGCCAAGGGACACCAAAATTGATGTTAGATTTACATTTCTTTTTACAGACTGGTTTGATGGTCTGCATACTTTCATGAGATACATATGTCACAAGAGCTGGTTAGGTGGGTGGCTTTTGCCTCAGAAGAAAAGTTATTTTGCCTTGCAACTTCCAAAGGGATGGTGGATATTTGGTCTTGATCTGGCTCTCCATTGTGACATTGATGTGTACCAATTCAAGTTTTTTGCAGAGCTGTGTAAAGACAAGGTGCATTTTTCTTCCAATTTTCACCTATGGTATACTTTTTATTGTTGTCATTTCTGTTATGATATCTTACATGTGGGACTTAATGGTTTATATAAAATCACTAAAGGGTTTGATGTATGATTTGCTTGCAGAAACTCCAATTGAAGTTAGTTAGCTAACAATTTTTTTAGTTTTAAGAAATTACTCATTGTTCCTACCTCAAGAGCTACCAATGACAAACACGAGATTGTGTGGGTGGAAACCTAAGGATAATGTGCTACCTTAATCTTACATTTTGTCCTGTGTCCCTAGGCTCATACTATTAGGTGTGTAAATATACAAATTTTTCCTATTTTGACTTGGGGGTTAATCTAATCTAGGTTGCAACCAGCCAAGTCCAATGAAAGCTATCTGTAGTGTAATAGACTAAACATGGAACTGCTAGTCCAATGGTACTAGTTAAGTTATATACATATATGCATATATACATATGTTTTTATGCTGATTTTGTCATGGCTCGGCTCTGATAGGCTAACTGACTTATCAACTCTAATAGGCTAGCTGAAGTTGATAATAGTATACTCATCAGATCCTTATAAGCCAATCTTAATCTTGCCCACTTTCGATATGGGATTAATCGGGGTATTATAATCTCTCTAACTCAAGAGCTTGATGTCCCCGTCAAGGACCAATATAGCCCATATCAAGATCTAGCATGGTGCATGTGAGGCGTAGCCCAGTGGTGGCTCCATACTGTGGTGAGCCCTCTGACTCCATGCACGAGTAGCCCTTTCTTACTCGAGCTCCCACACCATGCTCAAATACAGGTTGGCTCTGATACCAAATGTCACGACTTGTGCCTGATAGGCTAACTAGCCTAGCAATTTTGTTTGGCCTAAACCACTGATCAAAATGCTTAAGCTGAGGTTAATAGTAGTACACTCATCAGACCTTTATAAGTCAATCTTAGTCTTGTCCATTTCCGATGTGAGACTAATCAAGGATGTTACAATCCCCCCACTCAAGGGCTTGATGTCCTCGTTAAGGCCCAACATAGCCCAGATCAAATCTTATCAAGGCGCATGTGAGACGTAGCCCAATAGCGGCTCCACATTGTGATGAGTCATCTGAATCGATCCATTGGTAGCCCTTTCCTATTTGATTCCCTTACCATGCCTAATCGGCTCTGACATCAAATGTCACGACCCGGACTTGATGGACTAATTGGCCAATTTTATTTAGCTTAAACTACTGGCCAAAATGCTCAAACTGAAATTGATAGTAGTACACTCATCAGACCCTTATAAGTCAATCTTAATCTTGTCCACTTTTGATATAGAACTAATTGGGGTGTTATAATCTCCCCTACTCAAGAACTTGACGTCCTCGTCAAGCCCAACATCCCAGATTAAACCCTAGCATGAAGTATGTGAGGTGTAGCCCAATGGTGGCTCTATGTCGTAACGAGTCCTCTGACTCCATCCATGGGTAGTCATTTTCTACTCGAGCTCCTTCACCATGCCCAAATATTAGGTCGACTTTAATATCAAATGTCACAACTCGAGTCTGATGGGCTAACTGGCCTATCAACTTTGTTTGACCTTAACTACTAACCAAATTGTTTAAGCTGAAGTTGATATAGAACACTCATTAGACCTTTATAAGTCAATCTTAATCTTACCTACTTCCGATATGGAACTAATCAGGGTGTTATAGATTTGTTCCTCTTTTTACTGATACATTTAATGATCTTCTTTTGACATGCTGAAGTCACCTTGAATAGTTTTATAAATGCTTAACCTCTTTGTATCATGCAAACAAAAACCATATTACAAATTTGCCTACTTGTGTTCCTGATGAAGTGCTGCTTTAAGATCTTTCTATAATTTGTTTTATGAACATGAAAAATTTTCTGCATATTAAAGTTGATTTATTATTTTTGATCTTCTATTTCTGCCAAGGTCTCCATAGATTGGTGAGAATGACTCTGTTATTGTCATGACACATGAACCAAATTGGCTCCTTGATTGGTACTGGAATGAGACTACTGGGAATAATGCTTCTCATTTAATATGCGACTACCTTAAGGGAAGATGTAAACTTCGAATAGCAGGAGACTTGCATCATTACATGCGCCATTCTGTTGTGCCATCAGAGAAGCCTGTTCATGTGCAACACCTTCTTGTAAATGGTTGTGGTGGGGCCTTTTTGCATCCTACACATGTTTTTAAAAATTTCAGCAAATTTCATGGTGCAGCGTATGACAGCAAGGCTACATACCCATCTTTCGATGATTCCAGTAAGGTAAAACAAAAATTTTCTTTTAGCTTTTACATTTATTTTGTCAAAAGAATTTCAACCTTTCCCTCCTTGTACAATTGCCACTTTGCCAGTATGTTGCCTCTTGTTGGGCTGCAGTATTTTTTGAACATTGTGTTATTTCTTTGGAACTGTATTGTGTGATTTACTTGACTATCTGTTTTCAGATAGCACTGGGTAACATTTTAAAATTCCGCAAGAAGAATTGGCAATTTGATATAATTGGTGGTGTTATCTATTTCGTATTGGTCTTCTCCATGTTCCCACAGGTGTTGTTGTCTCGCTATCTTTTTTTAATTTGAGCAATATTGAATTGTGAATCTTGTTATCATTGTTATTCCAAACAGCATATTTCACACAACTAGGTCTCTGTTGATTGCATAAAGTAACCTGTACACCGAATGAGATAGTGGCATCTTTAAGACATGTGCGATTTTCTTTAAAAATTATCTTACGGCATTTGAATAAGCAATATGACCAAGTGATTTATCTTCTTAATGGAATATGCTTGGTGCAGGTACTGAATTTATGGCAATCAACAGCATGAAAATAATTAGTCTTCCATTTCTGTTGAATAATCAGAACATGTTTTACTCTACAAAGTACCATCAGTTTCATCATCTCAGCAGATAGTCGGTATACTTGAGTGAAGAAATCAACAATTCGAATTTCATAATGAGTAGTTGTCATCAAATATTTGTTTCTTTAGTTGGTTCAGCTTCATGTAATTTCAATAATATCTAGCAGTTGGTATGCTCATAATAGTTTATGATTATTTTTCTTGGACTTGGAGTTAAAATATTTCTTTTTGTACCATAGACTATCTTTCTAAAATTTATAGCAACTTGTTAGTGATTAAAGATATGGGACTATATGTCACTAATATATTTTGACATCTAAGCTCATCCCACACTGTGGCAGGTAACCTGAAAAAAAGTTATGATGAAACATTAAAAAGTTGTGGTTGCACAGTTATATGCCTATCGTAGAAAGTTAAATCTAGTCAGATTTATTTAGTTCCATGTACCAAAGGCAAGTATGCAAAATTCTTAAACAGGTTTTAGAAAATCTTATGTTGTGAGGTTCCTGAAGAAATTTTGGAGAGCTATGAATGATATATCCGTATTCATCACATGATCTTCTAGTCTATTTATATGTATAGATCTTTGCAGTTGTATTTTCCAGATTCAGCATTTTCTACTGACCATATCAACATAGTAGCTACATGAGATCTTTTGAACTCATCGTTCAATGTTTCACATTGCAGTGTAATGTCATCCGGATCTTGCAAGAAGATTCTTGGCTGGGTCGCCTGAAAAGCTTCTTGACTACACTGTGCAATGCTTTTGTTTACATGTTGCAATATTCATATGTTTCTTCAGCAGGAACTTTGATATTGATGATGTCATCATATTCATTTGTTCCTTCAAAATTGTCACGAAAGAGACGTGCTCTAATTGGGGTTCTTCATGTTCTTGCACATATGGTTGCTTCATTTATCCTAATGTTGCTGTTAGAGTTGGGAATCGAGATATGTATTCGTAATAATCTTCTAGCGACTTCAGGTGCCGAAATATTCTTTCCTTTTCTTTGCGAGTAGCATCATCCATATATAAATCATTTGATTGACAAAAATTAAGTGTATATATGAAATGAACATAGTGTTGATGGGAAGCCATATGAAATGAACATAATTGTCCCTGAATGCTGTTATTACAAATAAAACATAGTTATTAATTATTTCTCTGCCTAAAGATTAACTATGGTAATTTTGGCAAGCTCTCAAAATCAGTGTGCATAGTGGTCTCTATCATAATAACCATTCAAGTAATCAGGCAGCCGATGTAGGATGAGAGAAATGGCATGTAATGCAATTCTTTGAGTTGTCTATTTAACTATCGGCTTTTCTGAACATCCTTCTTGTAGGTTATCACACACTTTATGAATGGTATCGGGCTATGGAAATTGAGCACTTTCCAGATCCCACTGGACTTCGTGCTCGCATGGAGAAATGGACATTTGGTTTGTATCCTGCATGCATAAAGTACCTTATGTCTGCCTTTGATATTCCGGAGGTAATATCAATTATTTACTAGGGCACCTTTCATGCTTCATCATTATAATTTTGCTGTCCATTTTTACAGGTTATGGCTGTCACTAGAGGTAACATATGCAATAGTGGTATGGAATCCTTGTCCCGTGGCAGTGCCATCATCTACTATGCTTCTGTGTTCCTTTATTTCTGGGTATTTTCAACTCCCGTCGTATCTCTTATATTTGGGAGCTATTTGTACATCTGTATCAATTGGTTCCACTTACACTTTGATGAAGCCTTTTCTTCACTTCGGATAGCAAATTACAAGGCATTCACCCGCTTTCACATTACTGTTGATGGCGATCTTGAGGTCTTCACCCTTGCAGTTGACAAGGTATTTAAATCAGGCTTTCATATAACATAGAATGAAGGTGTTGGCTAGCTATGGTAATAAAAATATCAAGTGTAGGAAGTCCTGGGTTCAAATCTTGCCTTGATTCTTAAATTACTTTTGCTAAACTCAACCAACACACACAAAAGAATAAAACATCGAAATATAAAAAAGGAAATTTCCTCTCAGATTTTTTGAGAAAGTAATTTATGGTGTGTTCAGGTCAAAATAGTAAGATTCTGGACATCTGATTTCTGCTTTCCAAGAGATCTTTTCTATCATATCAAAATTTGCATTATCTGCGTATTGCAGCATGTAGTGGGCCTGCAGTTGCAACTAGTGTTTCTAGCTAGATGATGATAAAGATTCGCAATCATTTTACATCGGTGTTCTCATGAGACTTTTCTTCCCTATGAGATTACCACGCTCTGAATAGTTCTTTCTTATAATCAAATTTTGGTTACATTCCACATTACCATATCTGCAGTTAGCATACTTCTATATGTTCCTAAAGAAATTATTTCAATTCCCTATTTTCTAGATGGGCATGAAGAGCCACTATCCAATGTGCATTTCAGAATGACATATGACCATATTTTGGATTATTAGGTTCCGAAAAGTTGGAAGCTGGATCCTGAATGGGATGCAGAAGTGAGACTGCCGCAGCAACTCAGCCATCACAGGCGGTTTCCTAGCAAATGGAAAGCTGCCTCAGGCCCAGAACCCATCAACTCGGTGAGGGTGGTCGATCATTTTGTCATCGAAAGAACCAAGCCAAATCAATCTCCTCGGCGGCCTACGTAACTTGTTGATCTTCTCAATTAGTTGTTCGCTGATACCCCTGCATATTGGCAACTGTATAGTAAATTTCCAGATAGGTTGGAGCTCACATGATTCAGGGTTTTACACCACTTGTTCCATTCTTTTCTATTCTTGTTGTGTGAGCGTGATTGCTCCATGGGCAGACTGAATTCCTCCCTGTCAAATTGATTTCTGTTTTTTGGAAGTGCAAACATTAAGCCAGCTGACCTAGTAAGTAGGCATTAGGATACAAGAAGTCTTTATAGATAATTCTTGTTACTGATTATTGAACTCGGAAAGGTTTTAGAAGCAAATTCGATTTCCTCGCTGCTTGAGACTCCTTCTTTGTACTTGATTTATTGTTCGTGATGGGGAATACTACTCGTTTGACAACTTCCAAGTGGAGCATGATTTATTGTTATTGAACTATTTGTTATTGAAAATAAGGTAGAAAGGATATTTTCATAACTTTAATATTATAAAAATATAAATTATAAAATTTTGAAAAGATAATTTTAAATCTCTAATTTCGGATACACAACTAACACTTTTTAAATATTTTATTTTTCTGTTAAAAAACAAAGTAATTAGTAAAATTTGTTTCCATCGAATATCTCCCTTTGAATTTTGGTAAAAATAATTATGTTTAGTTTATTATTATCAAAATAATTTAAATCTTACTTGGAAACATGTTCCCTGACTTCTCACCCGCACACTATTCAAAAGTTTTTTAAAAAAAGCTAAAATTAATTTGGTCTTTAGAGGAACATATCGTTATTTGTGGAGTAATTACATATTACCTCATGTGGTTAGATCTCATTAGTATCATGGTCCTTAGAATTAAAAAATTTATATTGAAATTCGAAAGCGAAATATCTAAATCTATTTATCCTAACTTTATTAATTTTACTGACGGAAACACGAAAACAATGGACAAGATGATATTTTCAACATTTTAGTTGGTGGTGGCAAACAACGTCATTGGTGATGGATGGCAATGCCGTTGGGGCCACGAGTGGCTTCTATAGAAGAGAAAAGCTACATCGACAACTACATCGGCACCGATGCGATGCAGATGTTGAGCGACCCTTTCGTCGCTTAGCAACTAGGTTGAAACCGATGCAGAAGCAAAGTGACATCGCTCGGCAAGTACGTCGACATTAACATAGATGTAGAGTTGTATCGCTCGACAACTGCGTCAATGCTGACATAAATAGAAAGCGACGAAAGAATCGCTTACTACATCATCGTCGATACAGTTGTCGAGCAATGAAAGAGCTACTCGACATCTAAATCAATACTTTCATCGCTTCATAATGAGTTGAAGTTAACTATTAAGGTAATGAAGACTACCTATTTATTTTAAAATGTTTAAAACAAATAATTCTACCTGTTTATTTATCTCCCTATTTTAAATTGACTATTAGGGTAATGAAGAATATGAAACTTAACTATTTTAAATTTATTCTACCTATTTATCTTGTTTGTTTCTATTTTTTATATTCGTAGATAGTTTACATGATTAATTAGGTACTTATGATTATTTATATTTAAACATTGATATTAGTGAAAAATGAGAAACATTAGAAAAACATTCATTAACTAATATGATCGTTATTGTATCATTTATAATAGGCGATCTGTCCCCAATTCTTAATTTATGAATTAAATTGATGAATGTGATCGAATTAATAGAGGACAATAATTATTTTTATAAGGACAAAGGACCTAAGCGATCGCTCGAACTCCAATCTTAATATTTATCAAATCATTTCTTTTGGTCTGTCTTATTTTTTGAATATATGTTGGATGAAACCAATTCACGTATAACTCCTAAACCAATTGAGATCCATTTATTGATGATTGAATCAAATCAGAACAAATGAACAAACGGAAGGTAATAAAAATTTATTTGGTTTTACATAAACTTTGATGGAAATTAAAAATTCAAGATTAAGTATTAATAAAAAAAAATCAATTCCAATTAGGAACCAGAACTATCGAACCAACACTTAAATAACTGAAACCAAAACCACCTCGAGTCAATCTAGTTCCAATTCCAACTTCGGCAAAAACCGGCTCCAGTTGATCTAGTTCGGATTCCATCTTCCCCAGAATCAAGTCATTGGATGAAGCAGACACAAAGTACAGATAGAATTTTCTGTCAAGACATCATGTTGGCAATTATACAGAAAAAAAAAAATGTAAAAGCTGAAGGACCAATATATCTCGATGAAATTGCATCAACCAATGAAATTTTAACCATTCATCCAAATTTCAATTTTACTAGAAATGTAGGTAAGAATGAGAAACAATAATCTAAGTCAGAAGCGATGATTATTCAAATAGGGCTGGTTACAGAGATTTATGCAGTAGTGATACCAGTGTCTTCCAGTCTGAGACTACCAGCCTTGTTCTTTCTGGCAATTTTTCCCTGTGGCAGCAGTGTTACAGAGATTTATAGAGCATTTTAAATAAAACAAACAGGACACACGATATGTTGTTGCACGGAAATTAACACCCAGGTCTTTCGCAATGCAAAGACAACATCAGAGTGCCTCCCATATGGACCAGAACAATGCATCAATAGCATGATGTGTATGAAACAAATTAACTTGTTGCTCAACTACAAATATCATTACAGAAAGTTCCAATGGCAGAAAACATTAGCGACTGTGCAAAACGTGTGAAGTAAACTACTTGAGAAGGATCCACTGAAATTTGAAGAATAAGGAGCCTGTCAATCCCATATATACAGATGCCCAGTCAACCTACAGCAGAATTTGACAAATGTGTCAGAACTAAAATACAGTATGGCTCCGGTCAGTCATCCCATGATCATAGTCACATCAGCAAATAGCATTAGATTAAATATATATCCTCGTTGGAAGGACCTAATTATACATGGACTCTAAATAATTCACTGTTTCCATAAGATGTGCTTGCATGTTGTGAGAAACAGTATATCTGATAGGAACACACAAGAATGCATATGAGAGAAAAGAGGGTACCGCTAACAACATTCGTAGTGTCATTTAAAATGATGTAATCAAGCATGAACGGGAAGATATAGCCACTATATAATAATTTGTGACTTAGAGTACAGCACTGTGCAATCCTATATAATCAATCACAGAAAAGTCAGATGCTCGTCCCATACACTCAATATAAATAAATTTTGTTTTTTAACAGGGGAACCACCACAAATTTGCAATGGTTTACACGATAGAGAATATGAAACCATAGGCAGTTACCTGAAGCTTCATGCAGTATTGATGTGATAAAAGTCCCTCTTTTTTGTCTCTACTCTTTGAGAGAAAAAAGAGAGAAGAAAAGGAGATGAAAAAAATGAAGGCTGTAGAAAGTTACCTTGGAGGAAAACACATTATATGTTAGGTCAGTCACTTCGTAAGCCATCATAACTAACCCCTTCAGATATAGTGTCTAGTTTTCTAGTGTCCTCTAAACAAGTGTAAGAAAAATATAGAAATCTCAATTCAACAGCAAAGTAATACCTTTAAATTCTGTTGCTGGAGAGTCCAGAAAGTTATTTGAATCAGGTGGAAGATAAGGAGATTTATCATAATTCTCTAGTATATCTTTGAACAAAAGAATACAACATTAATATATACCTTTAGAAAAACAAAGCACAAAAAAGGGCAAAAAGATTGCACTTAGAAGTCAGGTGACTAAAACAGACCAGCACAGTGACTAAAGTCATCTGATAAATCTGAAAAGCTGAAATTTCGGGGAATCTGACTAAATCCAAGCGAAGGTGTATCAACATCCGGGAGAGTGCTGTTTGCCGGTTGTCCAGTCAATTCTGAGTTACTAAAGGATCCACCTGAAGCATCTCCAATTGGTCGGTGTGCTTCCAAGATGATGTTATCACTAACGAATGGAAACTCAGAATTGTTTAAATAGTTAGGCTCTGACTTTATTATTGTCTCACTCAGTCCAGAAATCCTTCCCATGTTGGAGTTATGTGCAGATAACACACTTGTCGAAGCATGCATAATTCCAGCAACAATTGATGAATCACTTTCAAGATAGTTCCCCTGATGTTCTGATGACCTACCATTTACAAGAGCACTTGAAAAATCTCCATTATAAAACATGCCATCTGGCCGTGAAGATGTGGACGCATGTTGAGACATATAGCATGATGGAGTTTGAAGCACTGGAACAGGTTATAGCAGTAAGATATATCTATAGGAATATAATATCATGACACTGATGGTTCAATACTCATCAACAAAACCAAATGATTTAACAAATTATGTAAATTTTGAAAGAGGATAGAAAAATCTCTTCAAGTCAGATTATAATCTAACTTCTGTTCTGTATATGATCCCCTTATACACAGCCGCATTGCACTTGTTTCTCATGCCACTATGTAGCATTAGTCATCCTTTAGAAATCACGTTTGTATCAAATCGAGTTGGATAGTTATTGTCACATGTTCATATTTGAATCAGCGTTTGCTATCTGGAATAACAATGGCTATGAATATGAATATTGGATAAGATTCACTATGGAAACTTGATACATGAGTATTATCATACACTCAGTGTACATGGTTGCTGTTTAAACTCCAAAGTCCAAAGTATGTGAGGTAGGATCTTTCATATTCTAAAATATCTGGTACATGCATATTAGTTCACACACAGTTTAAAAAATAATCTTCTTGTCCTTTTTGGTCCTTATTTTTTGCAAAACCTAATTTCACTTCCAAACCCACCCTAAATCATTAATTCCCTTGTAATTCTTCAGACCATGATGAAGTTTCAATCTTATTCTTCTACTAAATAATCTTGTTTCATTCATCAGACAAGTACTTTCAAGATGTAATTTGAAGAGTTTGAAGAGCCAACTGCTTTAAAATGTAAAAGTTTGGATGATGGATTACTGAAAACTTTTCAAAATGGATTGGTAGACAGATCAACATTCATGAAAGGAAGAAGATCACAAACAAAGAAAAAACCTCAGGTATAAATCTTTGGATTTAAAAGTTTTGGAGGAAAGGTATTATACTAACATAAATGTCAATGGTGTGTAATGTTGGGGAAGTCAGAGAAATTGCAAGAGGGAGCCTGATATCGGTGATTTAGTTGGTTCGATTGAACCAACTAAAGCATCGGAGACCAACCAGGCCTAAAAATATGGTTCGGTCACCTAGTTTAACCCAGGCGCTCGCCTAAAGCGCTCGGCGCCTGGGCTCGGGCGAGCGCCCCGGCGGCGCGACGCCTCTTTGAAGCGAGGCGCCGGGGCGCTCGCCTCTTTGAAGCAAGGCGCTCGGGCCTTGCCTCGCCTCACCCAAGCGCCTATTGAAATCACTGTTTTCTATGACAATGGCAACACAATTTTTCAAGGCACCTCTTTGCTATGATAACACCTCTACTCCATTCCTCCATCAGTCTTTATTGTAGCACCTGTCCGCTAACCTGCATCTCATAGTGAGGCAATTCCAATGACCAATGACAATTCATGACGCCAACATCTTCTAGAGTAGCGCAAATTGATGAAGAATACATACCTAGAAGAGATACATGGAATATCATAAAGCTGACTCAATTAATTGGAAAAATCAACGAGCAGCTTGAGAAGCTCAAGATAGCCTGATGCATCATCGCTACCATGCAATAATCTTCAATCGATTTGCTCAATCAGCAAACTGCCCTTTCTGCATCATTCAAACAAGCATCAATGCCCATTCATCTACCTTCTCCTTGCTCTTAATTATATCCTGAAGCCCCCAACAACTCCTAGATCAATCAGAAGAATTCTCAAGTATGATGAAAATTTTAGCTTAGTGAAGAATAGCCTTTAAAACAGCATTTTGTTCAACTGAATCGGCATCTCACTAAAATATCTTCAACAGTTGAAATGTTTTCATTAGACCGACTACACAAAAAAGACATTGATTTGTCGATTTTCATCCCTATATGAACCACTTTGTAGACTTGGATTTGATAATTTATGCACCAAAGATGATTTCATCAATTTTAAAGCCATGATTGTGAATATGCACACTACCTCAGCGTGCACAGAAGAAAAGACAGATTATGAGAATTACAGAACTAATCCCCAGCCCTTGTCATAAAGGCCCCACCTTGACTAACACTAGACAAGGATCTTTCAGTTGGATTTTCTATTTTCTAATAATTTTGGTCCATATTTTCTGTTCATTTTATCTTGTTTTTCTAAATGTTGTTTTAGAGTTTCATTGTTCTACTTACGGTGATACTAATAAATAGCATTAAATAAGACATTAGGCTACTAGGAGTTGTTTTGAAACTTCCAGAGGTATTTTTAGATATAATTTTATGAAGTAACAAGATTTCTCAACAAAAGAACAGAATTCCTCCACAAGGCTTCTTAAAAGTCTTATAAATATATGAGACTGTAAGTCCCAGAGACTATACTCAAGATTGATTATCCTACTTGATATAACTAATAAATCAGACTAGATTAGATAGTCCCTCATTCTCTTTTGTTCTTCCTTGGGAGGTCCTTTTCCTCGGAATGGAGAACATGCTGATGGAAGGGTCATAACTTATATTTGTTTTGGGAAAAATTACGAGGGTAATCTCCCACCTAGACAGTTTGATGGGTCATATAGTGGGTCATAAACCTCCATATTACTGGACCATAGTACCCATTCAAGATGGAGAGGGTAACCAACCAATAAATCTGGTTGGTCAGCACTATCTGGGATATGCTATTAATGAGTGAGTTGGTGCAATAAAAGATTATTCATAGAGTAATGACCACAAACATATTTTGCTAGTAAAATAAATGTCTACTGCAATATCTATTCTGTTTTGGAAGATACAAATATAACTAACAACAGATGGAAATCTACATCAAATTCCAATCTAGTAATGGATATTTTGCTATTCATATCGATATATGTTCATAAAATCAGTGTTTTCAAAAGATGCTCGGATGAAGAGAGACCTGAGCGCCTTTCAACACCTCAGGACAAGAAATTTCAATAAAGCTTCACCTGGGCATGTGCCCGAGCCAACTCGGGTCAACTTCGAGCCTAGGTTCAACTAAAACACATGCCAGACGCAACAAAAGAAACCCTATCACTAGTCTGCCGCCATCTGCAACTTAGTTTGCCGCTAAACCTTCATCGCCCACCTTCCTCCACAGCCTTGTCGGTTACTTCTCCATCTCCTCAATCCTCTCTATCTCATTTTATAAGGAATAGTCTTTCATCGATTAAGTTGCTACACCAACTTGAGGTGGTGCACTTTTAAGAGATAGTTTATCTAGGTAGGAACATCACATTCATATGAAAACGATGCTTAGAATATAACGATGGTTAAAAAACACTACTTGGCAGTTATCACCCACGTCAAATTTCACACCCTTTTAAAACATTGCTTAGAACATAACAGTATATATATATATATATATTATTTTTAATATTTGCGAGAGTCTCGCTTCACTTAGGCAGGCATCTAGTGTCTCGAGCGTTTTGGGAACCTAGCGCATAATGTTTTTAAAAACACTGCATAAAATAATTCTTTTTCCTAAATATTATTATAAACAGTACCATTTTACCTAGTATCAAATTGTTTTCTAGGCCTCGAGGTTACAAAGTATGTTATTAAAGTTACATATTGGCTTTCAACATGTATTTAAAAAGTTATATAATCTAATTGCATATAGCGATGATACCTATGAAATATAAGCAAAATCCAGACAATAATTAATATAATTGAAGGACAATAATAAAATGAAGGTAATGGCAGCAAAATTTTAAAATGCACATACAAGGAGAATGGGAGGCATTTGGAATTGGTAAGATAGCAACTCCAGATGGACATGCTTTCTGCATAAGCTCAACCTGTTTCTCAAGGAGCTTATTAAAAAGCAGTATTTGGTTTTTAAGGATCAGTCTAATATGATATGCTTTGAAAAATTCCAGGTTCTCCTCCTCAAGTTTTTGCCAAACTGTAAAACAACCAAAGATGACAATCATTAGAAGGAATAACTATTAAAATTTGAATAAAATGTAAATAAGATTTTTGAATACATATCCATAGGCTTCCTGGGTGTAATTTCAAAATTCTTCTTACCAGCAGTTTGGTATGCAAATTTTGAGGAATCTCTACAGAACACGTATAACATAGTGGTCACTTCATAAATTAGTTAATTCTGATTAGGCATATTAATCTAGTCATATAAGATTAAGAGATACTAGCATATACCAGCATGCAAATGCATCAAATGTGCTATCAACTAACAATGTAAAAAAAAAAAAAAGACTCATCAAAATAAGCAGTTTCAAAGTCATGAGAATTTATTCCATTAGTTCGCGGTTAAAAATCTGTATGATGAAATGCAATCAGCATGCAGAATTATATTATACGACTTAAAAGTTTCCTTGCATTGAAAGAAAAGACATGCAATACAATGAAAAATCAGAAAATATAATATTACAACTAACTGTTGCAGTTAATCTGATTAGTTTTTCTGCAGCCACATCCAACCCCCTAACAATGGTCATGGTTTTCTGTTAAGCATCCAAATTTCTACTTGTTCAAAGATTGTAGATTGGTCTTAACAAGAATCAGTCAACTTATTGACCCATGGCATAAACTATAAAATATTGACCCACGATATAAAATGGAGCATATAACTCAAAAATCTTGCTATACATTTTCTTTATCATGTCATCCAGTGATATGAGGTGGTATAACTATAACCCTCCTGGTATGCTGCTCATTATCTTAGTACCATACTGGTCCAATAAGTTGTTGAAGTCAGTATTTAAAACCTTGATTCAACCATATTGGCATCTTGCTATGCATGCAAAATTATAGTTTTCCAAGAAACATATATTCACATGCCACCATTTTTGGTATATATCATTGAGTTGGTACAATTTTTTCAACATTCTACTCTAGATATATTCCAATCAAGAGAAATAGTCACAGTTTCAAGTTTCAATTTGAGTCCCATACCGGTCCTCGGTATGCTTCTTATAGATACCAACACATAGACACAGGATTATATCAGTGAACCAGTCAGCAAGGACCAAAAAGAAAGAGGGAAAGAAGGGGGGAAGAGCAGGAGGAAGAGAAGGCGAAGGATAAAAAGAGAAGCGGAGGAGAACGAGGAGAAAGCAGAGTAGGCAGTCAACCAGTAAATACTGGTCAGTATGACTGGTTTTTTCTAACCCTGTATAAAGTAGAACTTTAATGAAAAATAAGCAACATTGAGTGTGATCTAATGCACCTGAAATGTCTAGAGATATATATTCAACTCATTTCATGATTTTCTTGTTGATGTAGTTAACATGAGCAATAAAAAGGAGAGAAGCTTAGAGCTTAATGCATCCAACAAGAGCCAAAAGGGCAATCTAATACACAATCATGCAACTTTACAATATTTAAATATTAGAAACACCGATCTTAATATAAAATCATGAGAGCATGTAGAATGTAAATCAATGTCTTATGAGCATATGTATGATAAGTCTGCATGGACATAAAATGTCAATATATATTGGATTGCTTGCGAGTCAGTCAACTGACTTCTACGGCATACTTGTATATTCAATATATTGTTTTGAATCCACATTAAAGAATTTGGATTAGATAAAGATGATTTAATAAGAAATTATCAACGTGGTGAATCTCAATAGATAGAGATGATATGCTGTGAAATTACCAAGTTCAGTGAAACTAGGCTCTATCTTTGCCTGGAAAGACAAAGTGTCAACTACTTCTTTCTGGTTCATATACAGCTGCAGGCACCTTTCAATAAGATTCTGAACCTGAAAATTTATAAAAACATTGGAAATAATATTATGCCCCTGTTTCAGTAAAAAATAAACAGGCAATAGATTATCTAGCATAATAACCCTTAAAAGGGTATGTTGGCATTTCTTTTGTAATTAAAGCAGATATTTCTATAAGGAGCTAAATGCCCTTATCATCTTAAAAACAGAAAAGAAGAAATGCAACACGAACTTAAAAAACCAACAAAACAAAGTTAAAGATTATGACACTCATGCATTTGGGCATCAAGTATATGAACTAACACTAGAAAAGATGGATAAGAGTCACATATGGCATCATAGCAGTCCAGCAAAATCACATTTGCTGGTGATGATTAATAGAGAAGCACAAAATTCTATTCAGAATCTCAGGTTAATGGTGGTTTTGAATGTTTCTGGAGAAGATATGCTAGTGCACCGATATGATGAGAGGCATTAATTAGAAGTACTGATGTCAGTGATGCTTGGAGAGATGGAGCACAGCCAAGGCTTGGTTAAAATAACCTTTTTACATCAACCACAGTATATTAGCAAGACATGTTCCTGGCCCCAGATACTAGCAAATATTGCTTGAGGCAGTCAAATTCCAACATAGTGAGTCAAGCATGAATAGATAATGGCAAATTCCACATGAAACATGTAGCATAACCAAGCATATGAGACACTGATGATCTCTTAGATCTTGTGTGCTTTAGTTCAACATTAATACAGATTTTTTAATGGGAAAAAAAAATAGAGAACAACTTGGTATTTAGCATTCCAAAGCATGTGTAACATTGAACAAGGGTATGTGATATGTGTTGTTCTACCAATATAAACTCCGAATACACGCCAACAAGAGCAAACTGACAACACATTCTCTTTCACACTCTGGCCTAGAGTCAAAAGATCAACATTTTAGAAACATAGTTCTCTGAAGAAGTATCCTAAAGCATCTCCAAATATCTTAAGAGTATCATTTTAACAATATCAGGATAGTTTGAGAAGTATCCCACATATTTCCTACCATTATCTTATGAGTAGTTGAGTACCATGTCCAACAACACATTCAATAAAAATACAACAAGCAACTCAAAAAAGGACTTTTTACATAGACCACTTGTTCGCATCAAACAATCCCTCGAAGCTCCAAAGTTGTATGGCTTTAAAAAGATATAACAATGCTGAACCATCAAGACAAATTGACTGCAATCATATATCTTAAGCTTTATCAAGTTTACATGGTCTTAAAGGACTCGAGTGCTTGGCTGCTAATACCAAAGAAGTGTTTCGCCCTAGTCTACTGTACTAGTCCAGAGATAGCGGATACAAAGTTCTGCTCCAAATGTTAATTACTGTTGATGGATTCACTAATCCTAAGTATTTGAGAGCTCCTTCAATCCACAAATGAAAAAGTAATTTAAACTGAAACATTGCGTAGAAATTTAGTACAATAACAAACCAAAGGTGAAACGCACACATTTTACGTTTGTCCTACATCAAGTCATCTGACCTAACACATTTATAATTCAGATGATAAGAAGAATGCGATGAAAAGCAGTACTTCAGCACACAATCAATAATCTGCTGTTTAAATGAAACCGCAGTTCACATAGCACCAGGTTATAAAATTAGGATTATTATTCAGATGGAGCAATTTAAATACCGTATAACCAAATAATGCTCGAATAAGCATTAACAGCTACAAACTAAGATAACAGGAAACCGAGAACCCCATATTAGAAGATGAACAAAATCAAGAATAGCTTCCTTACCAGTTGTATATCCTGACGGGAGACCTTCCTGACTTCTCCACTCGACATCTCCCCTCCCCTACGCAGAACAATCCAACGGCTTCAGGAATTCAAAACCTCCTCACTTAACACTATCCCACTATGCGCACGATCGCTAACTCGGATGATCGTTCATGAAGGACAACCTAATGAAAGAATCAAGCGGGAACATGATCGGATAGCAGATGAAACACACCATGGTGCGTGATCCATGAGGGATCATCGCCTTACCTCTGGGCGAAAGAGCGGAATTCTACATGAGAACGCGGCCAATTTGTGGCTTCGTATTCATGGCGAGGATATATGCGTCGGAATCGGAAATGTGTAGGGCTTCTAGCAGGGGTGGAACGAAGAGGGGGAATGGCGAAGGCGAGAAAGTGGGACGAAGCTTCCCGAGTCGGGAGTGCCCATCCAAAAGACGAAGATGATAAACACGGGTTTTGATCGACGGCTGATGATGTAAGCAACTTAGGTACCTGAAAACATATTATCCCCTTTTGTGACTTTCCACCGTCGTTACCCACTTTGCCATTGCTAATAGCAATGGCATCCGCAGGTAAGTCCCACAGAAAGTTTCCACTAAGAGAGTAGGTAGCGAAACGGGTAACTTATGAACGGTCAAACAATGGCTTGTGGTAATCTCTTATTTTCATCTAAGAATTGACCATGTTTGTTAGTAATTATAGTTTTTGTTGACGTTTTTGTTAGTTTTATATTATGCTATTTTATTTAACAAATTTATAATAAAATCAATTAAACGATTATATTTTTAATTTTTTATATTTATATTATTTGTATGTTTTTTTAGTGTTTATTTAACATAATACATAAATTTATTCTATTTTTAAATTTTTTATCTCCGATTTTATTCTGATAACTATGTTTTTATCAAATATTTATATTATGTTATGTTTATTAATCTCTTTATTACTTGATTTAGATTAAAACTAATGAAGCTCATGAAACTTGAAACCTAAGCATCTTGTGACCATAAATAGTGTCAAGGAATATGTTATTTAGATAACAACTGATAATTAGAAGAAAAAAATCCATAAAATTAAAGGAACTTAAGAGCAACATAAAATTTGAAGTTTAACATAGAGGATGAAGCTTTAGCCAAGACATCTAAAATGCCTATGAGGAGGATCAAGCTTGAGTAAAAATGTGAATCCAAACCTCTTAATTACTGATTAGGAGTTCTAGTTCATGTTTACATTATAATTGCATTCTCAATAATGGGTGGCATAGAAATAATGATAATATACTTTTAGTCATGAAATTGTCAAAAAAAGGCACAATATTCTTAAAATTCAATAATTTTGTATTCATCTCTCTAAATTATAGTTCAGAATATATTCCTGCAAAATCTAAAAACCATGTATTCTCTTATAGTTAAGCTTTGTTAACTGTTAATTGAAGTTCTAATTAAGTTAACTATACTAAAAATTATTGTGATGTCATGATAAAAAGAAATACAAGTATTTTAGATATTTTATATTCATATATAGATTTTAAACTCAAATAAATTATTGGTAGCTATAAGGATCTTAATATTTAGATAAACATATATGCTACATTCTATAAGAAAAATATGTTGTTTTAAGAGAGGTATATGTAAAAGCACCTAATAAAAATAATAACATAATTTACTGATTTCATTATTATCTATCGATTACAATTATAAAATACCATATCCATTATATTCATTGCAAATAGAGGTCAAAACACCTATAGTATCTTATTGCTACTATGATTGGTTACAATGATCCCACATTGTATTCAGCTAAAGCTTGATGTGTAAGGAAGGGTATGGAGTATTTGACTCATGATCTACATTGCCTCACCGGCGACACAACGTCGGTGCAGAAGATACAGCAACCGTCGACATGTTCTCGGCGATGAAGATCAACAACCAGAACATGATTTTGGAATCCTTCCAATTGCACTTGAACTTGCAGTCACACTTCCAATTGCATAAGAAAGAAATATAAAGGTACTGCTTAATCATGTTCTTTTCAGGTCACAGTGGGAATTACCCAAGCGGGAGGCGGCCATATCCACTGGAAATTATAGCCACCACAAGGCTTGAGGCTCTTCTCCTTCAGGTCGAACACCCCCACATCTGGAACCACTTCATGGCACTTCTCATACGACCACGAGCCATCGTCCGTGAGATAGATGCAGTTCCCTCTCAGCTCAGGGCACTCCCTCACCTTGACGCACATCGAGCTGTTCTTCCCCAAGAACAACGCGAATTCCTGCAAATTCTCGCCCTCGTTCTCAACCCAGACGCATCCCTTGGCATCGTCTACCTTCAACCTGAACACCTTCACCCTGGTAGTGACGCACTCCACGTAGAGCGGGCGAGGCTCCCACTTGCAATTGGACTGCACCGGGTCCTTCCATCGGTAGACCTGCAACAGCTGCCCCCGCGGCAGCTCCACCAGGTACTTGGAGCAGTCGTAGATGCCCAACCTGGGGGCGACCAGGGTGGAAGCGGGGAGGGGTCCGCCGTCCAGCTCCCAAGCCTCGACCCTGCCCATGGACTCCAGCGTCAGGAACTGCCCGCTGGAAGAACAGATGGCGTCTACCCAGTATAGCGACGGGGTGTCGATGAGCGTCCACGACTCGTCGCCGGCCCTCGCAAAGGCCAGCCCGAACAGGGGGTTGTGAATTAGCATCACGGTGTAGCCTCCCCAAGAAGAGGAGGAAGAGGAGCGAGACGGAGGTGAGGAGAGGACGGCTTTCTCGTAGAAGAAGTACCTCAGCCTGTCCGGCTCGAACGGCTCGGGCGGGATGTCATCCCCGAAGCAGAGTGAGTAGCGGGTGACACGGCCGCGCTCGTCACGGACGGCGTCGACGAAGGGGAAGGTGGTGATGGAAGGGAGCCGGACTTGCTCTCCCGTCAATGGGTTCAGGAGATGGAGCTCGGACTTGGCGTCGGCGGTGACGAGCCAACCGTGGGAGGAGCCGACGACGAGGCGATCGGAGACGGGTGGGTCGGGGAGGGGGAGTCTGTAGGCCTTTCGGTCAGCGAGGCTGAAGAAGGCGGCGGCGGAGCCGGTGGGGGTGAAGGTGGGGTTGAAGGGGAGCATGAGCCAGGGGGACTGTGGCAGGGGCGGGCAGCCGAGGTGGGCGCCGGAGGCGGAGCGCCAAGAGGAGCAGACGGCGGCGAAGCGGATTCGGTCTGCAACGGGGAGGCGTTCGAGGATGGAGCCGAGAAGCTCCATCGGGAGGTCGGACCAAGCATTCATGGGCCAGCAGAAAGCGAGCAGAAGACAACGACAGGTTGTCTTGTTGAGATGGTGGAATTGGCGGAAGCTGGAAGACAACGAGCTGTTGTCTGCGGAAGCCGGTGCGGGTGTCGCCGACTTGTGAGGTTTATAAAGGAGGTAACGGGGGCGAAGCAGCTGCGGCCCACATTGTTTTGCAGGGTGGACCCGTGTGCGGCTTACTGTTGCGGGGGAAAGGAGGCGACGTGCTCGGCGGGGCAGTGCCATTTCAGGGGCGGCGGAGCGCGACACAGGATGCGGGTCGCCAGCGGAATAGGGAAAAGCGGAGTAGATTGCGACCACGTCCCGCGTGCGCGGCCGCAGCCCACCGTCGGATGTTGCGGCTTGCCTTAATCTCTTCAAACGCGACAGCAGAGGTGGCATCACCTAAATCGATCTAGATGTCGATTCGATGTGGAAGATATCTCCTTCAAGGAGTAGTCAATCGCCGCACGCATTCGCGGCCGAACCATAAAAGATGAAACCGGTGTGAACCCTTGATGCCGCCAAGACTACCAAACCGGAGTCCAACAGAACCGTCCATTTACGCCCGCGGAATTATTTTTCGCCACCCCACGTACCACTTCGATGGGCAACGCTATGACCCACGTACTTCATCCAATAAAATCGCGGGTAGATCGTCTCGAACAAGTGGGTAAAAGGGTTTCGTCCCCAAAAGGACGACCATCAATATGAACCGGTTAAAAGTAAACGTGTCACTGACCAAAGAGTACTCGTCCATTTACCTTGAAGAATATAGATGGTTTACATCGGGGCTCACAATGACCCGTACTATCCATCGAATAAGCTTGTGGGTAGATTTTTGGGCCTAAATTTAGTGAAAGTATCGCTCTTTTGGGGGCTTCGAGTTCCTCGAGCCCGTCTAATTCCTTCTTTCGTGTGATGTGAGGAGTAGAGAACCAAAAATGGCGAACCTTGTCTCGCTTACCCATACCGCCCTCTGCAGCTACACCTCGCGTCCGATTAGAGCTTCCTCCAATGGTTCCCTCTCTGCCCTTGCAGCTCCTTTGATCGAGAGCGTTGTCTATTGTTTCGCTTCTTGTGAACCGTTATTTTTCTTTTAAGCGTGCTCCTGTATGGATTTCATTTCAGGGGTTCCATTCTCGAAGCCTAAATCTGGAGGACCGGCGATTCTGGAGCTACCTCTTAACAAGATTCGGCGGCCGCTGATGCGGACACGGGCGAACGACCCCGAAAAGGTGAAGGAGCTCATGGAGAGCATTAGACAAATTGGGCTCCAGGAACCTGTAAGGAAACTTCCTTCGGTTCTTATAGATATATATTTCTTCAAAAGCACTGTTTTAGGATTATCAATTGTTGTTCTTTTGCTACGTGATGCAAATTGGTAAAGCATATAAGGAACCTCTAAGTTGCTTTACTTTCCAAAGGTCTAGACTGAATTCAACTTGTAGATATAGCCATTTTGTTGGGGGAGAGAAGACTTCGGAACCAAAATAGAAATCTCAGATACCAATAAATAAATAAATAATCATAAAGCTATCAAAATATTTATATGGCTCGACACTCTAGACCTACATACAAGGAGAAAATCAAATTCTTTACTACTACTACAACGATAATAAAACCGTAAGTCCCAACAAAATCAAATTCTTTACTATATGAGAAAAATAAATATAAAAAATATGTGTCTTGAGTTAACCCAAATCCAATCCTTGGATCTCTTGTACATCATCACGTTTATCTCAATCTCCTATATCCACTAGAGAAAATCCTGAGACACTCAAATTGTTTTCTCTATGTTTCTCCCTCTCGGTCT
Organism: Musa acuminata AAA Group; assembly: GCF_036884655.1. Classification (NCBI taxonomy): domain Eukaryota; kingdom Viridiplantae; phylum Streptophyta; class Magnoliopsida; order Zingiberales; family Musaceae; genus Musa; species Musa acuminata. The sequence goes on from NC_088327.1 coordinate 2,667,722, forward strand.
TTAGATACATAGCGTATTTATATCAATAAACCTTAATTCATTAATGACTCTTTCTCCTACTTGAATTCCTAGTCCGAATCCTAATCCTCTAAGAAGTTCACATATAATTAGTACTTCTAAAATACTTACTAATCCTAACATATTTTGTTTGTCGTCATCCGATGATATGAAGTAGAAGGCCGAGATGCTTGAATGATAGGCTTTGAGTAGGCTTTGTGTGGTGCTACCGATGATCTTTGCAATCATTTCACCTTTGGTGAAGTTGGAATCACTGTAGAAAAAAGTCCTTTTGGCTTAGTTTATCTTTAGTCCAGTTAGGAGTACCTTGAGCCTAACCATTTATGCCTTATCTGTTTATCCTGAATAGTAAATACTATGCCATTAGCATACTGGAAATTTTGGACGCTTCATTACTTTTGAATCAATCCTTTGATGCAATGGTTGCTACTTCATGCTTAAAGATCCATTCGAGCATACCCTTGATGTGGCTACTATGAAATTAATAGTCAGGATATGAGTTTATAGCATCACAGATCATGTGTTTGACCCAGATCATCCATTTAAGTCCAAAATCTGGATGTTTTAGGATGTCCAATAAGGTTTTCCCACTCAATAACATGAAATCTCTTTCCAAAATCAAGCTTAAGGATGGCTCTGTGTTTATCATTCTTATGTCGCTATTTAGGACATTATTTACCCCCATGTGATACTTCAGGATGAGACTTTTATGATAAAAACTGTTTTGACTGCCATTAATGACCTCAGGTAGAATGGCCTTGATTTTGTTTGCAAGGATTTAGGAGATCGATATGATAGGACGTACCAAGCAATCAGACTAAAAATTATTTGTGGTAGCTTTCTCCTCCTTGGGGTATAAATTTAATAGAAGTGCATTTGATCTTTTGCAAATTAGTATCCTCTACAAAGAAAAAGTTAAACAGAAATATGAAACTGTTATTAAAAATAGGCGAAGCTGGTTGGAAGGGTGCAAGTGTGAATGCATCTGGTCCAGGATTTTATGTATTCTCAAGCAAGAAAACAGTGAATTTGATTTCGGTTTAGGAGGATATAGTGTTGCTTATAACTTATTACTAAATAATCTAGTTTTTTGGGGGATTTACATTTGAGTATATTTAATCTAATCAAACAGGACTTTGAGTACGATTTCACTGAAGTTAAGTCTCCTAAGAGTGGAAAACTAAAAGAGAGATTAAAAATGAAGTGGATGGACAGCTCAATTACTTTTCTCCAAGATTTGTATGACGCCATACATGAGGTCTGAATTTCTATGCTAGTGATGTCCCTTGAAGCATAGAGGATTCTTCTTGTTTGTTAAGGTCCCAAGTTTCAAAATAGCAAGTGTTTATCATAAGAAGTTTTTATACAATCTAGACCTATGCTCTTGTAGCATCATTTTCTCTATAGTGGGTTCCAGTAACTTCCTGGACTGAACATAAGACACCATCGAGGTTTACCCAATTTATGGACAAAAGAGGTTCAATGGTCCCAAACCAACAAAAATGGCTCTAAAATAACATGGAATCAGGAATCAGCCTATGATTGATTGTTAGCATATGGATCTAGTGGGGAAAATTCTAGATATAAAAGAATGGCTGTAAAAAGTAGTTAATAGTGCTCCAAAATTTTGGGTTACCAATACCTTATGATGTTGTGCTTCATAAACGAAATGCAAATGTCAAAATTTTCGTATCATTGTGCTAGCACAACCTTTTGTAGATCTTATAACTTTTATCTACAATACAGCTTTTTTAAAATAGTTTCTGATTCATGATTACAATATGCTTGTGACAATGTCGTTAGGAATTTGTAATCCCTTGTGATTATATGCCAAAGAATTCAGCCGAGTGATGAATGAAATTAGCGCTAGCATGGGTGATAAGGAAAATAGCTATGTAACCCCAGTTCAAGTGGTGTCTCATATATATCTATTACATATCTGGACATATGCATATATTTCCATATACATAAGTATATATAGATAAATTTACATATCCGTGTATGCATTTCAATATAAATAATCTGAGACAGACCTATATTTGATTAAAAGTTTTTTGAGTTTGGCTCATTCTTTCAAAAATCTTCAGAAAGGATGGGAAGAAAAAATAAAAAAATATTTAATCTAAAAAAAAATTTAGTAGATGAAATGATCCATTAAGGACAAGAGCCTCTTTTTGGGTGAGATGCATATACTGACAAATGGCAAATAGCTAGCGTTACTTTGAAGATTCCATACGTAAGGCAAAGGTGGTTTACTATAATTCAATATGTAGATTCCATATATGTGGCATCCTGAAAATTTCTTAAGGGGCAAATGTGGTTGTTATCACGAATAGTCCTATATTTTTCAAGAATGTGCTATGATGTTGACACAACAATATGTTCAACTCCAAAGTTTGTCAGCTATAAACGCTAACACAACTCAGCATAGGTTTGTTGCTTGCACAATCATATTCAGTAGGCTTAGATTTGTAAAAGAAATTTCCTTCTCGTGGCCCTTTATATCCAATTTATATATACTTCTAAAAAGATTGTAACATTATGGTTGTTAAAATGATTATGAAGTTCCTAGTGATGTTTGGTTTAAGATTCCAAAGAATAAATGAACTTGCAAATTGGATCAACCTCCTTTGGATTTTGGAGCTATATAGTGTGACAATTCTCCTTGGAATAGTAAGATGAATCATCTAGTTTCTGAATGTTCAATGCACAGATATTGATCCAATGTCAGATGGTGCTTTACACAAAATGAATCCTCTTGTTCAATTTTCTTTCAGTTTTTGTAGACAATTAATTCAACTATCGCATATGCTTAAATGCTCGCTTATCGAATTCATGAAAACTTGCAGATTGATGTGCTGGAGGTGGATGGAGTTTACTATGGTACTCATACTACCAAGAGATATACTGATCTTCCTATAACTCCAGCATATCTAAAAGAGATAATCTGTTTGTAGGTTTTTCTGGATGTCACCGTTTCGAGGCTCATCAGCGCCTCGGTCTCCCAACAATTCGCTGTAAAGTCCGACGAGGAACAAAGGAAACATTGAGGTTAGTTGCTCCTTCACGATCACGCTATGTCTCAGTATTCATGCCCCCCGATGACAATTTGAACTGGATTGCATTTGCCTTTCTCTTTCAGGCATCACATGCGATGAACTAGAATCTGTGGCAAATCACAGCTTTTCTCTTTATTTTTCAAGATAAGTCATAAACTACTCCTTCAATGTACTTGAATCATCAAATCTACAGATATTGATCTACACAAAGCTCAATGACTGAAAAAAAATCATATTATTGGCCTCAAATTGTTGGAATATTACAACTTGTTATTGTTGTATATATCAATATTTATATAGTCAATCTTTGTGCTGCTATATTGCTTATGAAGGTGAATCTCTGAGCAAAACTCTGAATTCAATTGATATATGTTCTTCAACATTGTTCTTTGTCGAGAGGATGAATAAAATTATTATGGTTGTGTTGTGGTAACTACTGACCATGGCAATCTAGGCTTTATGGGATGAGAAGCTGCAACTATCTGCACGATGTTGTGCCCTCTCCATGTGAGATGCTGCGACTGTGATGGTGATTCTATATCATGCACGAAAGCAGGTTTAGACCTGTGAGTAGATACTTGGTCGTACTTCCCATGTAGATATAACTGGTAGTACACATTTGTATCAAGTTGACTTCATTTGTTTGGATGGTCTTTGGCATCAGCTATCCTTCTTTATATTCATGTTGATGTGCTTAAAGGAGTTGACCAACCCATCGGCATGATTCAGACCGTCTGTAACGTTAGAGAGGCTTGAAGTCAGCTCTTTGATTCTGGTTTTGATGGATACGGTAGGAACAGTATACTTCAATGTTGATGAGAAGTATTCTACAGGCAGAAGCATTCACTGGAACCTGAAACAGAGAGTTACGTACTTGGTCCAGATAAGTTAGTCTGCTAGCTTTTTGTTAAACAAGCTTACTGGTTGGTTCTTGAAATGTAGTCTTTTTGCATGGAGGTTTAGAGATAATGCATGGTGTGTAATCTTTTAACAAGTGTTCGATCATTGAGTTCACTTTAAGCCAAAGAATAGCTTCTAACAAACCAAAAAGCAATCCAGAGACAAAACCTGGCTTGTTCGATCCGCAGTTAAAGCTAAAAAGTGAGTGATAGAATCATCTCGAAAGTGACATTGGCTACTTCTCTTGATTGGACTACAGGACATGGAACATAATCCATCGGTGTTAGGAATGAATCTACTGTGAACCAAAGGGAGATTAGCATCCTCTTTTTTTTTCATACAAACAGTAGCAAAATGTTTAATTCTAAAGCAATCGCAATATTTACAGATTTCAACAAAATATAATAGCCTGTGTGTTATTTCAGAATCACGCAAGAATGTTGTTGCAGTCTTGATTGATCACAAGCCACCAATCATTTTTCTTCATCACAAATGCATGATGGTTACAAAGAGATTTCTGATAGACGAATTCAAATGCCTTCTGTCACAGCTTATACAAGTAAGGCTTATTAGGATGCAAGACTTCACACGAGACTTCAAACTCACACCACACGTAAAACGATCAGCAAGCCATAGGCGGAAGATCGCCCTTGCCGGCGCAAGCCGGCTGCAGCGGCGTCTTCCGACACGCCGCGCTGCCGAAGAGCAGGAACCCGAGGGCGTGCCCGGCGACGGCGACGATCAGCACGCCGCCGTTGAACGACATGACCGCGAGCATCACGAGGTAGGCGAGGCCGACGCGCAGCGCGTGTAGCGCCGTCTGGGCGAGACCCGTGGCGATGCGGCCGGCTCCCGGCCTGACGAGGCGGCAGTGGTGGAGCCACTCGAGGAGGAAGGAGAAGGCGAAGACGACGACGAGAGCGAGGGCGTACATGCCGCCCCTGGTGCCGGGCCAGCCCGTGAAGAGGATCTCCGAGTTCTTGCCCCAGAAGAAGGTCATGTGGGTGTAGTGTGTCTCGGCCATGGAGGAGGCGTTCATGCCCGTCTCGCTCATCCCGCCGTGATCCATCTCCGAGTTCCTGTCTTGGGAAGTAAGTATCAGGGTTTGAGGAGAAGCGGAGGAGGAAGGGAAGACTTTGTGCACTCTTGGGAAGACGAGAGAAGAGTACTTTGCATGCGGTACAGATAAAGACCGGGGATTGATAGTACATTGCCGCAAAGAATGGCTACTTTGGTATCATTCTACGTGTGGAAGATTTATGATGTGAAATACTTTGTCGAGTCTTTTCAATACAATTTAGTTCAAGAAAATGGCAAGCTGAAATTTTCTTCGTCAACCAATAAAAACTTATAACATATTTAATAATTTACTTAAACATTCCTAAAGAGATTCAATTAATATCTAGCTAATAGAATATGGTTGTGATAAGAATATGTTGTTAGTATGAAAAATTATAATTATGTTATTATTATGTGAAAATTTTTAATGTCATAATCAAAATAAAAAATAATAGATTAATATGAAGATCGTATATCTTTCGATGCTATTTAAAAATTATTTATCTAATTTATAAATATACCGTCGATAAGATCTAAAGGCTGCAACGATATGGGTATGTAAGGATAATTAGACTCATTTTATCCTCTTTTTCTATCTTTCACACGACAGTGATGAAATATGAATTAAGGGAGACTGAGAATAGATTTATTTATGTCCTTTTATAGGCAAGAGCAAATGATTTAGGATGGTAATTAAAAGAATTTCTCCCAAGGTCATTTTTTAAGAAATTTTATTTTAATTGGATATTTTTTCTTTGGATCGATAATCATACTTAGAATCCATTCAAATATATAATATATCTTACCTAATTAAATAGAATTACATAATCTAATATTCTCTCACTTGATCCATTAATTAGTAAGATATAAAACAAATTTAAAATTAAAATAAATAAAATATTTTTTTTTAAAAAAAAATAATTTTACTTAATTAGATTTTAAATTTTTTAAAAAGTATTTTATATATGGATTTTAAAAATAAATCGATAAGTATAATAATATTATATTAAGTCTAACTACCAATGTGAGCCATAACAATTATATATTATACTTTCTTTTATATACTACAGCACTATTAAATTTTTCTAATATAGTCTGACCTTTATAATTTATCTTGTTAAGATATTTCGATAATCACATTCAACTATAATATGTATACATTATAAATGATAAAATATTTATTATAATATAAGGATATAAATTATAAATAATATTCACTAAATATATTTTGATCTAATTTATGCAGAAATAATTTAATAATAATAAAATAATAACCATGATAATCATTAGTATTAATTAGTATAAAAGGAAAAAAAAAACTCATATGATAACTATAATCATAATAAAATATAAATAATAACTTTATGTTAAAATAAAAATTATTTTGTAGTTTTAAACATAAACATGTAAATAACTAAACAAATATCTGAGAACAATAATTAAAATTTAATTGTCATATACAAAAATTTTATCAATATGTCATATAAGAAAATTATAAAAAAATCATAATTTATATTTTTTAATTTTGTATGGAACAGTAAATTAGATTAGTCAATCTTATTTAATTAGGTAAGTTTAAAATTATGCTAAACATTGACCCAATTAGATTAATCAAAATTAATGTTGACCAAAGTAAAAAAAAATTGATCAAAATATGATTTTTCATGAATTTGATCAAATCTAAATCCAGTCAAGCAATCAAAAGACAATCATAATCAAGTCCGATCAAAATATCTAATTAAAATAAATTAAATTAATTAATTATATGATTAAAGACACAAGAAAAAAAAAAAATTTTCTGAAGGGTAAAATTATACTTTTTCTCACGAGATACAATAGAAATATATGATTTGTGAAGGGAAGAATTATCAAAGGACACATAATGAAATTAAAAAGATTTATAAGTGTAAAACTATAATTTTAATGGATGAAATCTTTTTTTTTTCTTCATCTTCTCTTCTCAACTATGGCTGCGCAATGCATGTGACCGTTGCCTGTTTGCCTCCTATGGTCGTCGTGGTGTAAAAGTTCTCTCATTATTAATCGATGACCCCACCAGTTGTCGCATCATGCCGCTCAACCCATATATGGCTATTCTCACTGTGCACAAGTTTCTCACTAATGGAACACATCCATGGCCATGGCTCGTCGACCAACCTCAATGGTTATTACTGATAAGAATTAAGCGAAGAAGATAGAAAGATAGAAATTGTAGAAGGAACTATGAAATGTATAAGATATAATTGGCTCATTCTTTTGATAGTGAGCTCTTGATAGCTATTTATACACACTCAGCAGGGAGGTTATACACATTTAGCATGGAGGATTTTTCTCAACTGCTTAGAGATTTCCTCAACTGCCTTGAGGAAATCTTATCTACTTATCATGCCCCCGCAAGATTAAGCTTCCATCAAGGATGCCGATCTTGGACCGATGAGATGAAAAAAGTTTACGGGCGAGAGGCTTTGTGAGTGAGTCTGCTAGTTGATCAGCTGTATGTACATGAGAAACACGGAGTTGATGTCTGACAACTTGATCTCGCACGAAGTGGAAGTCAATGGGTATGTGTTTCATGCGGGAATGAAACACTGGATTAGCACATAAGTAGGTAGCTCCAATATTATCACAATATATTGTAGGAATAACTATGGAGTTGACGTTGAGTTCCTTGAGCAGATTTGTGACCAAATTGAATTCAGCAGCGGCGGTGGCGATGACACGATATTCAGCTTCAGTTGTAGATCGTGCAACCGTCTTTTGTTTTTTTGAACTCCAACTGATTGGAGTAGCTCCAAGGAAAACAATGTATCCGGACGTAGAAGTTCTATCATCAAAGTTCCCTGCCCAATCAGCATCAGCAAAAGCATGGAGATGGAGTGAAGTATTTTTGCGAAGAAAAATGCCATGATTAAGAGTCCCTTTAAGATACCGTAAAATTCGTTTGACTGCAGACCAATGCGTAGTAGATGGTCGATGCATGAATTGCGATAATTTATTGACGGCAAATGAAATATCTGGACGGGTGAGAGCCAAGTACTGTAAAGAGCCAAGGACTTGTCGATATTGAGTCGAATCTGTAGTAGGACTTCCATCACATAATTTAAGTGACTCACTGGTAGAGAGAGGAGTTGTAACCTCTTTCGCATCCTGCATGTTTGTCTTTGATAGTAAATCTTGAATATACTTTCTTTGTGATAGGAAGAGACATAAAGGTGTAAATGTTGTTTCCACTCCCAAAAAGTAGCTTAAAGTTCCTAGATCTTTGAGGGAGAATCGATCGACCAAGTACTTTAGAAATGTCTGAGTCTTCAAAGGATCATTTCCTGTGACAATAATATCATCCACATATTCTAAAAGATATATTATGCTTTCATTGTGCTGGCAAATGAATAACGAGGTATCAGACTTGGAATTGATGAAGCCAATTAAGGTCAAAAACGATCCAAGCTCGTTATACCAAGCTCTTGGAGCTTGACGAAGTCCATAAATAGCCTTTTGAAGTTTACAGACATGCCTCGGATATTGAGGATGAACGAAACCAGGAGGTTACTGCATAAAGACATCTTCAGTAAGTGTCCCCTGTAAAAAGGCATTGTTAACATCCAATTGTCGTATGTGCCAGCCCTTTGAGATGGCTAAACTCAAGATAAGATGGATTGTTGTAGGTTTAACAACGGGACTAAATGTCTCTGTGAAGTCGACACCAGGTCGTTGATGAAACCCTTTGGCGACAAGACGTGCTTTATATCTGGCAACGGATCCGTTTGGGTTCCGCTTAATTCGAAAGACCCATTTACACCCGATGATATTTTGTGTGTGATGAAAGGGTACTAAGGTCCATGTAGAGTTATGGAGGAGAGCATCATATTCGTCACATATGGCTTTACGCCAGTGAGAAGATTTTTGAGCTTGAGTGATTGTAGTGGGTTCACTGGCCTCAGTGGAGGAACTTGTTTTAGCATGTAAGTCAAGGACTTGACGTGGTTTGACAATACCACTTTTGGAGCGTGTTGTCATTGGATGTCGAGGGGGAATAGAAGTGGTAGATTGTGTTAGGGGCATAGCCAAGGGCGAGTCACTGTCATGGACCGAGCCAACCGTCGGCATGACAACATCACTAGGTCTAGGAGAAGGTAAAGCTAGTGGCAATGTTGCCGAAGGTATTGCTTCATTAATAGGGGAAACTTGTGAGGAAAGGAGTGGACTAATAGAGGGAGTGAGAAGCTGTTGAACTGGAGTAATAGTAGTATGCGGATCTTGAGGGTAAGGATTGGATGGTGTCATTGGAGGTTCGTGTGATGAGATCGGAGGGATATTCCAGTGATGCATGTTTATCGGAGTAGCTGACATGGTAGGATTATTTTGAAAAGGAAAGACAGACTCCTCAAAAATAACATGTCGTGATATAAAGACTTTTTTAGTTTGGGGTTCATAGCATCGAAAAGCATTATGTTCAAGAGAGTAGCCTATAAAAGTGCAAGGCTTAGATCATGGTGTTAGCTTATGTGACGCATAGGGACGGAGCCATGGATAACATAAACAACCAAAAACTTTGAGTTTATGAAGGTTTGGAAGCTTGTGGAATAATTTTTCAAATGGGGACTGGTATTGTAAGACTGGAGTGAGCATACGATTAATGAGATAAACTGCAGTTTGAAAGGCTACTGACCAAAAAGATGGTGGCATGGATGCTTGATGTAGAAGGGAGAGACCAGTTTCAACGATATGGCGATGTTTGCGTTTGGTAGAGCCAACCAATTGGGGAGTATGTGGGGGTGACTTAAGGTGTTGTATACCACAAGCAGAGAGACAAGACGTGAGGGCTTAATATTCGCCTCCGCCATCAGAGTAAACCGTTTTAATGGAAGACTGAAAAAAATTCTCGACCAACTTTCGAAAGTTGGTAAAAACTATAGAAACATCAGACTTATGGTGGAGAGGATATAACCATGTGTACTTAGTAAAATAGTCTACAAAAATGACATAAAAGCAAAACTTATCAAAAGAAGGAATTGGGGCAGGGCCCCATACGTCGGTATAAATGATTTCAAATGGTTTAGAGCAAGAAATGGAGGTTGTCCCAAAAAGGCAGTTTATGACTTTTATTGCAAAGACAAGCATCACAATGATTGCTAGTGCTATTAATTTTCAAGGTAGGAAGAGAATAACGAGAAAATAATTTTTGCTGGATAAAAGGGGAGGGATGACCAAGACGACGATGCCACTCATCAACCGGAGCCGTGATTGAAGAGTGAGTAGTAGGAAGGGTAATTTGCGAAGTGGATGACCACTCATAAATGTTGTCTTTGTTCTGGCCCTGGACCAAGGATGCCCCCGTGCTCAAATCTTTGACAAGAAAAAAGTTAGGAAAGAATTCAATTGAGGTATTATTTTGTTTACAGAATTGAGAAACGGAAATGAGGTTTCTTTTAATGTTAGGTGCACACAGAACATCATCGAGTGTAAAAGTTATGGTAAGTGAACTAAGCGTTGAGGAACCAGAATGAGTAATAGGAATTCGTTTACCGTCACCGATGATGATATCTTCATTTCCGTCATAGTTGTTGTGGATGGACAAGTTTTGAAGATCAGATGTGATGTGATGAGAGGCGCCCGAGTCCACAACCCAATTAGGTTGGATAGGAGTTGGAGTAGCCATGAAATTCGCCTGAGGCCAATGATGGAGCAGGGAGTCTGGGCGAGATCGACAGACTTTCGCGGAGTGTCCGACTTTATCACATAGTTGGCAAACGACTCGTTGGTGGCTTGTGAAGTCAGGATACGATGGCTGAGGATTATAAAAGTTACCACCTTGATATGGATGAGGGGGGTTTGGTCTGGGCCCCATAGGGCTAGGAGGCAGCTTAGCCAGACCGTTGTTGATATGCTTATTGTACTGGTTGCTCTTCCTCTTGGATTTTTGATTGACCTGAGCTGTAATAGGTGGTCCAGGCAACATATCATCACGCTTCAAGTACGTCTCATAGTCGATCAACTTATCATAAAGTTCTTCGAATGATATTGGTGAGTCACGTGCCCGAAGAGCTGCTGCTAGTTCTTTGTACTCGCCTCCTAAGCCATTGAGGGTATGGATTATGACTTCTTCATCACTGAGAGAATGACCTATCAAAGCCAAGTCATCGATGATAACTTTGATATTTTGTAGATAATCAGCAATAATACTTCCCTCTTGTTTCGTTTTCATCGGATTGGAGAGAAGTCCAAGCATGCGAGTATGCGAGCGATTTGCCAAAGTTGTTTGTAACTTGCACCATGCTTCTGCAGCAGTTGTACATGAGGATATCAGTGGGGCAACGGATCCAGCAACGGAAGCTTGAATAGCTTGGAGGATGAGGCGATCTTGACGCAACCATAGTTTGTAGGCTGGATTTGGCACTGGACTGGGTTCGCCTGGGATGTTGACCATTTCAGGTGGACACTGGAGAGAGCCATCAATGTAACCTAGGAGATCATAGCCAAATAGAAGATTAGAAAGTTGTGCCCGCCAAGATACGTAGTTGCCGCCTTTGGATAATTTGAAGGGAATGAGTACTGCAGCATTGATGGTGATAAGACTTTGAGAAGTGTTTAGAGTCTCTGCAGAAACAGGGATAGAAATATCTGAAGAGGAAAATGAAGACATCCCAAATATTTTGTGGTGGTTTAAGTAATCTTTACAGAAGATGTAAAGATATAGGAGGGAGGGAGAAGGAGAAGGAGAAAAGCAGATCGATGTGCTGCAGAGGAGGATGCAGCGATGAACTACTGCAATGAGACTGCAGCGATGAACCGCAGAGGAGGCTGCAGTGATGGGTGAGAAATCTGCAGCGAAAAAAAAACAGTGATGGCTGTGGTGGGAGATGATGAATGCAGGAGAGATTGTTGCAGCGAAGTGGGAGAAATCTCTACAGTTTACAGCGATTTCTGCAGCGATGTTGGAGGAATCTGCAAGGTTGGAGAATGGTGGCCGGAAGAGCGACAGAGTTTTCAGCGGAAGACTTCGGTTGGCAAGGAAGCAGCAGCCAGCAGTAAAAACAAAGGTCGTGACTATGCTTCCTTTAGGAGTGTTGCCCACGGAAGAAGTGTCGATGCAGTGGGCGTAGTGACAACGACTACAGCAGCGACGGCGGCACCTCCGTCATCTCAATCTCTGCTGCAGCAGGTGTGATATGATATTAGCAGCCACAAGTGCTGCAGTAGGCTGCATCGAATGGCTACGGCTGAGGGCGGAGACACTGTCGCGAGAGGGATGGTCGAGCGGCTGCGGTTGTATGAGGAGTCAAACAACGAGAAGAGGGCTTGCTCTAGGCAAATGGCTCTGATACCATGATAAGAATTAAGCGAAGAAGATAGAAAGATAAAAATTGTAGAAGGAATTATGAAATGTATAAGATGTAATTGGCTTATTCATTTGATAGTGAGCTCTTGATAGCTATTTATACACACTCAGCAGGGAGGTTATACACATTCAGCATGGAGGATTTTTCTCAACTGCTTAGAGATTTCCTCAACTGCCTTGAGGAAATCTTATCTACTTATCAATTACGGTGTGCGATTGTGATGTTCTTGTCTGCCATGGGAACCGTGACCTTCGACATCTAATCGATGCTAATCATGACCAGTAAACACCACCACAACGACATTGTTACAACCACTTGTCAAAGGCAGTGTCTTAACTATCATAAGTAGTGGCACTACTATATGTATTGTTGCTTGCGACCAATGCAAGCTGGTCTTTATAGGGTTGATGCAGGTAGGCAATCATGCATGTGATCACCGTCAACTATTGCATCCCATTGCACTTCCACTATGTATGGTAGCACTTGTACGTAGTCGTTGCCTATGATAGGGCTGACGACCACCAGAGGTTATCATCCTCAATAATGCTATTATCAATAGCAAGTTATCGACGATAGTCTATTAATCAAACATGAGAAACCTTACATCGCTCGCAAGCAAATGATACGACAACGAGATAGTAAAGCAAATCAACAACACACATGGATTTTTTAAACATCATATAATCAAAATTGAATAATACCTTTTTTACAAGAGAAGAGTGCTAATAAACAAATCTACATACAAAATAGATTTTACGATATAAGATATTTGATTCCTAAGCATCATGACTTTGATACTAATTATAAGCATAAAAAATATAATTATGTTATTATTATATAAAATTTTTTAATGTAGAATCGAAATCAAATAATAATATATCAAGATAAAGATTACATACTTTAGCTGTCATTCAAAAAAATATTTATCTATTGTCCAATTCGAAAACTAAAGTGATACAGATCTATAACTAGACTCGCATTCTTCTTTATTTTTATCCTTCACAAGATCATTACGAGTGATTGAATAAAAACTAAAAAAATTTAAGAACATATCTATAATCTCAATTGTTTGTCTGCTTCATCCCTAAGAGGTCGTATTATTTTATAGATGAAAACAAAGAGTTTACAAAAATAATTAGAAGTGTCTCTTATCAAATTCATCTCCTAAAACAATCTTATCATAATTAAATTTTTTTATTAATTAGTAATTACTAAGATTAAAATTTAATCGGATCTATAATATATTTTTGCCTAACTAGATAAGCCATAAAATCTAAGACACGTGGCCCAGAGGTATACAACTTGATTTGGACATCGCGGTTCTGAACCTTCTCCGTTCACCGGAATGTTTTGTTTCGATTGAGGATTACACACGTGGCATTTAAAAGCAACACGTTAGTGCCAATTATCATATTAAATAATATAATTAGCCATCTTCAGTTTGGCCAATCACAATTATCATATTAAATAATATAATGTCCGGAGTGGCTCGTTGTCACGGGGTGATGCACAAACCAAGCCCAACCAGCGTTCACAGAACCTGCTACAGTCGAACCGAGACGATCCACTACATAGAAACCACACATTAAATAAGATTAAGGCTGGTCGTGGCTGCTTGGAATCACTTCATCGATCTAAAGAGGAAACCATATGTGCTCGGTGGACTCTTCCGCGGCCAGCGAGTGAATAGCCCACGGATTAATTGACCTATGAGCCGACCTAATGGATGCACACACTCAGGGAGTGTCCGACGATGCGTTCTGCTTCACTTCCTCTTCCTCCATGGTGTCGCATATGCTTCTCCCTCTGGTCTCCGGCAGGCTGACAATGAACAGGCCGCAGCAGCCGATGACGAACCCGAACACGCCGAACGACAGGAAGCTCCGCTTCCGCCCCTCGGCCACCAGCACGGGGGCGAAGACCCCGCCGAGGACGAGCGCCTGCCTGACCATCGAGATCGCTGAGTTCCTCACGCACGTCGGGAACAGCTCGATGCTGTAGATCAGCAGGACGTTGAAGGCGGTGCAGGCGCTGAAGAAGGAGACCACCTCCGCCGCCATCTGCCACAGCTTGGAGGTCACGAGCACGCACAGCACGCTGAACGCCCCGCCCATCGTGGTGAACGTGAGCGTTGAGCACCGCCGGTTCAGCTTGCCGATGAGGAAGAGGGTGATCAGCGACGAGGGCAGCTCGGCCAACGCGTTGAATGTGACGCTCAGATAGAGGTTGGATCCCAAGTTCCCCACGTTCAGTGGCATCCCGTAGTAGACCATGCCGATCCCGAATCCGGCTATCATGGTCGCCATAAGCCGCCGTAACGCCCACTTTTTCTGCCAGAGGATCTTCATCGCCGAGAAGATGTCCACAATCCCTGTATCTTCTGCAACGATCAGTTTCGAGAAGCTTGAGTTGATCACGTCGTCGTTCGTCGATGCAATGCTCTTGAGCGTCTGAATGGCCTCATCCCGCCGGCCGCGCACCAGGAGCCACCTCGGGGATTCTTTGATCAGGAAGAAGAGGAGAACGGAATAGCAGGCGGAAGGAACAGAGGTCCACAGATAGAGCGCCCTCCAAGATGATCCACGGTTGATGTAGGCCATGGCGGGCAAAGATAAGAATCCCATGGTGAAGCAAAAGAAGCCGACGATGCTTATCTTTTCCCGCCATCTCTTGCCGACGAGCTCGGTCGACAGGACGAGGGAGGAGGTGCCGACTGTGGCCCGACCGAACCCGCAGAGAAATCTCAAGGCCGAGTAGGCCCACAGGTTAGGGGACACCACCGTCAGGGTGGCGGAGAGAGACATGGTGAGGCAGGAGAGGAAGAGCATGTTCTTCCGGCCGAGCACGGAGTCCGCGAGCGTCGCGAGCAGCAACCCCCCGGCGAGGCAGCCGGCGAAGTAGGACGAGGCAGGCAGGCCGACGACGGCCGGGCCCGAGCACTGAAGGCTCCACTCCGACACCACCGAGGCGTGCATGGGGAGGTCCCAGGCCCAGGAGCCGGGAGCAAGGCCGCAGGGGCTAGAAGCCGTGGCGCACGCGGCGTCGTCGGTGCCGGTGCAGTGCCACGCGGGCTCTGCGTCCGTGAAGACGTTGATGAACGTCTGCTGCGCATCGAAACACCAAGCGAAGGAGACGAAGAACGCTTGTAGAAGCTGGAGCACGCAGTTGCCGCCGATGTAACTCTCGAGGGTGTCGCCGACCGACGTTGCCGGCGGCTTCCTTGCTGCTCCAGAAGGGCTATAGTGAGGAAGAAGTGGTGCGGGGTCAACCATCGTTCTGATGCAGCGAGAGATCGAGAAGAGTAGTCAGAAGGTGGGTAGGATAGGACTACCAAGAAGACGGGATTTATACAAGCGACATCTGCGGTAGATGGTGGTGGCAGAATCTCAATTCAACGTTCACAGCTCATGAACAACCTTTTAACCCATCAACCATCTTCGCTTTAGTAAGAGGTCTCAAGATCCACTCTACTTCTCGTGGAGGCATCTGTGGTTCGATCTTTGTCGTAGATCTATTATCAACTTTATCTCTCGTGGAAGGAAAGATTCCTTTTGTTCATCCCATCGTATTAGGAACAGTGACAGCCATTCGATGGATTGATATATGACCTGATGCCTCATGAGGTCGTTGATTTGCTATGTCACGAGGCTTGGCATATCCATGTCAGACTGACGCTGGACAGATGTGTGGTGATCGCGACGGTATTTCCATCAACAAGAATTTTAATGCATTTTTGTATGGTACAGATGTGCTGCATATGTATAGTAGGCCGGTTGTCACCTTATGTGTGGGGTTAATGCCTTTGCTTTCGAGTGATGCCAAATAAATTCCATGAATTATATCAGTGTAAATTATAAATGGAATAATTTTTCCACCACATCTGATGTAGATTAAAACTCCTATTTACCACTTAATTTCTGAGAAAAAAGTTCGAATAAGAAAGAGAAAACATGTTCACAGTTCTAATATCTTATGAATGATACCATTTTATTATACTTTCGTTAATCTCATTTTAGGTAGTGCCGTGGGAAACAACCTTGAGCCGTGGCCTCGGGGTCGACGCAACTCGATTCGGGTCTGGATGACGGGGGATCTTCTTAAGACGGTCTTCGAGTCCACCGAGGTGGTCGAGTGCGGTGGTCGTTGTCTCCTCCGAGTAAGAACTCCTTGTCTTCGCGTCTCGTGAGGACCCTCGGCTTCGCTCCTGCACAAAGGTCGGGTCGGGGTGCTCGACCCGACCCCTCCGACGATCAAGTTAGTTAATATAGGGGGATTCGGATGAAGACGCCCCTTTTTTCACCCACCTTGTTCGGAATGCGAGGGTATTTATAGGAAAGCTTACTGTTTCCTGATGTGCCCGCTTGCAGGGGGCAGGCTGGTAGCATCTGACATTGGTGTTGGCGTGACGTGAAGAATCGAGCATGAGCGGGCGTTAATGCATCTCGACTGACGTTATGGTCCATTTGATCCGGTACTATCATGTCGATCGAGACATGAGACATCATCTGACGTCAGTCAGTCGAGTCTTATCATAATTACTATCCCATCAAATATAATAATGATACCATTCGATTCGATTGCTCGATTCCGATTGGGTTCACGACTCGAAGAAGAAAACAAAGTAGCACGAAGGAGACGAGAGTATGACAAGACAGGGTATGAAGACGTCGACAAGGTAGATTTTGGGGATGGGATGGGATGCAAAACATGTCGTCACTGCCTGCGTATCACACACAGCTGGTGCCTTGGGAGATGATCGAGATGAGTTGTGGCGTGAGAAGCACGGTCTTTGGTTGTCAGTGAGATGCACATGAAGACTCGGCCATCGTTATTACCATCCCGGTCTTTGGGAGGGCATGCATTTACAGACATTATTGTATTCCTACCAAGACGAAGAACACTGTGGCTGTTCTCCCACAGGAACCAACGTACGAGGCTGACTACTTTCCGGGTCGTATGCTGCTCAACAAAAAATGCATTAGGTGGGAGGAGGGACCATGCACGCGGACGCTCTCTCGTGATCCCATCCATTCTTTCCGCCGCATGCATCTATGGGCTCTCTCTCTCTCTCTCTCTCTCTACCTTCTTTGAGTCTGGGGGATGTCCATGGATTCCAAAACCCAAAGTCCATGCCTGATAATGTTCATGGCCACAACGTGTTTAGTGAGCTCATGTTCTATTCGTCGAAAATTCTATATGATCATTACATCAAAACCAAAGATGTAAGACTTGTGAGGTCGCCAATGAGCTTGCTTTCTGTTCAATGAAAAATGCAGGGTGATAAGTGAGCATGTGCCTGTCTTGGGGATCCCCGCCGATGAGACCACGTTGTGCGCAGTAAAATCTAATATCCTGTTTATAGATTCTCATTAGATTGCACATGGTTACGGTGTAGCTGTGTTACCACTTAGATGTCACCGGGATTTGGATTTTGGACATGCGTGAGAGATCCGAAGCGCCAACCTGCGGGCTCACTCTGTAATGGCACGTGGAAATCGAGATAAGATAAGAACGATGGGAGGACAGCTTGGCGTTGATGGCTATAAGCTGCACCAGTTGTGCCCGAAGACTAATTGTACTTGCTGACTAGGATACGATTGACAAGTAGATAGAGTGAGTATACATGCCAAGTCATCATCATGTCCGATAAAACATTGTTATGATGGAAGCATCCGGGAAGAAGGTTCCCGAATTATGCTGACTATTCCTGCACAGAATCCAGCTAGTTCTGAACCACATTAACTAAACAAGCATTGTGTATCCAAAGGATATCTATCCATTGCGTGCATAACGATCAACTCATCGTGGGATATTGTCTTACTGGATTCAGAGCAGCCACATGGCACAACTCTAGTCGTGTCAAACGTGAGGTCAATCAAGATGACGTGTCTCTCCATGATCCAAGGCAGGACATGGATAAGCGTTCCTTAAGAGTCGTCATCAGCTGGCTTAACTTTAAATTGCATAGTTTCCATGGCAGAAAAGAAAGGTGGGAGATGACAATCGATTCAACGCATTATATTTTTGAAGATTAAAAGAAGATCACAAAATTAGTTTCATATCACTGAGGTGTTCTCCAATTTGCTTCTACTCTATGCTAAAAAATATTTTACTGATATCTCATCTTCAATATTGTCAATATCTAATAGCGATGAGCTTTAGTCAAATCGATTAGAATTAATAACTTTCTAGCTTTATGGATCAAATTTAGTATATATAATTTAATTTAATTGTTTTAATTTTTAGGGATATGAGATTATCCTCTTTGAGTCTTTATCTCTATTTAATTGCATTCAACATTTGTGGGATACTAATGATTTTTTTTTCAAAATACTCAATAACATTATATAAAATTATAAAGTTATCACTTTATTTATTTATTTTTAAATTATATTTATTATATATATTTTAATATTATTTATTTATTATTATATCTTGGCTATACAATTTTTTTTTGTAAGATTACATATTTCTATTTATTTACTTACCAATTTAAATAAAAAATATTTAATTTTGAATAAATATTTAAAATATACTATTTATCTATTACTTATCAAACATTCAAAATATTTCATAGCTAAGCATCCATTCAAATCCCTTTCTGCAAGAGGAGGAAGCAATTGCTGCTTTGGTTGCACCCAAAGACATGCAGTGAGAATGTGTCAGTATCCCAAGAAGAAGAAGCAGCAGCAGAAATCCTACACCATCTCGTAGAGAATTTATTATGCATTGCGTGCTTCCAAGAACGCATGGAATTCCTCTCTGGCCTTCTGCATTCGCGGACTGATGGTGCAATAAGAGGATGGCGACGCCGGATACGAAGCCGGCGACGTGGAGAACTTGACATGGCGGTTCGACAGCTCGTGCGACTTCCGCGGGGCCAACTTCGACGTGCTCCTCTTCAGCGACCCCTTCCGGCCGCTCTCGAACACGAAGGCCGCCTTGACCGGCGAATTCGCCCCGTTCCGGCTGCTCCTGATCAGCTCCAATGGTAGGTCGAAGTAGGACTGCACGTCGTCGCCGTCGCCGTCGCCATCCAGTATGGCGGATGAAGACCACGACTCGCACTCGAACTTCTCGAGAGAGGCTGCTCTCGAGGCAGTGCCTGTCGATTCTTGTCCGTCTTGGTTGGCCTCCATTGCAACTTGTGATCCGCTGACATGCGGCAATGCATGCTTCTTCTTGTGGGATAAAGCGAGCAAGAACAAGCACCCACACCGGAACCTCTCGCCGTGGCCGACATCGTCGACAACGAGATCTCCATCGTCACGCTGCCGCTGGATCGCGCACGGTCGCCCCACGCAGTTGCTCAGGGAGACTGTGTGCGAGGGTGAGGCGTGTGTGTTTGGGCGAGTCTTGCAGCTCGTGGTCGAACATGGAAGGCTGCAGCTGAGACACTCGGGAGATTTGGGCATCGAGAGAGACTCCTGTGGCTCGTTCGTCTTTGCACGCTGGCACGGTGGGTTTCACGGACAAAATGGGTGAGAAGAAGATGGGGCGGTTGAATGCATTTGAAGGTGTAGAATATGATTATTATGGAGAGAGCGTTGCAAGCACGAAGCTCAGGTAGTGTTCTACATGTTCTTCCTCGCTCCTCCGCCAACGTAATGATGTACCACGAGCACTACAAAACACCATGACTGGTGTTTTCTTCCATGACAGGCCTGCAACGATGAACGAACACAAAAAGAGAAGCAAGCAATAAAGAAACATGCGAATGCTGCTCGAGCGAGATAAGATACACTTCCTATGACAAGGATTTTAGGTCATCGGATCATCTGCTGTCAAAATAATATCCAGAAAAGTAGCAGCAAATCTAGTAGTGGAGTGGGAGACACCAAATAATTATTGGTGAATATGTTACATTTTATATAACCTTTGTCTGAAATATTTTCTTATTCTTCGTTAAGAACAAGCCAGCAATATTACTCCTTTAACACACAGAAAAATAAAGACAAAAAGATACCCAAATAATTTCCCAAAATTTAAGGGTAAGACTATACTGATGTTTCAATAATGTCCAACCCTAGCATTAGATCCATAAAAAGAGAAAAGCCAACTTATAAATGTCTCATAGGTAGATGATGAAAGAATTAAATCACATCAAACACAGGATGATGAAAGAACTAAATCACATCAAACATACAGGATGAAAACCAAATCCCATCAAATCAAATATGCCATATTTTCTTTTCATCGAAGAAAGTAATATTTTTAAGTTGATCTGAAAAATAATCTTTCCCTGATACTCCTTTTTCTCACTGTTGAATAGATGCTGATACAATAACTTATTACACATATAAAAATATCTCAAATTTATTTTATTAATGAATCAACTAAATTGCTCTTACAGGAAGAAACAGGTAAAAGATCAGATCAGTGGTGTTAAAAGTGAGAAGAAAGCCTGAAGCATATTTATTGGGGATGCAACTCATATACATACATCATGAAGCATGCTACATAATATATATTGTGTACTACATAAACGAAGCAAGCGTGAGGGCAGACATGGTGATGATGCTTCATGCAACAAGTATGCAATTATTGGTGCATAAAAAATTTATTCCCATAGCTTGAACCACCTGAATTTTTCACCCATGTCAGCTGCAGTTCGACTTCGCCGCACTCCACATTTCTGAGCCTGAGAATAATATCCTGCACCAGCTTGCCACCCATCCATTTGATATGGCTCTCACCCACCAAGCAATTTTGCCTGCCTGGCTTCACAGTCGTTATAATGCTGCTGTCTGGAACACCTGACAAATCCATCTTGGCAGCCTCCAGAAGTGGCAGGATGCCAAGCTCAGCCTCGCCCATTTGATCATCTCGACTGAATGTGTCCTTGTCATAAACTTCCTGCGCAATGCATCATGTAAGTAATATGGAAATTTAAGCAATGGTATCGATTTGTGCATTACTGGATAAGTTAACTATGGTTTTTCGCTACTGGCAAAATAGCATTCTGGAGTGCTAACCAGGTAAAAATTCAGCACCATGCATAAGCAAAAAGTGAAACATCAGGATACTTCTAAAAAGTAATATATAGTAGTACTAGGCTGATTGGTTTTAATTTCAGACTTGTTGGAGTTCATTCGATGGCAGTTGTAGTTTGAGGGGCATAAGGTCCTTTCCCACGGTTTCCGTAAACAAGATGAACCAATAATCACATGATATGACGCATGTAAATTTTGGTTAGGGCTGTACAAGATCAAATTGATCTAGAATTAAGAAAATAAATGCCAGTTATTGGATCTGATGTCAAGATTTGGTTCGTGGGTATGAGTTCCCTATTCCAGTCAGTGATTTCTGCTGGAGTTCTTTGTGTTTTTTTCCTCTATTATCTAAAATGCAACGACAACAATAAAACCGTAAGTCCCCGCTATTTGGGGTCTCTACCATCTAATATGACTATTTAACATATAGAATCCTATGGATTAACTAAGGCATGAAAGAATGTTTCAGTGAAATATTAGTGGCTTCATATGGATGCACTTTTTACATTTCTTCTTTACCTGTGTACTTTCAATGTGTCTCTCGATGAATTATTATTATGATACCAGAGAAATAAATAAATAACATAAACAACATTTCAGAACCAGATGACTTTTGTCTGTACAGTCATACATGCTGATAGTGACAAGTTACTGCAACATAAAGAGTGAACCAAAAATCTTAACGCATCTAACCAATATTTTGAAAAGCAATCTCTCTGCTTTGAGAAAAAGAATACTAATGTTGAGACTCAAATGAACTCGTTGTTTACCAAACATCAAGAATGTGAAGAGGTTCTTGGAGTAAAAAGATGCAAAAAAATGCAGGATTTAGAAACTATTATCTTTTCTTTTTTATGTTAGAAGCAACATAAGATCCTGCATCATAGGCCACAAGCCTCAAGACCAAGAGTATAGTACAAGACCCGTTAGAGCTAACTGAAGCCCCAAAGTTGATAGGACATCAGCCACCATAATGGTTGGAGAATGTCCATGGCAGGCAAGATGGACACCTAGGATCCAACCTCTAACCTCTCATTAAAGGGAGAGATGCTCTACCAATCTAGAAAAGGGAAAACAACAATTTAGAAGATTTTTTAATACTTAATAAAAAACATAGCACACTAATATAATGATTGGAGATTCATTTCACCAAACTGAAGCTGTTACAAAAAGTTTAGCAAAAAAAGATCGCAGAAAAAACACCATCTAACATAAAATATACTAATTCAGTTGGTTATAAATGCAACATTCAAAAAGCAAAGGATCCGTTCTCCATGATATTGCAATCATAAGCATGATGATTAAACAATGGTATCTAACGTTTATTGTCACACAACCATGATGACTCAAGTTAATTTGGAACGATCATAAACACATGTACAGATGCAACATAATTGATTACTGAAAACCTGAAACTAAAAGTTCAGACTTGGGTCAGGTTCAAGTCAATGATTGAAAAATATTAATCTGCTGCAAATTTTTTTACATTTAATTTGATTTCTCTATCTTTTCTCAGTTATTTATTTCAGATTCAAAACTCCAAGAGTTGGATCTTTGATTAGTTTATGAGATCCATATGCCCTGAATAAAGACATATGCCAATAGACAGTGTGAAATAGGCAACAACATAGATGCACCTACATATGCCAACAGATGGCATTAAGTGCCAGAAACTTGTTCTAATTAGATTAACCACATGCGAGGCAACAAAATATATATGTGATAAGAGGCCAAGAATTAGTAAGAATCACTAAAGAAACATAATTGAAGTGCACAAACTATTGACTTGTACATTTTCGAGGCTTTCAAAACACTTATCATAGAATACAGAATTGCAGATATTACAAATTCAAGTAAAATTTAAAGAAGATAAAATAAATGCAGCTAATTAAGCAACAATCCTTAAAAAAAGTAGCCTTGACTCGTTATTTGTAAATACTGAAAATTCTACTGACAGTAGGAACCAAGTCTCATGAATCTCACTGGCATTTGGGGTCTTACAGTACAAACCAGTTACAGGACTCATAGCAGACACTATTTAGGTAGACTTACCTTTGGTGTCATTCATAGACATGCTCTATCTGTACTGTTACCTCTCTATGTTGACTTTAGCTTAGATTATCAGACACTAATATAAGAATCAATTACATGTTGCGTACAAGTCTAACTTGTATGTCTAGAAAAAAAAGAGATTATTCTACATTCATTCCTTGTTTAAAACAAGAAAATATCTAAATACTATGAGATCTTATTGGGTGTGGATATTTACATTATTAAAATAAGGAAGGATAAAACTTACAAGCTTAATTGGTTGAATATGATCCGAAACAGAGAGAGTCAACTCCTCATTCCACTCTGGATTGACATTCTTCTTTTTCACACCAGTCTTCACTTTCTGGCATGAAAGAATTACAAAACATAACACTTAAATACTAATTTTTTGTCACTAATGCGAGATCAGAATATGAAAGGTTTAATAAAAGATCTAAAATAGAAACCTCAACAAAGATGTGATGAGATGCTAGATGAATTTCTGTTTCTAAGGAACTTCATATAGATACCCGTGAAAATGTATACATTACTGTCTCTATTGTGAACTGGATGAACTTCAAAAAAAAATTATTTTGACCTCTGTTTTGCCTCAAAAGAGACTTGATCCTGCCAATTTTGCCACTTGAAAATTTTGAAATTGTAAGAAGATTACACAACAACAACAACAAAGCTGTAACTCCCAACTATTTGGGGTCAGCTAAAATTGTAAGAAGATTCATTGCACCAAATGAATCAGTCCAATAATTGAAACTAAATAACTTCAAATTGGTTGGAGAGAAGCTGTCTAATTTTCCTTCATAATAAATGAGTCTCTAGAAAGGTACCCATCTGTCTAATTAATCCCATCTGCTTTCTTTGGTAACCCCTTTATTTCCTTATTCTCTGAATTTGCCTTGATATTATACCACTCTAATGGCCTGCCCTGAAACAGAATTTTGCACCTGGCTCATTAGGAAATGACGTGTCATCTTGTTAAGGAAGAAACAATTAGTTTTGCTCATTCAATCCAGTTAGTGTGCCAGACAACCATGACCATGCAAGTGTCAGATGCCATTTTGCAATACGACTAGTTGGTCAATCATTCTGTTTGAGTGTACAATAACATGATATTTATAGTATCTTAAATTCGGCAACATAATTTTAATTCACATAAACGTACAAAACAAAGACATAATGTAATCTGAAGAACTCTACAGAAATCATGATATCATATTATGTAGAAATGATGGTAAAGGACCCGTTATATTATCAAAGGACTTTATTGTTTTTCCTGATTGAGCACATAATCAATAAGCTTAACTAATAAACACAGCACTCAATAGGGCCTATATCTTATTCTAATAAATCACAAATATGGCTCATTAAGTCCACGTTCAGTTAGGATAATTAAAAAACTGAAATTATAAAGCCAAAGTTGGTAACATAAAACAGAACTTCACGAGTCTTCAGCAACTGAAAGACACTGGGACACAGAAACGAAAGCCTAATTCACTTGACATCAGGTATGTTAGGTCAATCCAAATGTTAAACAAATTACTATGTGAAGATTTAGGATATATAAAAAATCACAAAGTTTTTGCTCGGAAGCGCTCCTATGTTTACTTTAAAAAAATGCTTTTGGAGATGTCACATCAATAGTGGTGATTATATAAACTAGAAATAGAACAGAAAAATTCCAGGTCAGGAACAGGAAGAATGCTCCAGAGAGAAGCCTCTCATCCACCAAAATGATGTGTAATTCAATATTAAAAAAGATGATGATCCGAAAAGAAAAAAATTGAGCAAAAAAATTGAAACTCTCTCATGAACATTACAGTTCCTTTCAAAGCGTTGCTGTGTGCCATGAAGGATATTCTAGCTAATTAGTGGTCATGCAGCAGAAAGGACAATACTTTTTGGACACTAAGGTAAATACACAAGGGAAGAGGAACAGTAGAAGGTAAGAGAAAGAAGACAAAGGAAGAAAAGGGAAAATAAGTCAAGATTAGGTGAAAAGAAATAACATGTTATTTTCCCTTCAATTTTTTTAATCAATAGGATAGAAGAGAAAGGATCATCTGTTCTCCCCAATTATCTTCACTTCTCTCTCAAGATAAAATTACTCTCTCCCACTTCTGTCGTTTAATTATCGTATCCAAACAAGAGAATTCGGGTCCCTCATCTCCGATTCGGTTCTCTTCTCTCCGCTTCTCTGCGTCCAAACAGCCCACAAGTAAATCAAAATCATAACTAAAAAGGTCTATCTTTCTTCACCTCTAGATACTAATAAACAAATTTGACACGTTGAATTAATCGGATTTCATGAGTACACGTTGACAACCAATCCATTTCTTCCTTTGATCCCCAACAGATGCTCGATCTTTTCGTCGCTTTTTCTTTCCATGATCGATCTCCAACTCTCACATATGCCATATTCTATTGATCCTCAAGAAACACGAACAACCGATCGCGATGTTATCAAAGGAGGAGGAAGAAGGAAGACGACGACCTGGGAGCCCATGCGAAGGACGACGTAAGGATCGCTGCCCCTGGCGTCGCGATAGGCGAGGTTGACCCCTCGTAGCACGCGCACCTTGAGAAGCCCCAGTAGATGCTCCACTCTTTCGGCTTTCCTCCTCCTCGGATCCATCTCTCCAACCACGGAGGGATGGAGCGATCGGAGAGACGGAGCGACCTCTTACCGCGTCCACCCACCAGTGCCACATCAATCGTATATATACATGGCCAATTTATACATGTCTCTTTTATTCAAAATTTCAAAAATACCCTTATAAGAACATGTCAATCTGATTCAAACTGGATCGATCGACCCAAGGGAATCCAGATCTTGGTCCGGTTCAATTTGATTTGGATCGGATCCTTCGAAGCGGGTCAGGTTGGATTTCAATCAATATCCTTCCCTGTCCCACCATGATGGTGACGACGACATCCTTTAATCTATTCGGTCCAATTAAATCGGGTTCGGATCCTTCGTAACTAGAACCAATATTAATTTAATTAAAACACTCAAATCGGATCCTATTCGGCGTGGTCCGATTTGTTACGAGAGAAAAGCGACGTGTCTCGACCCCAACACCAAACAATGAGACAAGTCGAGTGACATAAGACATAGTGTTAAGAACTATCAACCTCACTCGACAAGAAAGACTATTACCCTGAATTGATACTTAACGAGGAAATAATGCTTATGCATTTGAACCAGAATTTTGGACTTTGATGTAAATGATGGCCTTCGAAAAGTTGTAAATTTACTGAATATTAAAAGGGAGTCAGAGCAATGTTGTATATAATTGAACAATATCATGATGACAAGGGAAAAAAGATGTCATACAATTATCTTTGACACCATGGTGAAAGATCTGTACATTTCAGGGGGCTAACCATAATCTTGATCTTCCAAGTCTTCAACAGTAAACTTTAGAAAATAAATGCACATATAATTTAGCTCTCTCTCTGTCTCTCTGTCTCTCTCTGCTCTATAGTTGGACTACACACTGCTACATTTCTTAATTTTTTTTTCCTTTTTCCAATGGAAATAATGGCTCTGTTTTCCACATTCTTATTGTTACATACAGGAGGAAGGCCTCATTTGCCAACTGGTCCACAGGAGGATGTCATGCAAGATCTGAGAGTTACTCATGGAACCTGAAATAAAAACTTCGTCAGGTAAGAAAACCATTTACAGTGGAGCTTTTGCCACATCTACAACCATAAATCATAAGTTCCTTGCAACTTGAGCAATGTATTTGGTCCTAACTAT
Organism: Musa acuminata AAA Group; assembly: GCF_036884655.1. Taxonomy (NCBI): domain Eukaryota; kingdom Viridiplantae; phylum Streptophyta; class Magnoliopsida; order Zingiberales; family Musaceae; genus Musa; species Musa acuminata. The sequence goes on from NC_088327.1 coordinate 2,694,903, forward strand.
GACACGGAACAGCACGAGTTCTATGCCGGGGGCAGAGAGCGCCTGCAAGTTGGGCATTCCATCTTTATATCCATCCATCTCTGTAAGCATCCAGAGTGGAAGCAATGATCACAAGGTGTCACCTGCAGGACCATGTCATAATTAGTTTTTATAAATTTTTGGAATCCATAGATTTTATATCTTGTACAAAAGTAAAACTCAGGCTAGATATTCATTATTACCATATAGCCATTCGAATGCTGTGTGAAGTCAATGGCAGTCATGCAAATGACACAATCTGTCTCTTGAGATGCATTCTCAAATTTTCTATAATAGCAATATTTTTCAGGGAGGATCTGTCAATAACCAAACAACCGTAAGAACTTAAATTGATTAACTAGTAGTAATAACCTGTTAGCCAAAAGCAAACTGTTCGCATAAAAGGTAATAAGTGCACGAAACTGTGCTACCAGTGCTGCATGAATATTAAACAAAGTAATTTCTAACATTCCTAAGCTAAATAGACTAATTATACTTAAGTACGATGCATCTGATGATTTATTCCTAATATAAAAGGCCAACATCTGCAAGAAAAATACCAGAAAACTAGGACATGTTGTTTAGTACTGGGATCAAGCATGCCATATATACACTTGTCTTTATCTTAAATAAAAAGGTCTTTGGACACTCATCTAAGGTCTTAAACCTTTAAATGTGGTTTTCTCCAGAATTTTTTGTTTTCTTGAAGAAGATAATAGCCCTTCTATCTGATTGACAAAACTCCTTTCAAGAAAAGGTCTTAAAACCTTTAGACCATATGCAGAGGGTAAACAAAAAAAAAATTACTACTTAGCTGATATCAAAATGATTAAAGGGAATAAAAAATTACAGAACATATCTATATAAAAAGACAGTGATTAAATCAATCCAGAAAAGATATAATCTTTAGGAAGAGTGAAAAATGAGAAAATATGCTACTTTAATTGTGTTCAAGTCCATCTGCTAAACATCAAGAAGATATTCATAATTGTATTAGATTATCAAAAGCCAATACAGAATCACAGATTGCCATTAACCAAAGTGTTACACAGCAATAACATTAATATGAAAAAGGGAAGACTTTGTAGACAGGTGTAAATGATATATTGCACAATGGTGCATACCACAATGCCGGGAGCAAATACAAGTGACAGACATGTCCGCTCGTCTACAAAGTCTGGTGTGATCATTACACCCATCTCAGGTGTAAAGTAACTTCTCTTACAACTATTGGACATCTTGTGGGCATTAAAATTTAAACATGTGAATTTATCCAATTCAAAGTTCCAAAATTAAACATCGTCATGTATAACACAATCTCTTTGTTTTTCATCTTTTGCATTTCTCATTTGTAACACAAACTTTCTTAAAGCTTCGGTTTTCAAGGAATCAAGATTAATGAACACACGGTGTCTATTTGCAGTGTAAATGATATGATAGGTACGTCCGGATTTGCTGGATAATATTTGTTTATTAATGGTTATGCATGAGGTTCAAAAACTATGCCCTTGAAGATCCTAAATTATTGTTTATGCTAATTCACTGGCTACCACATTTTTTAACTATTCAAACATTTCTTGAAACCTTCAGCAAGAAGACTGCATTATTGCTACTTTCTAGCACGATAACTGTCATCGCCATGTGCCCATTCTGCTGCACTGACAGCACAAGCATGCAGTGGCGCATAGAGGATAAATTGTGGTGGTGAGTAGTGATAAGGGTAAAAATGGCGACGTAATGCGCCATGACGTCAGCCACGCTTGGACGACACACTGCCCGAGGAAGTCGGCATTAACACCGACTTGACGTACGCCAGCGTTCCTGCTCCCAGTCAACGACTCCACCGTCTGACCCCGCGCGCTCGGCCGAGGCAGAGGAGGACGTCACCCGAGGCTAGCCCATACCCTGCGGCAGCCGGTTCTCCACGCAACCCCAATAGCAATGTCAGACGTCATCGGAGGTACAGTCCTGCCTCCTGTAGGCAGCCACATCAGGTAACACATCAAACTCATCTATAAATACCCCTGAGTTCTAAACGAACAGGGGAGAAACACAAACACACCACACGGAGGCTTTTCCTCCCCCTAAACCCTCTCCACATTACTGACTTGATCGTCGGAGGGGTCGGGCCGAGCTCCCGGCATGACCTATGTGCAGGTGCGAGACGGTGTCGCCTCTTCCCGGCGCTGCGGCGGAGCTTCCTCCCGACCCGACCTCCCGACGCGACGTCCCGACTCGAACCACCGTGCTCGGCCACCGGGAGACCTTGAAGGACGCCGCCCGAGATCCCCGACATCCGGACCCCCGAACCGAGCCGCGACGGCCCCGAGGCCACGGCTTAAACAGATGCCCCCCGCATCATTTTGGCGCTAGAAGGAGGGCCCCGGAATGTCAAGGGATCCTCAGACTGATCCCGACGAACTCCCCGCCGAGGGATCGTTCTTAGCAGGGGCGCAGGCCGTGCGTCCCTTGCGTGACGGGCCGCGGGCTGACGACCTCCCCGCGACCTTGGAACGCTAGCGTTCATTCGACAACTTAGATCTGCTTACGCCCGAAGGCACTCCGAGCGTTCCTTCGCCGGTGTCGTCCGAGGCCTTTCACAACCTCGCTCTTCAAGTCCGAGCTCTGACGGATATGGTGCAAACCATCATCCTGCTCGTCTCCCAACCGACGCCCCCGCATATGACTCAGCCGCTGCGGCAACAAGAGCCGCCCGCTCGGGCCCACATGACGCTTCCGAAGCCCGAGGTGTTATCTCCGGATTCAACGGACTCCCTGCGAGCCCAGCTACGCTTTCTTTGGCAGCGGCTCGACAAACTAGAGGAGTTTCGCAACTCAAAGGGAGAGCTCGGGGTGGACACATACCGGGGATCTCCGTTCACACCAGAGATACGAGATCAGACGGTTCCCCCCAACTTCCAGCTCCCTTCTTTGGACGCATACGACGGCTCCACTGACCCAGCGGACCATGTCGCCGCTTTCCGTGCCCAACTGGCACTATACGGAACGTCTGACGCTTTAATGTGCAAGGCGTTTCCCACGACCCTGAGGGGTCCGGCCCGCATATGGTACTGCGGCTTAAAGACCGGAACGATCAGTTCCTTCGGCTAGCTCGCCAAGGACTTCGAGCTCCACTTCGTAGCCCATGCCCGGCTAAAGCCCTCCACGTCACTGCTCCTCGGACTCAAACAAAGAGAGGACGAGCCCCTCTCACATTTCGTGGATCGCTTTGCCATGCAAATCCGGAGCTTACCGGACACTCACCCCTCTCTGTTGGTGCAAGCGTTTATGATAGGCTTGCGACCTTCCAGATTCCTCTGGTCCCTCGCGGAGCAACCTCCCACTGCAGTCCCAGAGATGCTCCAGCGAGCTAACCGATACATCGCAGCGGAGGCCTGCACGACCGCAAGGAGAAGGGACGACCTCCGACCGCGAGCTCCACAAGAGAGGCCAAGCATCCGCGGTAGCTACCCGATGTAACCCTTGTGAAAGGAATCTACGCCCTGCCTCAGCGAAGGCTCCGCGTCTACCTGACTGCCTCTCGACTCACGGTTAGCTTCGGCCTAACCTCCTCCTTTTTGCATTCGCACGGCTCGGACATGCATTGCCGAGCCCACCTCAGCGCGGCTTGCCCGCCTGAGTTGCGTCTCTCGGTCTCAGTCTGCCCGAGTCCACCTCAGCGCGGCCTATCCGCCTGAGTCAAGAGACCCCGAGTCCACCTCTGTCCGGCTTTCCCGACTGAGTTGTGCTTCTCGGTTATGTGTTGCCTGGGACCACGCCTGCGCGACTTGCCCGCCTGCGCCGTGCTCCTCGGCTGCGTGTCACCCGAGACCACACCTGCGCGGCCTGCCCGCCTGCATCGTGCTCCTCGGCCCATGACCCGAGACACCTGCGCGGCTAGCCCGCCTGCGTCGTGCTCCTCGGCTCCATGCTGCCCGAGACCACACCTGCGCGGCCAGTCCGCCTGCGTCGTGCTCCTCGATTACACGTTGCCCGAGACCACGCCTGCGCGGCCTGCCCGCCTGCGTCGTGCTCCTCGGTCGCACGTTATCTGAGACCACGACCTCTGCTCGGCTTCCAGACGGGGTAGCGCTCCTCAACCCCATGCTTTGCCGAGTCCACCTCAGCACGGCTTGCCCGCCTGAGTTGTCCCTCGGCCACATATTGCCGAGCCCACCTCAACGCGGCTTGCCCGCTTGAGTTGCCCCTTGGCTGCGTGTCACCCGTGACCACGCCAGCGTGGCCTGCCCGCCTGCATCGTGCTCCTCGACTCCTCGGCTTCGTGCCTCCCGAGACCACGCCTGCGCGGCCTGCCCGCCTGCGTTGTGCTCCTCGGCTCTTCGGCTCCATGTCGCTCGAGACCACGCCCGCGCGGCCTGCCCGCCTGCGTCGTGCTCCTCGGCTCCATGCCTCCCGAGACACACCTGCGCGGCCTCCCCGCCTGCATCGACTCTTCGGCTCCGTGCCGCCCGAGACCACGCCTGCGCGGCTTGCCCGCCTGCGTCGTGCTCCTCGGCTCTTCGGCTCCATGCCGCTCGAGACCACGCATGGGCGGCCTGCCCGCCTGCGTCGTGCTCCTCGACTCCTCGGCTCCATGCCTCCCGAGACACACCTGCGCGACCTGCCCGCCTGCGTCGACTCTTCGGCTCCGTGCCGCCCGAGACCACGCCTGTGCGGCCTGCCCGCCTGCATCGTGCTCCTCGGCTCCACGCCCCCCGGGACACACCTGCGCGGCCAGCCCGCCTGCTTCGTGCTCCTCGACCCTTCGGCTCCATGTTCCCCGAGACCTCGTCCGCGCGGCCAGCCCGCCTGAAGACAGAAGCCATGCATCAGACTCCCCTGCGTACAACAGTCGACGCATAGCTCCTTTCGGGGGGGGGGGATATGATAAGGGTAAAAATGGCAACGTAATGCGCCATGACGTCAGCCACGCCTGGACGACACACTGCCCGAGGAAGTCGGCATTAACACCGACTTGACGTACGCCAGCATCCTTGCTCCCAGTCAACGACTCCACTGTCTGACCCCGCGCGCTCGGCCGAGGCAGAGGAGGACATCGCCCGAGGCTAGCCCATACCCTGCGGCAGCCGGTTCTCCACGCAACCCCAGTAGCAATGTCAGACGCCATCGGAGGTACAGTCCTGCCTCCTACAGGCAGCCACATCAGGTAACATCAAACTCATCTATAAATACCCCTGAGTTCTAAACGAACAGGGGAGAAACACAAACACACCACACGGAGGCTTTTCCTCCTCCTAAACCCTCTCCACATCACTGACTTGATCGTCGGAGGGGTTGGGCCGAGCTCCCGGCCCGACCTATGTGCAGGTGCGAGACGGTGTCGCCTCTTCTCGGCGCTGCGGCGGAGCTTCCTCGCGACCCGACCTACCGACCCGACCTCCCAACCCGACCTCCCGACGCGACGTCCCGACCCGAACCACCGTGCTCGGCCACCAGGAGACCTTGAAGGACGCCGCCCGAGATCCCCGACATCCGGTCCCCCGAACCGAGCCGCGACGGCCCCGAGGCCACGGCTTAAACAAATGCCCCCCGCATCAAGTAGAGCAGTTGGTAGGGAGAAATTAAAAAGACCAAAGAGCTTTCACCATGATTTATCCTGGCAGTAGCTAAATGGGGAAAAATGAGTGCTGCATCTCATTGCCAACTTAGATAATGAAAGAAAAAACTGTATTGAACAATTATGAACTGGTGAGTGGAGTCATGGCACAGGTTCATGTTAGCATAAGACACTGTAGTCAACAAGGAGTAGAATGGTGCAATCTGTAGACCTAATCATTCACAAACTCTAAAGGGTTATTAGCCATTAACACCTTGGACATACTTAAGTACCCATTTACTTTCTGAAATTGTACAAAGCAAACTGTTATACATATATCTTTGAATGTTTGAAACAATTTTAATCTCAGGTAAAAGTTTTTGTCCAAATAGTTTTTTGTCTATGGTTACATGAATGCTTTTCTTAGATGTCTTAGATGCTATTATCTAACAAGTGACTTACTCTCTGCAAGTTGAAGGTAGGTCATGCTGGATCTCCTCCGGTATACTACACGATGGAAGGCTTTTTGTTTATTAATCCCTTCAATCTTCTTTCTGTTGTATATATGTTATCTATTCTTGTCATACATAAGATTGCCCTTGATTCTTTTTTCATCTTGCATGTTAGTCCAACACATTTTTATAACTTGAATCAGTTAATTTTAAGGAACGAAAGTCTGGAATTAGTCCAACTGAAGTCCAAGTGTCCACCAGTTCCCTTCAGCTTGGGCTAATCCTAGAATTTTGGAGCTAGGTTTTTACTTCTTCCCTTAATTTCCTCTGCTGGAAACCTCTTGATATTTCATCAGAAAGGTACAGTTGCTAGCTTGCAACTCCCTCTCCACCTCATCAGCAAGCACCCAAAGCCATTCAAATTTTCCTTGATTCTTGTCCAAGTTGTCCTTTGACTGATATGACAGATGGGAGGAAGTGTATAGTCACTAAACTCATGGGAATATTTCCACTACAGGTACAAAATTAGAGATTTAAAAAAGGGGCCAACAGTTCCCCACTTGTCATCTATGTTATTCCATTTAGTAACATTCTACAGCTATGAGTTCCTCCATTTCATAGCTTTGAATGATCATAAAGTGGCATCTTAAAATCAGAGAAAAAAGCTTATTGGTATAACAATCATAGAAATATTCTACCTTCAAGATTCTACTTTGGAATAAATCATGATCAACTTTTTATAAACACTTCAAGAACAAGTTTTCAAAGATACAAAACGAGAATTGATCATCTGACCAAGCATCTAACCATAAGGCATTATATTAATTGTCATGCTGAATTCATCTAAATTTCAATCTTTTATCTTGTTGCTATGCATGGATTGTGTCACATGGTCAAACTTACTCTCTTTAGAAGCATTAGTTATCCAACAAACAAATTTTAAAGCAACAATTTCAGTGAGGCCTCTCTCCGATTGCCCGAAAGAAAGGTTGTGTTTCCAAAAAAAATAAGGAAATGGAACAAAGACATCGCTAAGAAAATGATCTACTGATTTCTTTAGTATTGTGTCGTTTAATTCAATCCTTCTGCTCGTTACAAGCATGTCTTCTTTATTTTTGCTTCATTGTTCTTGTTGTGGAACGGATTGCAATTTGCTTGTCTTTGATCATATCAAATATTGACCAATTTCTGAACTTCAATTTTTATGCTATACTGCATAGCCATAATTTCTTCTAGTGCTAAAAATACAAAGGACTTTTCTTCAACAAATTTGCATGTATTTAGTGTGCAATCAAATTGTACCCTACATTATTCACAAGTGCACCACTGACAATAGAATAATTCTTGAGCAGGAAAAAAGAAAGGAAAAACTAAAGGGACTACGAAAGTTTTAGAGAATTAGCCATGACGACACAAAGCATCATGATGGTGCCTATTCTCTTTTTTAAACATTGACCTTTGGAAAGAGAGATGCGCTAGAAGAAAAATGGGAACACTTAGTAACTAGAATTGAGCAAAAAGGTTGGAAAGGGTCATAACAAGAAGAGTGTCCCAATATTTTCTGCTAGCAGTGAACTAATGCTGTTTCTAGCAAATTTGCAAAATAATTTACTGATATTAACCAAAAGGACAGATGTGCACAAGTTAACAAGAACTTAGGGATTGAAGCAAATAACAAGAATATATGTACTTATGCAAAAAGGAATATTTGAGAAACCAATACAGAAACTACACAACTACAGGCAGCATGGTCCAACACTCGACAAAACACAAGAGATAAAAGTTAATCATGTTAACTTTCCATTAACTGTGATGAATAGGAGAATTTCTTGGACTTACAGAAATAGAAAACTGAAACTAAGAAGAATTCAACATAAAAAGCAGATTAAATGTTAATGTAATATCTTCATTTACATCTATCTGTGAGGTGTAAGAGACACAAGTCATCTATCCTCTTGACATTTTGATGTTTCAAACCCTTTTTCATGTACTTAACTGCTTACTATATCCAAAAGTTAATAACATAGTTCCTGTCTCAAAACCTAAGTATTTTCCTTTAGATGAAGTATTTGCCAATAGTGATGAAGTTTACTGAGCATTCATATTAACAATTATTTGAAAAAACTATCATGCAAGAACAAAAAGAATCCTGTTTTGTCTTGTCTTCTTGTGAATATAATGAAAGATAGAGAACTCAAACCTGTCGAGGAATGAAGCATCGGGATCCAAGATAATGCTGCAGTAGTAGAACTGATGCTTGCAAACCCATAAATACTCCCAAATATATGCACCAATATTCATCAACCTCAATACGCAAAAAGTTGCTTGGGCAACCAAATATGTACAATGGTATAGCAAGGCGAGTGAGAGTCATCCCGACTATATAATGTGGGTGCAGGGGTTTTCTTGTATCCCGAATAACATTAGTTACTATTTGTGGTATCCAAAATGAATACATAATGAGGAGAATAGGACGCAAGAAATTGTGCATTTGGTATAGTACCAGAATGCCTCCTAAAAGAATGCCATCTGCAAAGTAGCAAAATTTGGTTAGGCAAGTACGAGAATAAAATACACCTGAATATTAAGTTCATAGTAAATATCTGCAAGAGTAGAACTTCTATGAGAAAATTCAGTAATACACATCAGATAAATCCACATCAATAAATTTAGTACTGAGACTAAAATTGAAATATTAGAAGAAAGAAGGCCCTTAATCTCTTAAGTTTATGTATCCACAGAACTGCCATTATTTTGTGCAAAAGAAAAAAAACTGGGAAAAGCTGCTTACTTGAGTAATATCACAAATTTAACCAAGGCACTAATAGAAAAAAAAAACTTGAGTATCTTATATGAGATAGTCATCAGACACATTATAATCAATACATCAAATTATTATGACCATACATCAGCCTGATAAATTTATCAAATTATTCAGTACCACATTGAATCCAAGATAAGGGGCGAGCCTTGGTACAATGGTAGGTTTGCCTTTTTATGGCTTGGGTAATCAGGATTTAAGTCATGAGAATAGTCTCTTTAATTGTAAGGGTGAGGCTACATGTGTTGACCCTCCACAGACCCCACATTGGTAAGACTGTAAGAGTCTGGTGCACTAGGCTCATCCCCTTATTTTTACACAAGATCCAAGTGTAAAATGCTTTACGTCACCATGGGCCATTCAGGAGGGGCAATGTGACACTTGCATATCATGGTATATAGGGAATTGCAGATTGCAAGTACAAAACTGACAAACCTGAATATGTTCTTTTAATAATTCTTTGTCAGATAGGTTTTCAAAATTTACAAAATTATGTATATTGGTTATCAGTTTTTTCCAGACAATATTAACATCAATCTTGGTTGTCTTGTGTGATATTCAACATATGTGTTTGCTTATCGCCACATCAATGGAAGAAATCCATAGAAAATGGAAAATAGGATAACTTTTACCTAGGAGAAGAGAAGGAAAGTCTTCTCCATGGAATACAAAATTTTCAATTTTCTAAGACATTTCGAAAGGAAAAAATCCAGTCCCACAGATAATTATTAGAACCGAAAGTAGAAGAATGATAGTTTTACTTGGTTTCAATGTGGTACTGGGTCAATAACACAGGAAAGTCTCCAGAGAGCACAGCAGACTACAAACAAGTTACTTTTCTTCTTCAGCTCTTTGAAAGGGAAAAAGAAATACCTAAAACGTCTCAATATTAAACAGCATAATGTTATGATTCAATCATAGTGAATATGAGAGAAGAAATGAATAGAAGCACATTGTTATGCAAGCATCTACATGAGCACAATCAAGGAAAATCTGAATGTATATTTCACTTGCTAATAACCATCGACAAAAAAAGTGCATACTAAGAAGTAAGAACTTACAGAAACGGCTATAAAGAACAGATAGCTCACGCCTCATAGTTTCCCAGTTTTCACCATTATGCATAGGTCTACTTGCCTTCCATATAGCAAGAAGATATCTCATCTCGAAAATCGAAAAAACAACAAACTTGAAGAAAGCTGCTGTCGCAAAAGCATTGAATAGGGACTCTGCAACAAAAAAGCATCCCAAATTCCAAATAAGACTACGACATTCAGTGGTTCGATAATGTACTCATAGATTCACAAAGATCCTTCAGTTTATTTTATTTGTTCAAAAAATAAATGAAAACAGTAACAACAGAAATTATCAACATATAAATGTCAAAATAATTAACAATGTTTGATTGTGCCATCGAGTGACAACTCAAGATATAGAGAGTATTGACTAGTTAATATCAGTCCTAAAGAAACAGAAATGCAACATAAATTCATGGAGGGATCGCGAAAACTTCATCCGTGAGTCATGTATTTCCTAATGCTAGATGTATGACAGATTGCTGCCTGGCATTATACCATACAACAGAGCTCAAGTAGAGAGAGGGCATGAAAACATAAGTAGAACTATTGTGCTCAAGCAAATAAGCAAATTATCAAAATAATACAATCATCCTTGTTTGGTTGCCATCTTTCCATCTACTTGACCCTTATAATCTCTTTTGTAGTCTAGGCCTTTGAGAACTTCTTGTGTGTTTACCATTTCACTGGATGTATCATTTTGTACATTAGGCTTAATAAGAAGCCTTGAAGAAATCTTTCATATCAAGGTTTAAAATCTCGATCTGCTACTGATTTCAACACCTTGTAGGATTGGGATGGTACCCAATACGTTGTTCAATATACCAACTTGTACCACCTTGTATGACTACAACACAACATCAACAAAGCTGTAATTTCCAACTAAAATATTATTAGACCGAGGGCTGTCTGAACTCTGAATACAAGTCGATCCTCAAATTGATCTCTTCAGGATATGATAAAAATTCAACAACAATAGTGAAAACAGAGAAATATACAATTATAATGCTAGATCTAAACCAAATAGAACCAAGCTTAGCGCTAAAGTGTCTCAATTCAGTTCTAACTAATACTTGATTCTTGTATGAATAATAGTTATAACCAAGGTATCAAACACCACTAGTACCAGTTGGTATGGTCTGGAGTTTATCAGTCCAACAGTCAATTAGGACATGAGCAAAGCAATTTCGTCCGGTTCAGTCTGATATGGCCTGTACTGCTCAGTAAGGTTTACTGAGCGTAAATAGCTTTGTGCAGGTCAATACCGAGTGGCAAGCCTCCCACCAGTACATGTAATTTTTTCTAAATTTTTACTAGTTGTATTGACAGGCCAGCTGTATCTTTTTTCCTTTTTCCCAGATCCCCCCATCATGCTATCTCGTTCTCTTTTTCTCATGCATTCTCTCCATCCCCCTCCTCCAATTTCCACCTCTTCCTCTTTCTCACCATGTCGCCACAAACACCTCCACCCTGCCGCATCACCACTGTCTCCTCTTCCTCTTCCACCCCTTGTTCCACCAATTCTCCTCTTTTCCTCTTTTGCCTTCTCCTCCACTGATTATCTGCTTCCTTCTCCTCCTCCTCTCTCCTCCTGAATGTTGGTACATCAGGCCGTATCGAAACCATCTCCTCTTCCTCTTCCATCCCTTGTTCCACCAATTCTCCTCTTTTCCTCTTTTGCCTTCTCCTCCACTGATTATCCGCTTCCTTCTCCTCCTCTCTGCTCCTGAATGTTGGTACATCAGGCTGTATCGAAACCATACCAGTCAGGCCACCAACTGGTATGGACACCCAAATGAGACTTTAAGCCTTTGGACGTGACAAAGCAAACCATCTAAAATTTTCACTATGATTTATACTCCATACCTGTAATAAGTATAAACTTTAATACAAAAATGTCCTGTCAAACATACTAAAGAATCTTATTATTAATGTTGCAGAACAAATTTTATATCTGACAGGCCCCTCCAAATGACACACAGGTTGCTGTAAAGTTGATTCTTCTACTACTTTCATTGAATACAGTCCCTTGAAGTTTAAAGCATGGACAAAATCTACCAGACAGCACATCATTATAACCATCATAACTGATACATTTCAAGCAGTAACAGGAGTTAGTTATTTGCAAGTGGTCTTACATAAAATAAGAAGAAACTAACATAAAGACTTTAGAGTAAGCATTTATAATGCACAAACTAAGGTCATAAGATGGCTGTTATCTACTTCAAGAAACCAACAAGGCCATAAACAAAATTTGATTGCAAATGATTCCAGATGATAACCACATTGCAAAGGATCTGTTGAGCAATGAGAAGCATAAAAAAAAGGAAATGGTAGAGATGATATTTGAAGGCAACATCTGGAAAAATTAGGAAGCAAAGGTGGATGTGTAACAACATAATCACCAGATACATGAATCAAACAAAGAAGATATACAATTGACAAAGATCAATCAGCAGGTACAAATTGCAAACAATACCGTAGGAGGGTAAGAATCAGGCAGAGCTGCATAAGTTACATGTTTAGAGGTAATAGGATTGAATCTGCTAACAAAAATGATGCCATACCCTTTAGGGGAATAATGAAGATTAACATAGTTTACCATAAAATTTCAAATAATTTGATGATGAAAATGATATTGCATCATATGATACAGCTTTGCATCAAGGATACATAATAAATATTATGACAAATTGTGCTCATGAAACACTAACTTAAGAAAATTTGCCTTTAAACTTCACATCATGGCATTCCTAAAAGTTGCTCCTAGCACAGGGCAAGAGAATTTTCCAACAGCAGAATATTCCCTTGTTCATCCAGAAATACAAAGCTGAAGGCAAGAATAGAAACTACATATAAGACATACCTACTAATATTCCAGCAGTTAAATTCAGAAGGCACAGATATGCATCCATAACAGCTTGTTGTCCAATCATTATAATAGAAACTTTAGCAGCACCCTTTGGAAAAAAAAAACATCTACTCAGAAGAAATATTAAAAGAAATACAAGCATATTTTGATTTACTTCCTAAATCTAGAGATGATATAAGACTTCTCTGTAAATAGAACAAAACAAAACAAAAACTCACAGATTGAGTATTGCTATGCTCCATTTGTCTAATCAGCAGAAGAACTTGGAGAAATGATATCTGGTGTATTAATACATTAAGGATTCCAAGAAAAGTATAATGAAATAAAAGATGGATAAGAATATGAGTTATTATTTAATAATAGGATACAAAAGTAACCATCAATGTATAGTTAACTGCTTTGTTGTAGTAGACCTCAATATTCACAGAAGTTGCATTTAACAAAATGGAGGAGAAGCACTCTCCATCACCATCTGTTGCTGGACCCTCCATTAACCCCTCTAGATGGTAAAGATCATGATTCCCATCTAATAGCAAAAAATTTGCTTATAAGTGATAGCTGGTATGCCTCTTTAGCATATTATTCGAAAACAAGAAGATAGACCAAGATCATATACAGGTAAAGTACTGGTAACTTTCATAAAAAGAAAAAAAAAGCATATCCATATGCTTCAGAAAGACAAATGAAATATAGTTTTTAACTATTATAAATTTGTTAAGATAAGAACTCCTTGTTCGCAAAATTTAATACTCCAAACAAGCTTTTCAAACAGTACATGGAAGCAAACCAACCAGCTAGTCTGGTGGCATGTGAATTGTGATCAGGTCCCTTTCCCACAGATCGAGGGTTCAAACTAATCCTTGACATGGTATCTTATGGGCATGTTGCTCCTTCATCCTGAGTGACAATCAACCACCCACAGGTGGGATCTGATTTGCCCAAGCAAACACTTACGTGCCACCAACATCAACTATGAAGCCTTCTTGTGTCACCAACATAATCTGAATATGCAAAAAACCTATTTCTGTGAGTCGAACCAGTCATCCAAGTCATGGGGGAGCAACCTTACATTGGACACATGGTTCGTCGTGCCGACCCACACCGGGCGGTACGTATCGGTCCGATAGGAGTTCGGCACGCGGACCACCTTGTACTGAGCGGTCCATAACAAGGGACTCTATATCGTCCAATACGAGGTCTATATAGGTCGGAATGGTCGAAATCCGATCATTACTGGCCTATACCAATCGATAACGATCGGATTTCGATCGATACCGATCAATGGCTGGGATTTGTTGAATTCAAACAGTCCATTTGGCCATTTGAACCAGATCTAAGGGTTTTTAAAACCCTTTTTACCCCTTCATTCTCTTCCCTTTCACTCTCTTTAACTCATTTACTTTCTCGATCATGTAGTTATCTCATTCTCTCATTTGCACTCTCGTGAACACCACAAGGCTACAATTTGTAGATTGGATCAAGCTAGGGAGGCTAATTAGAGAGGATTAATACCTAAGTTAGAGGAAGAGCTCTCTATTCAAAGGTATGTAGACAATTTCGCAATCGCATTTAGCAACCAGCTCGGTTCGGAGACATGGCAACGATGTGAACAATAGTGCCTCGACCGATGATGGCGACGATGTCGGAGAGTCGATGGCCTTGTCTACACAATTTGAGGGTGGTGCAAGGACTGATGAGTAGTGTTTTACGCATGCCACCCAAGATTCAGATTATAAAACTCGACCTGATAGTTGGTCATTATTCTCCGAGCAACAGTACTGTGATCGATCTTATGATATAAAGCAGCAGATCAATGACGAAAATAGAAGTTCCAACATTCTCTCACCAATATACGCTACAATCATACTTGCCTCAGGAGCCACCTTAGATGTGTGTGGTTCACAACGATCAGACTATGACCATCACTATATTAATGCATCAATAGCATAAGATGTATCAGTATATTATGTCGTGGGATCAATTTCAAAATTGGGTCTGACAAACATATCAAATTGATATATGAATACATAGGATCGAGAACCCCGATCCATCACTCGTGGAGTCCCATTATTCTTTTTTGTGATAGAACTAAGTATATCCATTGATCAATTACTTGATTTATTTGGATCATAAAGTTTAAGTTATTTAACAAATAATCTAACAACTCAAATCATTTCTTTGTACATAATTCAATATCAACGGAAGGACGATTTGAAACATACCACAAAGTATCTCCTCAAAGTTAGGAAAAGACATGTGCCTCTTTCCTAATTTAGATTATTTTTGGTAGAATTATACTAAATTTATATTTATTTTCAACTTAAAAACCCTAATCTAACTTTTTCCTATTTTTTTAAAAAAAATTAGAGCTATTTTCGATTAATTTTTCATGTCGTCAGTATGCCTCGTCATACTGACACATGGTACATCGGTATGGAGCGGTACGTACCATATCGCTAGCCAGTCGATACACTGGTATGGACCGATAAGGCGAACCTTGCAAGTAAAAGAGTCACTAAATGATTATTAGAAAACATAAGAGACCAAAACAAGAGTGTATAAAGAAATGTTAGTTTATTGAGGTAAATGTTGGGAAGACAATTGTGTTCTTAACCCATCCTAGAGCTTTTCAAATTGTTCTTCGATAGGTGTCCTTTGTCTTGAAATTGGAGAGCTAACAATTTAAGGGCATGTTTAGTCTCTAAGAGAACAGAATGACCTGTCCTTGAGATACAGTAAAAATAATTCACTAGCTGGTGGATCACCACCAACATTATTGTTTTAAAAAATAGGTAGCAGAGATATGAAAACGATTATTTCCTGCAATAGATACATATTTTCACTCATCAAACATGATATACTGGAAAATTTGAGCGATACAGCATATCAAACATAACTGAAGAGGAACAAGCAACCAATAACAACATTTGTCCGTAGACTCCATACTATCAATAATTCAAGCATGGTAGTTTTTCATTTGCACAAAAACCTCACACCTTAGAAGTAACAAACTTAAAACAATATCATGAATAGTAATAGAAGATATCATTGAATTAAGATACCATTTTGGTTAGACGAGATACGTGAAACCTGGGCTGCTATCTCTACGTGACAGTGCTTCTCCATGTCATAAGTGAGAGCTGATAAGATAAGATAACAGTGTGACAAAGATTTTTCAATCCAAAAATTGAAGCAGATTAGAAAAACTAAAAGTAATCTTACATTTATTTCTTCGGATTTTATCTCGAGTAGATTCTTGAAAAACTTGTGAAGAGAAGACTCCAAGCTGTCAGGGAAAGCCACAATATAAAACTAAGCTAATCACCATGAACTGAAGAGTAACTATGCCTATATCTATATTGGAGAATTGAGAATTTGAGTATACAATTTTATGTTGACCAAGTGACAATCAAATATGGTGACACAATTCCATTTTCCAGATTTCTAGCTAAAAAGTGGGTTTCATTCAAATTGTAGAGTCTTTATGCAAATGTGTATCAGGAGTAGAGTGTCATTTTGTAAACAGAAACTGATGATGCAAAAAACCATTTCTCAGATGAGAAAAAGGAGAATGATTAATGAAAACAAAATTCATGCAACACAGAGTTCAGTAAAAGCAATAACTCATAACACTAACGCTCAAGTGCACAATTTCCTTCTATTAACTGTCACTGTATCAGATAAGAAAGGGATCACATAACCAAAATATATAAAAGAAAACCCAATTTCTCAGTTCCGGTATATTAAGCTCCTTTGAAAAATATAGCAAGATGAACCCTATGATTTAACTTAAAAATATAGCGAGTTTGTCTTGACAAAAGTTCTCCAGAACATCAGCAACAGCTTAGCAAGGGACATTAATGGAGCTAGTTTCACAAAGCATCATGGTTCTTGATATCCAAAAGGTTTTTACATTTTTAACCTCTGTTCTAAAAATATCTTGTCTTGGCTTATGAAGCTAAATTGTGCCTACAGTAATGTAAACATAAAAATTCCAGAATCTGTATCGGTGAACCACCTCGGATTTCCTTCAAAAGTCACAAAAGATCAAGAAGTTACTTGCAGCCTTGAGCTTGCTTGCTGACTGACTTTATTTTATTCATCACTTCATTTGACTTTCAAAACGTGAGCCTGCTGAAACTTTAAATATCAACCAAGACTACCCAATTAAGATGGTTCAGTTATGTTATATGATAGTGGTGGAAGCCAGACAATCCACAACATAGTCCTCAGTCAAGCGATACGTAGCACCTGATACAGATGTTAAATAATGTATTCTAATGGAGTTTTAGGTTGTTGATGTGATTAAGGCTGTGATTGTTTGTCAATATAAATGCTTCCATCAGATGCTACAAATCCTAGAAAAGTCCCAACAAATATTGTTCAGCAGTCCACTGAGCTCATTCTCTTTTTAGACAATCACATTTGGGGACCTTCAACCAGTTCTCTGTCAAACAAGGGCATGGGACAGAAATTAGAGTTTTACGGAATTAATCATACATCAAGATTGTACGCTACAGGCTGGTAATTATCCATAAGAATCCAATTTGGAAAAATCAAGTGGTCATTATCATTTAAGTATTTTACTCAAACAGTCAGACAATTGTCCGCCACTAAAGAGCCAATAGAAGGGTGTAACTGATGTCTGACTATTGAAATAAAAGGGCAATAACCTGGAAGTATAAAAGTCTCGTCAGAAGACTGAAACAACTCCTGATTATTCTAAATTGGTTAAGTGATAAGTAGCTGTATATCTATTTCTTCTCCTCCTTTTTCCCTTATAGTTGCCATCCTAATTCCTAAGTAACATGCATGTGGATAATAATTCCGATATACTTATAAAGCTTATGTATGACTGATAAAAAGGATGAAATTCAAGGCAGTTATATTTGAGAAATACCCAGCTTCTGTTCTTATTCTACTCCAACACTTAAATTTCTCTTTAAATCTCAGTCTCATAGGTTCCAGTCCATTCAGCCCTAAAATATATGAAATGAATAATGGTCAGCCAGTGTAACCATCAAATCAACGAGGTTATGCCAAGTTAATAATGTAATTATTTAAGTACATAACAGGAATTTTTCACTATATATGTGAACCACAAATGTCAATGAAGCAAAGACGTTAAGAAGCATTAGGCAATTGCATCTCACATGTCATGATCATTGAACTGAATATGGATTGTTCAGTTGAACATCATACACTATATCTAGCTCAACATAATGTAGATAGCACCAGATTAGTGCTTCCATGTAAGTTAAAATTTAGTGATTGATCATAAACCTATTACCCAAAACACAGTTTGACGGTAGATAAGATTCGAGCCACGTAAAGTCCCTCAAAGCATACAAAACGGAACTCAATAGAATCTAAAAGAAGCAGAATAAGGTCAACTATATACGTTGCTAATTGCTTACCAGATTATATGGATTGGAGAAGAAGTAATCTTCCTCTTGAATTGATTCATCATTTGCAACACTACAGGACACGAAGTTAAACTGTATTAGTTTTTGTACAAGAGTGACTGAAAAACCCTCAATACGGCATAATACAGATATATGTTAGCTTTTTTCCAGTTTACACACAACAATGGGAATACAAGGTAAAACATAATCAGAGTATGGCAATACTTAGATAGTATTGCCAACTTATTCTGGTAAGGATTATAATTTAAAAAGGATGAAGAAAATTCAAAATAAGATACCACACAACAGATCAGGCAGCAAATATGGTGAGTTGGTGACAAAATCTAAATCAAATAAGATGTTGTATTCAGTATTAGAAGCAAAACTAAAAATTATTCACATATTTCTGAAGCCCAAGGGAGAAAATTTTCAACATTTATCTGCTCAAGAGAATCCAATTGTGTGTACTGAAAGAAGAGAAGGGGAATGTATTTGCTGCTTTGGACATTAATAAAATAAATAGGCAACAACCAAAAGACACATAGCAGCTGTTTGGTTGGTGTCACCCTCCACATTTGACAATCAAACGCAAGGATTAAAATATCATACCGTACCGTACCGGAGTTTCGACGCTCGCTCGGTATGGTACAATACTGTACATTGAGCGGTATACCGCTCGGTATATATATATATATATATATATATATATATATATATATATATATTCTGTTCCGTCCGGTAACGGACGGTCCGTGTACCGGTTAGCTGACGGACCAGTACGTACCGCCCATATCAGATGGTATTATTCGAAATTGCATACCTTGATCAAACGTCCTTCATGTACTCTATTAATGTTCCCAAAAAGTAAAGTGATTTATATGGGTCAACATAGCGCTAAAGGGAAAAAAAGTGTACCTGGATACTCAATTATACTCTCCTGAACTCCCCTATGTAGAGTATCTCAGTCTCCCTCCTAGACTTACCCACCTCGCACATTCTAATTTGCTTCCTACCATATAATCCAGAGATTTCGACTTGAATTAAGAACAAATCCCTTTCTTTTACAAAAAGGAATGCTGATCAATGCAGTTTTAACTGGTCTCCCATTGCACGTCCTATTGGTGTCTCATTGACCAAAATGGCTAATTAAATAATGAAGAATATGATGTCAGCATTACCATGTATGATGAACGGGGATGGAGCTTGCTTGGTTAGCTCGTTTAGTGTCAAACACCGTGTGGATGGTGGAGTCATTAATTTGAAGGATTTTAATCAAGCCATGCTCAACAAGGTCATTGGAGAGTTATTTCAGCAGATATACCTTTTACATGAGGCTTACCTTTCTTCAAGTATTTATGAAGAATTCCCCATGAAACAGAAAAAAGAAAAAAAGAAACGACCACCTATCTGCAGAGAAATTTTGTTAAGTGGGGGGGTGTTGATAGTCATCAGAATACATGACTGATGAGATGAAAATGTCAGATTCAGGAAAGATTCATTGCTTACCAATGTCCACTAGATGCTACTTCGCCTCACCTGTTTAACAACATAAAAAGCCTCAAGAGTCTCTGTCTTTCTTCTGGGTAGTGGAATTAATAACCTATTGAATTCTGCTAGCAAAGATTGGCCCCATGTACTATTCAGCACCTCGATTTGTCGATGATTTTTAATAAAGATAGACTTGTTAACCTCCAAGCAATGAAAAACTCATAATCAAGAAGATGGGCTTCAAGTAAATCTTTCTACTTTCTATGTTTTTAAAATTTGACAATCTTGAATGTGTTATCTGCAGGTACTTTAATTTGACACAACATCCAAGCATTCCTAAAGCAAAGTTGTTCATGTGGCTAGCTTCAGAAAAAAGACAATAGAGAAATTCTTTAAAGGGCGGATTTCAGATTATTCTTAAAAATCTCTGCAGCAGTCAGATCATAACAATTGAATTCTTTCTAGTTTCTACTACGAAGAATTTTGCTAGGCACGCCTGGTGCCATGTTTCCTCTAATTGAAAGGTTCTCCGAACTTAATCCCAAAGGTATGATTAATTGGAGAAATCTTTTACTGATAAAGGTAATCTAGTATTGAGATGGATTATTCATTTTAACATGGAGCTTATGGAAAGAAAGAAACAGGTGTTCATTTGGTGTCTCCGATATGCTGATAAGCACTATTAGAAGATTTTTTCCTCTTGAAATCAGGATTAATTAGCCCATCATTAAGGACTTCATAAACCCTTTTCTTTTTCCCCTTCCTAGTTAGAGAGATTAAGTGTTGTTTCCCTTTTTCTTCCATTCTTCCCTTTTCTTTTCTTCCTTATTGTTTCTTTTTCTCTACTCCACCTTTTATTTGTGTTTCACTCTCTTGATAAAATAAGACCACAGATTTACGTCTTTTCCTCAGTAAACATTCTAATATACTTTACTTTCAACAATGATTTTATATTTGCTTGCCAACCCCAAAAGTAGATTAGCTCCTAACTCATTACAATGCCTACTATTAAAGAATAATATAAGATACTTAGATACTATTTACAACTCAGCAGTGATAGATCCTAATTCTCCCATAGCATGCACATGATAAGCACAGTGGTAACAGCAGAATTACCATCTTTTACTGTCATGAGTTATCTAGGACAAAACAATCAAGAAACAAGTGCTGGACAGAATGACAACAAAAAAAATCAACTCAAGTCAGTGTCTGACAGAAGGTATGTGGTTTATATAAAACATCTTTTTAATGAAGATTATAAAAGTATTGCAACAACAATTCCAATAAAAATAAGAGATGCACTATCATCTTCAGATTAAAAATCAGAAACATATATTTGACAATTCCAGCAGCAATGACCTTGCAGCAAATAAAAGTTCCCATAAAAATAAGAGATGCACTATCATCTTCAGATTAAAAATCAGAAACATATATTTGGCAATTCCAGCAGCAATTGATGCAGATTTCAACTCTTCAGCAATGAACAGATGGAAAACTTGTGAATTAACAAAATTATACATGAATAAGCAATGGTTTAAAACTTTAAATAGGTGCCCGGGCGCTCGCCTAGGTGCTCGGCTGAGGCAAGGCCCGAGCGCCTGAAGGCTTGCTCAGGCAAGCGCCGGGTTAGAGCAAAGCATCTGAACCAAACTTGATAATCTGGTTCCGTTGAACAGCAGCTTAGTTGGTTCAATTGAACCAATTAAGCTAAATAGTTTTACTAAAGCTGCGCAACCCCCGCCCCTCCCCCTCCCCCTCCCTACGCGACCTCAACCCATAAACCAACCCTACTTCATGCGCAGTCGTTGCCTCCATCGCCGAGCACAGGATCAATGCTTCCTCTGCCGTCGACGAACACGTCCGAAGGTCTAGCTTTCGTAGCAGTTCCCTCCGCCGTCGATGCTTCCGTGTTCAGCTCCTTCCACCGTCAAGAGAGAGGACTGCAGCTTCCTCCGCTACCACTATTGTCCGAAAGTTCCTCCATCACCGCCGTCCTCTCCTTCCCCACTTTCCACCATCGGTGACTCTTTCTCCCATCTAACTACTGTTAACAGTGGATTAAATAAGTTAACAGTAGATTGTTAATCCTTAACTGATATTAAAATTACTGTTAAAGTGTTAACTATTGTTACCATGTAATAGTCCCTATTTAGCATTACTAATCACTATTTATTTAGAACTATTAATCTCTATTTATTTTGAGTCTTTTGACTTTTTTGTTATTAGAAGATGGATAATATAACTTGGTACTTTAGATCTTTTCAATTTATCATATTTTTATTTGTATAATCATATTTATTAATTGTGTTATATATTTTTTATATTTTAATATTTCATAGTGCCTCGCTTCACTCAAGCGAGCACCTAGCGCCTTGGGCATTTTCGGACCTTGGCACCTTTTGACGCCTAGTGTTTTTTAAAACATTGTGAATAAGAGAAACAAAAAATTAAATAGAAACAACCATAATCCTATATAGCATGTACCAATCATAAATAAACCAAACAATTTTATAGCAATATAAATATGTAAAACAAATAACATGGTCAGATAAAAAATAAAAGACAAGTTAGGGACTTTTACCTGTTTGCTACCATCCGAAGCTTTTGAAAAGGCCAAATATATACACCTTCAAGTCTCATCTGAGCAACTCCATGATCATGCTCATTGTCAAATACATCATGGAATGTAACTGCTCCCTGTCAAGAGGTAAGATGTCAATATTTTTTGAGAAGATAAGATGTCAAATTAGAACATTAAGATAGCAAATAGGAAAAAAATTCAATACGAAGAACTATCATATAGACAAAAATAGTACTAAATGATACAATTTGCTCTTGTTTCATGGACATTTACTACTAAGAATTATAAAAAGCTATTGCACATTTAAATCAAAAACTGACATTTTACACTAAGAATATTAAGGTTATCTCAAAATAGAACATTTTACTTTATTTCATAATGTAAATATAAGCTTCTACAAAATGAAGCCATAAAAAATTCTAAGAGAATAATTTCTCCCAATTTCAGAAATGTGATTATATCAATGAATGATACAACTATTGCAAAGTTTGGGATTAAACAATAGCTTACTAGTTCCGTCCCCCTTTTCATAAACTATTGGAGCCGACATAAAATTAAAGACTACCATTACTACGATGTGTATTACAAAGATAATGATATCCTGAAATGACCATACAAAAAGGCAACAGTGGTCATCAGCTTCTCTAATTTGCAGCAAACAAGATTTGATTCTTCAGCCAAAAAGTGATGGTTTTTGCTAAAGATGAAATATTACTAGAGTTTCAACAGTCATTTCTTTTCTTTTTCCCCTTTCTTCAAACTATCTAATTAGTTTCAACTAATTCAGTGTCTTCCAGTGGAAGAAGTCATCCCAGCCTAAACTTGTAAATTGAATGTTGACAAGCACTACTCTAAAATTTCGATGAATTTTGAACCAGAATTAACAACTTTTGCAAATATATATAAAAATTAGAAACAGTCAAGCCTGTTTGAATGGACAAATGTTTAACTATAAAGGTTTTTACGCGTAAAACCTAAATAGTTAAGCTATTTAGTGCATTATTTTCTAAACTCAAAAATTAAGCAAGACATTATAAAAATTAAGTTGTCAGGAGCAGGGATTGCTGTACCGCCTGAAATGGTACAGTTTCTATTCAAAAAGCCAATAGGTAAAACATGAAAGCCTATCAACATGGCTTATGTCATGATTAGGATAGGTTTATATTTAAAAGCATATCATTTGCTAGATCATATAGGAAAGGAAGCTCAATGATTAAATCTAAAAGTAAATGTGGCTGAGGAATGCATAATATATTTATTTCCAAAGAGCAGTGGAAGTCATCAAGCGCCCAGGCGAGGTAAGGCCCAAGTGCCTGCCTACCATGCCTATTGGGCTGGGTGGGTGAGTTCACTTAGGCACGACCAAGGCACTCTCTTGGGCCCAAGTGCTGGGCAGGCCAGGAGCCCGCCTGGTTCAACTTAGGCAGGTCGAGCCTCAGCCAGATCAAAACAATAATATCTAGTTTGATTGAACCAGTTATCTGACCTAGAAATCCCTCTTTTCCATGCGCGAGTCGTGCTCTAATGCAGGAATCCCTCTTTCACACTGCATTTCTGCATGGCAACAGAGTATTTCCCATCGACAAACGATGGCAACAATGATATCATCTTCCCCTCCCTCCTAACCTTTGCCCCGTTCACCACAATCCCCCATCTCCCCCCCCACCCCCCAGGCCTCGTAGGCCCCCCTTCCTCAGTCGCTCTTCCCCATTCCCCGTTCACTGCTGCCTTCTTTGCTGTTTGTCATTTTTTTACAGCTATGTTTCAATTTTTAGATAAATCAAAATTGATTATTTTTGTCTAAGTTTGTAAGACAAGTTGCCTGCTTTGCTGTTTGTCTAAGTTTGTGAGAACAACAACTACCTTCAGGTTAAGTTACCTGGGAGCTCTCTAGTGGGGCTTGAGCAACCCTGTTTATAATAATTAACAGCAACTGTTTATTTTTATTAATCATGATATATAATTTTTAAATTATAATATTCGAGAGGGCCTCACTATACTCAGGCTAGCGCCTAGGCAACCAACTCGGGCATTTTGTATCGTGGTGTCTTTTGGTGCCTAATGCTTTTTACTACACTGCCAAAAAGCAGAGCAGAGTAGGATATTAATATTATACATCAATGATCAAACAACAAAATAATTTCATGAAATTTCTAAAACTTGATACTGAACGTTTATATAATGACGAATAAATTAGAAGGATCTTCACCCATACCTGAATGTAATGTACACCATGTATTCTTGTTGGACTACTCACCAACTCCACAACTGATACACCACTAGACTTACCAAAATCTAGAAACCTAGTGGAACCATTTGTAGCATCTAGAAAGCTCCACCTTCCTACAAACCAAAAATCAGCAACATAACTTCAGGTACCTTTCTCATCAGAAAAACATATTTAGTAAATGAATTTCTTCCTTCATTGGTTTAATTAGAAACAACACATGCTAAAAGGGTATCTTCAATTTAACTTCATACAAAATGGTCACTTTTGTGCACTTTCTACTCATCTAAGATTCAAGAAATAAGCTTTAGCATATGATGGGGGTTTACGAAATACTGACATAATATTGCAACAATACCATCTGAAATAGAATACATGTAAATTACACAACAATATATAGCTTCAAGTTCTTCTTCCATGAAACAAACATGGAAAGATTAGGTCAACAATCAGAGTATATACGTTCACATTGACTGTATATCTAAACTTCTTGAATAATAGGAGGAAATGATTATTTTTAACTTTTGGTGTAAACATTCAAATTCAAATGTAGAAAATACTGCAAGTTTGATTCTAGAACTTAAAAATCTCGCCTAATCCCATGATGTTGAACCCACTCCAATCCTCATTTCTCCCTCTTTATTTCTTCTCCTTTGCAAGATTCATTGAAGGACAACAATGGTCACAGGAGAGGCCATTATAGAATGTCATGGAAAGGGAATGAGTCATTGATAAGTGCTGGAGATAGCCAACGACGATCAAAGAGTGCCATCTTGACTGTATCTCTTGGACTTGGAAAGCAAGCGAGGTAGGATTCCTCAAAGAAACCAGCCAATTATTCACATTCTTCTTCCCTTTAACATGATTGTACAATTCTCCTAATTGGAAATAGTTCATGTTTGACATTGATTTGTCTCAGTTATAAGAGTTGGGGTCATATTGGGTATAGTTCATTTTCCACCACTTTCTTCTTCTCGATCTACAATTAATTCAGGACACCACCATCCAATTTTGTGCCCACCCAGAGGATCTACAGGTTAAGTTATATGCAGGAAACAAAGGATACAATTGACTGTCTTATAATTAGGAGCTACCACATCTCCATTAGATTTCCAAATCTGAGAGATGACAATCTAGATGATGCCCACCAGTCATTGTCAGCAGTCCCCAGAGCTTATTAACAATCTCACTCTCAATCATCGGCATACATCAACAACCTTCTCATGACCTCTATTGTCCATCAACAACTACCACATGCAACAACATCTCACAAATACTTGTAGGAAGATTTACAGGTTTCGATCCTAGATTAACTCAATAACGAACTTCCTATATAATAATAACTCCACTACTAATCAAGCATGGTCAGCTAAGAAATAAACCATTGAGCATATTAACCTATTTGGTCAATTAAATAGAGTAATAGCAGGCGTATGACAATGGGTCTTCAACTCAAAGTTCAAACCTTGAACAAATAGACAGAATTCAATTATTACTAAAACAAATGTTCAACAACATATTCTAAAGCTCAAGATTGGTTGATATTGGTAATTTATTGGTTCAATCTACCAAATGGTAGATTTAAAAGAAAATTAAAACAAAACAGAAGACATCATCTAAGTCACTTGTACAAATAAATGTCAAACTTCACAACATATTATGCTAATAATTTCACTAAGTTCCTTGACTAAACCATATAGTAGCTTAAGGGCATTTAACCAACTCCACGAATGTGTCGGTTTTTCAATGGAACTAAGATTTGAGATTCATGGGTTTCCCATGTAGTTCACGAAAAGAATTTTGTAACCTGTTTAAACATCATACTAAATAATAAAGCATGAAAAGTATTTGCCTTTTAGTACAAAAAAGCAAGGATGATTGTTAAACTTCAAAGGAACATTATAAAAGCAGGGATTAGTTTCATTATCTTTCTTTTTCTTTTATATTTTATTCATGGGAGAGGAGAAGTTGAAAATGTTGCCAGTGGTGTCCTCTTGCTGCATAAGGACCATCTTCCAGCACCCTTTCCAAATATTTATTAAAAAATTTAAGTTCACATAAATTATTTAAACCATATTCTTTCTAGCAGGAATGCTGACCTTCGATGTATAAGTCAGTAACTTTTTTATCAACTTGTATCTTCAAGCTAAGTACATTTGTATAGAATGCATAAACCTTCTCACAGGAACTATTATAGTGTCCTAATTAAAGATATTGTGATGACGAGTTAAAACAGTAGTTCTGGTATTTAACAGTGTCCACAATTATTGGGCATTTGATCATGCCACACCACAGTGACTCAGAATAAAACGGTATTAACAACAAATAAAAGAAAAGAATGAAATGGAGAGATCAAATATCTAGATAATAACATATTTTTGCTATTAAAATAATCCCAAGAAGTCAACTAAACAGATAAATTTACAAGAAACAAAAACAAAAAGGAACATAAGAAAATGTATGCTAACTTGAAATAATCCCAAGAAGTCAACTAAACTGAGAAGGAAAAAACTTGAAATGACAAATAATTTCCTGCTTGATTTTACGAATTACTAATTTAACTGGGGAAAAAAATGGTAGGAACAAACCTCTATAGGTCCCAGTAATATTCCAGGCAGAATAGGAAATCAAATCATTTTCATCTCTCCTAAGGAAAAGCTGCTGTATGGAGAAACCATTAATGTCAAAAAAAAAAAAAAAGAACACCAAACAACTGATAATTGTATTAAGAAAGGTAACAACGACACCAAGTTGTAGCACCCAAAAGCAATTATGAAGTATAACTCCAGAAATAATGCACAAATTTGAAAAAGGAAAAATCAGCATGGACATAGAAGTAATCTCACTCCTCTAGTACAACCAAATAAACGAAATAGAACAGGTTTCTGGCACAGTTATCCGATTCCTCTAAAGGACCAACATCATTGAGTAATCCATCTAGGGTTGGATATTCCAAAAAAACTTCTACATCACGAAAAAACCTAAACCAAGAACCAGTTTTTCAACCAAGTTCCAAGAAACAACTTAAGATAATTAGGTAGAACCAGCGGTCGTCAAAGATTGACAACATTGCCACGTAGCTACAAGTGTCCTGTGATCTGAAAGATCATCACCTAGGGTTCTCCCACAGATACAATCCAACTATAATTTCAAGTTCAAGAAATAAAAAGTCAGGAGAGAACAAAAACACAAACCTCTTCACCCCAAGAATCGGCGGCAGACGAAACCCTCTCCTTGAGAGGCCTCAGAGCCACGAAGGGTCTCACAAACCCAAGAAGCAGCAAGAACACCGCAGTACCCCAGAGAAGCCCCTTTCGTCCTCCCCTCCTCACCATGGCAGCCGCCGCACCAGACTAGCCAAAATAACTTAATCCCCAAGGTAGTCAAGATCAAAAAACACAGATGATACCTCCTAGATTACACCTCAAAACAGTCCGATCGAAGACGAAGTGGCGTCAAACCGGGTTCCAGAAGAGCACAAGTCGTCGTCGTCAAAGCGTTATAGCTGAAACCACACGAGATGGCAATCTACCTGTGGAGAAAAGGATGGCCACCATGCGGGGCTCGTGGTTGCGGGGGTCAAAAGAGAGAAGCAGCGTGGAAAAGTATACTAAGACGACTATATATTGGGAATTAAGTGCGGAAACGCTTATGCATACGCATGTTAGAGAATCTACGGTCCAAATGAGTTGTAAGCTCGAACTTATAGTATGAGTTGTTGGTCATTCACATGGATGAGTTGTTGTTCCATGAAGCCCAAGTCTCGGCCCAAAACTGATCACCACCGTTCGTTAGTTCCATCCCACGACCCAATCCATGAATAGCCCGGTGATGAACTAACTCTTCTCCCGGGCTGTATCAGTCCCCAACCTCCTCCGCCTCGATACCAAGACTACCCGGAAGACTGCATCCTAGGGCGGGAGGGGAGACGACAATGACGATCCTCCGCTCGCCGCCGTGTTCGCCGTCTGCCGCCCTCTCTCCTCCCCAATGCCGAACGGTCCGGCCCTTCTATACCGATCCAACCGTCCTACTCTCCCGCCGCCGCATCGCCCTCTTCACACGCCCATGCGGCAGTGGCCCGCGGAGACCCGACGATGTCGACGAACGCGGCTTAGAGAGATGCAGGAGAAGGTCAACGATGGCGGCGGCGGCGAAGCGGCTGTTGGCTCCCGCCCGTGCCGCGAGCAATCCTCTCGCGGACAGCGGCGCCGATGGAGAAAGCGAGCGTAGCCTGCGAGAGGTCATCGTACGAGCTGGAGAAGTGCTGTCGTTGGCTTTCCCTTTGTGGGTGGGGTCTGCGTGCGTCCTTGCCCTCTGGAAGCCGTCATCGTTCCTCTGGGCGCACAAGAACTGGCAGATCCTCGGCCTCACCCTCACCATGCTCGGTCTCTCTCTGTTCATCATTTTGTAGTTCGAGGGAGATGGTGGATTAATTTTTTTTGTTGGTTGGGTTCGTGCAGGTATGGGCATGACGCTGACGCTCCAAGATCTGAGAGGTGCGCTACTGATGCCCAAGGAGTTGGCTGCGGGTTTCGTCCTCCAATACACGGTCTCCATTGCTACCTCTCTCTTCTTAGCTATCCTTAGTTTATTTCGCTTTGTCGGTCTTTGGTAGTACGATCGAATATAGATCAGTTCCTTTCTTCTAATTTCTGCAGCTCCTCCTTTCTACTGCTGTATGTTAATTTGTTGGTCTTTGACAATATTTTTCTGCTAGTTTTGCTCCCAGAAGCTACCACTTTCTAGCTAAGTGCAGTTTGGATTCGTTGCCTGCCACAAACAGACTCCCCTTCGATGCAATTGCACTTAATTTATGCATTAATTGCACATTACAATTTTGTTTGTTGGATGAACTTTGAGATAATTAATAAACCTATCTTAGCTCTCGTGTGGATATATTTCTGTTAGGCTTTTCAGATATTTCCTTGTTTCACAAAGGATGTCACAATCGATCTTGTTACCTTACTTTTAGTTGTAAGCATGGAATTCATTGGACCAAATAACTAACTTGAGGATGAAAATAGCTATACCACTGAACAGACCTTCTAAATCAGTTCTTTATTTTTCATCTAAAACTTTGTTATTCTCTGTTATTAAATCTGAACAGAAATTATTATGGCAGCCAACAACAGCTTCCTAATTAGTGAGGCTCCTTTCTACATAATATATGGAGCAGCAACATAGAGTAATAAATTATTTTTCAAATTCGACAATCTTTAGAAAACTTGTTTCCAAATTCCAAGTATTAATTATGGGCGATTTGACCATAGAGGTGCATAGCATATGCAGAGAGATTCTAGATTAGTAGCTGTCAAAAAGCCTGGTAAAAGCATTAGCCTCCGGCTCTTGCCTTGTTTCTGTGGAGTTATGATCTACCTAAGGACTGTAACACAAAGGTCCTGCTTTGTGAAGTAAACAAGTAACTTGAAGAGTGAAATGTAGTCTGTCCAACATTAAATGTGTTGTATTCCTCTGATAAGTAATTGAAGATTTAGTCAGGCCTGACCATTTGTAACCTAAACCTTTGTTTTCTGTTGTCAACTTATATATAAAAGTTACAAATAGAAGACTGTCCAGATCTGGCTGGGTTGTGAAAAATGTCTTTTTTCGTTTACATTACATGCTATATTTGGTGGATCTTTGCTATCAATAAAGAAACATTTGTATGATTTTCTCAAATATTTACTCTGTGGTATTTAAGCCTGAATTCAGATACTTGTAAGTTGAATTTATACACAAAGGCTGGATAATTTCAATTACCGAATTATGTTTTGAATGTCAAATGACATTCTACTGAAATAGTTGATGATGATATCTAGCTGGCATCCTTGTTTTTCACATAGTATGTAAAATTTTCTTCTTATCAATGCTAGATTCAACCATAAGATACTGAGACTACATATATACAGGTTCTGCACAGTCATACTTCGTGTATAATGTACCACAATACATAACCATCTCTGTTATGCAAGTCACATGATCCTGTGTCCCTTGTTGTTCCAATTTTTTCTAGTTGTACTTGTTTCACAAATACTTTTAAGATTATTCTATAATGCATGTGGTCAACATTCTTTTGCTAGTGCATTTTTTTTGTCCTGGATGAAGCACTTCTGGATGGTCATTTATATGCATGATAACACCCTCTGTAATACTCTCTATAATGGAATATGGCTTTCGATACATGTAAATTATGATTGTCAAGTCTTATGTGGATAGATTCTTCTATCTTTCAGGTTTTTTATAACACAGAAGTCCATGATTCAGTTCTATTCTCCTATGCCCAAACTTAATACTTTGCTTTCGTTTATTTAGAAGTTATCAGAAACAAACCTAGTCATCTTGTGTGATTTGCTGTAGGTGATGCCTTTGTCAGGGTTTTTTGTCAGCAAGCTGTTAGATTTGCCTTCTCATTATGCTGCTGGTTTGATATTGGTTGCTTGTTGCCCTGGAGGTGTGCCTACACGTTCTCCACTTCCTTATCTGTAATCTGTTTCTGTTCAATTGTTAAAGCTAAGTATGGACCACTGTTTCTGCAGGCACAGCAAGTAACATCGTTACTTATCTTGCAAGGTAGATAA
The DNA here is from genome assembly GCF_036884655.1 of Musa acuminata AAA Group. Taxonomy (NCBI): domain Eukaryota; kingdom Viridiplantae; phylum Streptophyta; class Magnoliopsida; order Zingiberales; family Musaceae; genus Musa; species Musa acuminata. The sequence goes on from NC_088327.1 coordinate 2,725,981, forward strand.
CTAGGGAATGGAACCTCATCGCGCATCTTCATTAGTGTAAAGAAAGTTGCTTAAATGATTTTGTTGTGCTCCAGGGGAAACGTTGCCCTCTCAGTGTTGATGACGGCAGCAAGCACCTTTACTGCCATGGTAATGAAACCTTCTCCATTTCACCCTTGTTTTTTAATGCTTAATGGCTTCCATCTCGTAGTTGACCTCCTAAGGTTTGTTGATTGCAGATAATGACACCTTTTCTTACGTCCAAACTTGCTGGACAATTTGTTGCAGTTGATCCAGTTGGGCTCTTCTTGTCTACTGTCCAGGTACATCTGCAGTCATTTCTTTAACTTGCTCGACACGTTCCGACCGTTTGAATCACTTTACACCTTGTCGTTACAGGTTGTTCTTGCCCCTGTACTACTGGGTGCTCTTCTGAACCAGTATTGCAACAGTCTGGTAGAGTTTGTTTCCCCCTTGATGCCATTAGTTGCTGTTGGAAGTGTTGCACTGCTTTGTGGTAGTGCAATCGCCCACAATGCCTCTGCTATCCTTTCATCTGGATTGCAAGTGGTGATATCCGTTTGTTGTCTTCATGGCTCGGGCTTTTTCTTCGGTTATGTATTATCAAGGATGCTGGGAATCGATGTGTCTTCTTCCCGCACCATCTCCATCGAGGTTGGGATGCAGGTAATCTGGTTAACGCTTATGATTAGCCTCTGCATCCTTTTCACAGCAACAAGTTTGACATCCCTTTTTCAACATGTAGAATTCAGTGCTTGGAGTAGTGCTTGCTGGTCAGCATTTTGCCAATCCCTTGACTTCAGTTCCTTGTGCCGTTTCTAGCATCTGCCAGTCAGTCTACGGCAGTATATTAGCTGGAATCTGGCGTCGGATGACTCCCACGACCCAAGCGAAGGATTAACTTTTCTATGCCCAAAAAAAATTAGGAAGTCATGCATGTTGTACCAACTTATGTTGTAGCCCTAGAAGTCAATGCATTCCCAAAGGAAAATTCTTTTCCGCAAAGGCTATTTAGTCTTAGTGAAAAAACATTAAGAACTTTTGCATGTTGTCTGAACTGGAATCATTTTTCTCTTAGCAGCTTTTTGATGTGGTCTTGAACCAAAAGAAACTTCTTTTTTGTGAAAGACCATTAAGTCTTAGTAATGTTGATGTAATGTGCTCGTCTAATTTCCCTGAGCAAAGTTGACTTGAATGCCCGCTTTGACTTTTTTTCTTTTTGCAGCTTTCCTAATTGCTGTTTGAGGTTCTAAAACACTTGTCAGTTTAAATCTGGTTTTTATTTTTTTTTATAGAAAAAATAAATTAAATGGGTTTTGACATTTTAGTGGTCGTTAGGCTTCTTGCATTTCTAGGGCTGCATGTGTTCTATGTGATCCCAGGGGAAGTGTAAAAGAGGACCATCCATCCCAAGAGTTACTATGGGCATAGTATTGAAGAAGAAAATAATTTTAATTTACTTCATTTAAAGCTATTAAATGCTAGCTGTTTGCCTTTTGCTCCACTTGCAAAAAAATTGT